>NC_138202.1:335279264-336479264 GCF_964194415.1 Vipera berus | reverse complement strand
TTGGATAAAAATATAAGCATGGCTGGCTCAGGAATTCTGGGATTTGAAGTTCATGAGTCATAAAAGAGCCAAGATTGCCTACCCCTGGTCTAGATGGTTTGAATCAATAAGATTATTGATTTACTTGGTTCCTTCGAGTCAGCATTAACTCCTGGCAACTGCCTGGACAAGTCCCTGTAGTGTTTTTGGCAAGAGTGCAGAAGAGCCTTGCAGAAGATAATGGTTTTATTATCTTCAAGTATGTAGAATCATATTAAAAGAATTGCAGAAATAAGGGGAATACAGTATTGGGAAGTTGGAAAATCTTATAACACGTAATTCAATATTTGTTGAACCTTATTTATAGATCGCTGGTGAAATATAACTTAGAATCTGGCAATGTCAAAGACTGCATGATTAAATGGATACAAAATTTTAATTAGTAATAATTTAATATTAGGAACTTCAAAAGAAGAATATAAAATTTACTCTGAGCATTTATTTGGAGTAAATTGGTATAAGATGTTTTGTTGTTGATACATTACTCCAATTTTGCTAGAGTGGATAAATCATTTTCAAAAAATTATTGTTGGCAGGTGGGGGGTTATTGCCTTTTGTACTGCAGTTTTATTTCTGTAAGCCATCCAGAGTTATGGTGAGTGAGTTGGGCGGCCATATAAATTTTCTCAACTAGTAAATTTAAAAAGTTGTGGGAATATGCTTTGGCATCTGGAATAACTTTGTACCTTAAAAGTAAATCAGGGACAAGTTTCAACTCAAACTGGAAACCATTCTTAGATTATTATATACATGGGTTGGTACCATGTGAAAAATATGGATTTATTTGTCCATAGAAGTTATGTGCAACTTTGTGAGAGAGGTGCCTGAATCAGAATAGATTCTTCATAATATGGAATAAACTTAACACAATGTTACGAAATTACATTTCCTGATTTATATTGTGTTAATCAAGATTCTTGATATGGTACTTTATATACAGTTGATATATATAGTATTGATACAGTTGCCTCGCAGTGAGATGGGCAGCAAACAAATTTAATAATTAAAAAAGGAATTTAATAATATCAATAAGTTTTGCATAATTCAGTGACACATATCCCGTCCCCACGCCTCCCAATTCTCAACCTTTTATCTTTAAACAGATGCAACATTTCTTTTGTTCCAGGGCAAATGTAGTAACTGTGAGTATAGGGTACAGTCTAAATTAGATCGTGTCCATTTTGTAGACAAGTAAAAAAGATAATGTAATTGATAAGTTGGGGCAAGAAATAAATTCAGTAGAGATTCAGCTTCCAGATGTCTTATGCATCTTCCTCACCCACCAATATTTTCAAGATTGCTTTTATCAAATGGATTTTGTAAAGTTCATTTTGAAAAGTGAAATTGCACTGTGTGTCTTGTGCAGAAATCAAACGCTATGTAAAATAAATTGTACTCCTATTCATCTAAATTTTTTATTTTGAAATTGGAATTTGTAATAAAGAAAATGCTGATGTACAAATTAATATTTGAGTGCTACACTCACTTGAGCTTCTGTAACCCTGATATGCCAAAATGCTTTTGGCAAGAACTACTTTTGATTATAATGGAAGTATGCACCGGGTGAAGCCACAACTTAAATTAGGGATACTTTTTTCTCTCTGACACTGTAACATTTCTCTCTTTCAAGTAGTAATTTACAGAAAACTGCCAAATAGCTGTTATTTATACTTATACTTACCTATACCTATAGTTATATATTAAACGTATGTCACCCAGCTTGCCTAGAGGTTATTATTATCAGAGATCTTATCTGATTTCTTAGATAAATGTTGTTTAAAATTAACCTGAAACTACATAAAAATAACCTGAATGTTGCAAATCACTTATGTTCGTTCCCTAAAAAATTTAGAATATGTTATCTCAGAAACAGACATAATATATTCTTTGTCACCTTTCTGATTAACATTTTGTTTCAGTCTCAAATTTTTCAATTTGAAAAGAAAAGGAAAAACAATTTATGTAAATGCTATTAGAGCTCTGATCAGTCTTTGTTTGCATTTTCTTTTAGATGAAGATCTAATAAAATATGGTTGGCCAGAAGATATTTGGTAAGTACTTAAAAGGATCTCCTTTTCTATAATGAAATCCTTTTTCATATGATACAAATCTTTCTCCTTCCTAATAATTACTTATTAGCATCTTTTCTGGACTCAGACTTAAGATATGAGAAGAGATTCCATTTCTAATATTATGCCATGCCCCCAAAAGTGAGATTCTCTCCCTACCTCTCAAATGTAAGTGGTCTAGCATAGCACTTGTGAATTTTCTAGTTCTCTCTATAAAAATGCTGTTGTTTTTTTAAGAGTTCATTTCCTGTTGTCTTTTTATGCTTTTGGAGGTTTTCCCCCCAGTTTCCAGTAATAGGTTTTCAACCTCCCAGTTGCAATTTTGTAGTCTTCCCAAACAAGTTATGCATTCTGTCAAAATGTTTTTCCTGTTGGTTTTATGTTTTCTTAAAGGCTTGACTGCAAGAACCACAAGAATACTGGCAAATATCATTTTAACTCAGCATCAAAATTGATTTTATATCATCTCATATGCAGACAAAATTAACACAACCATGCTTAATTGTAATGCAATTTCTTTGTTTTTTTTACTGTGTTGTCTGAAACAAATTGTTGTAGCAGTATGATCAGAAAGTATGGCTTATCCAAAACAATCATAGCAAAGCAACCCATGACTTATTAAGTTTTGTGTGTGTATAATTAATTATTATAGTTATGTAATTATGGTTATATATTTTACATACAATGTAATTATATTATAAAAGGGACGCGGTGGCTCAGTGGGTTAGGACGCTGAACTTGTCGATCGGAAGGTCGGCAGTTTGGCGGGTCGAATCCCGAGTCCGCGTAGCAGAGTGAGCGCCTGTTACTCGTCCCAGCTTCTGCCAACCTAGCAGTTCGAAAGCATGTAAAAATGCAAGTAGAAAAATAGGGACCACTCCGGTGGGAAGGTAACAGCGTTCCGTGTGCCTTTGGCATCTAGTCATGCCGGCCACATGACCACGGAGATGTCCTCGGACAAGCGCTGGCTCTTCGGCTTTGAAACGGAGATGAGCACCGGCCCCTAGAGTCGGAAACGACTAGCACGCATGTGCGGGGGAACCTTTACCTTTACCTTTACCTAATTATATTATAATATATATAAATATAATTTGTTCCATAGAGAGAATTATAAAATACTCAAACAGTAACAGATTTATTAAAAGTTTCACAAAAAGCTGCCAGGCTTCATACAAGCCACACAAACTCTTATTGCATTTTTCCTTCACACTCTTTTATATCCCAAGGACTTGGGAGAATTAATCTGGGTTTCTTCTTAATACAGGTAGTCCTTACTTAGCAACTACAATTGGGACTGCCAACTCTATTGTTAAGCACCACATTCATAAGTGGAAAAACCTCTGACCGTGATAGTTTATAATCTCATTTTAAGTTCATTCATTAGGTGTATCGTGGTCGTTAAATGAGACATCTCATGACTGCTACTTGTGATTCTACTTCCATATATAAAATATTTGTATTTTGCTTCTTCATACAGATTTATAAGACAGCAAACTATGTAGGCTGGAAATGAGATGTGCTATTTAAAGCCAATTATTATTTAATACAACAGCATTAAATCACTAACATTGCTAGTTAATAATATGACTTATTTGGAATGAATTTCAACTTATCAACCATCATCTATCCTGTTACTAATTCCAGACATCTGTTTCTAGTGAAACAGTTTCAGGATTTGACTTTAGTTTTAGTAGGTAAAATCGATGCTTTATGGCCCTTCAAGTTGAAAAGCATGATAAAAATGATAAATACATACTAAGGCTTTGGCACTTCTGCATATATATTCATTTCCTGAAAAGTAGAATTCCCAAATCTTGACAAAAACAGATGTGTGGATGTGAACTCCCAGAATTTTCAACATCAACTGTGCTGGCTAAAGAATGCTGGGAGTTGGAGACCACACATCTGGAAGTTGACAACAATGGGAAACTGCTGTAGATCTTTTGGGCTTAACTCTTAAAGCATGTGTTTTTCAATGGCTGTGGAAAACAGCTTGTGAACTTATAAGAAACCTAAAGGGGAGATTTGTCAGCTTGATGCTTTTGTGTTACTACATAAGTATTGGATGAGAAGTAAATTCTCCACCTCCATAACATTAGTTTAAATAGTAATATTTTTAAGAAATGGGAAAATAACCCTTGAAATGAGTTATTTTTGTTACCTCTATTTACTTCTCCATGTAATCACATTGATTTCATATTTCTTCAATGATGGCCAAGCTTCATAAAGCTATCACAAAGCCCTCCACATAATGTCTCTTCAACCAGTCCTTTCTACATTTGAGTCAAATGAGTGCCCAACAACGTATTTGTTTTGGAGTCAGGCATCACCCATCCACACACAAATAAATAAATTCAATATTGGGAAAAGAGAGAGCCAAATGGCACCATATCTGGACTGTATGATGGATAGAGTAAGATAGTGAGATCCATCTTTGCAATTGCTTTTTCAAGAGTGAAGCCATTTGACGTATTACAGAAAGAGTTCCTTCTTGTGCTTCAGAATTTTAATTAATTATTGTTTCAAAGGGACAAAGCTAGAAGAGGGGAAAGACCTTCAAGTATGGAATTCTGTGATGGCTTTAATAAATTTGTTCTTTGTCCAAGTGTGTAGCAAATAGTGGTGGTTATGTGGAGAAGTAAATGCAGATAATAAGACATCATTTTAAGAATTATTTTCTTATTTCATTTATTCATATATATCTACATTAAAGTTATGGAGGTCGAGGCATTACTTTTTATTCAAATCTAGATAGAGCGGAATAACCCTTCCAGGTTCAGCTACAAGAGGTAGTAAACTTCCAAATACTGGTTGCCAAGGGCAACCATAAAGTGATAAAGAAGTCTTCCTTTCATGTTTTTTTAATGTCTTTTGGAGAGGCTTGCAAGATTATGATTAGAAGTAAAGTGATGAAAAATGTGTGTGTTAGGTGTAATTTCTACTTTTTTCCTCCCCAAATACTTATTTATAAATATTTTGTCTCGCCTGGATACTCGTGCCCAAGAAATCAATTAAAGAATAGATAGTTGAACAACAGGGCACATTACTCAGATTTATTAAGTTCTAATCTCTGGAAAATACTAAAAATCTGAGCATCTATTTGAGATGATTTATGAATTTGCCTTACTTATTGGTGGAGAAATGGCCATGACAAGTTAAACACGGGATTTTGTTTGCCAATATCTAGTGCTGTTTTCATCTGAATCACTGGAGGGAGTACTTGACCTTATGTCAGTATTTTTCACCAAAGATTTTGCTCTTTTAGCCCTCTGGTTTCCTTTTCTTTAGATTCTTAGTCTTCAGTCAGAGATTAACATGTTAAGACATAATTCTTTTCCATACTATTAAGTGACAGACACCACATGATAATATCTAGAAGTGTTGTGTTTGTGGGGAAGATACTGAATCACAATTCCTATCAAACTTTTACACTTTGTCTAGGTTTCATGTGGATAAGCTCTCCTCAGCACATGTCTACCTCCGGCTATATAAGGTAACTGTCCAGCTTTGCTTGTTTTGCTCAGTTACATGCATCCATGAATAGTTGTGGGATGGTGCTTTCATAGCCATATAGCAACAATACACAAAATTATGCAGAGTAATACACCAATAGCTGTGTACAAAATTTCTCTTTTCTGGTGGCAGAACTTTATTTATTTATTTATTTTATTTTAATTCCATTTATATCCCGCCCTTCTCCGAAGACTCAGGGCGGCTTACAAGCTTAGCAGTAGCAGTAGCCTTCATTCTATGTATATGCCTGCTTATTAGGGCTTTCACACACACCCCAAAGCGGCATTATTACAAAGTCAGCTTAATTGCCGCCAACAATCTGGGTCCTCATTTTACCTACCTCGGAAGGATGGAAGGCTGAGTCAACCTTGAGCCTGGTGGGACTCGAACCTGCACCAATTGCAGGCAGCTGGTGTTACTTAAGGAGGCATTAGCCCACTGCTCCACCAAGGCTCTTTGCAGTTTCCCAAGAACATTTCAGTGTTCAAGAATGGCCTGATTGAACATTTGATATTTTTCAGATGTGGATCATGCCTAGAATTCTGATTTCTGTTTTGGAAATCAAAAATTTATCAAACTGTAATTCTTCTCGAATTCAGCTGAGCATAATTTTCATACTAGGCATAATAAGCTACGAGGAGTAGGACCTGAAAAAAGTATACTTGTTTATATCCTTATGCCTTAAAAACAAAGTCATCTAAAGGAGTTTAATCAAATAGTGCTCTGGACTAATACAGCTTGGATTGCCAAAACTCTAGGATTTCAATCATGGAAAATATGATCAATTTTATTCTCAAAACATCTAACCAAGATGTTATAGTGAGCTATATGATTTTCATGGTTTTTATTTGTATCGTGTCAGTTTAACAATTACATGTTGTATAGCTTATGGCAGTTAGTGAACCCAGAGTTGTATCTTTGTCTGCAAAACAAGATTTTAAAATGAATGACTTGGTATGACATGTGAAATCTTTCATAAACTGATTTAATTGTGTGCAAGAAAGATCAAGGTATACTTTTTTAAAACAACAACAACAATGTTATGGTAAACTTGTTCATTACAATAGCAGCAAATAGTCTTACACCATTATATAGAACAACACATTTTTAATAAGGCAGTATTTTAAATTTCCAGTCCAGTTCATAATTTGCATGAAATGAGATCTAGCCCAGGAAAAATTATATAATACTATTACTCCTTTTAAGCATTTGGCATTTTGCTGTAACAGCCTTATGTATCCATAAATTCAGCGCAAGGGACTGTGAAACTTTTCACAGCACGTTCTCTGCATTCCCACACCTAGAATGCTTATATCCACCTTGATTTATTTTAGGGGCAAACAGTGGATGATATTCCTAAGGAGGTTTTGATAGATTGCGCACAGCTTGTGAAGGCCAACAGCATTCAAGGTAAAATTTTGCCTATATGAGAAAGTGAGCCAAAATAAATTACAAGATTTTGAATGGAGAGTCAAGGAGGAAGGCTTTTGAATTTGGGATTAACAAATACCAAAACTTCAGAGCCTAGAACAATATGAATCATTTGGAAATTTCAAAATATGTCCTAGCATAGGCACAAGGATGATGTCAAATTGTAATGGAAGACAGGGTATAGTGTAGCACAGAAATAGGCAATTTTGTAACGTTGATACAAGTAGCTTCCATATATTTCCCTTAGTGCTCACCAAGTTCCTTATCCTATTTAATTTTTATTAAAAGAATATATTTTTAAAAAAATGGAATGCTGCAAGGTAAAATTCAACCATCATACTGCACTACATGTAAGAACGTTGTTGGCTCCTCAGAATTCCTTCTGAGATGGTAAAGAATATCATAGGAGACTAGTTTGTATTGTGATAAATTTATGTTTTCTGATCGGTCATATCTTTTCTGTGAACATCTGCACCAGCCTTAAGTGTGCCCACTACATGTTCTTTAAATTCCAGATGTGCCCTATCCCAACAGATTGCTTTGATCTAGCATTTGTCCACCTGATGTAACAGTGTGTTGAACAGAGGAAGCCACTATTAGAGATGGGTCAATATTTGGGTTAATATTTAAGTAGTTGCTTCTGTAAGCCATCTTCTTCTCCTACTTCAGATCTCATCAGGTGCTCATAGAGATTTTTTCTTTCTTTCTTTCTTTCTTTCTTTCTTTCTTTCTTTCTTTCTTTCTTTCTTTCTTTCTTTCTTTCTTTCTTTCTTTCTTTCTTTCTTTCTTTCTTTCTTTTTTCATCCCAATGACACTTTGCATGTATTTATTTATGGGATTTTTATTTATTTATTTATGTATTTATGGGATTTTTGCCAGTATGAAGTCCATCTTTTCCCAACTTAACTTCTAATGTTTTGTGGGCATTGCTGGGGGCGAGGGAGAAGAGAACATAATTCCCCAAGTAAAATACTGTATGTTCCAAATTTCTTATTGTCTGTGGACTTGGCCAGCATTGTCTCAGAATTTCCAAAAATTATTGCATTGTGGCCTTCAAAGGAATTTTTGATTTATGTTTCCTTGTCCTGTTAACCTTTTGATGGTTCCAGCCATGGGGGAACACTAGATAATTAAGATACTGTCGTTAACCATTGATACCTCAGGGAACTTTAGTAAAGAAAGATCTTTCCCTCCTTTTTAACCAGCATTAGGATTACAGAAAACTACTCAACTTTTCCCTCTAATTCTCCAGCCGTGTGATCTGCAGATGTATTGGATTGTTAAGTCCACAGTTCTTCAGTTGCCATAGTTTAATACATAAGACAGCTCTACTGGGGGACACAGTTCACAAACCCCAAACTACATTCCAGAAGTTCCCCCCTTGACTTTTCTGCCGATCCAAATTAGTGGGATTGGCTTGCTTGCTTTAGCGAGAGTGAAGTCAAAATACCATGAATATAGTCAGACTCAAGGATCCTTTTTGGAGATCCAAATTTTATAATTTCAATTAATCGCCTAATGACTAGCTATCCAATATAATTTTAAAAATAAGATGTAATAATGGAATGATTATTATGCACCAGCTGCATGGGAGCCTTATTTTTTCAGTTGACTGGTTAGTTCCAGGAGTGTTATTTTATCTTCCCTCTCTTCCACCTAAGCCAGAAGTCTTGGTTTGTGGAATGCTTCTATTTTTTTGGTTTGCTCAAAATTCCAGAGCTGGGTTTGCCTGCTTGCCCTCTAGGAGATACGAGCAGTTGAAAGTTGAGGCTTGTAGTCTCTTCTGTTTTATGTCAAGGGGGGTACTGTATGAAACCTCTAACAAATTCAGCTGAATGCTTATGTGATCTCTTTTACCATAGGCCACTGAGCATCTCTTAGAGATGTTTTTTTTTATTAAAAAGTTTTATCATACATTTTATCTTTAACAAACCCCCCTACCCCTCCCCTATCCCTCCCTCCTTACCCCTCCCCCCCTCCCCCCCCCCCGACTTCCCAGAGCTAAGTACAAGGTATAAAAAACAAAAAAAGAATCATAAACAACCACATGCTAACAACCGTAAACTCTAAAATCTATCACTCTCTAGCTCATATAGAATAACTACAAACACTATTAATATAAAATCTTCATTTCAAAAAAAGGATTTAGGCAATCTAGCATGACTTGGGACGCGCTTAAAAGCTCCAGCCTTGTCCATCTGTACATCCAAAACACCATTCCAATCCCCCATAAAAATAACAGATTTATAATCCAACTGGGTAAGCTTTGTATAAAGTAAACTAAAAAAGTCAGCTTGTTGTTAATTAGGAGCATATAATCCAACTAAAAGCGTCTTTTTGCCTTCTAGCAGCAGCTCTATCATAACGTATCTTCCATGCTTATCTGCTTCAATTAAGTCTGCTGTTAAAGCACTTTTAACATAAACAACCACTCCATTTTTCTTATTCATTGCAGAAGCAACAGATCGCGTACCCAACCTTGAGTTCAGTAAATACTTTTGATCCACAACCCTAATATACGTTTCTTACAAACATATAACATCTATCTTGAATTGTTTTAAATATTGAAAAACTTTCTGCCTCTTCTGTGGTGAATTTAGTCCATTAACGTTCCAAGTTAAAAATTTAGTTGTCATGCATATCATCCCAAAGCTCTTAAAGCGCTGCTCTGATAGGACTATCTTTTTTAGGCCGTGCTCCTCCCACTGCTTGGCTATAAGTACGTTGTGAAAGTTCCATAGACTTCTGCTGATCTTGTTCTTTTATTTTTTATTTTTTAATCGTTTTAAAGCAGCACGCGTCACCCTCTGCTCTCTAAGATCATCCAAAGATGTTGTAGCTTGATCTCCTCCAGCACCGTTCTCCTCTGTCTGTCCATCTTCAGCCTCTTGATGTTCTCCTTCTCCAGATCTCTTTGCAGCTTCCAAAAGTAATAATGGGGTTGCTTTTAAAACGTTATTGTAAAAATCACGCGCCTGCATCACAGTAACCAAACGGTACCTTTTACCTTCGTGCATCACCATCAACCCAACTGGGATCTCCCATCTGAACCTTATATCTCGTTGTTTGAGCTCTTGCACAAGAAATGTAAAATCCTTCCTTCTCCTTAAAATCTTTGGAGGAATTTCTTTTAGAACCAAAACTTCTTGATCAGCAATCACAACTTTAGAATCATAGGCAGCTTGTATAACTTCATCTCTAATTTCCCTCTTTACAAAATAAACCACCACATCTCTAGGCAGCTTTCTCTGTCTAGCAATCCATGAATTCACACGAAACACTTTATCCATGCCTCCCTTTATTTCAGATGCTGGCTGGTTCAATACCACTTCCAGAGCCTCAGAAATCAGCTGCTTTAGATCTTCCTTAATATTCTCTTTTAAGCCTCTGATTCTAACAGCAAACTGCATCTGATAATATTGAGCAAGACTCAATTCTCTGTCCATTTTGTCTCTTAAATCTTCATTCTCCAATACTTTTGCTTCTAATATGGCATTCTTTTGAGTCAAATCTTCCACTTTTTCATCCAGGTCTTCCACACATTCAGCCACTTTATACACTGAAGACAAAATGTCTGCCTTCATCACACTGAACTTCTGTTCCATCCTCTCTTCCATTCTCTCCTCCAATTTCTCCTCCATCCGTGCAAATTTATCACCCATTGATTCCAGAATTACCTGGGCATGTTTTTAAAGAGCATCTTGTAGATCCTTCGGTGTCAATACATCAGGAGGATGCAACGCCTGCAATGATGATTGTTGCGTCGGAGAAGTTCCAGCACTCCGAAGAGTTTTTGAGGGAGGTTTAGCCGCCAGAGATGTGTTTTTTTTTGTTTTTGAGGAAATATTAGGGCACCACGTGCATAAGAGTAAAAGGAAGTTTTGGTATTATCTCATAAATTTTAATTTTTTATCCTGCTGTATCTGCATTCATTGGATCACATCTCAATATTTGGAGAGAGCACTCTAGGCAGATACAAAATGGGTTACAGAGTAAGTGTTCTGAAAACCCCAATATAATATTAGGGGATCAAATACAGTACTGAAATTTCAGAGTCCCAGTTTCAAATCATCATTCAAAAATTTCATGTGCTGAATCATAATTTAGGACTTTGAGGGCTAAGTACAAACTTATTTTTGAGCTTTTGGGAGGAAATATGGATAAAACTAAAATTATAAAATGGTAAAAAATATGGAGCCTTGTTAATCCAATTCCTGTCAGAATAAAACAGTCTAAAATCCCCAAAAAGCTTGCATGAAACTTCCCACATGGCTCCAAAATTGCTATCAAGTTGTATAGTGATTTTTAATAGGATACAACAATGTTTCTCAACCTATGGTCTGCAGACTCCTGGGGGGCCACGATGTCACAATATTTGGTACGGTCTAGTGCTTTAACTCTTGAGTTAAGTCTTGGTGGCCTGTGGCCATGGTCTGTGGCCAGAAAAGGTATTTAAAGAGGGTCTGTGGTGAAGAAAAGGTTGAGAACCACTGGGATAGAAGAAAAATTTTCAATAATTTAAATTAAACCTAGTCTTTGTCCTGCAGTCATTTTTGAAATGCAGCTTTTAGTATGCTACTTAAAGTCTAAGTATGTTAGATATGTGTGGAACAATAAACGTTCCATTATCCAGAGTTCTTTACAATTTATGTCAGTTTTGGATAGATCAACTCCATGCTTCAAAGCTAGAGAATAATAGCAAAATGTGTAGGGCTACATTTAGAGTATTATAACTGTTGAATTATGACCTATATTTAGATACTCCTTTCGTGCCTTGACTATTATCATGGGAAGCAGATGGTTTGTTCAGTTGTTGTCTTCAAAAATTTCATCCCAAGAATCTTGGAACATCTCTTTAATTCTTGGCGTTGCTTCCTTGTTCCTGCAGGAATTAGACAGATGAAAGATTGAGAGTCTCTAGTACCTTTCTGGGAATAACTGGAGCTAGTCAATTGCTCTGAGCCTCAATTTTTAGCAGATGTGATGTAGCATGATTGGGCAGTATTGTGGGAGCTGATGAGATCTTCCACTGCCTCTTTTACATAATTGAAAACACAAAAAGCATTTCAAGTTTCTTCGAAAATAGCTTAGCTGTAGATATTGTATTCTTACTATGTAAATATTTCTGATCCTAATTAAGGCATTGAGAAAGATGCCCAGAAATGGGCATAATTACTCTTTTTCTGTATAAGTACTCTCTCTTTTTAGGCTGCAAAATGAATAATGTCAATGTAGTATACACCCCATGGGCCAACCTAAAGAAAACAGCAGACATGGATGTGGGCCAGATTGGATTTCATAAACAAAAGGACGTAAGTATCTTCTTCCTCCCTGACCTCTCCAAAGGTTTCAAGCTACTTTCCTCCATCAGACCAAGAAGCTAATGGCAGATTTTGCTAATCTTCTGTAAAATGCAGAAAGAGTATGTGGGAAAGCAGAAGTGTCTTTGGCTTCTTCTCCCACCGCTGAAGTTAAAGCTGGTATAGCTCATGAAAAGCCTGAGGCTGCAATGGAGATCTGATACTGATTGGAACCTTTACAAGTTGCAACGCAAAGGGGTGAACAGTATTGCCCTGCTGTTAATTATTCGATTTCCTGATATGATGTTCAGCTAAACTCTCAATAAATGACATTGTGTGAGAAACATTGCCAATGTTTAAGCTATGATACCTTTTGTAGCAACTCGTTATACATGGCTTCCCTTTATTGCTAGTAATTTGTTTGCAAGATGGTTGTCTTGACTTTTAATATTCTAGTGCTATCCCATCTGCAATTCCTGTATTTAGAATAAATTGTGCAGATAAATATTTTGGTGGGAAATCATGATTTGCACATATAAGGCCTTCCATCAGCTTCTGTCTTCCTAGATTAAAAGAAAAACTATAGAATTATGTCTGGGAAAGTCTTCTGTGCTACTCCCCCAGGATAACTTACGGACCAGTGAAATAATTTGTTTTAAATTGGTATTTTCACTGCGTTCAAAGTTTTTCTTTGCCTTTAGAGACTTAGAAGTGCATTTTTGGGAGAGAATGGAAAATAAAAGAATGAAAGAAATTTGGGGGAAACGTCTCCAGCAACCATAGTAAAATGAATGCCATATAATAATTAGGGGGAAAAAGCAAGTGTCCTTCAACTAGGAAGACACCTGCCTTTATGTTTGCTGTTTCTCTTTCAATTGAGAATTCCAAACTCTTTAAAAAATCTTTAAAATGTAAGTTATGTATCACCTTTTGAAGCTTTTATTTCTACATATCTATTTCTCTTGGAAGAAATCCAGTCGCGTAATTATTCTTAGCTAATTAGTTTTAGGAAAACTAATAGCATTGCTGAAGGACTTGGTTTTACCAGTGAATTTTTAAAAAGGCAGATGATTCTGAACAAATTCCATTAAGGGCCAGCCACTGCAGACATTATACCAAAAATATAATTTTTATTATTTTCTTGAGAATAAATATGGAGTTTAAGTATTTGAAACATGCATGAATATGTGAAATTTGGCTGAAACCACACAAATTCTCGGGCTTCTTCTTATCTATTCTTGAACTATCAGCAATTGTAGATGAAGAAGTTACAAAGTTTATGAAGCCTTAGTCCAGGCATGTCAAACTCGCAACGTCACGTGATGTGTTATGAGGTATCGCGACTTTTTTGCCATTGCCGGCAATAGGGTGGGCGTGGTTTCGCTATGATGCATCCGGCCCGCAGGCCAGCAGTTTGACACCCCTGCCTTAGTCCATCATCTATCCACAGGAACTATATATGTGACTTGAATCCAGGGTCACGTAGACCCCCGAGTGATCCTTTTTTCCAAATGGGAACATACATGCTGGCTATTTGGCATGTTAGGTACTTTGAAGACTTCCTACATTATTTTCAGCAAGTGATCTAATATCCTGAGCCTGGAAAAACAAGTCCTTTCCAGTGACATCAGAGGGCTGTGAATCAAAGAGGGGAGAGGCCCCTGCATTTTTCAAAAGGTATTTTTAACCAAATGAAAGCAGAAGGTTACTGCTTCCATGTTTTTATTTGGTGAACTAGGTGAACCTCAGGATAGTGTCCTGCTGTTCTAAAAGAACATCTGTCAGTAACATTTAGAAGTGAACCCGGGACAATCAGAATATTTGGTCAATATGAGCATGGGTTTTAAGGCCTCACAGTA
This sequence comes from Vipera berus, assembly GCF_964194415.1. Taxonomy (NCBI): domain Eukaryota; kingdom Metazoa; phylum Chordata; class Lepidosauria; order Squamata; family Viperidae; genus Vipera; species Vipera berus. The sequence goes on along the minus strand of NC_138202.1, from coordinate 336,465,053 downwards.
GAACAGTTTTCAGAATTTTTCTCTCTGCATTAACTTTATGGGGTTTGAGTATGTAGGAGAATTTGGAGGGAATGGAGCCTGTCAGTTTCCTGCCTGTCAGTACTTTGTAACTAATAGTGCAACCAAGGAAACTCGTATGTTTCAGAATTTTCTCTTCCTTAATTGGATGTCTTAAATTAGCAATTGCTCTCCAATGTTCCAAAGTTCTACTTTGAAAGGCAGAAACAAGTCTTATGGATGTTGTTTTCAGAGGGTTTCTGACAGTGGTTTCTGGAAGCATTAAAAACCCAATCCATGTTTCCTTATCCCAATTTCAAATTTTCATGATTTCCCCCCCTTTATTCTGCAGTATGAATAGAAAACATTTCAGTGACATTGACATCAATCCTATATCTATGGTGCCAAATACAATTTTACTCCATAGACTTAAAAAATTACAAAATTGCACATTTGGAAGTAATTATTTAAATCATCAAGTCAAATTTTTTTTTGAATGACTGCTTTACTTTGGTGCCTTATGTGCTTGTAACAGTCAATATATAGTAAAAAAAACACCATGGTGACAAATGTGGCCTTTGTGTAGTAATTTCTGTAGTAATCCTGTTTACACCAGGATCAGATCAAAATAGTATCTCTTAAATGCCCACTTTCTTAGTACCTGTAAAAATATTGGCTCTCCAAGTACATGACCATTTGAGGTGTTTCTACATCAGTGTTGCCTCAGGGAACAGAAACTTGAGTGTTACTCAAAGTTAATTCAACTACACTTTTTATAAGAATTACAGTTCTTTCCTGTTCCAAGGTGAAGATATTGACAGTGGAGAAGAAGATAAATGAGATTTTGAACCGACTGGAAAAGACCAAAGTGGAACGATTCCCAGACCTGGCTGCAGAGAAAGAAGCCCATGATAGGGAGGAGAGAAATGAGAAAAAGGCCCAGATCCAAGACATGAAACGAAAGGAGAAAGAAGAAATGAAAAAGAAAAAGGAACTGGAAGAGCTTAGGTGAGTGAGGAAATGGGCTCCTTTCTTGCTATCCCTAGAATGGGCAGCTATGGAAGGTCTGATTGAACTGATAAACGCAGACAGTATCCATAGGTTTGGATGTTCAACAGGTCATGGAAGAGTTTTGTTTTAAATTTTGAAGGGAGGTGGTTTGGCTTCTTGAACAACTTGCTTGAATGCCAGCCCAACTCTTGATTTCTATCCTGTGCCCCTGACTTTCCAAATAACTTTAAATAGAACTTTCTAATAATGATGGTGTAATGCCAATATTTCAGCTTCATCCTAATGCTGCTGCAGGTTAACAGTTTGTGCTGTACAGAATCAACAGAATGCTCACGCACAATATTGTTACAAATGTAAGTAATTAATGTCCCAAGATGGAATGGATTGCAACCTGTTCTAGCCATATAGTTCACTAATCAAAATGTTCTTCTTTGCTCCTTCCTGCCTTTCTCTTGGTGTTCCTTGTAGGCAACTAGGGCAGCTAGTTTTTGCAACTATACAATATGTAGAATGGTACTACTACAATTTGATATCTTCTTGCTGGTCAGACTACATTCTACATTTCAGAATAGTAGTCTCAAAATGTATCCTCTCTCGGAAATTGTCAGTCCTTTGAGATAGGCCAGGACTGGTTAGGAAACACATATCACATAAATGATTTTAACTCTTGTTTATTTTTGTATCGTATAATAACAGAATGTTGAAAGCCTGAGAGAAATCCTGAAGATTTCAACTCTATTCCTGCAGTCCCACAATTGACTTCCCCTCCACACCAGAGGGGAGCTGAAATCCTTTGGCAGACTGCAGAATGTTTAAGAGAGAAAGGTGTATCAGCTGAGAGAGTTTCGGCTCTGTGTGTAGCTGAAATCTTTTGGCAGGCAGCTCTTTCATTCTGTCTCCTTAATGACCCAGAAGATCACTCAGTGTGTGTAACCAGGAGTGCTGGGATTGTGGTTGTTGAGCAAAGCAGTTATGTGGGGATTTTACTTACAAACATCTTCACTCAATAACTAATATTCTGGTGCCAGCTGTGGTCATTAAGCAAGGATTACCTGTAGTTTGTTTTTCTGTATTACAGCTATGTGCCTTTAGAGCAGAGGTCCCCAACCTTTTGGGCACCAGGGACTGGTTCCACGGAGAGGGATTTTTCCGCAGACCAGATGTTGCGTGGTTTTATGTGCTGCCTACATCTCGTGGATGGGGCTTTGCTTGTTTGTGGGAACCAGTTGCTGGCATGCCACGGACCGTTACTGGTCCACAGACCGGGGGTTGGGGACCCCTGCTTTAGAGTTGATAGGAATCTTCTTAGGTTGTTTTGTTCCAGAGATTTTGAAGATAAATTCAGCAAGAGCTGATACTTGTATGTGGTTCAATCAAAAGACACTGCCAGTATCAGTTTCTAATTGGTCATATTACAAGTAAAGTTCCAAAGTTCAGTAAACAAGCATGCCAGCATCTTACTCCCCCCATTGTAGAAATCTCATGTTTATCATTCAAACCAAGCCATTTTTGGATCTGTGGAAACTGGAATTTAGTCATGAATTCTAATTGTCACAATTTTTTTCTGCACTTAGATTTTTAGCTTCTAATTTATAAACTTACTTTTTTCCCCTTTTATTGTCACTCAGTGGCAAAATTCCCATTTACATTAATGATTTAACCTTAAAAAATTAAAATGTATTTGCTTTCTTTTTACAGAAGTTACTCTTCCTTAATGAAAGCAGAGAATATGACTTCTAACCAGGTGTGTTTTTTGATACTTTTCTGATGAGACTGTGGATATTATGATAGTCTTCTTTGAGTCCACCTTTCATGTTACGACTTAGTAAGTAACATGTACAGTAGAGTAACAGAATGAAATGCTTCTTGCTTACCAAATTGAGTCCTAATTTCCCCTGATACTAAGCTACTTTATTAGAAAAATCTGTAATCTTGAGATCTTCACTTTCTATCTTGGTAAATGCAGTCCATTATTCTCCTCCCATAGTTAAGTCTTGGATAAGTCATGCATAGCCATTATGTCTAATGGTAATTGATAGCATTACCCTCCATATAATTTTCTAAACTAGCAATCTGCCTTTTGTAAACAAATGCCAGTTTACCAATGTACATGATAAAAAAATGTATTATCTTTTATCTGTCCTGAATTTTCTTTAATTAGCTTCTTTGGACACTGCTCAAATTCCCTTATTATAAATAAAAGAAAGAAACTTTTTTCTACCCGCTTTTCCACATCATAATTTTATGCAGCTTTGTCATATTAGGTGTCTTCTTTTCTACACTAAAATGTTTCAGATATTACAGCCTTTCCATACAGAAGAATGCCTCCAATAAATTGACATTGTGGGGGCTATTTCTGCTTCTTTACAAAATACTTTCTAAAATGTAATTAGCATTGCCAAAGTGATCACACTGTAGATTTTTATATAAGGTCATTTCAAGATAGGCCTTTTAAAAAATTCTTTAAAAAGAATTTTAAAATTCTTTTTTGAATGATTTCCCCATTTCAGATAATTCCTTCTGTGGAACTTAATGGGTGACCCGTGTCATTCATGTAGCCTTCACTTACTAATGGTAATTGGGACCAGAAAAACTGTTGTTAAATGATGCAGGCAAGGTGTAGTGTCGTGACTGCACCAACTTACCACAGTAGTTCCAGCAGTCCCAGTTGCAATTGTTAGGCAAATCCTGTGTAGTCATAGTGTCTGGAATCACACGACCAACTACCAATTTCCCCATTTTCTTTTCTTGTTGAAAGTTGTCAGTGAAGGTTGCAAGGGAATCAGTAACGTCTTACCTCAGGAAACTAGTCTACAGCCATTCTCTGAGGCAGTGATTTTCAACCACATTGCTGTAGCATCTTGTGTGCTGCAAAAGGTCTGCAGGTGCACCTCATTAGCTAGAACCCTGCCTCGGGCAGAAACCAGGGTGGACTGCCTCCATTTCTTCTTCTGTGTCTCAGCAACCTGTAATGTTATGGGACTTTTATGATCCAAAAGTCCCACGTGTGTGATGTGTACTGTGAGATGAAAATGTTTGCAAACCTCTACTGTGAGGTCATAGGAACGGAAGAGTGTGATTTCAATCTTTCTTTCTCTGAAGAGGTTACAATAGTTAACTGAAAGAGAAAGAGAGAAAGGGGTTCTGATATTAAATCTGTCATGCTGAGCAGCCTAAAATATTAAAGTCATAAAAATATCCCTTCTGACACATTTTTTTGTCTTTCCTTTCACAGGATGGCAATGACTCTGATGACTTCATGTAAATCTAGCACCCTCCTTGTGGAAGATGAAGATGATTTTTGACATCTTAGTCTTTTGCTCTGGATGCCAAAAATAAGCAAACAAAATTGTTTTATTGTGAACAGCAAGTATCTGTTCATTTTCCTGGATAGATCATTCCTGTTAAAGTTCTGAAACCATCAGTTGTGACTCCAGAGTTACTAGGATGTCTTACTTCTTGGAGAGGCTGGATTTTGGGGTGATTATATTTCCAGGATAGGTTGAGGAGAAGGCTACACTCAAGAGGCTTTGAGCCAGAAAATCAGTTTCTGCCTTAAATTTTCCTGGGGAGCAGATCTGGAATGTTTTGCCATTATTTTTTCAATATGCATCATTGAGCTGAGAAATATTTTTATCTCACAGTGTTTGGAGTTTGATTTTTTTTTTAGTTTCCTTGGTTGGGTACCTGGTTGCACCAATTACAATTTGATACCTCTCATCCCTTAGAAATCTGAATTCAGAACAGCTGTCTTTCCATGCTTATACTTGGCTAGAATCTAAAAGCATTTTTCACTAACAGTCAGAATTTCCTTGCATTTGTAGCACTCTGCAAAACCCAGTGCCATCTTTCAAGGAAAGAAGTATGCACTTTTGGGCTGCTTTTGTTATGTTTGGATTCCTTGTGATCCTGATGCAGAGCTTTACGTGGGCTTTTTTTTTGCCTGCCCAGAGTTTGCATGGGTATAGTAGAGGAGCCAGGAAAGCATCCAGTGTTGATTCTCTATTCAAGAGGGCATTCAAAAGGTCTGCTTCTTTGGTTCTCTTCTGACCAGCAACGTATAATATGTCTTTGCAGTGAATATCAACCTTTTTCTCCCATAAAAAATGAAAACTAAAAAAACCAAGAAAACAAAACCAACAAAAGGTGGTAAGCTGCTTTCTCAATATTGCATCTTGCTTTGGCATTACCCACATTTTTCTTGCTTGGGGATTTTGTCTGTTTTCTGTCTTACGGTGTCACCGGGGCATCTTCTGAAATGTATAAGTATTGCATATGAAGTCAGGATCCCTAGATACAAAAACTGTTTGCTTAGCCTAATAGGGAAAGATATAAGGTGAATTTCTTTATCTGAACAAGTGCCTCAGTATATAAAAAAAATATGGGTTAGGGTTAGGGTAGTAGCTACAGTCTCTAGTGTCTACAATCTGTAAACTAGAGAGTTTCTAACAGGATGTTGGAGGTTTGCTAAGTCACCATCTTTTACTGTATTCACTTGTTTTCTGTGGTGTTATCACTGAACATGCAGAAAAAGTTAAAGGCTGGCCTTGACTTCTCCAAAGGCTCAAATTCCCGCTGCTGTCCCTGATGCAAAAAAAATTAAGTTCTTAAATAATCCTAGAAAATGCCTTCAAAGTAGTTCAAATTTCAGCATTGAAATTCTGTCACATTAGAAGTTTACAGATGCTCACCAGGAAACCCCAAAAATAAATTTAAAAAAAAAACGCCACTGAAATTTGGATCTGTATGCTTTTGTAGGGTTCCATGCTTTCCTGAAATCTGCTACGATGGTTTCTCCATCTCTCTGAAGCAGAGTTTCTGAGCATGTAGGAAGAGAAAATAGTGCTAATAGAAATCTAGTTATACAACATTGGACCTTGGACCTTACTTCAAAGAAGTATTGGGTCTGCAGATCAGGTTTCAGCATCTAGTTAAAGAAAGATACACATTAGTCAATGTGTTTAGTAAAGTAAACAATCCCCAGGAGGTAAGCTAATTTATTAGAAGGGTAATACTGCGTACACTAAATATAATGCTTTTATTGGCAACTTTGTCATACTACAAATTATTCAGAACAAAGAGTATTTTTTTTCCACAAAAAAACCAAATGTGTATGTAGTCATTGATTTCACAGAATGTCACTGATCTTCAGCAATTTGAAATTGCTGAATATTACATTTTCAGTAATAGCTTGGCAAACTTCCATTGCAAAAATAGTTTATTTCCTTCTGAGACTTTACACAAAATTTGGCTCAATATTGCTGTTCTCATTCTCTTATAAAATTATTCATTTTTAAAGAGTTGCAAATAGTATAATCTCATTGGATTAGTATTAGCCTAGATAGATTAAAAATGTTTATATAAAGTAAAAGCCAAGCTAAATAGTTGGCTATAGTTCCTAACATATCATTATGCCCCAATTTGTGGTATTGTCTCAAATGGTCTGGCTGTTTAATACTATTTTTGGAAAATCAGACCTAGTTTATAGCTTCTATCTCCCTCCAGGAAGTTCAGTATATTTAAAAGGTGGCTTCTAACCATTTGGGCCTTCTAAGAGTAATAATCTTTTACTATATTCATTGTACAGACACTGTGACATGCTTGTAAAATGACTACTATGATTCTGGAGACTAGCACGCTCAGGATTTCATTGCAGTCTGGGACCTTTTCCTTTCTCTTTGCTTTGGAACAAGAGTTTCCTTCCTTGTTCTCATTGACTTTGGGAAAGTAAGAGGGTCAACAAAGTGAGGGAAATGGCCTCAAATAATTTCTAAATATTCAGTATAAATCATTTTTATTAAAGATAGCTTTAAATTTCAGGAAATATCAACTTTCTGCAACAAAGAATTTTAAAGAGATGACTCAAAAGATTCTTCTGAATAATAGAACACCTTTAGCCAATTAGAGGACATGTGTATTTTTAATGTTATTATGTTGTTAGTTTTGGATTATATCTTGCAAGTAAATTGTTGAGCTGTTGCTATCCTTACATAAATGTTCATTGCTGAGACTGCTGTTATTTTCCGACTGAAAGTCATCCAGACAGTTTCCCAAGTTCAGTGATTTTGTTCAATCATCTGTGTATTCCTGTCTTTTGTCTTCACCTGAATCTTGTTCTGACTGACACATAAACTATTTAAACCTATCACTGTCTTATGTTATTTTATCTTACATAATTTGGATTCCTCTTAAATTTGTGAGGCACGACAAATTATGATCTGCAATGTTTCTCTGCATGCATTGGCAGAAATTTGTGCTATTATAATATTAGTACTATTCCCATTAAATAGTTATTTAAAATGTCTGCTACATTCTCTGTTTTCCTCTTTCCCCGTCTTTTAAGTCATAAGACAGAGGCTTGAACATTGTAAGGTCTGTTTAGCACTAACCTTTCACAGAGGTATTAGAGGAGGTAATTTCAAGACAGTGAATTGGGATAAATGAGACTACTTTTAGGTATCTTTTATTCAGTATTTTGTTCAGTTGCAATCATTATTGATGCTTGGTGACTTTGATGCATAGAATAACAATTATGAAAAATTAGAATAAACCCAAAATTATAGAAATAGAGATTGGACTTGAGATAATTATTCTTTCCCAGGTCTCAACTCTGTATTTTTTCCTCTTATCATGAATGAAGTTAGGAAAACAGCCTAATTAGTAATCTCCAGGAATAAGTTAAATTTAAAAAATAAATCATCTTAAATTTTAGATTTAAGGTTAAAGTTTTGAATTTTTGCAATTGGACTAAAATCCCATGGCAAACCTTGAGTCCATATTTTTTTTCAAAAATTTGTTGATTATTTCTTAAATTGCAGCTGCTGTCATGTGACCTGTTATGTTGTATAAGCAAAAAACATAAAATTTAACTGGTTAAATTTAATAAATTCATTAAATTAAGGAAGTTTGGGGTAGCTTTTTGTTGCATCCATCCAGCTAACTATCTCATGCCTATAAATCACATTTGTTTTGCTTCCTGCAGTAGTCCCACATACCAATTCTCAGAAAAGTAGCTACCAGCAGACATCAATTAAATACTTATTTAGATTAAGCATAGATTTGTCTCTGGGGAATCTTATTCTGATTCTTTTAATTTACAACTAAACATTTTCCGCTTGTTTTGTGAACTAATTTGGGTAAATACTTGCATGCAAAGTGATAGTAAGTTTGTTTATATTAGATTGTGAATGATTGATTTTGATTTATTTGTATTTATATTTGGCTGGAAGTAAAGAAATAAAAAGGGGTGTGATGGCTCAGTGGTTAAAGACACTGAGCTTGTCAACTGGAAAGCTGACAACCTGGGTTCAAGACTCCATGTGCCATGCAACGGGATGAGCTCCAGTTACTTGCCCCAGCTCCTGCCTATGAAAGCATGCAAATGCAAGTAGATAAATAGGTGCCACTTGGTGTGAAGATAACAGTGTTCCGTGCCCCTCAGTGCATAGTCATGCTGGCCACATGACTACGGAAATGTCTTCAGACAACCCTGGCTTCCTTGGCTAAGAAATGAAGATGAGCACCGCTCCTATAGTCAGACACAACTGGATAGGGGAAACCATTCATGCCTATACCTCTGATCTCTTAAGATGTCGATTAAAGTCAAGAAATCCACCACTCCTCACAGCGCTTAAGCTGCTGGCCGAACATCAGAGCACTATACAAAAGTGGATGGAAGCATGGAGTAGCTATACATCCCAAGATATTTCTTAGCATATTAATCCTAATAGTATACCTCCAGGATTTAATCTATCCTGACACATATGGGTGACATACAATAGAATTAGAACGGCTCATGGGGTGTGTGCCGATTCTCTGTATAAATGGGGAAAGACACCTTCAGCACAATGTGATTGCGGGGCTCCCTGACAGACTATCCAACATATAGTGAGGGAATGCACTAATAGAAGATACCCAGGAGATTTTAAGGACTTCCTCTGCGTAACAACGGCAGCTACTGACTGGATCTCCAAACTCGACATTAAACTCTGAAATGTTATTTCTGTTTTCCTCTTAGGTTTTATAATTGCTTCTTTTTTAAAAAAAATTGTTTTAACTGTTCTAACTTGTAAATATGAAGTGCTTTTAATTCTGTGTGTGACCAGCCATACGCTAAATAAATAAATAAGGGGAAACCTTTAAAGAAATACATTTCAGTCAGACTCAGTAGCTGAGATCTGCATAACCAGTTTAAAGATTTGGACACTCGGGTGGCTTGGGTGAGATAGAGTTTGGTCTTTTGTCAGATCAGAAATGTTGCAACATGAGAGCGAAAACTTAATGTAGCTGCAGCTGCTCAGGTCTTCCAAGGGTTGTCTCACAGAAGAAAGAAAAGAACAATTCTCTGCTGGGATTGCTTCTTGAAAGTCACAAATCTGCACAAAAATAGACTTCATCTGAACTTTTAAGAGTGGGCCAGTTGTGGTGCAACCCACAGTGTCCCAAAATGCACGAGGCTGGGATGAATTAGATGCCTTGATCCTTATGGAGATTTGATTAGATTAGATAACGTTTATTGTCATTTTTTACTGTGGGCACAACGGCACACATTAAAAATGAAATTTAGTTGCTTGCTCTCGAAGTGTACACGTACATAACACACATTTAAACATACTATATACAACACATGTATAGACCTACACCCTTACATATAAGTAACATATAAATGTTAATCACTGTCCATCTTGAATACATAAAAGGAGGAAGCTTGAGAGTTCACAAGGGTAATACTGTATGGAACAAAACTGACTGAATCTGGATGTTTCTGCTACAGATACCACAAAGCCTCTTCCCAGAAGGCAGCAAGGAAAGCAGGTCGTGAAGAGGATGTGTAGCATCCCAGACAATCTTGCAGACCCTGCTCAAGCAACGCTTATGCGCTATGTCCTGGATGGAAGGGAGGGAACTGCCAATGATCTTTTCAGCCATCCTCACCACTCTCACCATTTGAACCTGATTACTCATTTGAATACCAGTCATCATAAACTAGATTGGGGTTTTTTTGTTATCTTTTTGTAAAACCTCCCATCCCCCAAAGCTCACAAGAGCCCACTTTTTACTAGCTTTTTTGTTAGAAAGCTGTAGTGTTTCGCTTTTATTGGCAGAGGGAGCTGTAATGCTGAGAAGTTTCAGTATCTCACTTAAGTGAGAGGAATGATAGCAGTCCCTGGCCCGCTTCAAGCTTGGAAGCTCCTCAGTGTCAAACTTGGCTAGTATTTGAATGGAGGACCATCCAAAACACTCCAGAGGATAGCAACAGCAGAACCCTTTCATAGTTAAAAAATTACATGAATATACTAACCAACCGAGAACTCATTATAATAATCTATAAAGGTTTAAAACATTCTGAACGCCTTTTCATTCTGCTTTGCCTCAGTCATTTCTCTGCTTGAAACATGACACTAGAATTCAGTCTAATGGCTGAATTCATTCAAAAATCTTTTGTATCTTTGCTTTTTTATTTAATTTGGAACACAAGTATATATTTATATAAGGTATTTTTTTTTGCTTCATCACTAAATTTCCAAACGAACATATTAAAACAGTTTGCTGAATCCATTAATGCATCTCATTCTGAACAAATTCACTCATACGCTCAACCTGCTGCTTTCCAGTTCCCAGAAACCCCATCTAACATGTCCCCTATACTGACTGCGAATTTTGAGTTTCATAGCGCTAACATACTAAATGGTTATCATGCTGAGGAAGTTGGCATCTAAAGCTCCAGAGAGAATAATTAGGACTGGCCAGAAGGAGATTTGGGCATCTGTTTTTGGAACATGTTAAGATTTTGCTCAACAGTCTGGAACAATTTTTGTTTTCCAGACTGGTTGGTGTTTGTTGGTGTTTGTTACCATCAGCAGCTGCATACAAATGAGGCTATTGGGTGGAGGCGTCTCCTCTCCTTTGCTTGTTCTGGAGACCTTTCCAGAACATTCTGAGACTTTCCGGTTGGACTTCTTTGCTTCCCTGGTTGGTGACCATCTATCTTTTTGCTGGAAGTCTGTCAAGTTGGGCCTCTTCATGAAAATCTAGCAGAATGCTGGCCAATGGACTTAGGCTTCCTGAACCCTTGGCATGAGACCAAGGTTAGTCTTGACCAAGACATCAAACTCAGTTCAGTGGGATTGGCAATGTCTCAGTGGAAAATTGGACATCTGTGCTGTCGTTTTGCTAGTCTCTGTATGAAAATGAAATACACTGCTGATCAGCAGCATTAGTCCTGAGGGAAGGAATACTTTTAGAGAGATCAGTTTGGGAATACTGTTATTATTGTGTTTCTGGCAAATACAAAAGAGCTGTTGAAAACACAAAAGGTCCAGACCTGGTAGAAGGATGACAGTTTATATGGAAACTGGCTTCTTTAGCTTTCTTTTAAGAACATTCAAAGGGGGAAAAATGCAGGTTTGCCTGCCAACCCAACTTGGTGTTATCTAATGCAGCTTTAAACTGGCTTATTCAGAAAGACATCTGGACAAGTAGAGACTTTTCCACATTGCTTGACTTTCATGCATAAATCAGCTACAAATGAAACTGGACCTCAGATTTTAGCCCCGTCCTCCATAGCATTTGAGGAATTGTGGGAGGTGAAGGCCACATATCTTAAAGTAGCTGAGGTTGAGAAATTCTGATCTAGGACACTGCAGTTGGAACACTTCAGTTATAACAATCGGCAGAACAGTCATTCCAAGTAACCAGATTTAAGCCAAGAAACCTCGCTTTGCCAGAACAGCCATGTTAAATATGAACCTTTGTTTTTGGTATAATTTTTAAACAGTGTAAAGAACCCCCTCCCTTTGACCTATTTTCTTTGCCTTTTTCCTTTCATATCCTTTCAGATTGATACAAGATGTTGAACCAAACTGCCAGTAACTAATTACAAGTTGACACAAGCTAACTACAAACAACTACTTACACAGGCAAAGAAATTAGAAAAAGATGACAGAGCTATTCCATGTCTGTAGAGTTCTGGAGGGCCCAGTTTATCTGGAGAACCCTCTGGCTTTGTTATCCAATTGAAACTGCATTGGTTGCTGTTTGATGATTACTGGTGAGATTAGGATAGGGGGAAATGTGGCCTTTCTGGTCTTGTTTACTTTATCACTGGCATTTGATCTTATTAATCATGGTATCCTGTTGGACCAGCTGCAAGTGTTGGGAGTGTGTGGATGTTGTATTGTTTCCAATTGGTGATGGGTGGGAAAAGGTTAACTGGTGGTTATTCACTTATGGGGTGCTACGGAACTTGGATCCCCCTCTGTTACATGACTTCTGGGTTTGGCTTAATGTTGCTCAGCATGGGATGAATTATCAGTATATAGATGACAAATAAGGGACGCGGTGGCTCAGTGGGTTAGGACGCTGAGCTTGTCGATCAGAAGGTCGGCAGTTTGGCGGGTCGAATCCCGAGTGCCGCGTAACAGAGTGAGCGCCTGTTACTCGTCCCAGCTTCTGCCCACCTAGCAGTTCGAAAGCACGTAAAAATGCAAGTAGAAAAATAGGGACCACTATGGTGGGAAGGTAACAGCGTTCAGTGCGCCTTTGGCGTCTAGTCATGCCGGCCACATGACCACGGAGACGTCCTCGGACAAACGCTGGCTCTTCGGCTATGAAACGGAGATGAGCACCGGCCCCTAGAGTCGGAAACGACTAGCACGCATGTGCGGGGGAACCTTTACCTTTACCTTTTAGATGACAAATACCAATTGCCTCTGGCTGAATAGTGATTATGGATGAGGTAGAGGTGCTGACCTCTATCTCCACCATATTATATTAAAGTCCGGAAGGGGAGGAACAGAGTAAAACAGCTCCAACCTTTGCAATGAACCTGTGCGGGCATCTTAGTTGCACAGATTGTGCATTTCACCTGCTATAGCCTAGTCCTCTTGCTTCAATTAATATTTACACTGAAAGACTCCTTGTGGTTTGGGAGTGTAGCAAAAGTGAATTTATAGAAAATTACTTAGTCATCAGAATCAGGCTTGTCAGCAGCCCCAGCAGCTGCAGAACTGTTGACCTTGGCTTGGGATAATGGAGTAAATGAAAAACCCCAAAGTCTTGGACTGGGCCCTGGCCTCTCCTTTATGCAATGGCCTCTCTTCCTGCTGAGCCAGCAGTAGCCAGGGAATCCTTGGCTGACTGGGTAACGCAAGGGTGGGAGATCATACAATCCATTTCCTCATATGTGATTTCAAATGTCTGCTAGGGTCACTTAGTCATCATTAATGTGACATAAATCCTGTCTTTAACACCTGCATATCAAAACAACAACAGTTGGGTAATATTGGAAGATTCTGTAAATCAGAAGTGAACAAATGGCTTTTATTTAGAACTTGGCAAAATTCAAAATTGGTCTCTTAAATGTATTTAATAGTCAAGGAGTGGATAACCCAGTTGTTCTTGATCTTCTTACTGATCTTGTGCAGTAATGCCAATTTGGATCTAATTGTGGGCAAAGTTTGGAGAGACTGGGTACCTGTTAATGTTCTGATTTATTGTAGGAATATCTTCTTGCCAAGTTTGGAACAACTTACAAGAATTCAATGGGATGCATACATATAACAAGATCTGGAGGCACTTGACACTAGAAGTTGTCTTACTGCAAATCACAAAATTAACTGACGTATTCTCTTTACTCCAAGTGGACAAACTTGATAATTAGAGGCCATCTCAACACTTGGGGGCTGGGTGGAATTTTGTTTGGTTTCTAAGGCTATTAGAAAGTTTGCTACATGTTTCATGCGTTTCCCATCAAAAAATGAGAAGAAACCATGTCACTGATCAAAGGGGACTAGAAAAGGAATTACATCTGCTGCCACCTCTGTTCTACTTTGACAGCAGCTCCCCAGAATTGCAATCTCCCTTAAGTGAAGATTAATGTTTAAGCCCACTCCTGCTGCTTCCGTTCCACTGTGCAGATGTACAAATAGTCCTCAACATCCAACCACAAATGAGCCCAAAATTTCTGTTGTTAAGTGAGGTTTGTTAAGTGAATTTTGCCCCATTTTACGACCTTTCTTGCCTCAGTTGTTAAGTGAATTACTGTAGTTGTTAAGTTAGTAACATGGTTGTTAAGTGGATCCTGCTTCTCCATTGACCTGGCTTGTCAGGTCGCAAAAGGAGATCACATGACTCTGGGACACAGCAACCATCACACATATGAACCAGTTGCCAAGCATCTGAATTTTGATCACAGACCATGGGGATGCTGGAAAGGTTGTAACTGTGAAAAATGGTCATAAGTCACTTTTTTCACCATGTTGTAACTTTGAATGGTCATTAAAGGAACTGTTGTAAGTCAAGGACTACTTATATATGAATAAAAACTGATATGTAGGGAAAGTATTTCTCCCTTCTGTCAACTTATTTTATCGTATACTTAGCATCTATCAATGCCATGGTGTAAAAGTGTTATCAACGTTTCTGGTAGTTACATCTGAAAATTTCCTTTTGTCTTGCCTGTCTACTTATGTACTGTAGACTAGAGGACAACTGAGTTAGCCCCAGGTCAGTGGACGTAGCTCAGGCAAAGTTTTATAAAGGCAGGGCAAGTAGGCCTGCAAGCTCAGCCTAAGATAATTTAGCACCTGAAGTAGAACACTTCCAATTTATAATGAACACTTCCAATTTATAATGAACACTTCCAATTTATAATGAGGGAGTCTCCTTCCCAACTGCTGTCTTATACAAGAGAAGCTCCATATCATTCAGCCTCAGATGGGAGGCCTTTCAACATACAGGTAGTCCTCGACTTATGTCTTCAATTGTGCCCAACATTGGTTAGGTAAGTTTTACTCCATTTTCTGACCTTGCTTGCCACAATTGTTAAGTGGATCACTGCAATTGTTAAGTTAGTAGCATGGTTGTTAAGTGAATCTGGCTTCCCCATTGACCTTGCTTGTTAGGAGGTCACAAAAGGTGACCAGGACACTGCACCCATTACAATTATGAGTCAGATGCCAAGCATCCGAATTTTGATCACGTGACCATGGAGAGGCCCCAATGGTCATAAGTGTGAAAAATGGTCATGCACTTTTTGCAGTGCTGTTGTAACTTTGAACGGTCACTGAACGAACTAGTGTAAGTCAAGGACTACCTGTATTGTGTTTCCTAATTTGGGAGGGGGGCAGGATTATAGGTCATCTTACCTGAAACCATAGAAGAGTCCTCAGTATCACAGCATTGAATTGGTTTTTTTCAGTCTATGTTTGTAATAGTCTGTAAGAATATTTATAGAACCATAAAAAGGTAAAGGTTCCCCCGCACATGCATGCTAGTTGTTTCTGACTCTAGGGGCCGGTGCTCATCTCCGTTTCAAAGCCGAACAGCCAGCGCTTGTCCGAGGATGTCTCCGTAGTCATGTGGCCGGCATGACTAGACGCCAAAGGCGCATGGAACGCTGTTACCTTCCCACTGCAGTGGTCCCTATTTTTCTACTTGCATTTTTTTACGTGCTTTCGAACTGCTAGGTTGGCAGAAGCTGGGACGAGTAACAGGCGCTCACTCTGCTACGCAGCACTCGGGATTCAACCCGCCAAACTGCCGACCTTCTGATCGACAAGCTCAGCGTCCTAACCCACTGAGCCACCGCGTCCTTTATAGAACCATAGATATCTATAAATATCCTTGAGAGACAGAAGGAGGAGGAGGAGGAGAAAGAGCAGCAGACTAGGCAACAGTGTACCTTAGGCTGCAGAAGCAATGAGGGTGTGACAAATGTCTCAAAAGGAACTCTTAGTAAAGTTGAAGGAGGGGGAGAGATGTACTTTCACAGTTCAAAATTCTGTTATTTCAACCTTATAATAAAGGTATTGTTAGCAGTGCCAGGTTTAAGCATAAACTGAACAAGGTACACTTTAGGACCTCAAAATCCACAGGGCATCACAAAATTTCAGAGTATCAGTGTTCTGATTTAAAAAACAAGTTATACACTACTAAAACTCTTGTGTCTTTTGATTGTAATTTTCAGTTGGGTAAATGCTGCATCATAGGGCAACAATTTTTTTAATCAAGGTACCTCAAATGGGTTAACTGCATCCAAATGTATTCATGACTTCTGTGGGATTGAAACTTGCAAAGTAATGGTTGATTCATTGCTGCTGCATCATATTACTGCAGTCAGCTTCAGTCGTGTGATCATTTCCAATGTTCCTTGCAACTTTCCTACAAGGGAAATCAGTGGGGAAGCCAGCAGGAAGTCAGAAGTCACTTCCACTGATTTTTCTCTCATTCTGTTTCTCTGTTTAGTTAAAGAAATATCTATGAAACCCTAATGGCTCCCAGGTTATCTAGTTATGTCCTACTTTATCAAATGCCTTACTGAAGTCTAATTTTGCTATACATGCAGTATTCAATTATCTGCTAATATTGTCAAGGAAAAGAATTAGATTTGTCCAGTGCAACCTGCTTTTAACAGATCCTTGTTGGCTTTGGGCAGTTAGTTTATTCATTCTAAGTGTTTGTAAAGCCATTGCTTGATTACCTTTTCTGGGATTTTCCCAGACATAAGTGTCAAGCTGACTGGCCTGTAGTTTCCTAAGTCCAGTTTTTTTTTCTTATTTAATACTGGGGGAAAATAAAATAAAAAAACCAATTGTCATACTTTTATTATTTTCCCCCTTTTCTTATATAACTATGTTTGTTGTTAAGTTTTGGTATTTAAGTTTAATATAGTTTGGGTTGAAATGTTTGAATAGTACTTAGAACTTTTGCTTTTATACATGTCTTCTATTTCTATCTGTTCTCTTCAAGAACATCAATAACATTTTATTTATTTATCCCCACCCACCCATTTTGCAACATGACCCCTCACACTAATGAGTCATTTGGGTGCTCAGAGGGATTGGGCTTCATTCCCAGTCACTGGGTAGCTCTTTTTCATGCCAGAGCCTCATTTAATGGAAAACTCACAAACCCAAACAAATAATCACTGAAGCTTCTCCCTTTCCTGTTCCATGCCTGGAAGAGGAGAGGTTGATGCTAGTTAGGATCAGGGGCCCATCTCAGAGACAGGCAGAAAACTATGCCATTCCTTGGTTTATCTCATTTTTTCCTCTTAGAACAGAGAGCTTGAACTCCTGTCATGTCATTGTGACATCTAGCTCACTTTTCAGGTACAAGAGCCTTCTTCCTGGCATTATTTCTCTCAATATTCGACTGTGAATTCTTTTCAATTGTGAATCAAGCAACTGCTCTCATGTATTGGTTATCGAGTGCCTATGGAGCAGCAGTTAGAAGTGGAATAAATGCAGTGTTGCCTGATAGTTGAAAAAGCATCTGGATCTGATCTTAAGGACACTGATTTTATAGAGTGCCTGTCTGGTTAAGTTGCTAGGCTAAAAACCAGGAGACTCTGAGTTCTAGTCCTGCCTTAGGCATGAAAGCCAGCTGGGTAATCTTTGGCCAGTCACTGTCTCTTAGCCCAACTCACCTCACAGGGTTGTTGAGAGAAAGAAGGAATATTCATTGTCTTTGCCATTCTGAATTACTTATAAAAATAAGGTGGAATATAAGCAAACAGCTCCCTACCATGATGGTAATGACCGAAGATGAGACTGGAGAATGAACCCCCAATTAATAGAGAGGAAATGCACCATTCCCCCTACTGGTAATGAGGCAGCAGTGTGCTCCACCTGTATTACTCCCCCAAATATTTGTCCCCCAGGAGCAGCAATGCCACACTCGCCTCCTATTGAATCGGTGCTTTTGGATGATCCCCAGTGGTAAGTACAGTAGTCAGCAAAGCAGTAAGTTGTTCTGGCAAGTTGTCCACAGCCCACGCAACGAGGCAGTTGCTTCAAGTGGTAGTGGATGATTGTTTTCTTGGTCTGGATTTTGGGATAGTTTGGTGATTGGTATTTACCTTTGGCCTCGTTTAAGCTCCAAGGTAGAGGTCTCCAAACTTGACAACTTTAAGACTTGTGGACTTCAACTCCCAGAATTCCTCAGCCAACCATGTCAGCAGAGTAATTCTGGGCGTTGAAATCCACAAAACTTAAAAGTTGCCAAGTTTGGAGACTCCTGCTCTGAGTCTAAGGGACAGTTCCCAACTGTTTCTACATGAAAGGGAGGAAAATTGGACCGCCAATTTTCAGCAAGCATAGAGAATGTCTGGCCTTAAAAAGACTCAGAAGTCACAAATGGCTTTAGGTCCCAAGTTACATTTCTCTCCAGCATAGCCTTCCACAAATGAAGATATAGGTTTGAAGCAAGTTGTAACCACAGCTTACTAAACCAGGTTAGGACAAGAAACTGTCATCACAGCAGTCAGAAGAATAGCAATAACACTTAGACTTATATACTACTTCACAGTGCTTTACAGCCCTCTCTAAGTGGTTTACAGTGTCAGCATATTGGCCCCAACAATCTGGGTCCTCATTTTACCGATCTTGGAAGGATGGGAGGCTGAGTTAACCTTGAGCCAGTGAAAATAGAATTGCTGGCGGCCAGCAGAATTAGCCTGCAATAGTGCATTCTAACCACTGCACCACCATGGCTCAGTGAAAAGAAAAATGGGGTTTGGACTGAAAATAGTATCAGGAAGATTGCTTGTGATATGTGCTATGCATTCCAAAAGTAAATAGCTATATTATAAGAATAATAGTCTAATAAATCCACCCTCCAATTTTCAGACTTCTAAATCCTGGGATTAGACACTAAATGCTGTTATCCTCTTTTATAATCTGTTTTCTGAATCACAAGATCCATAGAGCACCAATTATATTAAAATTAAGTTGATTCACTGTCAAAAAGGAGCCATGTAGTTGCTTGAAGCCTTTCCACAAAAGATTTTGAGGTTTGTTACATGTTCAGGTGTAGCAGGTATTTGGGAAGCCGGTCAAATGCCCATCCTGGCACATAGCCTCTCCCCAGGAGCCAAGAAGCAACCAGAGAACAAAATATTCCTCAAGACTGCAGCACCAGCCAAAGCCTGCATTATTGGCATACATACCTTGGGGCCTCTTTAAGAAGGCAAGAGACTTACTGCAAGGTGAGAATGGAAAGACCAGCATAATCCAACCTGTGAATTGTTTAGTGTTACATAATTGTGGAGTAAACTTCTTGCCATCCCTTGGCAAGCTTCACTCATCCATTTGTTTCTTCCTTTGATCAGTCCAGAATGGTGGAACATGCCTTATATTTTGTTGAAGATTTATTCTGCTTTTCCATTAGCTCTGTTAGCAAAAAAAGTCTATTGTTTCCCCACATTTTTCTGTTTTTCTCATTCTTGTAATCTTTTCCTGTTATCATAATTGTTCCAGGGCAGGAGGGAATTAATGTAGAAAAGAAATAATAAAAGGCATGGAGATGAGAAAAGGCAAAAAGCTTATATAAGTTCACATAAATATATCTGAAGAAGCAAAGGTGCTTTTCTCAAAAGGCATCTGGATTTTGTTTTTCCTTGAAGATGTTTCGCTTCTCATCCAAGAAGCTTCTTCAGTTCTGACTGAATGGTGGAAGATGGAAGGATTTAAATTCCTTGCAGTCATCTGGTCATTTAGCACTCTTTCTGAGAGTTGTTGAGGCCACTTGGAGGTTTATCTGTGCCCTCAGAGTCACCTGAAAAAAGCACCTTTGGATTACTGAGAATCACCATAGAGATCTAAAGAAGCACTTGCAGAAGCTATTTTGAATCTTCAGCCAAGATTGTCATTTTATAATGTATCATCTATTTAATCCATGAAAAGTTGTGCAATGTTTGCTATTCCTGTTGTACACAACACTTGTTGCTTTTATCTTTCATTGCTTTCACAAATTTATCCTATTGAAGTCTCTCCTAGTTTCTTTTTTTTTTTAAAGTTGACATTATATTGGCTACTTACCAGCCTTCTGACACAGAAGTTTATTTTGCAGAGCTGGTACTTTTTATATTTTTTTAAGATCGGCAATTTCGTACGAGAGTTCTTTCAGTAATCTTGTTAATAAGGTCTAGAATGTAAGGTCAGATAAGCAACTGGCTGAGAGGGTTATGGTGAATATATAATTACATATGAGTCAGAAAAATCTGGCAGTAGACAAAAGAAGGACATGTTTTCCTGGAAATTGATTAACCCAAGATCTTCAAACACATACTTTATTTAATATGTTTATACCTTGCTCTTCAGTTGGAGAAGCACCCAGAGTGACTGACTGATCAATACAAACAGTGTTCCTGTGGTTAGGCAACAGATTTAAAAGGGCTGGGAAAAGAAAAAAAGAAAAAGCAAGAATTGATGACATCAGCTACATCTGCCAGTGTCTGCTGTAAACTAGCAGAACTGGCTTTTCAGAATGTAAATTTGGATTGGATTATGAATATCCAGCAAAAACATGATCTGAGATCTTCTACAACAGTTTCCTTTAATTAGTTTTCAGATGCAGTCTGCATTCATCGTACGGTACTTACTTTGGGTAAAATCATGTTCAGTGTTTGCACAACAAATACAAATTATTCAAAGTGGCTGGGTTCACACAGCATATTGAGCTGCATGTGCGCGTGCCCGCACACGCACACGCAAGCAAACTCAAAACGATTAGATCCATTGTCTACCTGTCCGATTAGATCTACTAGAAGAGACAGGCTCCGGTTTCTGTTCACAAGGGAATGTCATCTGGCAGAGCCCAAGAAAAGGTCCTTTTTTGACATGGTGGCCATCCTTTGGAACATTATTTCCCTCCTGAGATAAGACTTGCCTGACCCCTGTTACCCTTTTGCAAAGCATTAAAAATTTGTTTGGCCTTCAAGCTTTGGGACCCTGATAGTGTGGGTGAGCTCATTCGTTGAGAAGTGGTGAGTGTTCTTGTCTTGTGTTCTTTATGTTTATAATGCTGGTTGTGTTTTTATTCTGTTTTAATTATCAGCCACCTAGAGACATGTATATGAGATATACAACCATATAAATTAAATGAATGAATGAATGAATAATCCAATATTTTTACATTGTGCAAATGCAACCATTGGATCTATAGTAGTCCTTGCCCAGCAAAATGTGTAAACCTAACCATTATTAAATAATGATCGATGTATGGAGTGATCTGTTATACATCCATTCTAATTTCATAGATTAGGTATATAATGTTGGAACTGCCAACAGGGAAAGGTACAGTGTTGTAGAAGATACTCACATTTACACATATAAAAAATAGAAAGCCAGCCAATGCTGGTCTTTAGTATCGTATTAATCTATAAGAAAACAAATAAAAAATTCATTCAAGGACAATGTTTTCATTAAGATAATTCAAACGTTTAAATAACAAAAGTTCCTGAGTTTTTCAGGTCATTTAGTGACACTTACTGTGTTTTATAAAAAGTCATTTCCATCCTTCAGATCTCCAAACTTCAGAACCAGTTTCAAAATAAACCGCAGTGGTCCTCAATACCATGGACCAAAAATGCGAAACAAGAAGCAATCACCACCCTACATTCAGCTGCTGCAGACTTTTTAAAAAATCATGTTGGTTGTGCCAGTTAGCATCAGTTGCATAATAAAGTCATCACTCAAGTTTATAAGATGAGGCAGAAGAAGTATTTTATTTCCATAAAATAAAATACATTATTGTAGAAATTATATAAAGAAATTAAAATGATGCAATTTCCATCGTTTCCTCACTGACATTGCTATGGATGACAGGCTCCCCCCTGCTTTTACTCCAGATTATATGCAAGGATACATAGAAAAATCTGGAGAGCTTTCAAGCTATCTTTCCCTAC
The DNA here is from genome assembly GCF_964194415.1 of Vipera berus. Lineage (NCBI taxonomy): Eukaryota > Metazoa > Chordata > Lepidosauria > Squamata > Viperidae > Vipera > Vipera berus. Next base: position 336,443,356 of record NC_138202.1, on the reverse strand, counting down.
GAAGGATCTGCTAGTACTGCTAAAGCCAGGAGTCAGCACACGGGAGGCTTTTACCATTGTTTAGCTGAAGTGTTTTCCAATGATTTCTGAGTCAGCCGAGAAGTACATTGGCACAATTTGCTGGTCCAATTGCTAATTCTCCCTCTTCCAAACCATCTGACTATCCTCCAAGGAAAAGAAGTCAAAGCCTAACAAATTTGACATGCCAAGTTGAGATTGCCGTTAGACGGTGTCAGAATAAGGGACAAAGTACAGGTAGTCCTCAACTTACAACAGTTCATTTAGTGACCATTCAAAGTTACAACAGCACTGAAAAAAGTGATTTATGACCATTTTTCACAGTTACAACTTTTGCAGCATCCCCAGAGTCACATGGTCAAAATTCAGATGCTTGGCAACAAGTTCATATTTATGGTGACTGCTATATCCTAGGGTCATGTGATCACCTTTTAAAAAGTCACTAGGGAAACCAGGTTACTAACTTAACAACTGCAGTGATTCACTTAACAACTATGGCAAGAAATGTCATAAAATGGGGCAAAATTCACTTAACAAATGTCTCACTTAATATTGTGATTCAGTGTCAGCCTGTGGGTTCGGCAGTTGAATTGGACAATTCTGAGGAGGAGGAGGAGGAGGGGATTGGAGAGCCTGCAGAGGACAGTTCTGAGGCATCGCAGAGCTCTCAGCCAGGCCCCTCCCGTCTGGTTCCTCCTCAGACCCAGCTGTGTGAGCCTGACAGCTTGGACGAAGACGACCCACAGCTGGCCTTGTTCAAGGACGCCTGAAGCAGGAGGCAGACAAGCAGGAGTAAACAAAGGAAGGCAATGGGGCACCTCGGGAGTAGGCAAAGAGAAGCCACGCCTTGAAACTGTTTAAAAGAGGAATGTGTGGGAGGTGCTGGTTGCTGAAGGCAACCGTTTGAACAGCTTCTGATTTAGTCGTGGTTCGTATTTGTTTTGCTCTGTTTGCTCTGTTTTGGATCTGTTTTGTGTAAATAAATTTGGCTGGCTTACTTTCAGCCTATTGACTTTTGAAAAGGGTTTGTCCCTGACATTTCTGCAGGGCCGGTAGTAGGCTGGAACAGAACACTTAACATCAGAAATTTTGGGCTCAGTTGTGGTTGTAAGTTGAGAACTACCTCTATTCCTTTAACACTGTTGCAGTGAAGGATTTCAGGCTGCCTCACTCATGGGTTGAGGTTAGATGAAGGCTAAATTATGGGGTGCGGTATTTTTCCAGGCAGGCCATATTTATGTTTTTGTTAGATGAAAGGGAGCAAAACTCGATGGGATTCACCAGTTTTCTCCAATAGAGCAACACACCACGAGCAAGACCATTGGAGTTGCTGCATTTCGAAGCATTGCAAAAGAAAATACTAATAGTGGCTAATATGGTCCTATTAGATCTCTCAGCAGCTTTTGATACCATCGACCATGGTATCTTGCTGCGTTGTCATGAGGGGTTGCGAGTGGGAGGCACTGTTCTGCGGTGGTTCTCCTCCTACCTCTCGGGCCGTTCGCAGACGGTGTTGGCAGGGGGGCAGAGGTCAACCCCTAGGCCCCTTAGTTGTGGGGTGCCTCAGGGGTCGGTACTCTCCCCTCTCCTGTTCAACATCTATATGAAGCCGCTGGGAGAGATCATCCGTGGCTTCGGGGTGAGGTATCATCAATATGCTGATGATACCCAGCTTTTCATCTCCACCCCGAACCAACCCAGTGATGCCCTCGATGTGATGTCCCGTTGCCTGGAAGCGGTACAGATTTGGATGGGAAAGAACAGGCTCCAGCTCAACCCGGCCAAGACTGAGTGGCTTTACGTACCGGCATCTCATTTAGTCCAAGAGGTTCCATCTTTGGTTATAGGAGGAGAGATCTTACCTCCCGTTGATAGAGCACGCAATCTAGGTGTCCTCCTGGATTCATCTTCAGTTTTGAAGATCATATTGGAGTCGTGGCTAGGGGGGCATTTGCCCAGATTCGCCTGGTACGCCAGTTGCGCCCCTTTCTGGACCGAGATGCCCTACATACAGTCACCCACACACTCGTTACCTCCCGTATAGATTACTGCAATGCTCTCTACATGGGGCTGCCCTTGAAGACCACTGGAGGCTTCAGCTGGTGCAGAGTGCGGCTGCACGGGTAGTGATGGGAGCACCCCGATACTCCCATATTACACCCCTCCTGCGTAAGCTGCATTGGTTACCGGTTGCCCTCCGGGTGAGATTTAAGGTGCTGGTACTTACCTTTAAAGCCCTACATGGCTTAGGCCCGGGATACTTGCAGAACCATCTGCTGCCAGGAACGACTTCCCATCGCCCAGTACGCTCACACAGAGAAGGCCTCCTCAGGGTACCGTCGGCTAGACAATGTCGGCTGGCGACCCCCAAGGGGAGAGCCTTCTCTGTGGGAGCGCCAGCCCTATGGAACCAGCTCTCCCCTGAGCTTCGGATGGCCCCAGATCTCCAGTCCTTTCACCGCGGCCTCAAAACACTCCTTTTCCACCTGGCTGACCTGGACTGACAGGGATTTTAATTATGTTTTTAATTTTTTAACTCTAATTTTTTAATTTATTTTAATTTTAATTTTAATTTATTGTACAGGGGCCTTTAATTTTAATTTTATCTTAACTTCTGTATTTATTGTATGTTATTGTTGTTAGCCGCCCTGAGTCCTTCGGGAGATAGGGCGGCATATAAGTCCCAATAATAAATAAATAAATAGTTCCAAATGAACTGCAATTGAGTTAGAAATAAAGTAATTCAACTCCCTTCCAGACGTCTGATGTTGTAGGATCAGAGAGCTGAAGAATTACTATTACAATCATGTTGGCAGCACCAAAGTGCTTCAGGGTTGAAAGGATTGAACAGTGTAAAATTTAAAAGCAATTTTGCTTTTAAACTGTCATGGAATCCTTGTGTGCCTCAATATTTGATACTGGAGGCGTTAGCAAACAGTGTGATTAGCCCTAGCAGGTGAAAATTTCCAAAGTTGCAGCCCAGACTTTTCAAAAGCAAATAAGAGATTTTGCAGTAGTTCTCCATAATTTTAAATTTCTATTTACTCCAGCCCATTGAATAGAGCTTGAACAGGTAGAATATTCTTTGTTTTAAAGCAGGGGTGTCTAATCTTGGCAACTTTAAGACTTGTGGACTTCAACTCTAGAACTCCCCAGCCAGCCATGTGGGCTGGGAAATTTTGGGAATTGAAGTCCACAAGTCTTAAAGTTGCCAAGATTAAACATCCCTGCTTTAAAGTATGATTTTTCCATAGGGAATTCACAATAGGTGGCAATCCTATTATCTGCTCACCACAATGTAGCTGTGGCAACTGATTCTCTCCATTTTGGGGGATGATGTGATGCTCTCTTGATTTCTCACCATGCATGCTAGCTCAGTCACAGCACTGAAAAAGGGCTGTTCTGACTGATTTTTATCTTCCACAGTAATGGCTTCATGTACACCATCACTCAAGGCTCCATATGCCAAATTGTTCAGTAATCTGAACCAAGCTGTCCTGTTAAGGGAGATGACTTCTATTCAATAAAGTGGATATACTGTCACTGGGAATCACTTTTTAATGAACACAGCAATCAGCAGTTTGGTTATTTATTTATTTTTCCAGAGTTCTCCAGGCAGTGCTGTATTCAGAGTGTCTTCGCCGCTTTCCTTTGCAAACAACAGTTGTTGAGTTTCATTATATTGTGCATGTGTGGGAGGTAATGCAAGAAAGCAGAAAGAAATCCCCAGAGCCACTATTTACGTAAAACAAGAGTCAACCACAGTCTGTGTAACAGAGGCTCAACATTTCAGGGTGTATACATGTGTTGATCAGACTTAATGCAGAGAGATGAATTTGTCCTGGTATCCCTGGCAGGGGGAGGGGCGGAATGGGGAGGGAAAGAGAGCTACATCAAGTGTGAGTTGCTTCCCAAAACATTCAAAGTCTTGGTTAGTCCACCCCAACAGTTGAGTTTCTGGATTTCTAGGCTTATAATAAATACCAGAACCTTTGTTATTATTACTGAAAATGGATTCCTGGGCAGTTACCAGCCATTCGGGCAATCAATTGCAAGCCCTCTACATGGGATTGCCCTTGAAAAGTATCTGGAAGCTTCAGTTTGTTCAAAATGTGGTAACCCACATGGTTTTGTACCAGCTTAGATTTGCACATGTGTTAACCTCTCCTGCAGGAGCTACTGGGTTTGATTCAAGGAACCTACATGGTTTGGGACCAAGTTATTCGAGGGGCTGTCTTTTCCCAGTCACATCTACCTGATCCACCAAAGTGGGAAGGCAGGGAATGCTATGGGTCCCCTCTCCTAAGGAGGTCCATCTAGTGGGACCAAGAACAAGATCTTTCCTGTGGTGGGTCCCTCCCTGTGGAGCATCATCCCTGCAGGGATAAGATTGGCCCTCATTTTGACACCTTTTTTTGCAAAGCCCTGAAGACATAGTTCTGCCAATAGACTGGGGACCCCAGGGTGATATGGAGCCCATCGTGGCTTGTCTGATAGTTGTTGCTGGGTTGGTGGTGGTTGTTATTGCTTTTTATATTAGGGTTTTATCCTTTAAGCTGCTCAGAGTCACCAAGAGTGAATTGGGCAGCCATATAAATTTTCTTTAAATAAATAAAATTTTCCAAAATTACTGTAATGGCCTTTTGTATATGTTGTAAGTGTTTGCTCTTGTTGCACTACTTGCTAATTGCCTGCATTCAATTGCTAAGTGCTAGTTCAGGTGTATGTTGTAAGGGTTGCTAGCCAGCCCAGACTGGTTGTCTCCAGCTGGCTAAGTAGGTCTTTGGGCGGGAAACATATGCTTCAAACCTATTGGTCGCCGCCTATCAGCCAACCGTATAAATAGCTGTGCAGCAGCTCTCTTGTTACTTCAGTTATGTTTGACCTTCAATAAAGCCTGTTGCTGTTTTGAACCTTCCGTCTCACTCAATGCCTGCAAAGAACCAGCTACACAACAGTTACAATGAATGTATATGACTAGGTGGACTTTTTCTTTTCCTTCTCACCTCAGTGTTTCCTTATGGTCATCTTATAGTCTAGTTAAAAGCTTGGCCTGGGAAGCCCACTGAGTTCCTGCCTCCTTTATGAAGTCTTGCTATTTTGCCTTAGGAAACCTTTTATGTGAAGCTGGTTGATCTATAGAGAATGGAAGGCAAACAATACACCCACTCCTTGCCTGATCACTCTTTTCCAGATCCCAGGGGATTTGTGGTTTTAGTCAACCCTTAATTTGATTTGAAAGCAGTCAGCACCCTAGCTATTTTCCACAGTGTTTTATCTGGAAGTACAGCAGTGTTTGTGTATGTTTGGAGAAAGGGGGAGGAGATGCTTTGTTTTAATTCCACCCTCTGAGTAGACCTCAGCACTCATGGCGTCTCTCTGGCCCAGCAGGCCGGAGTGGGTGGCAAATATTGTGGGATAGTTTTGAAAGGCTGAGATTAAATTTCAGAGGCCTCCAGCAGTGAGGGATGGAGAGCTTGCATGCTCCTATTCAAAAACTGACCTGCTTCAAAATCTTGTCAAATACATTTTCATGAAACGTTGCTGTTCTCTTTGAGGAAGACAATTCTCACTAGGAGGGTGCCAAAGAATTTAATGCTGATGAGAATAAGATGATACTGTGTACCCACGGATGTTTCATATTAGATGGGAACATGCAACAAATGCAACCCAATACAAATACAACTTGGTCTTCATCTCAGTTACTGGAATTTCTTCAATTTCCCTGCAGATTGACAATAATCAAGACAAAGTTGTAGAAAATTGCTCTTCTCCTTTTTGCCTCCTTTTCAAGTGACTGCAATTCCCTGACCCCTTTAGATAAGGGGGTGATATAGCCCAATCAACTTTACATATCTTGAACATGGCTTAGAACATTGGAGTAAGAGTGGAAATGCTATTTTAATGTTTTTATATAAAAGAATGACTTAACCTTGCCCCACTAGGGATAAAATAAGTTTGGGATGAAGGCAACTTCACAAATATGGAAAGTAAGGATAGGCCCCAAGACACTAATAGCTAACAAATATCTCCGACTTAATTTTCTTTGTTTTCCTGTGGGTTCAAAATATTGTTAATACTTCACCCTACTTCCTGCTCTCGGTGATCAACAATAACCATATTCTTGCACCTGCAACAATGGAATGCTAAATCCTGATATACAGGATGTACTGGTCATCTTTTTGTTTAAAGATAGGCTTAGGACGCTGAGCTTGTCGATCAGAAGGTCGGCAGTTTGGCGGGTCGAATCCCGAGTGCCGCGTAGCAGAGTGAGCGCCTGTTACTCGTCCCAGCTTCTGCCAACCTAGCAGTTCGAAAGCACATAAAAATGCAAGTAGAAAAATAGGGACCACTGCGGTGGGAAGGTAACAGCGTTCTGTGCGCCTTTGGCATCTCGTCATGCCGGCCACATGACCACGGAGACATCCTCGGACAAGCGCTGGCTCTTCGGCTTTGAAACAGAGATGAGCACCGGCCCCTAGAGTCGGAAACGACTAGCATGCATGTGCGGGGGAACCTTTACCTTTACCTTTTAGGATAACATAGTACATGATACAACTCCCATCATTTATAGCCAGCATACTTCCAATCATGGAACTACAAGTCATAGGGAATGTACTCCTTAATTTGGAAGGGCACCAGGTTGAGAAGAGCTGTCTCAAAAATTTAGAAACTATTTTTTGGGTAATTAAAATTGAGACACTTCTGATTTCATCAAGTTCAGCAGTGTCAAACTGAGCATCTTCAGGAGGTGAGGTGGTGATAAAAAAAAAGTCAAGATAGACCACCACAGTGTGATCCATGGTGGCCTGTGATGCACACCCCAAAAAAGCTGAACTTCAACCAGTTACAATTGCTATCTTTCCTTCCCCCCCCCCCCAAATACACAATACATAGAGAAACTCCTAGATTCAGGAAATATAGATCAGAGTGGTTTTGTTGTTGTTGTTTCACTTACGGCTTTCCTCTTCCTTTAAAGACCAATAAATTTACCTCATTTACACTTTGTTTTGCGTTGTTGAGGTTGGCTATTTGCAATGTATGAAATGAATACAGTCGTGACAAAAGAGGAGCTAGATGTTTGAAACAGCGCTTTGGAGGATAAAAACAGAATACTTTTATTTAATGTTTAGACAAGGATAACTTTCCCCCCTCGTGATTGAAATAGCTTGTGCTAACAAGCCAACTGAGCTGGTTGATCAGCAAATGTCTTGGTGGATTTAAGAAAGAATCGGCATTAAATGAGAATCAGTAGCATACGTGTGACTTGACCACAGAAGGAAAATAGTGCTTTGTTTTGTTTTGTGCAGCTATATTTAGAAACCCCCTAAGCTCCAATAACATTTGAGGATATGTCACAATAGCAAGAATGATCTAATAGAATTAGGTTCTATCTCACTCTTCTCCGATCCCACTCCTACAGACCAAAACCCTGGATAATAAGGATTTGCTTTAAAAAAAGCTGTCCTAATTAACTTTGGTGGTAGAATAAGAACCGAACTCCATATGGTACTCAACAGGTTATCTATTTGTTTTCTAAATGAAAGGGAGGATGTAAAACCTACTGGGAGATGTGCTTTTGAGTAAAACAAGGCAGTGGAGAAAGGGCCAAGCATTCCTCTACCATCCCCACATCCTTCTCTATTCAAAGGAGCTTTCCAAAAGGCCAATCAGAACTACATTATTTTATTATTTATTTATTTTTATTTTAATTCCATTTATATCCCGCCCTTCTCCGAAGACTCAGGGCGGCTTACAAGCTTAGCAGTAGCCTTCATTCTATGTATATGCCTGCTTATTAGGGCTTTCACACACACACACCCCAAGCGGCATTATTACAAAGTCAGCTTAATTGCCCCCAACAATCTGGGTCCTCATTTTACCTACCTCAGAAGGATGGAAGGCTGAGTCAACCTTGAGCCTGGTGGGACTCGAACCTGCACTAATTGCAGGCAGCTGGTGTTACTTAAGGAGGCATTAGCCCACTGCTCCACCAAGGCTCTAGCTTTTTTTTTTTACAAGCTTTTGCCCATAAATCCTAGCATGTCCCTTAAGAATCGAGGGAATGTCAAATAAATAAATATGAATGATGTCATTATTGCTCTTCCTCCCTCCCCAATGAAGCTCATCATTGGAATTTAGGGAAATCAGAGTCAGTTTTCGTTTGGTCGTTCCTGGGCACTCATCCAACTTGTCATTTTTTGGGGCTTGATTATATGATTGTTTAAATATGTGGCATTGCAAAAGCATTTCCAGACAAATTTTTCCTCCTGGTTCTTCTTGATTTTATCTCGGCTACAGAGTTTGCTTTTCTGCCTCAAAACAACAGATTGGATACAGATTGGAAAATTTCAATGGCTAAGATTTTAAGTAATGGAAAGTGAGGGTAAAGTAACAACAGGGAAAAGTAATGCTGCTTCCTTTGTTCCCATCAGTATTTCCATTCAGTGTTTTCTCCTGCGAAGAAAACTTTCACTTGCTGGGAAATAATAATGGACAAGGCATATTTCTCTCTTGACCATGCTTGTAAAGTGGCTGAACTGGTTGGTCACTGTGTGACAGAGAAAACTGGACTAGATAGGCCATTACAGTAGCCTGATTCCATAGGATCTTTCTTTGGTCCAGATAGTCAGTGATTGTGTTACATAGATGCAGAATGGCATGTGAAACAGGAAAACAGAACAAGCTAATAATAATAATAATAATAATAATAATAATAATAATAATAATAATAATAATAATAATAATAATAATAATAATAATAATAATAACCCTTCAGAATAGGATAGAACTAACAGCAGCACTGAGCTTGTCGATCAGAAGGTCGGCAGTTTGGCGGGTCGAATCCCGAGTGCCGCGTAGCAGAGTGAGCACCTGTTACTCGTCTCAGCTTCTGCCCACCTAGCAGTTCGAAAGCACGTAAAAAATGCAAGTAGAAAAATAGGGACCACTATGGTGGGAAGGTAACAGCGTTCCGTGCGCCTTTGGCGTCTAGTCATGCCGGCGACATGACCACAGAGACGTCCTCGGACAAGCGCTGGCTCTTCGGCTTTGAAACGGAGATGAGCACCGGCCCCTAGAGTCGGAAACGACTAGCACACGTGTGCGGGGGAACCTTTACCTTTTTAACAGCAGTAGAAAAATATTTTAAAAATGCAGAAAACTAAGCCAATGACTTGCCAAGATAGGATAGCTTTTGATTATGAATATGCAGAGCAAGACTAACCAGTGGAACAACCTGCCTCCAGAAGTGGTGAATGCTCCAACACTGGAAGTTTTTAAGAAGAGACTGGACAGCCATTTGTCTGAAATGGTATAGGGTTTCCTGCCTTAGCAGGGGGTTGGACTAGATGACCTCCAAGGTCCCTTCCAACATTATTATTATTATTATTATTATTATTATTATTATTATTATTATTATTATTATTATTATTATTATTATTATTATTATTTATTATTATTATTATTATTGTTATTATTATTATGACTCAGCTGAGCATCCTAAGGGGGGGAGTAGGTTGGTATGGGAAGCAGTGGACCTTTAGCTAGCTTAATCTAAAACCACTGGAATTTTAAAGGTGGAAGCCAACATTCTGAATTAGAATTAGAAACAAAGTGGGAACTTTTGAAGATGCTTATGAACTCAGGGAGAGATGATAAAAAAGTAAGCTTCTGTCAGCACTTTTGCTGCCACGTTCTGTAAAATCCATATAATGCCACAAAATGGTGAAATTATCTAGAGCACCGTTTTTCAACCTTGGCAACTTTAAGATGTATGGATTTCAGCTCCCAGAATTCCCCAGCCAGCCTGGAAATCCACACATCTTAAAGTTGTCAAGGTTGAGAAACACTGATTTAGACTTAATCAGATAATCTTGTGAACTTAGGTAGATAAAGGTGCCAAGTCCAGTCTAAACTTCTGGCTGACTATGCAACCAACCAGAACAACAACAACAAAATACCCTACGCCTATATTTTCAGTTGTTACCTAAATAATCCTTAATTCCTTGTTAGGATTTTAGTTATCAAACTTCTACTAGTCTTTTGATTGTGAATTGAATTGTAGATTATTATTGCACTACTACTATTTCTACTACTAATTGTTTAAACTTGTATGCTGTCCAACTCTCAGTGACAGATGATCTCTGATATACTCTTTCTTTCATAAGGAAAATAGCAGGGTGTCCAACGGATTGTCAGGAAGAATATGCCACCCAAAGAAATACAGACATTGGAATGGTCAAGCTTTACAAGTCTCTGCTCTACCACATATAAAGAAGACAAGCAATTTCATCTCACCTTTACATTATTATTTTTTATTGTTTTGGGTGTATATGTTTAGCAGTTATACTTGTGTAAGAGAGTTACAGATGAAAAGATCAGTGACACAATCTAATTGCACTATGAAATGAATGCACAACCATGTGAGCCGATAACGCTTATGAACACACTTGCACATGCACACACACATATATACAAAAAGCATGGCAACTGTGTAACATGAAGACAGGAAGTTGCTATTAATTGAGTCATCCTATTTATTCATTTAGCATGGCTAATTTTTATTTATTTATTTATTCAATTTCTAGAGCTACCCCACTGGGCTATATTAACTGGTAATCTCTCTCCAGAGCTTTAACCCTCTATGGAGATATTAGAGACTGAATTTAGGTCCATATACATGCAAACCATGTATTTTAATTACCAGTGATTGCTCCTCCTACTTACTTTGCTAATAGCCAAGCACTGAGAGGGTGGGACCAGTTCTAGGTCACATGAGGTAACCATATTTCGGTGTCAATGAGCACAATCCAAAGGTGCACCTCAGCGGCTTTTGCAGTGAGTTCCACTATCATATGAGGATGCTATATACAACTATCTGGAATAGCCAGGTTTGCTAAATGGCTAAAAGTACATCCAACTCACTTTCAGCCAGTTTTATTGTCCCTTCTCATCCATATTTCTTGGGAGATGGAAACTACTCCCTGTTTGAAGCTCCAAATGTATTACTTATCATTATAGAAAGAGGCCATACAAATATGATCTTGTATCTGCTCTGTGGATCCATCTGGAGGTTCAGATGGAATTTAGAAACCTCCTATAAAGCCAGGACTATTGGCTTTGGGTAGCAGATGATCCAGTTTAGCAGATGATCTCCTCAGAAAGCAGATGATCCCAAATGCAATTTTTGATATCTTTAGTAAAAATACGAACAGGCAACCAGCAGCCCCAGGATGATATGTCGCCCTCGATTTAATTTCAGAGGATTCAGTCTAATTTAAGAAACCCATTTAAGAAGCCTTTTACAAGAGCAATCTATCCTGCTCATTATATGGGAGAAGAGGAAGTTAGAAAGAGAATTATCAAAGTAGAGACAAAGGAATGCTAGAAAGAGAGAATAGTGGCCCTAAGCATAGTTTATTTCAACTTTGTTCACTCCTAAGTAATGCATCCTTCGACAGAATAAAAATTGTACCCTTCCTTGTTTGAGTCAGGTAGCAGGTAATGGAAAAGACTAACCTTTGTGTGCAGATCCACTTCTGGTTAGAGCATGCAATATTTGGCTAGATCATGTATAAAAAAAATATGCTAGTAGAACACAGTTTCAGCCATTATCACACCATCTTAAAGATCGAAAATCTGTAAGCTGTGACAAGCCTTATCCTATTTTATTTAGTTCTTTGATCCACCTACTCTTGTGTTAGCATTTGTTTTGACAATGTGGGAGGTTTTCTCCCAGCTCTCTAAGTCTATTTAGCTTTCTTTTCTTTTCTACAATGTGGGAGGTTTCCCCCAGTTTTTCTGCCTTCTGGCTGGAGAGCTGAGGTCAGATGGTATTTCTGACTGCAAACCTGAGCTGGGCCGTTGTGCTGTGTATGAGCCCACCCTTTATGGTGCTCATCTAACAGCAGTGGGGATAGGTCTCTGCTCTCATGAATACTGCATAGTTCAGTAACTTGTTCTGTTTTGAGGTCTTCCTTAGCCACTGGCAGCCATCACAGGACATAGGGGATGTGTCACCTGCTGCAGGACTAAGAAAAAGAAAGGAAGCTTCCCCAGCTGTGCCATATAGAGAAGGGCTCTTTCTCTCTCTCTCCCTCCCCGTTTCCGTTAAAAAGGACAGTAATAGCAGAGAAGGCCATCATCAAAAGGTGATCTATTAAATGCCAACCTTGACTGATTGATTCACTGTGTAACCGGAAAGACAAAGAAAGGGCTTGAGGTGGTGGGACCTGCATTTCCTTGCCTTTGGAGTTCCCAAAATTAAGGAAATTCAGCGACTTTAAGCAATTTTTCAAGCTACGCCTAAGCTGCTGGAAACGGAGATTGACAGTCCAGAATAAATGACACCATCCATTCCCCATTATCTTGATGCCTTCCTGGGTAGACAGGTATCTGCAGTGAAGAGCTTCTTTTTCAAATTGTCCACATTAAAACTTTTTTTGGGGGGGAGAGAAAAAAGGGAGTGTTTACATTCCTGGAGGGCCTGGGGGGCCTGGAAATCCACGTGAACCTTGTAAACCAGGATCCCCCTTTTGGCCCTTTGGCCCTAAAGGACCAGGGGCCCCAAGTTTGCCTGGGATGCCTGGTTTCCCCTGTGGGCCAGGTGGGCCAGGTGGACCAATGGCCCCCTCAGGCCCTGGAGATCCAGGGTCCCCTTTGGGGCCCGCCCGCCCCTTGGAACCTCCTTGTCCAAAGCTACCCTTGCTTCCTTTGAATCCAGTGGGGCCTTTTGTGCCCACAGTGCCTCTCTCGCCTTGAGGTCCAGGAGGTCCACGAGGGCCCAAGGAGCCTTGTCGCCCAGGAGGGCCCAGACTCCCCATGTCACCCTTCACTCCTCTGCTTCCAGGTGGCCCTTTAATGCCAAGCTCTCCTCTGAATCCCCTGGGGCCAGGAGGGCCAGGAACACCTGGAGAAAGAGAAGAGGCAAGGAAAGACTAAGCAAATGGGCAGCAATATGGTTTTTTTAAAAAAAACACAGGTTAACATTGGTCATGATAAAAATCATTCTGAATAGTATGCAAAAATAAAACTATTACACATTATACAATCATTTCAGTAAAATAATGATGGATAAAGCCCAGGAAAGAAGCAAAACAGATGAAAAATGGCATATTCTGATTCAATGGTAATCTGTAGAAGATGACTCCAAAAAAACTATCTATAGCAGTGTTCCAAACTATAGCAGTGTTCCAATATCTCAGGGGCTGCCACAAAGAAGAGGGAGTCAAGCTGATCTCCAAGGCACCTGAAGGCAGGACAAGAAGCAACGGATGGAAACTGGTCAAGGAGAGAAGCAACCTAGAACTAAGGAGAAACTTCCTGACAGTTAGAACAATTAACCAGTGGAACAACCTGCCTCCAGAAGTGGTGAATGCTCCAACACTGGAAGTTTTTAAGAAGAGACTGGACAGCCATTTGTCTGAAATGGTATAAAGTTTCCTGCCTGAGCAGGGGGTTGGACTAGATGACCTCCAAGGTCCCTTCCAACTTTATTATTATTATTATTATTATTATTATTATTATTATTATTATTATTATTATTATTATTATTATTATTATTATTATTATTTTCATCTCCCTCGGTGACCCTAAGGATCCTCAAGTAAAGATGCTGTAGCCCAGGGTGCCACGAGCAGAGACGGTGGGCCCCACATGGCCTGCCAGTACCCCTTTATGGATCCAAACCCCCAAGAGTGGGCAAAGTGAATATTTATCCCATTTTTGCAGTGTAGGACTTTTGAGGAATTTTAAGAGAAAAAAAAACACCCAGCCTGGTTGAAGGGTTTAAACCTGATTGAGGGGTACCCATTTCATCCCTTAAAACTTTCCAACCTCCCCCCAAATCCTTTGGAGTTTTGGGTACAATTATTTTGGAGTACCACCCTTGATGTGCTTAGTAGTGCCTGGCATGATTCCTGACTTGATGAAATGGACATGAATTGATTAGAAGAGCAGCTTAAAAACTGAAGAAGCTTCTTGGATGAGAAGTGAAAGGTCTTCAAGGAAAAACAAAAAAAGTCCAGTTGTCTTTTGCAAAAGCACCTTTGGGACAGCAGCTTAAGAGTTTGTTTAAGGAATGAGCAATGGACAGAAATGGTGCATTGGGTGGGCTCACATAAACTCTTCTGCCATCCTATAATCCTCTGTAACTTCAGGACATATTTTGGAGCGTGCTGTTTTTGTGGAAGCACCATTACTTCATCCTGCCTGAGACACAAAATAGCCTGACTTAGGCCCAAGACATATCAAGTGCACTAAGGCATTTTGGATTTGCTTGCTTTCACATTTTCATGTTTGTTTTGGCATGTTTTTCCCAGTTTGCAAATGTAATAATTACAACATGTCATATACATTTTGTGCATTCTTCTTAAAGCACATATTTTGTATACGTTTCCCTCTAAAACAACAGTTTTGTGCCTTTTCTAATATATGTAATTTTGTAGGCTATAATACTTGTTTGTACATATGTTCATAATATAATATTCTGAAAAGTGAGTATTTCATGAGTATGTAGTTTATTACAAGTGCATTTTAAATTCAGGAAGAGTTTCTAACTGAAGTTCCCCAGCATAAGTGCAGAAAAATGCCCCTAAAATGCAACAGGATTGAACAAAGTTTTGATTTGAAATTCTGGGACAGTAAAAGCAACATTAGTACTATAAACAACAGCTGTACTCCTTGCAAATAACTAGTGTTGTAAGCCCAAAATATTTGCAGAGAGGCAAAACATCTGCATTCTGAAAATGTTTAGGTAGTTCTTATAGCTTTTGGGGAGTGGAAGATAGAACCTCAGGGTAATTTTATGCAAAGTTTTTCCTCTCTGAAAGTCACGGGGTTTGTAACAGTCATGTATTATCCACTGGAGAATACAAGTTAAAAAAACCCGTTTTTTAAAAAATAATTAGGATAGTAAGATTGTTTTCCTTTCTAAAATTGATGTTTTAAGTTAAAAGCAGATATTTTTCTTCATATACAGAGAGAGAGAGGGAAGGACACTCAATCCCATTATTATACGATAACGTGATACTCCAGGTTTTGGTATTGTAAGTCTCAATGGATGCTCAGCTAGTGACAAAAGTTTCCTTGCTTGCTGCAGACACATAATTCCTGCTGCCTAGCTTCAATTACTCATCTGAGACACATCTTTCCAAAATTCAAATTGTTGTTTTCTTTTCCCCCAGGTAATGCATTTGACAGGCAGGTGGTAGACTGATATAATTGTGTGTTACATAAAAATGGCACAAGCAGCAGTGCTCTCTTACTGCTGTGATAATATATCTATGCTCATTTATTGTTTAATTCTAAGTTGGAGAACCTGGAACTGCAAATAAATGTCTTTTGGCCTTCTGCTTTGATGAGACAATTCATATGGTGCCTTTTTAAAAAAAGTAGCCAGAAACTAACAAAGCCAGAATTTTCACATAGATGTAAAGAAACTTACAAAGTATGAAGAGCTTTTCTTTATATATTCTAGGATATAACCTAACTAACTAGTTAAAAAGTACAGCAAGTAAAAGCCAACAGTGCACTTTTCTATTCTGTAAAGGTGACCAGTAAAGCTCTGGAGCAGCATTGAGAGAATCGAGGTTATTTGTCAAAATCCAGGCACACCCGATTACCTGGGTTTATGAGGTCAGCATTCAGAGGGAGGAAAGCCACTAGTCTGGGAGATAACGGAATGGTGATTTTCTCTTTCTGTCTCTCATAGTCACTTCTAAAAGGAAGTGGAGACTATTCCGCTCAAAATTTAATACCAGTTTTGTGGCAAATATCGTCTCTCGTTCCATGCAAGGTTTTTCTTTCTCAACTGTATTGACACAGGGGAATATCTAGTTCTATGCATGTGTGTTTAGAAATATTCTATTGAGTTTTCTAAGGCTTATTTCCAAGTAAAAGGGCATAGAATTTGTTTCATTGTGATCAATCTCAAGAGATGGACTCACAAATTGCCATAAGCTATAGTTTGTTTTAACTTTGTTATATTGAATTGGACAAGATGCTTGACCAATACATAACGCTAAGCCATAAACTGTGACTTACGGATCAAAAAGATTGTATTCATACATTGCCCTAAATTAAAAGACCAAACAAATTAATTTAATGCTTAACCCAATGTGTGAATCCAACCCTTACTTGCAAATGAATGCAGCCAGGTCCAATAGAGATCTAATGTGTTAGTAGGGTGCAGACATCACACCATGCCATAAGATGATTTACTGCTTCTCACTTATAAAGCTGTAAGATCCACTTATTGTAATGTAGCATTATATACAAACCAAAGCATATATAAGAGCTTGTGGACATAATAATTTGTGTAGACATGTGGTTTTTTGGAAAAAATTGTCCAAATTTATGAGGGAGGGAAAAAAATCATTTTGAATAACTTCTTCTTTAACCTTTGCCTCCTGGTCTCTTCAGTAATTCACATCAAAATTGTAAATCATTACATGGAAAATGTTTTACATAATCAGGAAAGTAACTGACAGATTAGTCATTTTGTGTACCGTGTTTATTTGCTTGCTTTTCAAATTGAAAGCTTCTGTAGTCTTTGTATTTGTAAGCTTTCCCAAGTAAGCTCAAAGATAACCTGTCTTTTAGTTTTTGAGATTTTTTATTAAAAAATATATATTTCTAAGAAATTGTTAATGAATTCTCCCATATATTCACAGTTCCATTAAACAGATGAAATGATTCTACATTAGGATCCTTTTATTTGGGAGATATTCACCTGGAAAACCAATCCTGCCATTTGTTTACCTTGTATAATGGTGACGTTCCTCAGGATCTCCCCATGTTGGATATCAACAGCTTTCATCTCTTCCATGACCATTGAAAGGTTGCGAATGTTAAAGTTTAACTGGGCATTGAGCAGGCTAAAATGTTCTCGCAGAAGATCTGTGGTGCTTATCATGAGGCTGACTGTTTTGTTCAGGTAGTAAAGCTCTTCAGCATGTGTGTGGAAGCCCAGTGTGCAAGATAGCCGCACATCATCCAGGTACTTGAGCATGCTGTGGACATGGTTATCAGTGGCATTGATGTTGGTAAAGATTGTGCTGATCTCAATCTCATGGGATGACATACGGCCTTCTAAAGTCTGAAAGTGCTCAGCTGTCCGGTTTTGCATGTATTGAGTATGGTACTGAAAGTCATGCATGTTCTCCTCATGGTCATCCAAGAAAGAGGAGACATTGTCCAGCTGCAACTGTAAACTTGTTACTTGGAGTATGAGTTCATGCATACTCTCTGAGTTCTGGCTGATCCTTTGTGAGGCAATTCCTAAATTAGTTTGAACATTCTTCACCAGGTCAGCTGTTTTGGAAGAGGTGGTCCTCAAGCTGCCAAACAGGCGGGTGTAGTTCTGCCACTCAGTCACAATCTTCTGTAGTGTCACGGTCTCCTCATTTGTCTTTCTTTGGACAATCTGGATCCAGTCTGAGGTCTGCCTACTGGTAAAGTTTATCTGCTGCATAGCAATTTCAACATCAAAATGTTCCTGTGTTACCTCCTTGAGTGAGCTGCCTAGCTGAGAAGTCGCAGCCTGCCAGCCCACCACTTGAGCCACAAAGAAGCTCAAACTCTGATTGGCCTGCTGAACAGCAGAGAAACATCTATCCACTTCCTCAGTGATCTTGCTGCTGGAAGATGAAAGCTGCTGATGGGCTTGTCCAGCTCGATCAAGTAATACATCCTGGGCCAAGAGCTTCTTCTGAATCTCCTCCAGCTCCTTTTGCAATTTGCTAATTTCCTGTCCAAGTTGCCCTGAGTCATGACACAAAGAGCAATTGTCCATTGATTTCTGATCTGAATGAAGGAGCAGAAGCATATCAGTTTAGTTGATAATACTGTTTTAATGCGGAAGTTTAAGCAATAAGTGATTACAGTTCCTTCCCATGAAGGAACATATTAGGAAAATAATGTGCCTGCACAAAAATAAATACATGTTATAGAATCCAGTTTCACATGTTGCAGAATTTAAGCTAAAGTGATACTGAATAGCTTCCCAGTGTGATTATCTGCAAATCACATCAGTCCAGGATGCTTGGTCCTTGACACCTGAGGATGATGTAAGCTGTTGTTAAACACAGCTGGAAACTGTAGGTTGAGGATGGCTGACCCAGCATACAAAATACTGGAGGCACTGGTGGCACTGCTTAATTTCTTGCTACAAAGTCCTGATCTGGATCTTGTTTTTCCTCCCATCATTGTAATCTGCTAATACCTAAGAAATGAGAAATGGATCACAGGTCTTTGACATCTAGTCTTATCTGAACTTCAATTACCAAAATGTTGTTGAATAAATGGAAAATAAGTTCTAGCCACCGTGTTTCGAAATTGTTCCTTATGGCAAAACTTAAATATTTTAAGTTATCCCAAGGCTATATGAGTCAATAACACATAAATCCAATTATTCAATGTAATGCCAAAGATATGCAGAACCTTACTAACTGGATTATTTTTCCCCTATACATAACCAAGCAGCATGTTATCATATATGACTCCAAATTTCAAGATGAACCCTCCAAAGGAAGAATAAAAAATCTTAACAATGTTGTCTGATCCCAGTTTTCTTATATAAGATAACTACGCCAATTGGAAACTAATTTGTGTCCATGTGACATAATTGTGTATGCATGGATATATACCTCTTGAAAAGTTATAATCCTCATAATGGGAAGGCCAGAACAGCAGCAGAGACTAATAACTACTAATTAAAACCAGTTGTGTGTAAATAAGTTATTTCAGTTGATCCACAACCCTCATATACCATCTAGTCTCACAAACATCAATGAAACAATCATCACAGAAACATAATTCATGCACACTCCCTTCTTCCAGCAGAAACAGCAAGAAAGAAAAGAAGAAACAGGGTACAAGAGAATGAGAGAAAAATGTAATTATACTGGAAAGAGAAGAAAAAGGGGAACAAAACTAGATGGAGATAACAAGGCGGGGTGGGGATGGGTGAGCCAGGGAGGTAAAATCCATGAAATTCTTCAGAATGTTTATGACTGGATTAAAAAGAAAGAAAGAAAAAGAGAGAAAAGTTATATGTGGGCAGGCAGTCTATCTCAAGGGACGTGGTGGCTCAGTGGGTTAGGACGCTGAGTCTGTCGATCAGAAGGTCGGCAGTTTGGCGGGTCGAATCCTGAGTGCTGTGTAACAGAGGGAGCACCTGTTACTCGTCCCAGCTTCTGCCAACCTAGCAGTTCGAAAGCACATAAAAATGCAAGTAGAAAAATGGGGACCACTACGGTGGGAAGGTAACAGCGTTCCGTGCGCCTTTGGCGTCTAGTCATGCCGGCCACATGACCACGGAGACGTCCTCGGACAAGAGCTGGCTCTTCGGCTTTGAAACGGAGATGAGCACCGGCCCCTAGAGTCGAAAACAACTAGCACGCATGTGCGGGGGAACCTTTACCTTTACCTTTAGTCTATCTCAGCAACAGCTTATTTTTTAGGTTAATTTAAAGCAGCAGCTTTATTTGCAATCTTTTGTACCAAATGTCTATGAAGATTCTTAGTCATCCCGGTCATGGTTGTCCCAAAGATGCTTTTTCAAGAGGCAACTGGACTTTCTTGTTATTTTGTACCTCCCTGGCTCATACACCCATAATGAAGTCCAGTTGCCTCTTGAGAAAGCACCTTTGGGACAATCTTTCGTACCTTTTGCTTATTCCTTTGTTTCAACAGGTTCTTCTGTTTCCTTATCAACACACAAGGGAAATAAAAGAATGGAAAACAACCCAATGATCCTGACTAGCCTTCTGTGTGAATGTACCTGATCTGGGAATTATAGCAGATGGAAAGGTGTTTACGTTTTAAACTCCCAGCTGCTGCCATGAAAAGACAGTTTCTCTGAAGCTAGACAGACACAATAGAAACTCCCCACCCAATGAAAACCATTGCCTTGAAAGAGAAAATAAGAGAAAACTTATTCCTTTGTCCATACTGAGGTGGTAGACAGCTTCTGCGTTTTAAGATCAACCATCACAGCCAAGAAATAAGCTGCAGACTAGCTCTTGGTAGAGCAGTCACAAATGCCTTGGAAAAGATATTCAGATGCTATGATGAATACTGTGGACAGCCAAGGAAACAAACAAATGGCTCATCAGACAAATCAACCCAGACTTCTCATCACTTGAGGTACAAATGAGCAGGCTCAAATTACCCTATTTAGGGCACATTATTGCAAAGACCTAGTTTCCAAGAGAAGGCACTAATGATGGAAGAGGAAGCCTACCAGCAAGGTGCATGGACTCAACCACACTTGCAATGAGTGCACTATTGGAAGATCAGGAGGACCGGTTAGGCACAGATTACGATGAAGAAAATTTATCTGTATGGTTGCTAAGAATCTACCCCAATCAATCAATTCCCTCCATGACCACAATGGTCCCCAATCTAAACGCAACTGCCAGCCAAATCAGTTATGATCCTGGAAGTCGTTAATTTAGCATCATCTGAAGGATCAGAGGCTCTCCAGTTTGTAATATAAAAGGAGTCTTGTCTTGTCTTGCATACAGGAGACATCAATGTCAAACCCCTGTAGGCAGTGCTTTTTTTGTTAAAGAAAAAGGTGCCGGAACTCACACATGTCATACAACCCACCTTGCCTATCCTACAAGGTTCCATCCAAAAAAGGTGCCGGAACTCCGTTCTGAGCGTTCTATGAGAAAAAAAGCCCTGCCTGTAGGAACTGAAACACGTACGATATCAATATGGGAACTAAAACAAATGGAGCTAATTAGAATGTAACATTCCTGTGTTTTGAATGAAAACACCAAAGTGGCAACATTTGCTAAGCACATTGTGCTTTAGATTGTAAGCCGCCCTGAGTCTTCGGAGAAGGGTGGGATATAAATGGGATTAAAAAAAACATCGCTCTTACCTAGTTCTTGAAGATTCTCTTGCACTGACACAATTGTCTTTTCATAATATGTCTGAGTTGAGTTAAATTTATCAGCTATTGATCCCACTTTCTTGAAAACTGCAAAAAAAGCATGAAAAATGAATTAGCATGCAATTGTCTTCAACTCAAGATTACAACTTCACAGTTATTATCAACTGAAGGTAAATAACTGAAGGTTGGGCAGCATTAAAAAATCCAGGATGAAATAAAACTCCAAGAGATTTTAATTGTGTTTATTCTTTTCCTGTTGCACCACAAGCCAAAGAGTGATGCAAATTTAAATAGGAAAGGGCCAATCCAAAATAACATGTGTAAGATCACCTTAACAATCTTGGCTAGGAGTTTTCAAGTGTCTCTTTTGCTACAAAAGTTACAAATTAATGGCCTTCAATAATGAGGATCTTCCCAGGAAGGAAAATTATGGGATTTGTAATATAACACATTTGAAGAACTAATGTTTGGGAATTCTGTTCCACAAATCAAATGTTAGAGCATTGAGCTTTGGCTGCCTGTTCAAATGTTTACTGTTGTGTCATTTCTTTGCCATTACTAAATTTATAAATCTCTGTTATCTCCTTTCTTGTGATCCCTAGAGTCCCCTCTGAATATAACTGATGAAAGTGTTTTTCTGCCATCTTGATGCACAAAATGTATAATGAAAATTGAAAGTCCAAATAAGTCTAGCACAGCTTTAAAAAATACCCTCAAAGCCATCCATTCCCACACCAAAGTACACCAAAAGTACATCCTTAGCCATCAAAAAGGCCTCTGTCCTTGCTTTAAGATATTATTTTTGATATGCCCAACCAAAACAAGATCAATATATTGATTTCAGTAAATTGATCTACTGATAGGCAATTGGTAGCTCAAGGAGCATGGTTAATCTTTCATTCTGCAACAGTGTATAACTACTCCCCTCTCTCATACAGACAGATCAGCTCACTTATTTTTATTTCCTTTCTCTTCAAGGGCAGAGTTCCTTCCTCCAGCCAAGTACTAAGTAATGTGGAACGATGTCAAGTTCTCTGGCCAATACATCCCCCCCACACCCCAAACATTCCCTTGTCCTGGCCACTGCAAGATTTTCCTGACTCATGTTTAGTTTGCAATTCACCATATCCTTGCGGTTCTTCCAAGCAGCTGCTCATCTGATCCTTACATTCTGTATATCTCCACTGAGGTTTCCTTCTTGTGGATAAGTGTTACCAGTGAGGAACAAAGCTTGAAGGGGATGAAAGTTTATGGAATCAAATCATGAATTTGAGTGTTAAAAATTCAATTTATATAGGTGAAAATATTTTCAGAATATTTCCTAATTAATCAATTTTCCTTGTTATAGGGCCACACCCTTCAACCTGATCCCTGGCCTCTTCACATCCTTCTGAACATTTTTGGCTGCATGAGAGACTGAAACTCTAGACCAGGGGTGTCAAACTGCTGGCCCACAGGCCGGACGCATCATCTGGAAGCCGTGCCCACCCCATTGCTGGCAATGACAAAACTCTCCCGATACGTTGCACGATGTCACGTGACATTGTGAGTTTGACATGTCTGCTCTAGACCCTACTGCCATTTTTTTCTTGTTTAAATGGACAAGTCCATCTAGAGACAAAGACTTGAAACTGACCAGCCCATGCTTAGCTTTATGTATCGTAACTGAAAGAATCAATTTTGCAGGAAGTCTGCCTCCTCCCATCATGTTTCAGAGTAGTTTCACCTCAATCAACTCTGCTAAATTGGAAACCAGATTGGTCTAGAGCAGGGGTCAGCAACCTGAAACAGTGAAAGACCCACTCAGAACCGGTTCCCTCACAAAAGGAAAAACTAGGAGCCGCAAAAAATGTGTGCGCATGTGCGTACATGCGTGCATGCGCAGAACAGGGTTTGACTGAAGAGTGGAGCCAAGGCGAGATATGCACCTACCCTGCATATTTGAATTGATTGGTTGAACTTTTTTACTCCCACTTTTTTTTGGGGGGGACTGCACATGGCAGAGGACTGGGAGCCGCAGGAGACGGCTGAAAGAGCCGCATGCGGCTCCGGAGCCGCGGGTTGCAGACCTGTGGTCTAGAGGTTAAGGCACCAGGCTAGAATGTCAGAGATTGTGAGTTCAGGTCCTGTCTTAGCCAGGAAAGCCAGCTTGGGTGATATTGGGCCAGTCCCTCTCTCTCAGCCCAGCCCACCTCACAGGGTTGTTATTGTGGAGAAATGGTAGGCGGAAGGTGCGTTGGATGTGTTCGCAGACTTGAGTTATTTGTAAAAAATAATAAAGGTGAGATACAAATAAATCCCTTTCTCAGAGTCCAGTTCTTCAATACCATATGGATGTTGCCTTTTAAGTGTCACTGAGGTTTCCTGCAGATGCTGCTGGGTATCCTGAATGTTATTCTTTGGGCTTGTATAGGATGAGCAGCTCTGGGCTTTAAAAACTTGACAAACATATTATGGCATCTAAGTTAGAGCCTTCTGTGTATCTTATATATAGTCATATAGGGTGACTATATACAAAAAGTATGTACTGTATACAGCTCTTCTAATAAATAACAAGCTGTTTCTGTACTAAAGTAATACCTGTGATGTTGACCCTTCTTCTATTGTGTTCATTCTTTCCCTGTCTATTACGTCCTAGATAGAATCTAATATACAAATGAGCTGTTTAGGATTTTTTATTTCTATCCTCTACATTCCTTGGCTCAAAAGGGGGAAAGATTTCTAATTGCCAGTTGGAATTGGTTCAAACTGAGGGCAAAAGAAAGATAAGACTCTGTAACTATCCCTGGGACAGTTGCATTTTTAGGGTGCAATTTCCACCTAGCCTGTTATCAACACTAAATTGTCCCTTGAAAGGGATATGACTACTCTCTCCATCTTGGGAATGTTTAGGCCATGTTTAGAACCTGGTGGGTTACGTACCTGACTGCTCTTTCAACATAGCCACTTTTGTTCTAGGCTTAACAAGCACTTTTGTTGCAGGGTCCCATTATAGACTGTGAGAGGAATATGCAAACCAGATTGGGATGACTTTTCATTCTTTCCAAGTCAAAGGAATGTTGAAATAAATTATGCAAATGGTCTCAGGACTTTATATTCATCCACAAAACAATTCTTCAAAATCAACACAGGTGGACCTAATTCGTGTGATGGAAGAAGCCAGGAAAAGAAAGACTGTATTTGTAAATGGACCCAATCCATTTAGGGCAGGGGTGTCAAACTGCTGGCCTGCGGACCGGATGCGTCATCCGGAAGCCGCACCACCCCACTGCTGGCAATGGCAAAACTCTCCCGATATGTTGCACGATGTCACGTGATGTCGTGAGTTTGACATGTCTGATTTAGTGGCTGCAGAGAATAATAAGGCAGATGAAAACTTTCAAGGAATACTTTCAGATTACAAGAGAATAGGTCCTGCTGAATGGTGTTTTATTCTAAAAGTAAGAACAAAAAAGCAGTAAGAAAAATGGAAGAAAATTGAGAATGCAGCCCATCTGTTGGGAATCAGGCACCAAACAAGCTCATTATTAGTGGTTTGTCACACAATCAACCAGATGTTCAAACTCGATTTGGCATTTTTATTCACTTATTGACTCTTTCCTAAGGACCTGGGATAGGCAGATATTGTTTGATGGAATTTACAATTATTATATGGAGGAATCAATAATTCAACAAACCATGGAAAAACACATCAACGTTTGAGTGATATATGCAATATATCAACCAGATCAATCTGATATTTGTTTAGTTTCATGTTTTTAAGACCATCTTGCAAATAGATGTATTAAAACATTTTGCCAAAAGGCTTCATAGAAAAGATGAGACTTATTTGCAGATGTTCCAGGCTAAGCAGATGGAATCCAAGCTGGCAGGCAAAGAGGCAGTGGTAAATTGAACACTTCCACCAAAGGACTCACATCTCAAGATTGCCCTTTGCTAGCCAGCTCTTAAAACTGAGTCATCAGATGAGGAGAAAGTGGAACAGGTGCAGGCTAATTGCTAGAAAAAAGACAAGGCTGGACCAAGCAGTACCGGAAGAAAGGAATATGGGAAGAAGGAAGAATTGCTGGATATTTCTTGCCTTCCTCCTTCCAGGGTCCTGGAAATTACTGAAGAAGGATGATTAATGATACCTGAGTTCCTACAGATACGTCCTATGTACAGTATTTAAGCCTGTACTTTATGAGTCACAGCACTGCCAGCAGCTACTGGCAGCTAATATTAGAAAGAAATGTGGACTACTAAGGCCTTTTTCTGCTGTTTTGCATGGCTTGAGCTACTATAGGCAGCTGGGGACATGATGAGATGTTTGAGTTACAAGATCATTCCTAGGGCTGGAATGAAGAATATTCTAGCTATCTAGTGGATAAAGTTGCTTGGACTTGCCTGGAGTTGAATAAGCTAGTTATGTTGAGGCAAAATCTTATGTAGTTGGCTAAGATGAGTTTGAACCTGATAACTCCTGAGGAAGCAGGCAAGATTATTAGGGATGCTAACTCAACCACATATTTATTAAATTTATGCCCCTATGTAGTGAGCAGGTAAGAAAATGGCTTATTATAGTCAAAAGACCCAAGAAGAAATCTAACAATTTATGATATTGAGAAATAAATCATTCAGAAAATAGTTTCTTCTTGAAATCACAACAACAGAAACTTGGTTTTTGACAGAGTCATGGATGGGTCTTAACTTGGAGAAGACAAAATTTGTATATATGTTTAAACAGCCTGGTTGAAAAATCAGTAAAGAAGAGAGAAAGGTCTGCTTCAACATAGTAAAATCAAATGCCAAATGTATGTGCTCCATTGACTCTACTTCCGATTTACTACAAGAGTAGAGTCTTTGTGCAAGACCTTGTACAGAGTATATTCTGGAATCTTTCTAACAGGGCATGTGATAGAAAGGCATTCACTGTAATTGTGCCTTTTGCAAAAACAGTCTGATAAATGCTATGAGTTATATTAGTTAAATATGAGGCCCATATGTCAATTATTTTAATAATAAATGCCTAAATGAACAGAACAGGATGAATTAAGCTTTAAAAATCAAGTCTTATATTCTAGAGTTTTTGCTTAATTAACGAAACACTGAAGTATGGCCCATTAAAAATAGGTGATCTGAAGAGAAGCCAATCTAATTTTCCTGCATACAATTTTAAACCAGGAACTTTTAAGTAAGAGCATCAACAAAGTAAGGAAGTAATCCTAATGTGGAATGGAATGCATATATTTTGAGTGAGAGTTTAGTCCTTGCTTGCAATGAGCTTTGTCCAACGGTGTTTGGTACACTGAGTACTATTAAAAGGAATCTAAAAAAGCAGTCCTGAATATTACAACAGCCCTTGAGATATGTGTATATGAGCCTACTATTAAAAAGTTCTAGTGACTGGAACGTACTATCTATTGTCTGAATGGAGAACATTTTGAGAAGATGGTTGGGATGCAGCACTAGAGGAATCTGGAGAAAATGGATTACATAAACACTTCAGTTGTATTTTAAACTGGCCATTGTACATAGATTGGCTTCTTGATGACCATCTTGGCTCTCCTTGATCTTTCAGCAGATTTCAATATCAAGCATGGTGTCCTTCTGGACTGCCTCTGAGGGTTAAAATTACAATGCATTATGTACACAACAATGGGAAACCACAGATGCCTGTTTTTTAGCTGGTGTTGGCCTTCATATGTTTGAAGTTTTTCCTAAGAACCTAGGGTATCATCATCATCAGCAGCAGCAGCAACAGCAGCAACAGCAACAACATATTCCTGGATTCCTAGCTCCTGCTCAAAGAGGCAGTGCTGTGGCTAGGAAGCCTCTCACAAATTCATCTTGTGACTGTTCTTGTATTAGTAAGCTCTCCAGACAGTCATTCAATTCCTGATCATGATTATTGTAGTGCCCTCTACATAAGGCTGCTCTTGGAGGTCACACAGTTGTTTCACTATCAGGTCAAAATGCAGCAGTATGGCTAGTACAGGTAATCCCTGAGTTACGAGTGTTCACTTAACGCTTGTTCAAAGTTACATGATGAGCGCCCTAGTGCTTACGAGTGAGTCCTGAAATTACGAATGTTGCTGTACCACGGCAGTCATTCGCCCTTACGAGCAACTGCAGTAGCATTGCAACATTCACCCTAGTAGCTCTCCAGTGGCTCATTTTTGGGCGGCAGCAGCCTAGAAAAGGCTTCTGGTGCCCAAATTGGGCTGCGGGGAGGGTTGCGGAAGCATCCCCCGGCCTCAGATCCAGGTGGCAACAGCATGGAAAAGGCCTCCAGAACCAGGATTGGGCCACTGGGGGAGGGGCGGGCCATGGAAGCATACCCTGGCCTCAGATCTAGGTGGCAGCAGGAACCGCAGCAGAGAGGAGAGGGATCTTGTTCAGGTGCATCCAGAGGGGCAGGAAGGGAGGTGGAAGCATGAGGTATCTTAGTAGGTTGGGGAGGCCTTGGGGGCCTGTTCCATCACTAGGCCCTCCATGGCCTTCCCCACCCTGAGATATCTCATGTTCACTTAACATCTTAATGTCTTATCGTACATCTTAACGAGCAAGGGAGTGATCTTGTTTGAGGTACAAAATTCACTGTATGAGTTTATTAGTGACAAGTGGAATGGGCAGGCTCCATTACACTCGTAACTCGAGGACTACCTGTAATGAACATACCTGTCAGGTGCAATTCAAGGTGCTGATTATAACTAACGGGAACACAGTACTGGGCCTTCTCTGTCAACGTACCTGGACTCTGGATTCCTCCAAATATTAGTATGAGAGATTAATTAGATTGCCTTCATTTAAAAAGGTCATTAAAATATATTTTTCCCTAGGCCTTGAGCTAAGATGGGTGATAAGCCTTTCATTAGACTTTCATGTAATGAATTGGATGGTTGTCTCTTCAGTCAACTTTTGTCTTCTTTCTACTTTGTTTATATTGGTTTATATTGTTTTTACTACTGTAAGCTGCCCAGCATCATCATGAAGCTAGGTGGCCTAATAAAAACATAGGCAAAAAATGAGTAGTCCCTTACTTACCTAAAGCTGCCAGCACCACCACTGCCATTACCAGCAAGACAACAAAGACATACAACACTTTCACAGATGTCTGTAGAGTTAGGTTTTTCTCACACTGGCTGCAGTTGGTCCTCATCCGGCCTGCAAGGGATGAAGTACATATGGAGAACCTAGTATATCTAGGGCTGAGTTCAGCTTCTGATTTCATTCATATGATTCAGGTTTTTGGAATATACCCCAAAGAGAAGGGACTGTGAGAGCAGAGACTGAATGAAAACGGAACATAGTCCTCAAGAGTGGAAGGGAGGTTTTGGAGAACCCAGTAGAGTTTTCCAATATTTCCTGGCCCTGGAATGAAATGGAAAAAGAAGGACAATGAGGGAGGAGACAACCCAGCCAGGCTTAACTTGTTCTTACCATTTGGTCTGTATCTGAAGGAAGGCATTTCGTCGTCTTCTCCAGGAAGGTCTTCTTCTAAAATAAAAAAGTAAATTAAAAAATATGTTTTAAGTATCAACAATTGCCAAAAAGCACTGCTACATTTTGTCTAAACCTGTTATATTTGGCTTTTATCGAACGTCCTTTTGAGTTCTTTGGGTAAAGAGGTTTTATTAAATAATGCAGGTGCCTCCTACAGACGTATAGTGCTATTAGAAACAGATAGCAAGAGTATGTCTTGGGACACAATGAGAGGGTTATGCAGAATTCAAATTCAAACCACAAAAACAGAAGTTGCTCTTGAGTTACGGCTTCCCAATAACAATTAAGGTCCATGTCTGCACACTTGTTCCTTTCCAAAAAAATGTAAATACTGTCCTCCTTCTCTGATCAGGTGCTCTTTAGATTACAGCTGCCCATAATTTTCTGGTAAGCAATTGGCCTATCTCCAAGGTTGATAGTCTGACACATCTGAAGAAACCAAGTTGACTCCAGTGCTTCTTATTTTAACTTAGTTTGACATCTTGTAATCTTTAGTGACAATTTCATCCTCTCAGTGCCAGAACAGAAGGTCTACATTCAAGAGGAAGTTATCACCATCTTACGGGTATGCTGTGCCATGCAGAAAATAAAATATATTTTGCTGTGGCAGAGGAACAACAAGGGGAAATCTCTTCCACAGAACCTCTCTTTGATATCAGAACTTGTGCCTAGATTAGGCTAAAAGGGGGATGTGTTGTTTAGCACATTATGGGAAAATCTTGTCTTAAC
Source organism: Vipera berus (assembly GCF_964194415.1). NCBI lineage: Eukaryota > Metazoa > Chordata > Lepidosauria > Squamata > Viperidae > Vipera > Vipera berus. The sequence continues at coordinate 336,414,219 of NC_138202.1, read as the reverse complement.
ATACTGGGTTAATTAGGAACATGCTTGTCTGAGCATATCATGTTATGTAAACACAACAAATGGCTTTGGTAATCTGATATGGGATTAAGCATGTCATATGATTGAAACTCAACATTAACAATTAAGAAAACCAAGATCATGGCATTCAGCCCTCTCAATTCCTGGCAAATAGATGGGGAAGAAATGGAGGTAGTGACAGATTTTATTTTCCTGGGCTCCAAAATCACCGCAGATGGGGACTGCAGCCAAGAAATTAAAAGATGCTTGCTCCTGGGGAGGAAAGCTATGGCAAATCTAGACAGCACACTAAAAAGCAGAGACATCACCCTGTCAACAAAAGTGCATATAGTCAAGGCTATGGTCTTCCCAGTTGCAATGTATGGCTGTGAAAGTTGGACCATAAAAAAGGCTGAGCGCCAAAGAATTGAGGCCTTTGAACTATGGTGCTGGAGAAGACTCCTGCGAGTCCCTTGGACTGCAAGGCATTCAAACAGGTCAGTCCTAGAGAAGATCAGCCCTGACTGCTCTTTAGAAGGCCAGATCCTGAAGTTGAAACTCAAATACTTTGGCCATCTAATGAGAAGGAAGGACTCACTGGAGAAGAGCCTAATGCTGGGAAAGATTGAGGGCAAGAGAAGAATGGGACAACAGAGAATGAGGTGGCTGGATGGAGTCACTGAAGCAGTAGGAGTGAGCTTAAATAGATTCCAGAAGATGACAGAGGACAGGAAGGCCTGGAAGAACGTTATCCATGCGGTCGCGATGGGCTGGACACGACTTTGCAACTAACAACAACAACATGAGCCTTGAGCATACATTGTAGAGAGGAACAGAAAACTGGGAGGTCAAGTTGCGTGGAAGGGAACAGGTGACTGGCTGATTGGCTGGCTACTCCCCTATGTAGAAGTATCTTATGCTGCAATGTTATATTGCAGGTCTTATTTATCAGAATCTTAAAACCACTGAAAAAAGAATACAAGGCTAAGACTATCAACAACTAGCTCATCACAGCTTTTAAACTGGCCTCTATGATATACAATACCAAATCATTGGGACAGATATGCCAAATAATGAGAGAGCATCACTTTCTCCATGCTCCTCTTGCACAATTGTTGGCTACTGTTGTAGAGCCAATTCAATTTGGCACAGGATTATCAAAATGCAACTATGTCTTAATATATCTATGCAACCTACTGATTTCCATTAGGGTTACTAGTGGATTGTTGCATTAATACATGCTCAGACATTTATTCATACGTACATACTGTATACTTCCCTTCTGCCCTCTTTCCCAGTGACTGTGTTTGATGTTGGGTAGGGAAGGAGCAGCTTTTCTCCCTTCCTAAAGTCATTTCACACAGTAACAATTTCGTGATGCTGTTTACAGGGTGGACATGCCGACATGCTAACATGCCTGTCATATGCATGTGTAATTACATATTTGTAAGATGTTGGTCAGAAACCCTATTCAGCATAGTGTATTAATTACTGCTTGGCATTACAAATAGATTAAAGATGGAGATTTTGGATCAAAAATAGAGACCTGAACACTGTTTTAGCCTTTAATACATCATAAAAATAGACAGGCCATTGTAATATAATTTGTTTACTGAGCAAGAAGGTCTTGAGAAACATGGTGAACTGGAAAGGAAAATGATGTAAACTGCTTACACCCAGCAGAGGCACCAAAGGTGATGGATGAATGGATAGAGACTGGGTGGGACCCTAGATCCACATAACAACAAGGATCAGCCTAGAGAAAAGAGTGTAAGGACAGTGTCAGAATAAGCCAGATCGAGGACCCAGATGGCCCAAGAGAGACATTAGTATAATGCTCATGTAACTTGAGGATCCTGACCAGTCAGAAGTGCCAGTTGTATCTTAAGCAGTTATCATTGGGAAAGCGGGATCATCAGAGCCTAGAAAAAAGCACAAAAGCAACAACCCAAGAATTTTTAGATGAATTAAGTTGCTGAATCTGCATTCTATTCCTCTCACTCTGTTTATCTGCCTCTGTAATCTTCTATTCTCTAGCTGGAATCACCATCTAATTGGATGAAGCAACATTAGTTGGGAAAACATCCTTTGTATGCTTTTAGATTGTAACATCTATTGTATTATGAGCCTTGCCTGAATAACTTCGTAGTATTTTGCTTGGTTGCCAATTTAATTTATAGTATAAAGGGCATGGACATCTTTTTCACATTGTTGTGCTTTACTCTCTCCTGAGGTTCATCAGAGAAAGACTTATACGCTGAAACGGAGAATGTGTTTGAGAATTCAAAGTAGCTGCTAAAAAGAAGTTGTTTTGTGTGAAATGCTTCCCCAAAAAACCCGGAGTATATTTCTGTGAGCCTCTTAACAGAGTCAAAACACTAGTTTTGCTGATTTGCTGTTTTGTGTGAATTCAGTGGCCTTGTCTGAACTGCCATCCTGAGCTTCAGACTTGCTTTGCTAGATGCCAGCCTGTCATAGACTATGCAGAAAGAACAGGAAAGGGAAATTTAACTGGGGAACCTTTGCACACAAACTTCAGCTCTGGCTTTGCTGTACTGTAACAACTTGACTTTTAGTAGAAGAAAATCTTTCGCACAAATGGAGTCAAGGGTCTTTCTTTCCTAAGAAACCAACTTTGTGTGGGTATAACAGGCCTAAACGCCCCCTTCCAAGGAAGACTTTTTCACTTCCTTGAATATATATATATATATATATATATATATATATTTTCTGAGCATAAGAAGTCATGTGTTGGTACTGTTCATCCCAAGCATGTGAAATGAATGCATGGATGGGAACTGTTCCTAGAAGCTGACTAAGCAATAAACCCAAGCAGATCTTGTAGCCTCCCAGAACTAAGAGAAACATTTCTCTTAAATATGTAACACTTCCAATGGATCACTCAGAAGCAAAGTTAAATCTCTGCACCTTCAAGGTATCTGATCAGGATGCTTATTTCCCTATTGTTGATTGTGTACTGTTGTTGGGAAACTATCCTCTGCCATCTGTCGCTGATTAGTTGGACAACAGGGGACAGTGAGTGGTCTTCCCACTTGGTATGACTGAATATAACTACGAGCTATTCATGTTCCTTGACAATTTCTAATAGTGCAACCTGTGTGATCCTTAAATGCATCTCAGCATTCTTTGATTGCATGTAGAACCTTTTCAAGCTGTAATTAGATTTGCTTTGCCCCAATTTCAAGAAATTTCTCTAGCCTATGTTTAAATCCACCATTTTATTGGTTCTCTTTTCCTTTTTATTGCAATATTTTATTTTTATTGCTACGATTTCATGTATTTGTTTTTCCACCGTTAATAGTTTCTTTGGCTATAATCATATAATTCTTGGAGAGTTTGTGTTGCTAAATATTATCAGATGTATTTTTGAGTACATATGGACTAGATTGCTCTGGAAAACAATGACTTTAATGGGGTCTGCCCAGCCCGTAGTTGGGGTGTACCACAAAGATTTCCTGTACCCCACTAAAATTTTGTAGTTAATTGGTGTAACCTAGGATGGCTCAACCCCATTCTTTGGCAGCCCTACAAGACTTTTAGACAACAAATGGGCCTGATCTACCATTTATAAATAGCTCTATCAAGTCACCAAGAATTTTCTGGGCTTTTATATCGGTCCAAACCTTTCAATCTGTTTGTGCTTTTAGTATCTTGCCAAGACCCAATATTCTTAAGGTTTCTTGCCAAATGTTTTGGAAAAGACCAATGAACAAGATTCATGGGGGAATGAGTTCTCCTTTAGTTTTCCTGTTTTTGTTTTCTTTTTCTGGATGAGGAATCAATGTTATTTGGATACTGTGGTTAACCTAAGAGACTAAGATACACCAGGGATTTCTTTGCCAGCCACAGGCTAGGCAAGTTGACAGAAAAATCACATATTTGGCAGTGACTCTGGCCATCAAAGATAAAGACAAATGACAAAATGTAAGACTTGATGGAGCTGGCACTCTGCCGGTGGTGGGAATCCCCTGGGCAACTTATCTTACATACATAGCAGGATATCCAGCGCTGGACTGACATCATTCTTTTTACTATGTTTAATGGGACACTTTCCACTTTCTAAAATTTATTAAGCTGAATTGTTTTTGTAACTCAGTCATCTTACCAAAATTAAAGTTTTTTTTATGTCAGTCTTTTTTAAAAATTATTTCAAAATCACTGGGTATATGTATTGCTGACCTTATAAAAGTGGTCAACAGTGTTGTGATTCAGGGTCAGCCTGTGGGTTCGGCAGTTGGGTCGGACAATTCAGAGGAGGAGGAGGAGGAGGGGGGTTTTGGAGAGCCTGCAGAGGACAGTTCTGAGGCTTCCCAGAGCTCTCAGCCAGGCCCCTCCCATCTGGTTACTACGCAGACCCAGCTGTGTGAGCCTGACAGCGTGGATGAAGATGACCCACAGCTGGCCCTGTTCAAGGACGCCCGACACAGGAGGCAGTCAATCAGGAGTAAACAGAGGAAGGCAATGGGGCACCTCAGAAGGAGGCAGAGAGAAGCCACGCCTTGAACTGTTTAAAAGGGGAATGTGTGGGAGGGCTGGTTTGCTGAAGGCAACCGTTTGAATAGCTCCTGTTTTGTGGTTCGTGTTTTGTTCAGTTTGCTCTGTTTTGTGTCAATAAATTTGGCAGGCTTAGTTCCAGCCTTTTGCCTTTGTAAAGGGGTTGTCCCTGCCTTTTCTGCAGGGCCGGTAGTAGGCTGGAACAGAACAGATGCTTTCCACAACAGGCTTTTCCTTGTTAAAATGAATGATTTTGTAAATGTGCATGCTTATTCAACTCTCAGAAGCAACACCAGAAGAAAAAGACATGTATTTTTAGAATTGTTGCATTGGTGTGGACTTGGGGAAAGCCTGACTAAAGAGTGCAATGCCAAACTCAAACTTAGTTAATTTGGAAATACAATGTCCATGGATGTATTTAATAATCATGAAAAGTTTAATTATAATAGTGTTTCAATTTCAGCTTTACATGGGACATGGTGGTGGGGGGGAGGGCCAGCAGGATGTGACTTTCCCAACACACTCTAAATAATTCATGCTAAAAGCAAAATTTATGCTGAATTGAAGGCAATAGTCAGACCTGGCCCTTGGTTACTTAGTTTCTTAGACATGGTGTTACATCACAACATATTGAAGAAGATAATCATGGAAGAAATCTCAAAAATCAATTTAAGTTTTTGATCTCTACTGGTTTATCATACCCTTCATCTCAGACTGCTACTCCAAAAAAATCTTCAGGGTAGCAGAGATATAGTTCAGAGTAGGGAGATCTTGTCTTGAAGTGACCTTATTCTGGAGATCAAATATTTGGCTTACTCTGGCTCCACAATCAGACAACTTGAGAAAAGCAGTGGAAGGATACTGTCAAGTGGACTAGGCCTTCCTATATTTAATTTTCTCATACATGCAAGCGGTTCTCTGTTTTGAGAATTACTCCCTTATGTCAACAGAAAATTGTCACTGGGCAGCATGCCAACTTTGAGAATTGCATAAAAATAGTCTGGTGCTGAAAGCTTTATTTATGATTGCATTTGTGTGTTTTCTTTAAAGGCAAATGTACTATTGGACCATGTTCCATGTTAATGGAAGAATAGACACAAATAGCATAAAATAGTCTGAATCCTGGTAAAAGCCTAGGACTGTAGTGCAAAACTTTTAAAAATATGATGCTGAATAGATTCCTGATAGAGTATTACATGGACATTGTAAGAGTAGGCAATGGATGTAATTGAAGGGATATGCTGTTATGTAGATCTGATTGAACTGAATGGGAATCAGGTAGGACTTTTTTTGCAATTATTCTCTATAGTGGAAGAGCTTGTCAGCTATCCACTATATAGTTATAAATTTAATCATTTTTAGGGAATTCTCTTCTAGTCTTTTGCAGAAATGGAATCATTCCTGTTAATTAAGCTAGAATTTAGAGCAGACTATCCCAGCTCATGTCTCTTGGACCAGAATGCCAACAATCCCCAGGTAAGTTGGGAAATTTGGGGGACAGGTTGAGAAAAGCTACAGTAGAAACTTCAAAGAACTTCAAAGAAGCAGCTACTCTAGCACCTCAGCAAATATCAAATTGACCCCTTCTTGCATACTGGGAAATTCACCTTGCTAGCAGGATTTCTGTGATTACCTGAGCCCTGTTTTTTAAAAATGAAAATAAAAAGTTTGTGCTATCCATTCATTAATCCTGAAGGCTAAAACTAGCAATCATCCCGTTTCTAAAGAAGAAGCCAACTCCTTTCTTTTGGCACTTTAAAAACATTGCTCACCTTAAACATAGAGTGGTCTCTTGCAATATTATTATCATCCAGAAAGATGGATTGTGCAACACAGGCGTGAAATGAAAGCGGAGTTAAATGCAGAGTCTACTCTGCAATGTTTTGCAAAGTGTACAATGCAAGCAAAAGTGCTATTCATTGCACTCTGGGGGTATTTCATGTTCTTTCTCCCAGGCTTCAAAAGCTTTCATTATCACTGAGGCTCAGATGCCAGGTATATTCATTTTGATGTTTCCATAACAAAGATTCAGTATGATAAGTTAAGTTGCTTCTTCACCTAGCCACACTGCAAAGGATGTTGGAGTAGAGCCAAGGAATAGTATCATTATGTCTAGTCTCAAACAGAATGGCCCAAGGGCTGAATATTGCCCTTCTGCAAATGCAGAAATATGCTGTTTCTTTAGGATGGTAGGACTAAAAATTATTTCTGCATTATGGGAGGTATGGAAGGGGGAATAAGGTGTCAAGGAGCTAAGCCCTGAATGGGTCCAAGCCTCACCCATTTTTTAATGTTTGTTGTTTGGAATGCTGTGCAAATCCTTGGGCTGATGAAAGTTGTGTGTTCCTGAGATAAGGACTCAGGAGACCCAGATTGAAGTCACCCCTTGGTCAAAGAACTCACAGGATGACTTTTGGTCAGTTGCTCACATTTAGCCCTACTACTAAATAAAATTAAGGAAGGTCCTCTTGTAGTTCTTAGAGGTGTATATAAATACAATGAATGAATAAACAAGTAAATAAGAGAATATTTGGATCACACCCAACTGCACTGTATTTGAAAGCTGTGCCATCAGCCATTTCTGCAAGAGAGGAGAATCTAGGAAGCAACTTCTGAATTGCCTTTGGTATTCCCTTAGAAATGACCACAAAATTGGTGTTGGAAAACCATTTCCACCAGAGTAAGATTTTCAGCTTGGAGCCATAACTGTTTCTTTGAGGCTTCGCTTTCTTCCTTGAAGTGCTGGGCTTGACTCCTTGTTCTGCAGTCTGTTAGTGGACCTGGGAGAGTAGCATTTGGCCGGCTTCCAGCTTTGGGATTCTTGACTCTGGTTCAGTTGTGGAATTGGCATCAAAGAAGTCCCCTCCATTCCTGACCCAAGATGTTCCCCCATCATGCATTCTCCTTTCCAATCATCTTCCTTTCTCTGTTCTCTTTGGTGCTTTTGAACAAGACTTTTTATCATTCCCTGTCTTAGTCACAGAATTGTGCTAGATAGATACTATCTTCCACACCACCCAGAAAACTATGTTTTGTGTTTTCTCATTGCTTCTTTCATTTCCCCCTCCCATTTAAAGAGGAAAACACGGCATAATGAAAACCAGTTTTTGGTTGCTAATGTTGAGAGAACCTGCTCTGGGGGGACAGAATATTTACAGATTCATTATTTATTGTCAGACCTCATAACAGCATATGTGGGAGATTCCTCTAGATTTATCACCACAACCCTTATAACATAAGTGGGGTTGAATCAGTGTGTGTGACTGGCCCCAAATCATCCAGTAACTCCATGACTGAGTGAAGATGTAAATCTGCTTTTCTTAATTACTAGCCTATAATTAAATTATAGCAAGACTTTTCAGAGCTGCCTCAGTCCAGATTACAAAGAAGAGGCCAACTTTTCCTTCAACAAAATGATTCTTAATAAATCAACCATTATTACATCTTAGCCTACCAGGACAGGATGTCAGGATATGCTTTGGATCCCATTGATTAGGGAAATACATCTGGTGGGACCATGAAAAAGGGCCTTCTCAGAGATGTCTCCTTCTTCTTGGACCCTCATTCCTGCTAAGGCATCTATTTTGTTGCTTTTCCAAAAGGCCCTAAAATGTGGTTTTGTCAGAGGGCCTGGGGACCACAAATGAAGATGGAGCCACCAAGTGGTTGATTTGATTGTAGTTGTTGCTGCTATGGGGTAGTGGGGTGGGATTTTTATGTGGTGGATTTTTAAATGTTGTAAGTTGCATGGAATCAACTATGCATGAATTGGACAGCCACATAAAATTGTTTAATAAATAAATAATAAACTCATTCTTCCTGCCCCAAATATTGATCACTATTGCCATCAGCACAGGTCATTTAGCCAAATATCTAGAAAGGAAACCATTCTGGTAAGAAAGTCAAGTTTAGTATAATCTGTCAATCAAAGATGGAGGTGGGGAAGGCTTTCTCTAGCCCAGGGGTAGGCAACCTCGGCTCTTTTATGACTCATGGACTTCAACTCCCATGAGTCATAAAAGAGCCGAAGTTGCCTACCCCTGCTCTAGCCAAAAGCTCTGTACGTAAAACAAAAACCAAGCCACCAAGGCCATCGTTGAGAAATATTAAAAGCTGAGGAGAAAGGAATAAGGATGGAATTTTCTTTTCCAGACTGCATGAGAGGCAAAGACTAATATGGTGGGATCTCCAGCTTGAGTGGTGAAAAGTGTGACGAAGGGATGAGCTTAGAATCCTTGCAGAGCAGGAAGAAACATAGATCTTATCTCCACGAGTAACCCTGAAACTGTTATCTGGCTGTTCCTAAGAGAATGCAGTTAGTTTGGCAAGATTCTTGTAAATAGGCATGCAGCAATAAAGAAGTAACTTTGATAAGTTTGTGGTGTCCTTCTGGTTCCTTGTGTCTGACAAAGAAAAAAGAGCAACTGCCTTCTGAAAGAACTAGCACCCAGAGGCTGCAATTTGATTTAACAACCTTCCCTTAATGATGATGATACCTTCCAAATGTGTGGATCATCACCTCTCATAATTTCCAGCTAGCATGACCAGGCTGGGAAAAATTGTCTTAGGTGAAGGATAGGAAAACAAGATTTAGTACATATTCTGAATTAAACCAGTTCAAAAAAAAAACACCTTGTGATACTTGCAACAGTCCAGGACTTTCAGAACAGGAAGAGTTGGAAACATTAGCTTTCTCATTTTAATCGCACCATTATGAACATTGGTATTAAATGAATCATTTAGCCAACTGGAGGGGGAATGGAACCCTTTAATCAGTTTTTGTGGAAGTTTGAAATCTGAACTGTACTTTTGATCTCTGAAATGGGACCAGGAAGACGGGTGGAGGAGGGAACATCCTGAGGCCCTGAGGCAAAAAAATTGCTATGGTTTTAACTGGCCTCTTCAAGCGGATGTGTTAGGACTTTGGGTAATCCCACACCCCTTCATGCCAGCCACTCATTCCGCCCCCCCTCCAAGTTTCCCTTTTATTAAACATTTTCTCAGATTTCCTCTTCCTCATTCACCATATAGCGATTGTTCCTGTGCACCAGATTTTAAAAAGATTCAAAGAAACTGGAAGAGGCATAGGAAATGGTAAGGAGAATGATCAAAAGAAAATAAAATTGGGACATTTATAGCCTTCTGTCTTTGGACAACGCTGGCTCCCTCAGCCAAGCAATGGAGATGAGCATCGTGCCTTAAGAGTCAGACACGACTGACAGGGAAACCTTTACTTTTAAATGACGACAGAAAGGGATCTGACAGCACTTTAGAGTACCTGAAAGGGTGGGGGGCAGAGGCAGCAGAGTGACACACTGAACATGGTCAAGAGGTTTTCATGTGGGTTATAATCCTATACAAGCCAAAGGGGAAATGGTGAAATAATCCTATTGTGATGGTAGCTATACCGATCCTCCACACAAGATGTCTGTTTTGAAAGACCGACTACCAGCCGCAAGGGAGGGCTGTTGCCTCTATGATATATGAAAACTGTTCTTTGTGGGAGAGACGAGTTGCCAGTGTTGGAAAAAAAATACTGGGTTACAAGGATTGTGGTCAAATCTGGCAGGGCTATTACTACTTTATGTGATCGTGCATATTTCCCACTCATTTCAGTTGAGGTTAAGGAGAACATTCAATTGCATCCCTCGGCAGTCCTCCTCCCCACTCCCCCCCCACCCGCTGTGCTTTTCAGATATTTGACAACTTGCATCACTAGGCAATATGTCCACTGGCTTAATATAAATTTTCTCTGTCCTATAGCAAAGAATGCGAAGATTGTAAATAAAATTGCGAGGCACCATGTATTACAAACAAACACAAGTTCTCATAAGGCAGGGGTGTCAAACTGCTGGCCCGCAGCCCAGTTTCATCATACCGAAGCTGCGCCCACCCTATTCCCGGCAATGCAAAAAGAGTTGCGACATGTCACATGATGTGGCAAGTTTGACACCCGTGTCATAAGGTATCTACTGTTTTCAACTGCTTCTGCTCATTATAGGAAGTATTTCCAACTAGTGTTGGTAGGGAAGGAAACATAGCTTCTTTGGGTACATCAGTATAGAGAAGCTCAGAGTTGGACCCTCTAGTACTATTAGCACCTCCATGAAACTTTTGGGAGAGGTCATTCATTATTCTGGAGTTTGGGTGAGCATCAATATACTGATGACCCATCTATTGCTTTGGATGAGGTCACACTTCCCTAAAAGGTCAGGTGTTTCTGCTAGAGTAGCAAGTAAGGGTACTGCCAGAAGAGCTTTCGACCAGCTTCACCTGGTTTGAGCATTGTGTCCTCTCCTGGACTAGGAGAGAAAAACAAAGACACCCTTATCAGATTATCCTAATTTTCTCTAGGTAGGGGCTACCACTGAAGATAAATTGGAAGCTACAGCTGAAACAGAATATAGCTATTGCCTTCTTGCAGATCAGTGTCAGCTTATTTTGTGGCTGCTGCACTAATTGACAGTAGGCATCTGGGCTCAATTCAAGATGCTGGATGCTGTTGTTATTCACCAGGTAGAATATGCTCATCCTACACTGTTCTAGCCAGGAAAGGCTGTTGTAGGTATTCACCCCTCAAAAGCTCAAGTAGGTTGGGACCTGGGCTGGGAGTGACTTTTTCAGTGACAGTCCCCACACTGCAGAACAGCTTGTCCCATGAGGGCAGATTAACGCCAATCCTTTTATCCTTCAAGAAATTGACTGAAACACTCCTCTTCCATAAAGCATTCAAGATGAAGACTTTCACTTGGAGAACAACAACGATTGTATTTTTCATGGTATCTTTTGTAATGGGATGTTTTGATGTTTTAACATTATAACCAATCTTGAATCTGATGAATAGGTGGAACAGTGTAGTTAAGAAATATCCCTGGTTGTCTCCAATTGTCTATATAGGCCACTGTTTGGGATAATTGTGGTCCTATCTTGCTTCCTTAGTCTTTGCTATTGACATGACAAGTTTAATCTGAATCCAGAAGTAACTCATTTTCTGAATTTACACAGTATATTAAAGCAGTCATTCACCAAACGAAACTGAGAGCGTATGAAGCACCGAAGTCTACTCAAGGTTATTCTTCAACATGCTCAATATATGTTGTGCCAAAGCATCTGCAAAAAGTTTCTACATGACTTAAAATCCGGTCTGGTTAAAAGTTAGGTGGGAAGGTAGCCACAGTAGTTCCCAAGACAACAGCCCATTTCCCCTCCTCTGCCTGACCTACAGCAGCCCCAGGGGGCGACTGGGTGTTTTTTCTAGACTCGAGGACCGGGGTGAGGCAGAGCCATTTGATGGGGCAGCTGCCTTGTTCCTCTCGCCCTCCTAAGTCCGAAACTCACCTTTCATTCTCCTCCCGTCGGCAGTCCCGCTCGGTCCGACCTGAGCCCGGGAAAACAAACAGCGAGAGGCTGACGCTTCGACCTCATGGGAGTAGGCCCTAGGGGCCGAAAGGAAGCAGCCGGGGGACTCTCATCCGAAACAAGGGCTGCGGTCCTTGGATGGCCGGGACGCAACGCCACCGCCGAAACCCAAAGAACCCGCCGTTCAAACTTGCTGCTTTCTGGGCGGCGGGGGGGATGGGGATGGGAAGGCGGCGGGAGGTGCCCGCCCTTCAGTGCTCGGCGGCGGCGTGCTGTCTCTTCACGAGCATCCTTTGCTTCCCTGAGCGCCGTTTAGCACACCGGCAGCATGTTGTCCGCCACGCTCCCTCCTTCTCTCGCTCTGTTCCTTGGGCCGGAGCCCAGACAAACTTCCTTCAAATTTCCACAACAGGACGAGTGGCTTCTCTACGTGCCAGCTGCCTCCTCCTCCTCCTCCTCCTCCAGCTCTCTCTCTCCCCTCTCGCCCCCATAGACGCTGCCCCCAAATCTAGGGTGGGCGGGCCGGGAAAGGAGTGCGAGGCGAGGAGGCTTTTTGGAGCCCTGCCGAAATATGCGCTGTCCCTCCCACCCACCTCTAATTGCTAACAAATGTCCTCTGACTCAGCGTTTCCCAACCTTAGGAACTTGAAGATGCGTGGACTTCAACTCCCAGAATTCCCCAGCCAGCATAGCTGGCTGGGGAATTCTGGGAGTTGAAGTCCACGCATCTTCAAGTTCCTAAGGTTGGGAAACGCTGCTCTGACTGACACGGGTGAGCAAGGAAGGGCAAGAACGGGGCGGGGGGGGGGCTGTTGGGGAGAGGGATAGAGAAAAAAGGCAAGCAGGTGGTCGATTCCCATGGCGTGTTTAATCTGCTTGCTGAATTAACTTCCGTTTTCTGGTCCCAAAGGTGTTTTTTTTTTCTTTTCCAAAAGGCAACCGGACTGTTTTTGTTTTTCCTTAAAGATTTTTCGCTTGGCATCCGAGAAACTCCTTCAGATGAACTGAAGAAGCTTCTTGGTTGAGAAGTGAAACGTCTTCAAGGAAAAACAAAGGAAATCCAGTTGCCTTTTGAAAAAGCGTCTTTGGGACAACCATGACCTGGATGATGGAATCTCCATAAGCACTTTGCACAATAGGCTGAACCACAAAGTCAGCATTTCTCAACCTCGGCAACATTAAAATGTGTGGACTTCAATTCCCAGAATGGCTGGGGAATTCTGGGAGTTGAAGTCCACCTATCTTAAAAGTAATTGCTGTTGAAAAACAGTGCATGAAGTAATCAAAGGTGCTGGGATCCGTTTAGCTACCAACAAACAATGCATCTCACCAATCAAGGTCAGCATATTGTACCAATGCACATGTTACATCTTTATTTGTATCCTTAAGTGTGTTATGTGAGCAAAGCCAATCTGCTTGTCGGGTGTGGGGAGAGGAAGAAAGCTCAGGAGGATGTCATAGCTCAGTTTGGCATATCAGGGATCCCTCTGTTGTTGAAGCTGCTGTGCACCATGAGACCATATACCTCCTTATTACAATTTAAAGGCATTTGAGAAAAAGGGAAGTCTGAGCTCCCAATATGTGTACTTGGAGTAAAGGACTAACTGTTCTCACATTGCCTTATGACACTGTTTCTCAACCACAGCAACTTTTAAGATAGGTGGATTTCAACTCCCAACATGCTGGCTGGGGAATTCTGGGAGTTGAAGTCCACCCATTTTAAAGCTGCCAAGGTTGAGAAACACTGATCTGGATGGTTTAAGTTTCTCTGGCCCAATGCTCACAAGATGTGTTGAACTTCAGCCAAAGGCCATGCTGATTTGGAATGATAAAGATATAAAGTCCAAAACTTTTGGAGAGTGTCAGATTAGGGAAAACTGGCTTCAAATTTGAAAGCATTTTGAGATTTTTTCCACTTCTGTGCATTTGAAATGCTGAGAAAAAGGAGTAAAAATTCCTGTTCTGTTCAAAGCTGGTGCAGGTTCTGCAACAGTAACATCCGCTTATCTTCACTCTATACAGAATAATAGGAAAGATAAATAAAAGCTCAGTAGCCTGTCACTTTGTACACAGCTCCCTTGCACTGAAGAGAACAATTCAGTCTATTAAAGAAAGGTAGTCTCCTCCAGATAGTCTCCTTCTCTTGTGAATTTTATTCCTGCTCATTATTTCTGTGATATTTTCTTTGCATGAGCTAAAACCCATGCAAGAGACACAAGATTTCACTCCCAAGGGGGATCTTATATAACAGGGGTCTTCAAACCTGGCCCTTTTATGATTTGTGGACTTCAACTCCCAGAATTCCTCAGCCAGCATGCCTGGCTGAGGAATTCTGGGAGTTGAAGTCCACAAGTCATAAAAGGGCCAAGTTTGAAGACCCCTGTTATATAAGAAAACTAGCTATACTGTGAGTTGCACTGCAGATGAGTTGGAAGTAAATCAACCAATTCTCCAATATGTTGTGTTGTGTGAACACCAAGTCCTAGAGCAGGGGTCTTCAGATTTGGCCCTTTTATGACGTGGACTTAAACTCCCAGAATTCCTCAGCCAGTGTGCCTCAGGCATGCTGGCTGAGGAATTCTGGGAGTTGAAGTCCACAAGTCATAAAAGGGCCAAGTTTGAAGACCCCTGCTCTAGGACTTCTTTTGGAACAGCATAGGAGCCATGGGTAGAAGTGATCTTACTGCTACTCAGAATAAATAAATGGACAAATCAAATATAGTAACATGCAGTGGAATTCAACTATGTTGAGAGAACATACAATGGGAAAGAGGAAGAGAAGCCACGATCACCTTCTGTTTGTCTAATTTGGTAGAATGTCAGGTCAGATAGATTCTCTGTAAAAGTAATAGTCAATGAAGACGGGTTCTATTAAGCAAAATTTGGACTATTGGTGGCTCCTTAATATCCCTATGCAAAATTTCCCAACAGAGAAAAGATGGCTAATGGATACCACAAGATGCTAGATAAATCAGCATCTTTCATTCACTCTTCAAATTGATATTTGAATTATTTTACATATCTTGGGATAATTAAATCAACATCTTTCATTTACTCTTCTTTCCTCCTTTTCATACCAGATGGTTTGTGCTTGCTGCCCTCTGCTGACACGAGGAAGGTTCTCCAGACAAAACCATAGACAGGTTCCCATTTACATAATATATAAAGTTATGCTGATATTATATTTCTTTTTTTATTATAATTAACATTCAAAATCTATTGATTGGTACAACATTTTGGTAAATTATTTGGTTTCTGGCACCCTACATACATGTTTTCATATATAATAAATCAATATACTGTATATATATTATATATATGTTCATATGATATATGAAAATGAAAAATTATGGGTGGAGGTTCCTTCCAATTAGTGGTGATTCCTGGGGACTGCCTGGAGTCCTTGCAGCTTTCTCAGCAAGTTTTCAGAAATGGTTTGCCATTGCATCTTTCCTAGGACGAAAGGGAACGACTGGCCCAAGATTACAAAATTGGCTTCAGACCTAAGGCAGGACTAAAACTCATGGTCTCCTGGTTTCTAGCCTGATACCTTAACCATTTCATCAAACTGCTTTTTGACCAAATACAGTATAGCTAGAAAAGAAATGTAAAAAATGGTGTTTCACTTGATATTTAAATTCTTTTATATATCTTGGGATAATTCAACTTTATCTGTAGAAGAAATATTTAAAACTTTTTTTAAATCTCAGATTAATATTGAGGTAAAGCATTAAAATTGTAACAAATATACGGGGAAGGATAAACGTTGTAAAATTGGATTATTATTTCAGGATTGTTATAATATCCAGAATAATTTCTTTATAACTATTTTGAACAGATTAATAGGTTTAATGCAAAAAAGGGCAAACCCCTTAGATTTTCTTTAAATTAACCTTACCATGTAATGACGGTGATGGTGGGATAATTTTCTTGATTTTCAGTGTTATCATTTGACATACATTTTCAATAAAAGTGATTAAAACAAATTGATCATTATAAATATGTGACTCCTTCAACAATATGACTTCTTTCCTTTTTTTAGCCAGGATTCCACTGTATATTTATTATTAAGCTGCATGGCGTATTTGGAAGATCAGGATCAAAATAAAATTTAGATTTTTATTCATATGATAAATATTTGTTTTGGGTTACTCCCAGTTTGAAACTTGCATTTTAATAAAATATTAATGGCCAATTCTTTACTAAAACATATTTTGATTTCATAGATTGGTTCAGATGCATTACAGCATCTAAAGCTCCTGAGTTGTTATCATCACTGAAATGTGTTCTTTCAAGCATATTGGTATTTTTTCCCAAAAATAAGATAATTTTTGAGATAAAAATTATTTATAAGAATGTTGGAATAAGAGTTGGAATACTACATATTAACACATGTAGCTAAGAAGGCTGTAAAGCACTATGAAGTCTAAGTGCTATTGCTAAGAGTGTTACAGAATACGTGTGTTTTTATCATCTTAAAATGAGAATAATTCAACATATTTTTTCATATTTATTGGACACCTCAAGCAACATTTACAAAAGAGTTTGCTGGCAACCTTACTATACTGAAATTATACATTGATGAAAGAGATACGTACACATATACATATGTTTTAGGAACAACAATGTGATTTAAATAAGAGAATGTAATATACCAAATAGTTGAAATCATTATATAAAGAATTCTAGTTACCTCAAGTATGAGGTACATTACTCTTTTACAGTGGAAAGATAGTGCTATCACAGATTTATGGTACTGAACGGATACGTATTTGTTATCTGCTTATAAATTGGCTCTTTACTGATGTAATGGAAAGATAGCTCAATATTAGTCTCTGTGTGATCAAGGCTTAATGATGTGTTCAACAGATAATATGTCTTCTATATGTATTGTAATATGCTTTTGTCTTTTTGTTTATTTTATTTCTGGATAGATAGATAGATAGATAGATAGATAGATAGATAGATAGATAGATAGATAGATAGATAGATAGATAGATAGCAATTAGATAGTTTTAATAGCCTCTTCCTGCTTACTTAGTGGTCCTTCCTTCATCTCTTTTTCAGATTAGGTATTGTAATGATATGTGGGAATGATCTTGGGAAATGGAAGAATGGCAGCCAGGGGAATTGTGGGATAAGAGGCATCTTGATCTATAGCAGGAATGTCGGCCTGGCAAACATCTTAAAAGGGACCCTCCCTAATTTCTTTGGGTGTAAAGGGGAAAGAAATATACTTCCAGATTTGCAAGATTCTTTTAATGCAACCATACAGTAAGTTAGAATTAGTTCATCTGGGTGTACTTCCTGTCTGGATATACTAACATAGACTGAGTAACAACATTATTTATTTAAATCCAAATCTTACTACATCTTATATATTATCTGCTTCTATCTTGTAACTTAACGTCAAGTTCTGGAAACTTACATCTTAACACATCTGGTAAGATGGGACTTCTGCAAACTAGGAGATGAGTGAGTTAAATGTGTCTCATGCTGATTTAGCATTTTTCATTAGATTAGTAATTTGACTGGATCTTTTCTGACTTGCCTGAAGTTTATTTTGCTTAACACTGAGGTCTCACTTTCTGAAACAGACTCCCACATATTTCTTTTCTCATTCTTTTTTACAGCTGTACCCACTTCCTTATCCTTTTCCAGATTAGTGTAGAGATTTCACTTCTTGCTATTATATTTAGGGGTAGTGCTTATATATAGTAAGAGACAGATGAGTCTGCAGAAGCAACTTGGGCATGGCAAAGGTCTCAGAAAGGACCACCCCTAGGTTCTTGTACTGCAAAAATGAGGTAATAGACATGTACTTCTAGATCAGGGGTGTCAAACTCAATTTCATTGAGGGCCGTATCAGCATTGCGGTTGCCCTCAAGGGGCCGGGTGGGTGTGGCCTGGGTGGGCACGGCCTACTGGGTGGGCATGGCTAGAGTGCATATGGCCTACTGGGTGGGCGTGGCCAGCTATACATGGTTCGCATCGAGGGTGCCTATGGGGGCCTGGGCAGGAGTGGGACAGATCTGAGGGTCTCTGGCAGAAGGAGGGTCTCTGGGCCAGGGCCAAGGCAGTGGGGGCCGTTCCCTCACTGTTTCCAGGATGGCTTCGTGGGCCACATGAAACCACTTCGCGGGCTGGATCTGGCCCCCGGGCCTTGTGTTTGACATGTCTGTTCTAGATTTAACAGATTCTCTTAATGTAACCTTACTATAAAGGTAATATTAGTATTCAGGGTAGATATTTCTTGTCTGGACTATCTCTAAAGGTTGACAGGATGTCATCTATGATTGTAGAGGCAAGGAATACCATCAAGAACAGAACTTCCTTAATAATTAGTTCCACTGTCAACTGCTCAATATTTTCTAATACTTCACAGCAGTGCTTTTTTTGTAAAAGAAAAAGGTGCCGGAGCTCACACATGTCATACAACCTGCCTTGCCTACCCTACAAGTTTCCATCCAAAAAAGGTGCCGGAACTCCGTTCTGGGCGTTCTATGAGAAAAAAAGCCCTGCTTCACAGTGACCTGGCCTCTGAGGTGAGGTAAAGCTTTCTATCTGATGTATATTGAGGTACTTGAAGAATCCTTTCATATTTGCCATACATTGTTCTCTTGTCAGAGGTAAACAGAAACATTTCCCCTTATAGTATCACTCTAGAATTTATTTCCAATTCCCTGATTATTACAAGAGTGATTTCTTACGCTAATAAAAAGACTAGAAGTTACAAAAACAATCAAAAGATAGAACAGAGCAGAGCAGGGCAGTCCAGATTGATGGGTGAGAATTCTTACAATCATCCTTATCGTTCTTCTTTGAACCTTTTCCACATTGTTTGTTTTTTTAAGACAAATTGATACTAGTACTCACAACAGGCTCCAATCAGTACAAAATAGACCGGAAATCACTTCCTATAATTTGGAAATTGTACTGATACTGTCTAAAATTGAAAATGCCTATTTTGCAGTTATGTCATGCTGCTGTCTTATAGTCAGCTTGTGATCAATCACAGTTGCCAGATCCCTTTCACATATTTTGCTATCAAGGCAAGCATCTCCTCTTACAGCAATGCCTTTGATTCTTTTTTCTAAGTAAGCACTCTGTACTTTACTTTTATTAAGTTTCATTATTTTATTTTTAGCCTCTTTGTTACCTAACAAAATCATTCTGAATGTCCGTTATTTAGAGCATTAGATATTCTAGTTTGTTTTGTGTTATCCATAGATTTTGGAAGCATTCCATGTCTACTGAAAGTCTTTTGTTAATTGGATTATCCTGACAGCTTTAAAAGATGTATCTTTGTTAGGTCTCTTTCAGGAAAACTTCTATATATTTTCTCTTTAATTTGCATTTAATCTAAAACTAGTGGCATCAGGGGATCAGGGTCAGAAAAAAAACCTCTGCATGTCAAAAAGGATGCCATGCAAATTAACCGTTGCATATGGTCACATATGTCATTTTAATGTTTTGGGTGTATGTGTATGTCTGTGCTCTATCCTTTTTTTTAATAACAGAGTTATATACTTACTATTGGCAGTAAAATGTTTATACCTACAATGATCAGAATTTGCAGGCAATAGTTTCCCTGTAACACTTTATGGAAGCAAAAGTTGAACTTTAAAGAAGAATACAAAAACTACTGTCTGGATACATTAGAATGTTGGTGTTGAATACAAATAAATCCAGTTCTCACTCAAAGCACAAATGACCAGGCTCAAATTATGATATTTTTGACATGAAGACTTCTCCCACGAGAAATCTAATATACTAGGAAAGATAGAAGCAAAAAGAAGACAGACAACCAGCAAGTAGATGGAAGGTCCCAATTACAGCAGTAGACAACCTGAAGGGCCTGATTTGGACCAGATCCCAGACATTATCTATGTAATTACTAAGAATTGACACTAAGTTGATGGCACATCATCAATATCAAACAGACTACTATTCATTTTCTGAGATAGCCTCTCCATTAGATTAAAGATTGTGTGTTTCATTCAGCTAAATCTGCAGACAGCAATGTCCAAGATACTTTAACTAGAACACTCTGTTCCAGCAGTTTCTTAGTTCTGGGACTGTCTTTTGAATCGTGTAACATTTTTGTTCAACTGACCCAGCTGTAGACAGAATGTATGGAGGTGGAGATAAGGAATCTAGCCAATTAATGCTTTGATATCTGACCATTGCCTAGACTGCTCCTCTTCCTGTTTCTCAAGGACATTCTCACAGACCATTACGCATCCCTTGAATACCTGCTCCATGTTTGTAAGCTTCTGAATGCATCTAGCTGGCCATGGTGTTGCAACGAATATTGGATTAGACAGGCTGTTCACCAGATCTAGGAGGAATCTTATGTTCTGATTTAGGAGCCTCCATTTTTATGGTTCAAAACCTTACATAAGAACAGTCAATATACAAGACCGTTTCTTTGGATTAACTAACTTCCCACATCAAATTGTGATTTCCATTGACTCCAGAGAGCACTCAGAGATGTGCTTGTAGCTAGCTTCTTACGGCTATTTAGAAAGGTGCCACATGATATGTTAACTCCTAAACTCTGCAGCGCAGCAAGAAAAATGCAAGACTGTGACTTCTACTTTTGATTAGTCCAGGCAATCATCATGAGTCAACATTGATTTGAAGTTCCCTGTGTGTGAGTATTCTGGATCAAACTGCTGTATTGTGACTGATCCCCTTGTTAAGACCCCTGTGCTGGTCTGTATAAGCAGGTGTTATCACTGTTAACAGCTCTTTTCCAGATAGCAGAACTCATGAAATACCTTGATCATCCAGAAATACCTTTATTTGCATGCAGATGAGATTACAGCAGACAAGGTAAAGACAGATGATTTATGGACGGTAATTCAAGGGTCAAAAGACAGTATCGACTCACAGTGTCTGCATGTGTGTCTGCTGGACATGGAGGAGCACATGTATCTGCCGGTTATGGAGGAGGAGAGTCCCCAGGGAGCAAGAAGGAGGAAATCCATCCCAAAAGGGGAGGGGTGTAAGGCACATGATCAAGAGAAGGAGGAAATATGTCATAGGGAAGGAGGAGTTGGCTACCCAGATAAGATAGCATATTATAATTTCCCCAAAACAGCCACGTGGTGGCAGCACAGTGAGCTCATACACACACACACACACACACCCCAACACACATACCCTCTGAGGGCAAACGGATCTGGTGATTTGGCAAGACATCACAACTATACAGAGATTTTTTTTTCCTTTCCCCCTCCTTAAAAATGTTGCATGCCAATCTTGGTGTCATTCTGGCAATCATAATGGATAGATGTCATTTCCTTCTCAGACTGAAGAAGCTACTTGGATAAGCAGCAAAGCGCTTCAAACCAAAAAAGAAAAATCCAGTTACCATGACTCAACTTCCAGGTTCCTTCTGTAGCAATTTTTAGTGCTGAATCAACAAGTAACATAGTGGGTTTTGTTGATTCTGCAAAAGTTGGGGTATTTTTTTGGGACTGAGTTAATCCTGCGTGCCCACCCATACGGACAGGATTCCATGCAGCTTTTGCACCACATCAGCACACTTTGATGCCATCCAAGAGTTTCATTTTTAAAGAGCCAAAGGTGAAATGACTTACTAGCAAGCAAACCCTTCTCAAGATTTCATCTGCTGGCTTTTGTAAATAAGTGTCTGGGGGTGTCCAAGGCAGAACTGGTAAGCAGGGTAGATGCTTTGTCCTCCTAGGGCAGAGGTAGGCAACCTCGGCTCTTTTATGACTCGTGGACTTCAACTCCCAGAATTCCTGAGCCGGCTCAGGAATTCTGGGAGTTGAAGTCCACGAGTCATAAAAGAGCCGAGGTTGCCTACCCCTGTCCTAGCCACTGCTTTCCCTCTGCAAAACCACCAACCACAGGCAAGCCCCCTTTTTCTTACATGCCTGGGAAACCAGGCTCTGGTTGGGGAAAGGCCTGAGCCGCACGACTGCAGTGCTTGGTAGTCGCCCGTGTTTATTATCCACGGCTGCATAGTCGATCAGTTCTGCTTCAAGATTCTGATCCAGGTGCCTCAGCGGATCACCTGCCACGTGCGTTCGTTAAAAGCAAGGAAAGACCTGCAGCAGGCAGCTTGACCTGCTTTGCCAAGCGGGGAATTGCCAGGCCCGGGGCTAAGCAATTGGCAGCAAAAGACACCGTGCGCCGAAAGCAATTGCGGCTTTTCTGCAGCGCAGACCCGCGGGCTGCTTCGTTCCCGCTCCGCCTCTCGCCTTCGCGACGGGTTTCCCGGTATGGTGGCGGGGAGGGGACGCGGAGGTGGGAGTGGGATGATGTCCGCCGGGGATGAGCTCAGGACCGGTGGGAGGGGCCGGTGGCCTATATAAGACCTCGGCGGCCAGCGCGCCATAGCCTGTCCGGGGCGAACTGCGGCAGAGTCAAGGTGGGGAGCTGGACGTCATCTGAACGCCGGGGTCGTGGGTGGGGAGCTTGGCCAAGCTGAGTAGGTACCATCGCACCGGCTGCAGGAGCGGTAGGACTTCCCGTCCCATCGTTTAGGGAAACTGCCCACCGCCTAGTTGAAATTGCTAAATGCCAAGATGGGCGAGAGGATCCAGTTTGGGAAAGTAAATCCCCCCCCCGCTTCCGTTAGATATCGGAGGTTTGAAAGGCAAGGTGATGCCACTTAGCTGTAGGACAGGGTGGAAATTCAGGCTTGGCAGCAGTGGCTGTAACTTCATTCCTATTGAAATTTAGTTCAGTGCATGTGAGGGGGGTGTTTCTTGGTAAGTTGTAGGGCATTTGATGCTTAGCCTCAATGAGTGGGGCACACTTTTTATTTCCTTTATTTCAAATATATATCTGGCCACCCACTCAACCAATGGGACTCTAATCAGCATACAACAGACGATGGGATGGGAAATATTGCCTAATAGTGAAAGCCCAGCTCTGCCTTGGGTCTTGGCGCCTTTCAATTCATGTTGCTTTAAACAATGGGTGTATCGTATTGCACAAGAAAGATGCGAAGTGTGGTATTAAGAGCAAGCAAAGCTATTGGCCTGGATGAGGAAAGGAAATGTCCAATGTGTGCATTTTAAAACTGAGGGGTAATGCTCCTGGAGACTGCAAACAGTTTAGCTTAGAGAAGGAGAGGTCTGATGCTGTGCCCCACTCGCTGTAAATGTAAGCCTTAATGGTGGTTTTGTAGTCCTTCTGCTACTGTATTGATTTATTGCTTCTTGTGAGTGTGGTGCTTACATGAGTACAAAACAACATCCTTCTACCTCGAACTTGAAGTCTAACATTGGATGCTGGGGAAATGGAGCTGTGATAAAATTTGCATGGTCATGCTCAGTCCCAGCCAAAGTCAAAGAGTTAATCACTGTCCATTTGCTTTTTGCTCTGCTGAGCTGTTCCTGAACTATTGTCATTTTCTTTTTCCGCATGTTCTATCTTGGTCAGTTTTTCTACTGAAGCAGCATCCAAGTCAATAGACAGGAGATTTCTCCCACCCATACCCCAACCCTCTTTTTGCTTATAGCAGTGCATGCTAGTTTTTTTTAAAAAAAATATTAGACCTGAAAATATTGGGAATTAATGCTACATTAATTGGGAATTAATTGTAACCAGAAACCATTTCCCAGGATCTTAAAGGATCTATTTTTTCTGCCACTTGGGGACTGGAAAGCATAGAGTTTTGAAAACCTGGCAGATCCCCAACATCACCTGATTTGCTGGATTTGGCAGGCTCATAAGCTTTGCAGGCTGTTCCCCCCTCCCCCCTTTCTGCCCCAGTTATTCATGAGCAGCTTTTGAAGTTTATCCCTCAGACACTGGAAAAAGTCTTCCAGATTTTTAGCTCCTGGGGCAAGTTGTTCCTTAAATGTAAATGATGGGGCTGGAACTGCCTGTTCTATAATAATTACCTTTGTTTTTGTTCTGAAATAGGATGAAATCAGATAAGTGTGCTAGAATATTTTAAAAAAACAAGAGGCAAATAATGTTGAACATTATCCCGGGAACATGACAGAATGTGAGATGATTGCTGTATTTACTGACTCATACAAATATACACCTGGAAAGAGGCTGCCTTTGGATCTGAGCAAATGGTCTCAATTTTGAGTTTGCTAATTATTTTATGTTTGCAGAAACTGTAACATTCACGGTTGTCTTTCTATTCATGAGACTAGATTTTGTTTACTTTTCAGTCACAAATGTTCAGAATACTGACATGTTATAAGCATGTTATATGTAAAAATCTGCTTGCATGCTTGCTTGTTGCCCTCAGTTTTATTGGGCATTGACAGATTTCTATAATGCCTGGTTACCACTCAGGTCTAGGATTTGGCACCCAATTATGTTTTTACTAAAAAGAAAACAGCTTGTAGGAATACTGGTGTCATACTTTTCTTGCCACGCCAGCTGGCACAGCAGCAGAAGTTACATAGGAACAGAGATTTGTGATGTAGAGAAAATAGGTCTTAACCTGAGTCAAGAATCAGCTCTGCAAAATTTAAAGAATACCTCTGAGTATATGCAGAAAGCATTTTGTTTCATCCTGAACCAACTGTAGCTTGACAGCTTGTCTAAGAGGGCTTTCAGATTAAAGGGTAGTTTTTCAAGGTTGAATTGATTTTTTTAAAAAAAAATTATAGAGGAGGGCCACATATGTCTTGTTTAAAAATAAAAAAACAGAGATCCAGAACTAAAACCTAGTTTGGATCTCTCCAGTCAAAATCCTGATGAGTGGAGAAATAGCGGGGTCAGGTACATGGACATCCATGGGGAGGATAACATCAATGACACTCTTGCATAAATTTGTGTCTTGATGTAAAAAATGTAATTTTCATCATGAGTGTGAATGTGGCTGGATTGTTTGTTTTCAATTTTATTCACATAATACTAACACATAAGCCATGCTTTACAATTCACAATGGCTGTATTCATATGCTAAGCCAAGCAAGCCACATTAAAAACTGGCTCAGTGTATGATTTGGCCAAGATGGGCATTGCAGAATACAGTGTCTGTAAAGGGGGAGGATGTGACCATTTCTCAAGGCAGGAATTATTGATGCTTTTCACACCCATGGGCCCATTTCAATCTCCTCTGTCTGGCACCTTATCTCCAGAGAAACTTATCTTGTGCCAGTATTTTCCTGCATGTTTGTTTTCTTGTCTAGGCTGAAGGCCAATTTCCAGCTTTATTGGTTTCCACAATCTTTTCGCTGTGCCTTTAGCTTCTGTTTAGTCAGATGATGGCTTAAGTCAGGGGTCTTCAAACTTGGCCGTTTTATGACTTGTGGCCTTCAACTCCCAGAATTCCTCAGCCAGTGTGCCTGGCTGAGGAATTCTGGGAGTTGAAGTCCACAAGTCATAAAACGGCCAAGTTTGAAGACCCCTGGCTTAAGTAATCAGGAAAGAAAAGGAAGTGAAAAGGATGGCAGGAGGTTATTTTTCTGAAAGGGCTAAAAAACATCTGTTCTTATAACTTCCCTATTAGGCATCCCATTTTTGATGTGCAGTGGTTCTGGCTTTACTCATACAATTAGTATTTATCTTTCTATGTTGTTGTTCTGCTGATAAAGATTCCCAGGGTCAAAGCCAGCTGTAGGGCAGACAGTCAGACAATGATCTTGCCCCTGTATCCTTTGCAGGACCTGAAAGAAAAAAATTCTTTTTCACCTAATCAGGAGTGATATTTAAATTAGGCAACAACCAGTTTTCCTCCTCCTTTCCTTGTTTACAAAGTATCTCAGTACTACCTAAGTATGTATGTACCCACCCCCATGTATGCATCTCTTTAAATCAGGGGTCTTCAAACTTGGCCCTTTTATGACTTGTGGACTTCAACTCCCAGAATTCCTCAGCCAGGCACACTGGCTGAGGAATTCTGGGAGTTGAAGGCCACAAGTCATAAAACGGCCAAGTTTGAAGACTCCTGCTTTAAATTATTCTCTTTTATCCACTCCAGCCCGGAGCATCTTTGAAGCCAGGAAAATAGCAACTATTTTAAGGAGTTGCCCTACACATATTTTGAAGCAGGGCTTTACCTTGAAATCCAAGTGGTGCAACAGCAGCCCTCTTAATACAACCGGTTAATTTCCATTAATTCTCCACTGTGTGTGTGTTTTTAATATCTTAATATTAAATTAATATAATTTAATATCTGCAGTCAACCCCCAAATCTCTCTAAATGCCATCCAGACCCTTTGTGCAAATGAGTACTAGAATCATGGGAACAGGTTCACCTGATGCAAAATTCTTAGAAATGACTACCATCTCTTGTGCCTTCTCTCAAATATTGCTGGATGTTTTGTGCGGTGAGAAACTTGTCTGCAAAGCTAACCAACCAACTAGGTCAGTCCCTTGGTTCACGTCAACCAGCATTGTCTATGCTGACGGTTCACAGCGCTCTAGAATGTCAGGCAGAGAAATCTTAACTGATCCTTTTAGATTAAATTCAGTGACTGAACTTGGGACCTTCTGTATGCATAACAGATGCCTTGACCCTGCTACTTGAGAGCCTTTAACCACATATCTCAGGCTCCTTCTGCGGACAAAGCCACTGTGGTGTCTTTCACTGAGTGGTGGCTGTTCCCCTTGGCAGCGCGATCAAGGTCCTGTTTGCTGCTGCTCGTTTCCCACGCCACTAAGCTCTGTGTAGCCAAGGACTTGGCCAGATCTTTTACAACAGGAATTAATTTATTGAAAGGATTAAAGCACACTCTTTCCCCCTTAAGTAGCAGCTTTGAAGGGCGCAAGTGCTGTAGGAAATTTGGCCAGAAAAATTTATTCTTCTGTTGGAATAGACTCCATAGCTTTTATGAAGTCCCTGTTGATAAGCAACCCATTGCACCCTTTTAAAAATAGCTGTTTTACTTTTTTTAAAAAGTTCTTGTAACCTATCATTTTAAAGGGAGTTGAATACTAGCAAGGTCAAACTCTCCCTCACCAATTCTCTGTCATGGGAGTGGGGAGGGCAGGGTAAAGATTTATATTTTCTAACGTACAACTATGTCAGTACAATATCAACTCAGAAATAAGTCTTCAAAGTTATGAGGGAGAAAGAAGAGATGTAGATGCAAAATAAAAGCAGATGTTAGGAATAATGGCATTCCTAAATTCTTTTTAAAAAGGGCATTTATTTGAACTGCAGAAGAGGCATCACCTGCTTTGTGGGGAAGGTGCATGTGGTTGTGGTTTGTTAGGGTGCTACTAGTTTGAACCTGCATGGATGATTTTAAAAAAAGGATGTTATCTAAAAACCAGGCCTACAGTTAATTTCTGTGTAACAAACCTAGTTTAATTATCAAAATAACCCCAGTGAAGATCAAAACAAAGAGGAGAGGTAGTTCTTGACTTAGAACCGTTCATTTAGGGACCATTTAAAGTTACAAGGCACTGAAAACAGTGATTCATGACTGTTTTTTCACTTACAACCCTTCCTGCATCCCTGTGCTCACATGATCCAAACCTGGATGTTTGCAACTATGACAGTTGCAGTATCTCATCATATGATCACCTTCTGTGACCTTCTGACAAGCAAAGTCAATGGGGAAGCCATATTAACTTAATAACCACGTTACTAATTTAGCAGCTGAAGTGATTCACTTAACTGTGGCAAGAAAGGTTATAAAATGGAGCAAAATTTACCTAATGGCTGTCTTGCTTAGCAACAGAAATTTGGAGCTCACTTGCGGTCGTAACTTGAGGACTACCTGTACTTCATACTCACTGCATTCCATATTTTGGTTCTGATACTCAGAAATTAATGGAAAGCCTTTACCACTACTAATTATTTTATTTAATTTTATATAATAGCAGAACATGCTATGTCTCCCAAAACAAGGCAGTCTCCTCCCTCTCTTCAACCCATGCAAGCTATCACTAATATTGGGTGAGTTGTTACCAGATGTGTCCAATTAACATTAATGAGCTTGTAGGTTTTTAAAGAAAGGGATCTGAGGAGGGGGAAAAAAACCCTCTCTGTTATTTCTGTTCTGCTGAGGATTGTTTGCCTGCCTTGCTTGGAGACATAAAAATGGTGGGTGCTTTACTGGGCCTCCTCTTCCTTCGCTTCTCCATGAAAAATTGAGGCCACAGAGCCAGCTTTGGTGACCTCCCACCACCACGGCCCACCCTTTGCAGTTCTCTATGAGAGCTGTCTGTCCTCTAGCTAGCTTTGAATACAAGTGGTAGCTCTTATGCAACTTTTCTTTAGCTGGGCACAATAGAGGAATTATCTGGAAAGCAGATATTGGGACAATTTGCTCCTCTTGTCTGGGGAATCTAGCCGGCTATTAAAGTTGGGAAGGCTGGCCAGATTTCTTATCCTTTGCTGTGTGTGTCATGTGTCCATCTGGGAGAACAAGCATTGGGATGAGTCAAAGTGTGCATTGTTCTCTCTGTGTCTTTGTGAATCTTGGCAAGTTGGTAGTTGATTGGCTTTTCGCAGGCTCTCTCCTTGTCTTAGACTTAGGCAATGTCATACAGCAGTCTGCTTAACAATTTCTCAGGATTATTTTTCTTCATCTGCAAATGTGTTTTTTGTTTTTCTGCCTTAGTGCTCTCTGATCTTGGCTGTTTGCAGATGTTTTGCCTGGTTGGGTAACAAACATCTGCGACCAAACCAACAAGGTCTGAAAGTTCCAAGAACTCGACAGTTCAGCCTTGAGCTACAGATAATTTCTTCTACTGGTACTTGAAAAAATCTCTTGATTTTTTTTTCTCAGTGGTGTCTTTGAGCTGCCTCTTGTTCAGGGTGGCAGAGAATGCTCCTCTCTGGGTGCAGTTGTTTTTCTCTTTCATATTTTTCCATCAATCTGCAGCCTCTCCCGTTTGCCTATACTTCCAAATCTGAAAAGTTTCTGTGGGAGGAATTTTCTTATTATGTATCCCATGAGATTTAATGGTAGCTGTGGAAAATGCAAGAAGATGCAGACCATTAGAGATGGTCATTAACAATAATCTCCCCCCCTATATACATTAAAAACTGGCTGTGCCCTATACCCCTTTTGACCAAGGTAGAGATGTACAAGAGTGACTGCACATCACTTCAAAGTTTGGTTAAATTTAACTTTGTTTTTTCCCCCTGCATGGCATAACGTATTGGGTGAACTCAAACCGTGTGGCTAGGTAATGATTCAGCATATAGTGTAAGCCCAGAAAATGCATTAATTTAATACCTTGGCTAAGCAGGCTGTGAAGTCAGTCATGGGATGAGAAACCACATTGGATTATAGTCTCCAGGTGGTTGCAGAGAAGAGCTCAAATGAATTCTGTATTCTGCTTCCCCAAAACACTTCTCAGCAGCATCTTCATGCCATAGCATGGAATTATGAATACTGCATAATTTCATCAGGTTTCAGGATATAGTTAAACCAAGAAATTGTGATTATAATCATTTTAGGTAAAGCAGGCAATGCTCATCAGATGGAGGTGCATCACTTTGTTTTCCCCTCTTCCAAAGCGAACTACTTCTGGATTTCTCGCTAGGGGACATCACCCTGGCTCCTACAGTGTTTGTAACAGGCTGTCCAAGAGCACCAGTTTCCCACTGTGAGGTGTCTTCTTCAAAGAACAGAAGAATTGCAGTATTTGGACTACCTGGAACAAAACATAGATTCTGTGCTGGGACCCAACATGCTGGACCTTCAAGAAGCACTTTGGAAGAGATGGAATGTGACACTTTCCAAGAATGCCTTAATCCAGGCTGGGCCAGTTGGGTGGTTCTTGGGAGAAATTTGCAGTCATTGCATAGAGGACAAAGACTGTTAGAAGGGAGCATAGTGTTTGGATCCTGTGCACAGGCTGGTCAAGCAGGAAAGGCTACCCACTGCCAGGCAGACAGAATAAATGTCAAAGTCTCAAATTTATTTGTGAATCTCCCAGGGGATTACAATCCACAGCCTGAAACCTTCATTTTACTGGATTATGTCTATGCTGACATTGATCTGTTACTCTGAAGACAGGTTTATCCTGATCCAAAAGGGTCACTGTATTGCCTGTTGGCTTGCCTGAGCTTGTAGTCAGTTCATTTTAGGGACTGCCTTGTCAGCCAGAAGCCTGGGGAACAGAAATATATTAAATTGGCTTTGATGCTGGAAACTAAAGAATTACAGAAGTATTGGGTATGGAGCAAGTCTTTCTGTTCTGGCCTTCATTCTTACCCATGAAGTAGTAAAAAAACAACATTGTCTTAGTCAATACACCATGCATTTATTGATTCCTGCTCCATTATTTGCTAAGAATTCAAATCAAAAAATAAAACTTGATTAAAAAAACTACTAATCCTATTCAATACATTGGACATCATTTTCAAAGAGCAAGTTGAATTACAAAATGACATTCAAACAGGCCTTCTGGCAGAGTTGCAAACTGAAACCAGCAGATTCTCTTTAATTTAAAACACTTCTCCAGAAGGGGTATGGATTTTGGGGTCCAAAATATGTTGCTGAGTTCTTGTTAGTTTCATCCAGTGTGGCTAATAGGGTTGAAACTTTGGGAAGATCTAAGGTTCTGCAAGCTGTTCTAGCCAATCATTGGAATGAGAAGTTGCTAGCACTTCTCTGATTATGATTAACAAGAAGCTGTGTTGGCAAGGAGCTCCAAAGTCTCAGCATTGCAAATAAAACATCCTATATATATTATGTATGCTATATAGCTTTTAATTTTAATTTCCCCAGAAGAAATACAGGATTTCAATTTCAAGTTCCTACTATTGAAAGAAAAATCAATGAGATATATTGTCTGGTCTCAATTATTTAGTAGACTAATATGGCGCTCCTGTTTAATTTCCTTTGTTTTTCTTTTTGCAGGAACCTGTATTTCCTTCTATTGAGAAGATGATTCCCACTCTGTTGCTCTCATTGTTGGGAATCTTGGTTTCTTCGCAAGGGGGCCATTGCCTTGTTCCTCCTAATGAGCTTCAGAGTGAGTACATGCCTGTTAATTAGAAATGATGGCTTTTTTTCCCTTGGTTGGCAAAGAATTTGTGGATTTGAACTGCAGCCAGTTATGGGCTTTTTTGAGAAACCCGGGTGGGGGTGAATTAGTGGATGTGCTGGACCAGGTTTTTGTTCACTCTGCATGATTTCTGCATCTGCAAAAGATGCCAAAATGTTGTCTTGTGAACCAGAGGAGGCCTACACTGGCAGAAAGAGAAGAATTGCTGGCAGTGCTTATAAAGACACTATTTCAGAACCAGCCATTTGGGTCATGAAGTCACTTCCCAGAAGCGTGACTCACAGCAGTTTGTGGCTAGTTTGGACAAAATTAAAGCTGCCTTGTCATTTGTTTTGAATGTGTTGCCAAATTATGCAAGAGCTTGCAGTCAAATCTATTTCCCCAAAGGGAGGCAAGGAAATGCTTATATAATACCTTTTGGAAAGATCCAAGGATTGTTAGGAGAAGCAGATGGAAGAAGCAGAAGTGGCTTTGACTTAATAAACTTGAATGGTTTTGTTTTTAAAGTAATATGCATTATGTTGAATTATAAGAAAAAAGCAATGCTGGCTATGGCTGCAGCCAAGGTAGTAGCAATTTTATGTCTATATCTAAGGCCACGTTCTCTGAAATTGGGAGCTATGTAGTGGGTACAGTTGAATAATACTAATTATTAAATTTATGTGCTGCCAACGTCTTGCAACTCTGAAGGGAGATATGCGTAATGGGGACAAGACATAAAGTTGAGTAGAAAGGCCTATTCTGTCTCTGACTTACTCTGTTAAATGTTCTGATATTCCCTTCTGTGGGCACTTCATATCAGCACTCTCCCCCCACGCCCCTGCCCAGTCCCTTAAAACAATTTGAAGATGATTTGCCGTGGGATTCACTTTGGACAACCTTGCAATGCCAAAACAGGAACAACAGTCATAATCCTGCCCTGAGTTGTGTATCCTGGAGGAACAGATTTTCTCACTTCTGCTCCATGCAAAAATGGGGCTGTGTGTGTGTGTGTGTGTGTGTGTGTGTGTGTGTGTGTGTGTAGGGGAGAAAAACTGGCTTGCATGCTTCTGGTTCACATCCACTTCCTTACTGCAGATCATGCCAATGTTTACTCTAGACAAAAATGTTAAAAATCCCAGCACTTTGAATGGGAGGTGCTAAACAAAATATAAAGGGTGGGTGGGTTTGATGAATTTTGGATAAAACACTAATTTTTCTACATCTTTAAATATACAGGTCCTCGACTTATGCAGTTCACTTAGTGACCATTCAAAGTTACAACGGCACTGAAAAAGTGACTTATGACAATTTTTCACACAACCTTTGCAGCATTCCCATGGTCATGTGATCAGCATTCAGATGGTTGGCAACTGACTCATATTTATGATGGTTGCAGTGTCCTGGGGTCATGTGATCACCTTTTGTGACCTTTAGACAAATAAAATCAGTGGGGAAGCCAGATTCAACTGTATTACTAACTTAACAACTGCAATGATTCACTTAACAACTGTGGCAAGAAAAGTAAAAAAATGGGGTAAAATTCACAACAAACGTCTCACTTAGCAACAGAAATTTTAGGCTCAATTGTGGTCATAAGTCAAGGACTATACCTGTGACCTAGGAGAGAATAACAGAATAACAGAGTTGGAAGGGACCTTGGAGGTCTTCTAGTCCAACCCCCTGCTCAGGCAGGAAACCTTATACCATTTCAGACAAATGGCTGTCCAGTCTCTTCTTAAAAACCTCCAGTGTTGGAGCATTTACAACTTCTGGAGGCAGGTTGTTCCACTGGTTAATTGTTCTGTCAGGAAGTTTCTCCTTAGTTCTAGGTTGCTTCTCTCCTTCATTAATTTCCATCCGTTGCTTCTTTTCTTGCCTTCAGGTGCTTTGGAGAATAGCTTGACTCCCCCTTCTTTGTGGCAGTCCCTAATTGAGTTCAGTGTTTAAATACTGCTATCTTGTGGGAAATAAAAGTCTAGAACTTTTTTTAAAAAAATATCATGTACTTCTTATGTAACAGTCCATCTTCCATGGCCTTTGCTGGGATGATAGAAGTTGTAGTCTGACAGTACCAGGTTGAGGAAGGCTGATGTGGATTATCAACCTTTTGGAAAATCCATAAACAAATCCCTGCTTAATTATTTGGCATTTGTGGGCCTCTCTCTTTATAAGCTGATTGGTTTAAAATAATTGAAATAATGCTGGTGTTTGTGGAAAGTTATTCTTGTTTCTTATTTATTAAATTTCTTTTCCATCATCTCACTGATATAGCGACTCTGTATTCCTTGAAGTGGGGTTCAAGAAAATAGGCACAGAAATAATGCTTTCATTGTAACTCGTATCCTGTAAGAATGAGAAAAAAGGGAAGAAGAAACATGCATCAACATAGTCTAATCATTTTCCAGATGAGCAACTGGAAATACATGTTATGCCTTTCTATTTTTTTCCATGTTTCTACTTTCTCCTTCTGCTACATTTAGTTGGGAAACTGCTTAATGCTTCTACCAGAAAGCTGTCTGATGCCACTTGTAACCTGGTCCTGCTCCTCTTGTCCAACTCTGAAGGATCCCTCAAAAACCTCTTCCATTTCTTAATTTGAAATGTTCTCCTTTTTCTCATTTTTCATGCTGCATTTTCTGCCAGGACTATGTATGGGAGATCTGGGTTTCATTCGGTGTTCTTGGATGGCAGACGGCTGTTCACTTGTCTTTTATTTCTTATTGTTGGGCAATTAAAAAAATAGAAGTAATACATTCTTTAATAATAATAATGCAGCATGATTTATTTCCTAAGCACCGTTGTGGTGGTGGGAAGTCTTCTGCTCAGCTCATGTTCTGCTCAAATAACCAGTGAAAGAGATCCACCACATCCTGAAGTTGTCATTTCAGGATGATACCATTAGGATTCTTTTTTCCTGATGTGCATGCAAAGTTTGCTTCCATATTTTCAATTCATTGTTCTTGCCACGTCTTCTGGAACAAATCTGAAAAATTCTTCCCTGTCTTCTACATGATAAAAGATACTACAGATCATTGTTTCTCAACCTTGGCAACTTTGAGATAGCTGGCTGGGGAATTCTGGAAGTTCAAGTACATCTTAAAATTGTGCAAAGGTTATGTTAAAATGACCCAGGTTGAAAAACAGTGCTGCAGAAACTATACTTTACGGACACCTATCATATCTCATACAGTTTTGCTTAAATATATCCAGCACCTCCAACCATACCTCACAAATTTAATCTTCCCAGACTTATTAATTTGATTGTTGTTGTCCTTTGGCTGCACTCCAGTTTGTCAGAGCCCCTCCTAAAATGAGTTGCCTGGAACTAGACCCAGTATTCCAAGTGCAGCCTGACCAATAGAAAGGAACTGTAACAAGTGTTTGTCTGATCAATGCAGAGCTGAAGGGAGTGAGGCAAAGAAGAACAATAGCTCTTGATCATACTTGCTGCTGATTCTGGGACTTGCCATGCCAATAGATCTGAAGGGCACCACTTTGGGGAAGGCTAACTCCAGCTATGATGTTTCTGGAATGGGCTTTTAATATAGTTCCCCAAAGCAATGTTTGATTTGCAAAAACTCAAAATAGGAGAGATCCATATCAATTATTTTTAGCACCATGTATCTCTACAATTGTAGGGATGCGGCGGCTCAGTGGGTTAGGACGCTGAGCTTGTCGATCAGATGGTCGGCAGTTTGGCGGGTCGAATCCCGAGTGCCGCATAACAGAGTGAGCGCCTGTTACTCGTCCCAGCTTCTGCCAACCTAGCAGTTCTAAAGCACATAAAAATGCAAGTAGACAAATAGGGACCACTACGGTGGGAAGGTAACAGCGTTCCGTGCGCCTTTGGCGTCTAGTCATGCCAGCCACATGACCACGGAGATGACCTCGGACAAGCGCTGGCTCTTTGGCTTTGAAACGGAGATGAGCACCGGCCCCTAGAGTCGGAAACGACTAGCACGCATGTGTGGGGGAACCTTTACCTTTTTTATCTCTACAATGATGAGGGAAGTAAACATATTATAGAGATATATGGTGCTAAAAGTAATCAATATGGATCTCTCCTATTTTGAGTTTTTGCAAATCAAACATTGCTTATCACTGCCTCTTTATAGATATGGATGGCTCTGGCTTGTGTATATTACATTTTAATATGGATTCTGCTAATTGTCATATCAATGTAACATAAGAATATCACATACAGGTTGCATATGTAAATTGTTGGATAACATACTTTAAATCTTACAGGTAAGTTTGAAAGACCAGTCACTCAGGAACTAAGTGCTGTAAAGTAACCACTTTCCTTGGTATATCCTTGCTTTCTGTAAAATGCTTTCTATTTTATTTTACAGGGTGTGAAAAGTTCCTTCTGTCTATTAACATTGTGCACTGTGAAACAGCATATCAGAATGATGCTGATGTGGCAATTTTTTTTCTTTTCCTCTCACAGAAATGTCTGAAAAAGGAAGCCGGTACATTGATGGAGAGCTGGAAAACGCCATCAATGGAGTCCGGCAAATGAAGCTACTGATGGAACAGACGAGCAGTGACCACCAGGAGATCTTGAGTAGCTTGGAAGACACAAAGAAGAAGAAGGAGGTCTGTTGGTATCAGGGCTTTCTGAGATGTGACTGTTTCCTCCAGCTGGTCTGAAATTTCTTTGCCATTCAAAAGGGGGCAAAGGAGTTCTCTCCCCAGCCTAACCTAGATTCTCAAGTTCTACTCCATGACCTTACTAGCTTACAACTCTCACAAGCTTTGGATACATTTTCAGTGTGGAGTAGTAGAACTATTGCTGTGAAATGACTAGTTCAGCCTTCTCCTGTTCACAGGAGAATTGCAATTTGAGCTGGAGGTGTGGTTGCTGGCATTATCTGGCAGGCACCAACCTGGGAAAAACTCGATAACCATCTTACGGCATCATGTTTATAAGGAAAAATGGTGGGAGGGAAGCTATGCAGCTATCCCCACCCTCTAATAGGATGTGCACCAAGTAGTTTCTTACTCTTTATTTGTGCATTAAGTATAAATAACAGCAGGAAGGTTTTTTTTAAAAAAATAATAATTTTATGAAACATACATTGGCTGTTCTATCCTTATCGTGACACATTTAACTTGAATTAACCCATTTCCTGGGTTTGTATATTACATTGAAATATCAACTAACAAAATGTGCCAGGTTCACATGGTATGCTAATCATTAAAAAGGTAACCAAGTGTAGCACGTTACCTTAAAATAATGGATAAAATCTTAAAACAACCTTGTTAAGCACATTGGTGAACCCAGGCTGTATATGGATGTCAGGGCTACCTTGTTCCATGGTTTTCTTTACTGGTGCTGGTTCGCTTGTGACAAGACAACCTCTTCCAGCTGTTTCTCCTGGGATCTGAGCAGGGGGTTGGACTAGATGACCTCCAAGGTCCCTTCCAACTTTATTATTATTATCTCATCAATTTGCTGCAGTTGTTCCCCAATCCTTTGCCTGGCTCTGTGCTCATTGGTCTGCTGCTCATCCAGTTGCTACTTTCACCATCATACTCTCCTGTAGATGCAAGATCCCCCTCTGCTGCCTACTGGCTCTTCTCTTATGTAGTGTGTTTCCAAAAGCAGGGTGCAAATGCTCCAAGGAATTAGGATTTTTTTCCTAACCCTTTGAGTCTTGCACCTAAGCGGTTAAATTGAAGGAAAGTTACCTGTTCCTTCCATCTGCTCTTAAAGTCTTGGTCTTTCTTCCTTTTTCACTGCCTTCCATTGCAACTCTAGTTCCTCTTGTTTTATTGTTGGCCCTTCAGGAAAGTCCTAATAACCCTGTTTCCTCTGCAGGAGGCTCTCCTCCTTGCGAAGGATATGGAGAAACAACTGAATGAACAGGAAGTGTGCAATGACACTATGCTTGCCCTCTGGGAAGAATGCAAGCCATGCCTGAAGCAGACCTGCATGAAGTTCTATACTCGGACATGCCATAGTGGTGCTGGCCTGGTTGGCAGGCAGGTGAGTGAGCCATGTGATGTTGCTTGCTTAGCCTTGGACTTCTGGATAACTGCAGTTTGGGGCATCAGGTGAACTATTATCTGGGCTGAGCCTTATGGCTGAGTATTATGGGATACAAAATTAAAATCTGGATGAGCCTCATTGAAAGGTGTGCACCTTCTCATGATTGAAGGATCCACCTTCAAGAGCACACACTCCAAATTAGGCAAATATTAAGTCTGTTTGAGAAGTTGGAATTCAGGAGTTTTAATGAAATACCTGCCTTAAATGATAGAACATCCAAACTTTGGAACCACCTCCTCAAACATATTAACGATTGTACAGCCAGCTGTATAAGAAAGAAAAACCCTCTAGATCACGGGTGTCAAACTCACAACATCACGTGACGTGTCGTGATGTGTCGCAACTTTTTCCCCATTGCCGGCAATGGGGTGGGTGCCGTTTTGGCGTGACACGTGCCCTATGGATCAGCAGTTTGACACCCCTGCTCTAGATAAAAGAAATGGTTTCCCTCTCAAATAATAGTGTAGGCTCATCTTCTTGCCTCTCCAAATTCTCCTAAGTGAACCTAATCACATTCTGAAGTAGCTAGAAACCTTTATTCTTCATTCTCCTGTGTTGGAAGTGGGTTACAGATCAGATCATCAGGTGCTGAACTGAATGCACAGGGGTGAAACAGGAAGGAAGAAAGATCTCTTAAAGCATTTGAGTTAAGCTTTTTCCAACCTGATCCTGTTTGAGGTCTATATCATGTTGTTGTTGTTAGCTGCGAAGTCGTGTCCGACCCATCGCGACCCTATGGACAACATTCCTCCAGGCCTTCCTGTCCTCTACCATCTTCTGGAGTCCATTTAAGCTCACGCCTACTGCTTCAGTGACTCCATCCAGCCACCTCATTCTCTGTCGTCCCCTTCTTCTATTGCCCTCGATCTTTCCCAGCATTAGGCTCTTCTCCAGTGAGTCCTTCCTTCTCATTAGGTGGCCAAAGTACTTGAGTTTTAGCTTCAGGATCTGGCCTTCTAAAGAGCAGTCAGGATTGATCTCCTCTAGGACTGCCCGGTTTGATCGCCTTGCGGTCCAAGGGACTCGCAGGAGTCTTCTCCAGCACCACAGTTCAAAGGCCTCAATTCTTTGGCGCTCAGCCTTTCTTATGGTCCAACTTTCACTGCCATACATTGCAACTGGGAAGACCATAGCCTTGACTATACGCACTTTTGTTGACAGGGTGATGTCTCTGCTTTTTAGTGTGCTGTCTAGATTTGCCATGGCTTTCCTCCCCAGGAGCAAGCGTCTTTTAATTTCTTGGCTACAGTCCCCATCTGCAGTGATCTTGGAACCCAGGAAAATAAAATCTGTCACTACCTCCATTTCTTCCCCATCTATTTGCCAGGAATTGAGAGGGCCAGATGCCATGATCTTGGTTTTCTTAATGTTAAGTTTCAACCCAAGTTTTGCACTCTCCTTCTTCACCTGCAACAAGAGGCTCTTTAGTTCTTCTTCACTTTCTGCCATTAGAGTGGTATCATCTGCGTATCTTAGGTTGTTGATATTTCTTCCGGCAATCTTAATTCCAACTTTTGATTCATCTAGCCCTGCCTTTCTCATGATGTGCTCTGCATATAAGTTAAATAGGCAGGGCGACAGTATACAGCCTTGCCGGACTCCTTTCCCAATTTTGAACCAATCAGTGGTTCCGTGTCCAGTTCTCACTGTTGCTTCTTGACCCGCATATAGGTTTCTCAAGAGACAAATAAGATGGTCTGGTACTCCCATCTCTTTAAGAACTTGCCACAGTTTGTTATGATCCACACAATCAAAGGCTTTAGCATAGTCAATGAAGCAGAAGTAGATGTTTTTCTGGAACTCCCTAGCTTTCTCCATGATCCAGCGTATGTTGGCAATTTGATCTCTAGTTCCTCTGCCTCTTCGAAATCCTGCCTGCACTTCTGGTAGTTCTCGATCCACATACTGCTGAAGTCTAGCTTGTAGGATTTTAAGCATGACTTTACTAGCATGAGAAATGAGTGCAATGGTGCGATAGTTTGAACATTCTTTGGCACTGCCTTTCTTTGGAATTGGAATGTAAACTGATCTTTTCCAATCCTGTGGCCATTGTTGAGTTTTCCAAATTTGCTGGCAAATTGAGTGTAGCACTTTTACTGCATTGTCTTTTAAGATTTTGAATAGCTCAGCTGGAATATTGTCACTTCCACTAGCTTTGTTGTTGCTCAGCTTTTCTAAGGCCCACTTCACTTCACATTCTAGGATGTCTGGCTCGAGGTCAGTGACCACCTCATTGTGATTATCAGGGACGTTAAGCTCATTCTTGTATAGTTCTTCTGTGTAATTTTGCCACCTCTTCTTAATCTCTTCTGCCTCTGTTAGGTCCCTGCCATTTTGGTCCTTTATCGTGCCCATTTTTGCATTAAACGTTCCCTTCATTTCTCCAATTTTCTTGAAAAGATCTCTGGTCCTCCCTATTCTATTGTTTTCTTCTATTTCTTTGCACTGTTCATTTAAGAAGGCATTCTTATCTCTTCTAGCTATTCTCTGGAATTCTGCATTCAATTGGGTGTATCTTTCTTTTTCTCCCTTGCCTTTCGCTTCCCTCCTTTCCTCAGCTATTTGCAAAGCTTCCTCAGACAGCCATTTTGCTTTCTTGCATTTCTTTTTCTTTGGGATGGTTTTGGTTGCTACCTGTTGTACAATGTCGCGAACCTCTGTCCATAGTTCTTCAGGCACTCTGTCTATCAGATGTAATTCCTTAAATCTATTTGTCACCTCTACTGTATATTCAACAGGGATATGATTAAATTCATACCTGAGTGGCCTAGTGCTTTTCCCTACTTTCTTCAGTTTAAGCCTAAACT
Organism: Vipera berus; assembly: GCF_964194415.1. Taxonomy (NCBI): domain Eukaryota; kingdom Metazoa; phylum Chordata; class Lepidosauria; order Squamata; family Viperidae; genus Vipera; species Vipera berus. The sequence continues at coordinate 336,374,577 of NC_138202.1, read as the reverse complement.
TTGCAAGGAGAAGCTCATGGTCTGAGCCACAGTCAGCTCCTGGTCTTGTTTTTACTGACTGTATAGAGCTTCTCCATCTTTGGCTGCAGAGCATATAGTCAATCTGATTTCTGTGTTGACCGTCTGGTGATGTCCATGTGTAGAGCCGTCTCTTGGGTTGTTGGAAAAGAGTGTTTGCTATGACCATCGTATTCTCTTGACAAAATTCTATCAGCCTGTGCCCTGCTTCATTTTGTACTCCAAGGCCAAACTTGCCTGTTATTCCGGTTATCTTTTGGCTTCCTACTTTAGCATTCCAATCCCCCATGATGATAAGGACATCATTTTTTGGTGTTAGTTCTATAAGGTGCTGTAGGGCTTCATAGAACCGATCAATTTCATCCTCTTCAGCACTGGTGGTTGGGGCATAGACCTGGACTACTGTGATATTGAATGGTTTGCCTTGGATTCGAACTGAGATCATTCTGTCATTTTGAGGATTGTATCCCAGTATTGCTTTTCCTACTCTTTTATTGACTATGAAGGCTACTCCATTTCTTCTGAAGGATTCTTGCCCACAGTAGTATACCTGATGGTCATCTGAATTAAATTCACCCATTCCTGTCCATTTTAGTTCGCTGATACCTAAGATGTCAATGTTCAGTCTTGTCATCTCTTGTTTGACCACGTCCAGTTTTCCTTGATTCATGGATCTTACATTCCAGGTTCCTATGGAGAAAAAATCTTTACAGCATCGGACTTTCCTTTCACCACCAGACACATCCGCAGCTGAGCGTCCTTTCGGCTTTGGCCCAGTCGCTTCATTCTTTCTGGCGCTACTAGTACTAGCCCTCTGCTCTTCCCCAGTAGCATATTGGACGCCTTCCGACCTGAGGGGCTCATCTTCCAGCGTCATATCGTTTTGCCTTTTGGTACTGTCCATAGGGTTTTCATGGCAAAGATACTGGAGTGGGTTGCCATTTCCTTCTCCAGTGGATCACGTTTTGTCAGAACTCTCTGCTATGACCTGTCCGTCTTGGGTGGCCCTGCACGGCATAGCTCATAGCTTCATTGAATTACGCAAGCCCCTTCGCCACAACAAGGCAGTAATCCATGAAGGGGGTCTATATCATAACTCCCACTAATTGTACTGCTTGGGGATAATAGAACTTGTCCAGTACATCTGGGCACCAACTTAAGGAATGCTGATCTAGAATTTAAAAGTAAACTTAAATTGATTCCGGAAATGAATGTATAGAGTGAAATCATGGGTGTCTCTGGGCTTAAGGCATGGGTTTATGACATATGGAAGCTTTACATACAGTTCTGGTAATGCCTTTCTTGGTTAGCTCATGAATATTTACCATACTCCTTTTCTAGAGAGTGAACTGTTTATTTTCTAATTACAATAGCCAGCAAGCTTCCAACTGGAGTGATCTTAAGCTTTCATACTTTTTCCTTCAGCTGGAAGAGTTCCTGAACCACTCTTCTCCATTCTCCATCTGGGTAAATGGGGAGCGCATCGACTCCTTGATGGATGTAGATGAAGAACAGGGCCGGAGGTTGGATGATCTTGAGGAGCGCTACGGTCTAGTGGAAGATGGTGTGGATGACCTCTTCCAAGAGAGCACTCAGGCCTATGGGCAATTCTCCCCCTTCTTCCGGTGGCCATTCGATGGTTTCCGGGATGGCTTCCACAGCATCCGCATCCCATTTACCCATTCCCGTGTTGCCAGGAATGTGCGCCCTTTCTCTCAGTTCTTCAGCAATTACCACCCACATCAAAGTTTCTACCAGATTTTCCAACCATTCTATGAGATGAGCCAGCATTTCTTTGATGGAGCTCAGAAAACCATGGAGTGGGACCACCCAGGTCTAGGAGGAATCCCTGGGTTTTCTTTTGATCAAATCCCAACAGGTAAGGTGAGATCCTGGGCTGCAGAGAGAGCCTGGCCACCGGAGCTCTTTTAAACATCTATATTTGCCTGCCTACTCACTCTAGTTATACAAAGGAAAACAAGCTTTACTGGGCATAAAAAGGGGAGATCTAGTTTTTGGTACCTAGCATATTCCCAAGGATTAGAGAAATACTTGCTTGGTTCATATTCATAGTAAGCCACTGTTCACCAGCAGATGTAGGCTCAGTTGTCATAGGACAAACTCATTTGGCAATTTGATGGTAGTGATTAGTAAGGGGCTCTGCTTTTCTTTGTCCTATTTGCCCCCTCTAATTTCTAATATGAAAAGTAAGGTGCCTCTAATGTTGCCGCTATGCTTTGCTGCTCAGGCTGTCAAGAACAGTTTTGATTGTCTTTGTGCTGTCAACTCCAAATTGTATCCAAAGGGTATATTTTTGAAGGTGAATGGTGTGATGCAGCTTCCAGATTTCTGGTCTCAAATAATTCTTGGCTTTATTAACAATGCTGGCTTGTGATTTAATGCAGCTGGCAAAACTGGGGTCTGTTGTGATGTCCGCTATCATTCTTTCTGTTAGCAACCCCAGGTCACAATGACAACCGGATGGTGTGTCGTGAGATCCGTCGCAATTCTGCTGGCTGCCTGAAAATGAAGGAAAAATGTGACAAATGCCAGGCAATCCTGGCTGTAGGTAAGTGGAAGAGGGTAAAAGGGAAGACAGAAGCTTTTTGCAGCTGACAACTGTGGTTTGATGAGATCATTTATTAAAGGCAACATGCCCATTTGTTTAGTGGTTGTTTGATGTAACACTGAACACTGAAAAAAGTGACTTATGACTGATCCTCACACTTATAACTTTTGTAGCATCCCCATAGTCACAAAACTTGGGTGCTTGGAAACCAGTATGTACAGGTAGTTCTTGACTTACAACAATGACCTAAGTTACAACAGCACTGAAAAAAATGACTTATGACTGTTTTTCACATGACCATTGCAGCATCCCCATGGTCATGTGATCAAAATTCAGACACTTGGCAACTGACTCATATTTATGACAGTTGCAGTGTCCTGGAGTCATGTGATCACCTTTTGAGACCTTCTGACAAGCAAAGTCAATGGGGAAGCCAAATTCACTTATCGATCGTGTTACTAATGTAACAAGAGCAGTGATTCACTTAAGAACTGTGGCAATAAAGGTTGTAAAATGGGGCAACGTTCACTTAACAAATGTCTTACTTAGCAGAAATTTTGGGCTCAGCTGTCGTTATAAGTCAAGGCTACCTGTGTTGACTGCGGTTGCAGCATCCTGGGGTCATCTGATCACCATTTAAGACCTTCCCAGCCAACTTCTGACAAGCAAAACCAATGGGGGAAGCAACTGTACGATTCACTTACCAACTGTAGTGATATTTTTAATCAGGGCAAAAAGGCAATAAAATTAGGCATAACTGTCTTGTTCAGCAGTGGAAATTTTGGTCCCAATTACAGTTGTAAGACAAGGACTATCTATATAAAACAAAATAGGCTGGGATTTTTTTGTGAACATTTTTGGTAGTTTTCAATGCCCTTTTGGCTTACCTAGATGGTAGCTACATCTTATGACTTATATATCTTTTATTTTTCATTCATAATTGGTAGGAAATAGCATCTCCAGTATTTGAAGGTTAAAGTTCGGTGATATGATTTTGGTTGGGTTGAGTGGTGGGATTCAAATATGTGAACAACCAGTTCTCTGTGTGGATGCCACTTCCGGAAGTCCATTCTGGGCCTGGGCAACAAAAAATTAGCTACCAGTTCTGCTGAAGTGGTGCGAACCAGCTGAATCCCACCACTAACTGGGTTGCAAAAAACATTGCAGATATCTACCCACCCGTCTCTGGGTTACTGAAAGAAAAGTTTTTTTAGAAGCGGATTGCTTATAACTTGTTTCCTTTTGCCAACATGACTTTTTGGCTGTGTTTATATAACACCCTTATTCTAATTACTGAATTAATTCATACCCTACATTAATTATAAACTGAGCTAATGGAGGTGGATTCATATAATGTGCTAAATGTCATAAAAACTAACCAGACTTAAAATGAACATAATTTAAGAGGCTGAGTGAATACAGCTGCTGTAACTGATTTAGTTAAGAATGTGACTAGAACTTTTGTGTTGTGATGATGCCATTTTTAACATATATACAAAGTATCAGAATCATTGAGATGGGCGGTTCTAGAAATTGATCAAATGAATGATTGAATGAAATAGATTTCTAGCTTTCGTTGAAAAGAGTTATGGTGACTTCATAAAGTGTTTCCAAGTGTCACAGCAGGGGAAGCTCATAACCAACCAGGCTTGAGCAAATTTAAGCTAAGCCAGATCAGGCCTTCTTTGCCCTTAAATGGTAGATCACCTGAAGATCCCAGAACTGAGATCTTCAAAACATCCTGGAAGAAGGCAGTGCCAAACCCACTTCTGTACTATTTTTGAAACCCCCTATAGTCACATGAGGAAGTCATCACTTACTTGGATCTCCTTTTGTTCTTCTTCTTCAAATCTATACAGATTGCTCTCAGACTGATCCAGATCAGAGCAAAATTAAAGAACGCTTTGAAGATGCTCTGCGATTGGCTGAACGATTTACCCGGAGATATGATGAAATCCTCAAGGCTTTCCAGGAAGAAATGCTCAATACAACAGCCATCCTGGATCAACTCAACCAACAGTTTGGTTGGGTATCTCAGCTAGCCAATCGCACTCGGAATGACAAGCTTCTGAAGGTTATCATGGTAGGTTATTGACTGCATTTGTCTCACTTGCTTAATTTGATCACTGACTTGGCCGCTTCACTGATTTTGTGAAGTCCATTAAGTTACAAAGAAGGCAAATAGCTGGGTGCACACAAACTAAGCTACCAACATTTTAACTAACGTTAACGTGTGAATGTAGCCACTAAGTCTTCAACCTGCATGTTTAAGTATGTTTGTTTATTAGCTATTACATGCATTGATATGATGCTTATTTGCCAGTTCTAGGCAGCATTGTAAAAACATCAGTAAGTTAGTATCAGAAATCCATACATCACCCCAACTCTTTCCCCTTCTGAGGAGTTGCCTCCCATTAGATGATAGCTTCTTCTACCCTGAAGGTTTGCCAGAAGAGAGTTCAACAGCAAAATGGCAGCAGGGAGGAGGAAGAGGCCATCCTAATGTCGAAGATGGGGAACAGGTTATTCCAGAATGGGAAACTTCTGCTGAGAGAGCTTGCTCCTAAGCATTCGTCCTTCTAGCTCTTGGGAGTATTCTCAGTATACACCCTCGGCCAAGTTGTAGTGAATGGGCAGATTCTACCTGCTTGAATATGTTATTTCATTAGTGTAGAGAGGGACAGCTTGGATTGCAAGATTGTTTCAATAGTTTTAAGAACTGCTGACTTACCAAAGAAGCTCAGGAATTCTGTTTAAACAAAAAGAGAGGAATTGGATTTATATCTCTCTCTACTTGTTCTGTTTTGGGTTCATAGGCTGGTGTGGGTAGTTGATGGAAGACAAAGCTTTTTTGTCCCATTAGAAACAACTATCTTTTTGATAGGTTCAGACACTGCTAATGCTTGGTCCTCCTCTTTAAAGGTGAAATCTTCCAGTCCAGAAGACACATCCCAAACTCCTGACACTCAAGTGACTGTCCAGATCTTTGATTCGGAGCCCTTCTCTTTGACTGTGCCAGGAAGTATTACTTTGGATGATGACTTATTTATGGATACAGTGTCCAGGGATGCCCTGCGTGATTATAAAAACAATAAAGTGTAAGTGTGGAGCTGGGGAGATGCAGTCAGAGTTGGATAGTCTCTTGAGTTCAGCTATATGGAAGATGACCATGTTCATTTAAGATTATTGATCTAGTATATTTTCCATTATGGCTGGCCTTATATAAAGTGGGCCGTACCACTTCAGACTGCAAGAGAAGATTTCAGTGGCTTATTTTCTTGAGAGAACCATGTTGCGATAGTTAGTAAAAATATTTGGAAATATACCGGTAACTGAAAAGAAGTTTGTTTTATTTTATTTTTATACCGCCCTTCTCCCGAAGGACTCAGGGCGGTGAACAGGGCATATATAAATAGCAAATACAAAAATTAAAAGGGAATTAAACAAATGCCCAGATAAAAAACAATACAATATAAGAAACCCATTAAAAAACCCTAACGTCCCCCATCAGGCCAGACCAGCTAGTTCAAATAAATGGGTCTTCAGACTGTGCCGGAAGGAGCGAAGATCCGGTGCCATCCGGAGCTCAACCGGCAGTTGGTTCCATAGAGCCGGAGCACCCACAGAGAAGGCCCTCCCCCTGGGGGGAGTGCCAGCAGTTGCTCCACAAAACATTCTTCAATCTAATGTTTTATCTTACCTTTATCTCTAATGAGTAATCAAAGGCCAGACACATTTTCTGTGAGGGACAAGTGGAAGCAAGAAGATTGAAATCTCCCATAGTTGTTTTTGTCCTTACAGTCCTTTAATAAAGATTTATTTAAATACCTGCTATCAATGGCCAGTTGAGAATTGGAGTCCTGATAGATCTTGAGGCCTTAAGGCCATGAAAATCTATAGTATCCTAAAATATCATTAATTTGAAGGAAATCCATAGGAAGTGCATGGGAACCTTTTTGGATAAGAACGTTTTTAAGAAGACAATGTCAGAGTCTATAAGAACAGGTGGTCAGTCCCAGCCTCCTCTTTCTCAGTGTTCAACCTGCAGACTTTTTTTTATTGATGAAGACTGAATGTGTATGCATTTGGGGTGAGACAAAGAAACAATATTTCTAGATCTCCAAAATGATGATTGCTTTTTTTTGGGGGGGGGGAGAACTCTGGATTTATACTAAGTGGCATCTGGTCTCCAGTGCTCAACAAGTAGTCCTCAAGTAACAACTGCAATTGGGACGGGTATTTCATGGGAGTTCTCCTGTGGTTGTTAAATGATCTGTGATCATTAAGCACAACGTCATGTGACTGCAACTTGCAGCTTACTTCTGGTTTCTCCATTGACTTTGCTTGTTGGAATTTGGCTGTGAAGCTCATAAATATTGATTTGCTGGGATGTTATGACAGCCACAAGTTTGAGGACCAATGGCAAAATTACTTTTTCAGTGCCATCGTAAGTTTGAACAATCACTAGACTGGGCAGTCATTAACTGAGGACTACTTATATAGGATAAGCGTTGAACTGATTAGTAACTGGGCGTGCTATTTTTTACACACACACACACACACACACACACACGTACACATGTCTCCATACTTTGTCTCACATTGTTATTCCATGGTTGTCCATGGAACCCAATTGCTTTTGGTTCTGGAGTCATACATTCTTTTTTCTTTTTCTTTATCCAACAGAGAATAACCCCGCCTGCATCCTGGATCTCAGGCTATGACAAGGGAGACTGAGAGAAGCCATAGCCCTTTTGGCCTCTCTGCCTTTCTGTCTCAGTGCTCTCACAGTGCCACAAGGGAGCTTCGCCCACCAAGCCCCCCCTGTCCGCCTTTGTAGCTTACACTGTATTGCCTGCCCTATTTTGCTGCTGGATATTACCGATGCACAAAATGAAATAAAAGATTCTAGGCCCAATGCTTGACAAAGTGCTCTGTGGATTGAGTGAGAGAAGAAGTGGGATTTGGAGTTGGGGAGAAGGGCTGGATGATGCCCCAAAGAAGTTTTATGCACCCTGGGCAATGGGTTCTGGGTGTGAATCATGTGAACTGTTGAGCAGATTATCTGAGACAAAAGCACATTGTCTGCTAATCCCCTTCCTCATCTTGTCCATTGCCACGAGAGAAAAAACACTGCAACACAATGGAGAGCATTGTATTCCTTCTTTCTACTTGCTAATTATCCTAGCACTGCCTTCAAAACCACACCTACAAGCTTAATCATGGCCATGCAGTTCAAACCTCAGCAGCATTACAAGGTTTTTTTTTAGCACAATCTCACATGACTGCAGGAATGCTTCCAGTAATTTTGGGGGAGCCTTGGGGAACTCCGGTTTCATCTGTTCCTGGAACACCAATGGGTGCTTGTCATTTATCCCTAAGAAAGGTTGGATGCATAGGGGTCTACAGCAAACCCCAATAATGTCAAAATGATATGGATGTGACATCACACAAAAGTCAGAATTATATAATGACATTGCAACTTCTGCAAGTACATAAGTTGCATCATGTGTGTCATGACATACGTGTCCTTTTCCTCATGTTCTTGCAGCCAGTTTTCTGTGATTAGATGTAAATGGATCTGTAAATAGGTTCTAGAAAAAGCTGTTTATGTTGGGTGGTCTGTACTAGAAAGAATTTTGTGAAAAATGAATTGTCAAAAATAACTATTTACCACTTACAGTCATGCTCGAAATTGTTGGCACCCCAGACATTTTTCCAGAAAATCAAGTATTTCTCACAGAAAAGTATTGCAGGAACACATGTTTTGCTATACACAGGTTTATTCCCTTTGTGTGTATTGGAACACAACAAAAAAGGAAAAAAAGCAAATTGGACATAATGTGAAACGAAACTCCAAAAATGGGCCAGACAAAATTATTGGCACCCTTTCAAAATTGTGGGTAAACAAAATTGTTTCAAGCATGTGATGCTCCTTTAAACTCACCTTGGGCAAGTAACAGGTGTGGGCAATATAAAAATCACACCTGAAAGCAGATAAAAAGGAGAGAAGTTCACTTAGTCTTTGCATTGTGTGTCTGTGTGTGCCACACTAAGCATGGACAACAGAAAGAGGAGAAGAGAACTGTCTGAGAACTTGAGAACCAAAATTGTGGACAAATAACAATCTCAAGGTTACAAGTCCATCTCCAGAGATCTAGATTTGCCTTTGTCCACAGTGTGCAACATTATCAAGAAGTTTGCAACCCATGGCACTGTAGCGAATCTCCCTGGTCGTGGACAGAAGAGAAAAATTGATGAAAGGTTGCAACGCAGGATAGTCCAGATGGTGGATAAGCAGCCCCAAACAAGTTCCAAAGGAATGCAAGCTGTCCTGCAGGCTCAGGGAGCATCAGTGTCGGCGCAAACTATCCGTCAATATTTAAATGAAATGAAACGCTATGGCAGGAGACCCAGGAGGACCCCACTGCTGACACAGAGACATAAAAAAGCAAGATTACAGTTTGCTAAAATGTACTTGAGTAAGCCAAAATCCTTCTGGGAAAACGTCTTGTGGACAGATGAGACCAAGATAGAGCTTTTTGGTAAAGCACATCATTCTACTGTTTACCGAAAATGAAATGAGGCCTACAAAGAAAAGAACACAGTACCTACAGTGAAATGTAGTGGAGGTTCAATGATGTTTTGGGGTTGTTTTGCTGCCTCTGGCACTGGGTGCCTTGAATGTGTGCAAGGCATCATGAAATCTGAGGATTACCAAAGGATTTTGGGTCGCACTGTAGAGCCCAGTGTCAGAAAGCTGGGTTTGCGTCCGAGATCTTGGGTCTTCCAGCAGGACAATGACCCCAAACATACGTCAAAAAGCACCCAAAAATGGATGGCAAGAAAGCACTGGAGAGTTCTGAAGTGGCCAGCAATGAGTCCAGATCTGAATCCCATTGAACACCTGTGGAGAGATCTTAAAATTGCTGTTGGGAAAAGGCGCCCTTCCAATAAGAGAGACCTGGGGCAGTTTGCAAAGGAAGAGTGGTCCAAAATTCTGGGTGAGAGGTGTAAGAAGCTTATTGATGGTTATAGGAAGCGACTGATTTCAGTTATTTTTTCCAAAGGGTGTGCAACCAAATATTAAGGGTGCCAATAATTTTGTCCGGCCCATTTTTGGAGTTTTGTTTGACATTATGTCCAATTTGCTTTTTTTCCTCCCTTTTTTGTTGTGTTCCAATACATACAAAGGGAATAAACCTGTGTATAGCAAAACATGTGTTCCTGCAATACTTTTCTGTGAGAAATACTTGATTTTCTGGAAAAATGTCTGGGGTGCCAACAATTTCGAGCATGACTGTACAAGTTACAGGTTTGGCTGAGTCAGATTTTTTTTTTCTTCTGTTCTAATTAGAGGTGGTAATTGTCTCACCCAGCCTCATACTGTTTATTGTCAGCAGGCATGGACATTGTGAGCAACTCAAATGCTACTGCCCTGTATTTTCTGCATTTACTATCTCTCATTTCCTTCCCTTCAATCATGTAGGAAGGAAGTACAGCATCTCACCCAATAGATGAAATAAGATATAGTCTGCTGAAGTATAAATCTAATGAGTTTTAGGAATTGTGTACTGGAGAGAATTGCTCCAGGCTCTCTCTAATTGGATTAAAACTCATTTTCAAGTCAAGTGTTCATAAACCTATAAAAAGATGTTATCACATTACCTGCCATGCAGTGATCCACAGCTAATAGAGGATGCTGGAAAGTGGCGGGTAAAGATGGTGATGAGCTTTTTAAAGCCAACGGGCAGCTCGAATTCATACCATCCTCTTGCTGCAAATACTCTGGCTTAGTCCGAGGTTAACTCCTTGTGTGAACTCTAGTCTATGAAAGGGCAAGCAGCGTGATATAGTGGTTAAGGCACCAGCTAGAAACTGGAGAGCGTGAGTTCTAGTCCCTCATTAACATAAAGGCAGTTGGTGACTTTGGGCTAGCCACACACTCTCAGCCCTATTCCGGTGGCAACAGCAAGTCATTTCCAAAATATCTTGGCAAGAAAACTGCAGGGACTAATCCAGGCAGTTGGCAGGAATCCGACTGACTTAAAAGTAGAAACTGCGTACACACAAAAGCAGGGGAGGGAGGGAGGGAGGGAGGGAGGGAGGGGGAGAGAGAGAGAGAGAGAGAGAGAGAGAGAGAGAGAGAGAGAGAGAGAGAATGTATGAAACCAGAAATTACTATACTAACCACTACAGCAGAGGTCCCCAACCTTTTGAGCACCAGGGACCGGTTCCGTGGAGTATGTTTTTTCTGCGGATCAGAGGGGGCATGGTTTCAGCGTTAATGCTGGCGGGATGCTTGGGAGTGGGGTGGCGCTAGCACCAGTGGGACGCTTGGCAGACGGGGTGGTACTAGCGCCAGCGGGATGCTCAGTGGCTTCACACGGCCTGGTGGCCAAGCAGCTGTGGTCCGGTAGTGGGCCACAACCCACAGGTTGGGGACCCCTGCCCTACAGAATGTACAAAAGGCCTACCAAACGCTACGATTGCTCTTGGCCCTGCACCTATTTTGGGGTGCAGAGTTCCTCCTTGATTTCCAATTAAAGTATTTGACACTGGGGCAGAAGAAAGATGGTGGTCCTTACAGAGGCAGGACAGAAATGTCAGCTAAGAAAAATACTCAGCCCATCATACAGTAAGGCATTTCAGCTGTCAAGGTGTCAGGAAAGTCCCCTTAACAAAAGTAGTTGTTAGGTTGGCTGTAGATGACAGCTGTGCTCCAACACATCCTAAAAGAGAAAGCGACATTACCTGTTGAAGCACCTCCCCCAAATACTCTCAGAGGGAACTGGGGCGTTTGGGTCCAATTCTCTATGCTTTCAGCTCTCACAAAGTCATCATTTTGTTTAAGAAAAATCCTCTTTCCATACATGGGAAAACAGCAATAGGAAAATTAGTGCACTCTCTTAACTCAGAAATCTTTGTGTATGCTTCAAAGGACACATTCCAGTCTTGTTTTCATTCCTAGGATATGGGGAGCAACATTAAAGAGAGATTAATGAGAAGTTGAGTCAAATCTTCTTTGAACTGCACTCAACTGCCGAGTCATCTTAGCTACAACACAGAAGTGATTTTTCATTACCTTCTTGCACGATTCTTTTTGAATCGCCAGTGGAGATTATAGCATTGGGATTTTCTGCTAGTCTTCTATCCAAGTATTAACCAGGTCTGGCAACTGCATAGGTTTCGAGCCCAAATGACGTTGCCCAGATTCCATTGCACTATTGAACTCAGGAAAACATCCCTTTTGGCACAGGAAAAACTGCAAGATAAGCCTGCTTTCACATGGGGTCAATTAGCCATTTCATTGATCATAGCTCCTATTTGCTTGTGATTTCAAAGAATCCCATAGGAGAAAATGACTCTTGGAAGTAATGAGTGTGTCCTTCTTAGAGTTACAAAGCAATGGTGATTTTAACCTGTGTAAAATCTGGTTCCATTCTGCCTTCCTAACCAGACCTGGTTAATTTTGCCTCCTAGATCCTACTCCCTCCTGCTTCTGATTGGGATCCAGTTGAGTCTGGAGTTCATAGGGGACTTGAATGAGTACTGCCTCTTTTTCCCTCTGCTGAGTTCCCCTTGTCCCAGATTTTCCTCCTGACTTTGGCCATTTTCTCATTATTTAGTAATTTATCCTGCCTTAGAATGCCAACTTGTACTGAAGATACCTATAGAGGCACCTTCTGTTACAGTGGAAAAGGAAAACCATCTTCCCCAGAGAGGCTTCTGCAGATCAACAGGCCCTTCATTCTCTTGAGACTGTGTTGCAACACCCCATATCTTACCCTGGCTTGCAACCTATGAATAAAGGTCCCTGAGCATACATAGAGTTTTATCCCTGGGTGATAGAACTCTACGCATGCTCAGGGGCAAAACAAAACTTGGCAAGAGCATCCAGAATATTGCTTGTTTTGTGAAGGAACTATTTCTTCATTCCTACTTAGCATGCTGTGGAAAACAGGCCATCTTAGAATGGAATAGGAATAGGAATAGGAATAGGAATGGAATAGAATAGAATAGAATAATAGAATAGAATAGAATAGAATAGAATAGAATGGAATGGAATGGAATGGAATGGAATGGAATGGAATAGAATAGCTTTATTGGCCAAGTGTGATTGACAAGGAATTTGTCTCTGGTGCATAAGCTCTCAACATTCAAACAACCAAGTAATGTAATCATAAGATACCAATAAGAGAAGGTAGCAGAAAAGATAAGAAGCATAATCTTATTATCTTATAGGTTATCTTATTAAGTCAGGGGTGTCAAACTCAATTTCATTGAGGGCCGCATCAGCATTGCGGTTGCCCTCAGGGGGCCGGGTGGGTATGGCCAGGGTGGGCGTGGCCTACTGGGTGGGCGTGGCTAGAGTGCTTATGGCCTACTGGGTGGGCGTGGCCAGCTCTACATCGTTCGCATCAAGGGTACCTATGGGGGCCTGGGCAGGAATGGGACAGATCTGAGGGTCTCTGGCAGAAGGAGGGTCTCTGGGCCAGGGCCAAGGCAGTGGGGGCCGTTCCCTCACTGTTTCCAGGATGGCTTCGCGGGCCACATGAAACCACTTCGCGGGCCGGATCCGGCCCCCGGGCCTTGTGTTTGACATGTCTGTATTAAGTCATAATAAAGTTTATTTCGGCATTGCATCTCGTATGTACGCAAAAACTCAGCTTTAGGCTTTATGTTTGGATAGAATGTTTGGGCAATGATCTAAAAATATGTAACACCATATTCTGAGACAGTAGGATTAAATAACAGTATACAATCTTTGTGGAGGATCCTCCCAAAGAAACATTAATTAGTGTACATTTTCTTCTACACCTTTTGCCCTTTATGGATGGTTGGGCCACTACTCTCCAAAGTCCAGAAAAAAAACATCTTTTCTTTATTGCGAGCAATCACTGCAGAAATATTTCTAAAGTAAAATGTTTACTTCTAAAGAAATGAAGCCTTTTGGCAAATAGGCTCAAAGCACCAATTTATAAAAAGAAAGAATAACAGCAAATAGAAACATAAATGCCACTTCTTTTTAAGAATCTCTCCCACGTTTCTGGAAATTACCCTGCTTTCCCTGCTCCATTGTAAAAGGTCAGAAATGACTCTTCCTTCCAAAATAGAGATACTAGGTTGCTAAGGCAATTAAGGTTTCTAAGCCTTCTTTTTCTGCCTCCAGCACCACAATGTATGATTACTGAACTCTGCTATCAATTTGAAGTGAAAAGCTTCTTTAAGCTGTAGTATATATCTTTAAAACTCAGGAAAAAAAGGACCAATACTTGTTTCACATTGGAGACCCCTTACCTGAATGATTCATGCAACATTTAAAGAAAATATGCACATATTTGTACAAAGTACTAGTTGCAGTCACCCAGTTTCCCAACAATGCTTATGTGCTCTTTGTGTGAAATAGAGAAGTTATAGTAAATTAGAATTATACTGTCACTGGCATTTTGCTTTGCAGCATACTATCTTCCTATTTAACATGTCAGATAGGCGCCAACATCAATATTTCCCTCTAGAATGAATGGCCATCTTTGCAGCTGGGATAAATGGTTCATGTATGTACCTGTGTTTTCACTCTTACATCACTCAAGCAAGCCACAGTACTGCACTTTCCCAGGATTAAGATACTCAGCTGTTATTAGGAAGTCTACACCCTCAGAATTAAATGCTTAGCAACAGACTTGCCTAAAGGTCAGATTATGTATGTGAAAAGCTGCAGATCTATCAGTTTGAATTTTATTTTTTTTATAAAATTTTATTGATTTTCTAATTTTTACAAATCATAAGTGCTTAATAAATGTGTTGTCTGGGTTCATTTTTTGTTGTTGTTGTTGTTAGTTGCGAAGTCGTGTCCGACCCATCGCGACCCTATGGACAATGTTCCTCCAGGCTTTCCTGTCCTCTACCATCTTCTGGAGTCCATTTAAGCTCACGCCTACTGCTTCAGTGACTCCATCCAGCCACCTCATTCTCTGTCGTCCCCTTCTTCTATTGCCCTCAATCTTTCCCAGCATTAGGCTCTTCTCCAGTGAGTCCTTCCTCCTCATTAGGTGGCCAAAGTATTTGAGTTTTAGCTTCAGGATCTGGCCTTCTAAAGAGCAGTCAGGGTTGATCTCCTCTAGGACTGACCGGTTTGATCGCCTTGCAGTCCAAGGGACTCGCAGGAGTCTTCTCCAGCACCAGAGTTCAAAGGCCTCAATTCTTTTGCGCTCAGCCTTTCTTATGGTCCAACTTTCACTGCCATACATTGCAACTGGGAAGACCATAGCCTTGACTATACGCACTTTTGTTGACAGGGTGATGTCTCTGCTTTTTAGTGTGCTGTCTAGATTTGCCATGGCTTTCCTCCCGAGGAGCAAGCGTCTTTTAATTTCTTGACTACAGTCCCCATCTGCAGTGATCTTGGAGCCCAGGAAAATAAAATCTGTCACTACCTCCATTTCTTCCCCATCTATTTGCCAGGAATTGAGAGGGCCGGATGCCATGATCTTGGTTTTCTTAATGTTTAGTTTCAACCCAACTTTTGCACTCTCCTTCTTCACTCGCAACAAGAGACTCTTCAGTTCCTCTTCACTTTCTGCCATTAGAGTGGTATCATCTGCATATCTTAGGTTGTTGATATTTCTTCCAGCAATCTTAATTCCAACTTTTGATTCATCTAGCCCTGCCTTTCTCATGATGTGCTCTGCATATAAGTTAAATAGGCAAGGCGACAGTATACAGCCTTGCCGGACTCCTTTCCCAATTTGGAACCAATCAGTGGTTCCGTGTCCAGTTCTCACTGTTGCTTCTTGGCCCGCATATAGGTTTCTCAAGAGACAAATAAGATGTTCTGGTACTCCCATCTCTTTAAGAACTTGCCACAGTTTGTTATGATCCACACAATCAAAGGCTTTAGCATAGTCAATGAAGCAGAAGTAGATGTTTTTCTGGAACTCTCTAGCTTTCTCCATGATCCAGCGTATGTTGGCTATTTGATCTCTAGTTCCTCTGCCTCTTCGAAATCCTGCCTGTACTTCTGGTAGTTCTCGATCCACATACTGCTGGAGTCTAGCATGTAGGATTTTAAGCATAACTTTACTAGCATGAGAAATGAGTGCAATGGTGCGATAGTTTGAACATTCTTTGGCACTGCCTTTCTTTGGAATTGGAATGTAAACTGATCTTTTCCAATCCTGTGGCCACTGTTGAGTTTTCCAAATTTGCTGGCAAATTGAGTGTAGCACTTTTACTGCATCGTCTTTTAAGATTTTGAATAGCTCAGCTGGAATACTGTCACCTCCACTAGCTTTGTTGTTGCTCAGCTTTTCTATGGCCCACTTCACTTCACATTCTAGGATGTCTGGCTCGAGGTCAGTGACCACCTCATTGTGATTATCAGGGACGTTAAGCTCATTCTTGTATAGTTCTTCTGTGTAATTTTGCCATCTCTTCTTAATCTCTTCTGCCTCTGTTAGGTCCCTGCCATTTTGGTCCTTTATCATGCCCATTTTTGCATTGAACGTTCCCTTCATCTCTCCAATTTTCTTGAAAAGATCTCTGGTCCTCCCTATTCTATTGTTTTCTTCTATTTCTTTGCACTGTTCATTTAAGAAGGCATTCTTATCTCTTCTAGCTATTCTCTGGAATTCTGCATTCAATTGGGCGTATCTTTCTTTTTCTCCCTTGCCTTTTGCTTCCCTCCTTTCCTCAGCTATTTGCAAAGCTTCCTCAGACAGCCACTTTGCTTTCTTGCATTTCTTTTTCTTTGGGATGGTTTTGGTTGCTACCTCTTGTACAATGTTGCGAACCTCTGTCCATAGTTCTTCAGGCACTCTGTCTATCAGATCTAATTCCTTAAATCTATTTGTCACCTCTACTGTATATTCAACGGGGATATGATTTAATTCATACCTGACTGGCCTGGTGCTTTTCCCAACTTTCTTCAGTTTAAGCCTAAACTTTGCAACAAGAAGCTCATGGTCTGAGCCACAGTCAGCTCCTGGTCTTGTTTTTACTGACTGTATAGAGCTTCTCCATCTTTGGCTGCAGAGCATATAGTCAATCTGATTTCTGTGTTGACCGTCTGGTGATGTCCATGTGTAGAGCCGTCTCTTGGGTTGTTGGAAAAGAGTGTTTGCTATGACCATCGTATTCTCTTGACAAAATTCTATCAGCCTGTGCCCTGCTTCATTTTGTACTCCAAGGCCAAACTTGCCTGTTATTCCGGTTATCTTTTGGCTTCCTACTTTAGCATTCCAATCCCCCATGATGATAAGGACATCATTTTTTGGTGTTAGTTCTATAAGGTGCTGTAGGGCTTCATAGAACCGATCAATTTCATCCTCTTCAGCACCGGTGGTTGGGGCATAGACTTGGACTACTGTGATATTGAATGGTTTGCCTTGGATTCGAACTGAGATCATTCTGTCATTTTGAGGATTGTATCCCAGTATTGCTTTTCCTACTCTTTTATTGACTATGAAGGCTACTCCATTTCTTCTGAGGGATTCTTGCCCGCAGTAGTATACCTGATGGTCATCTGAATTAAATTCACCCATTCCTGTCCATTTTAGTTCGCTGATACCTAAGATGTCGATGTTCAGTCTTGTCATCTCTTGTTTGACCACGTCCAGCTTGCCTTGATTCATGGATCTTACATTCCAGGTTCCTATGGAGAAAAAATCTTTACAGCATCGGACTTTCCTTTCACCACCAGACATATCCACAGCTGAGCGTCCTTTCGGCTTTGGCCCAGTCGCTTCATTCTTTCTGGCGCTACTAGTACTAGCCCTCTGCTCTTCCCCAGTAGCATATTGGACGCCTTCCGACCTGAGGGGCTCATCTTCCAGCGTCATATCGTTTTGCCTTTTGGTACTGTCCATAGGGTTTTCATGGCAAAGATACTGGAGTGGGTTGCCATTTCCTTCTCCAGTGGATCACGTTCATTTTTTACTTAATACATATTAAAACTATATCTTCCTTTTCTTTGTTCTTCAATATCGCTCTTAATTTCTGCACATTCTGACATTTTCTTAATCCTCTCTTCTTCAAGTGATGTTTCTTCACTTTTCAGACACTAAAAATGCTATTCTTTCTATTAATACATATAACATACATACAAAATTAAATGTATGTTTCTTCATCATTTTTCTAATATTGTATCTATTAACATTGCTTCTAAATTATAGCATCTTTTCTATCGAATTTGTAACTCAATTTTATTTGCAATTACAGTCACCTTATTAAACCAATACCTGTTTTCCCAGCTCGTTTCCATTTTGTTTTCCCTTCAGTGTTCAAAATATCTTTATACATTACGATTTTCTCAACAATAGTTACACTAAGGTGAGTAAAAGCTTCCCTTATTAGAAACCATCCCGTTATTTTCATGTTTCCCATCTCATAGAAACATACATCATTCTAAGTATAAATCATATCTTTCTAAATATAGTCTTTTAATAACTAAAAGTTATCTATTTCTAGCCATATTCAAACACCTGTTTGGTAATATAAGGCCCCAACCAATCAATCAAGTTCTCTTATTTTTTTTAGTCAAATTCTAGCTTTCTTTCTTTGGCTTCCAAAACCGTGTAGTTCAGGGGTAGGCAACCTCAGCTCTTTTATGACTCATATGACACATAGCTGACTCAGGAATTCTGGGAGTTGAAGTCCATGAGTCATAAAAGAGCCGAGGTTGCCTACCCCTGGTGTAGTTAAACCATCAAAGTATTTTTATTCAATTTTTATGGGTATTCTTTGTGATAGGAAAAGCCATTTAAGGTATTTCTGAGGGGGGAATTCAGCCCAGTCATATTCATTAAAAAGCTCCCATTTTCTTCCTCCCTTAGCTTCTCTTTTCATTTCTTGTTTCCCAGTTTCTAATGCTTCTTCTGAGGGCTTTATAGTCTATTCTATAGAATCTTCTTCCTTATCTTCAAGTATATTCTGAGGTCTTGAAGGATGATGTATTCTTTCCATTTCCGAAATTATCTTTGGGTCTTCAGGATTTTTATTTATCTGTGTCAGATGTCCATTTTCCAACATTTAAAAAAAAAACAATTATTTTCGCTTTCAAATTTCTTGAATTTCATCCCAATATTCTTTCCAAAGAGACAACTCTTAACAAATTTCTCAGTTCTGCGATTTGCCAACACTCTGTCTTGTAGAGCTTTCATTTTAGCATATTCTTTGTTTTCCCCCCATAAAGGATTCACCCGCCACTTTGTTTCTCTCTTTAGAAGGGGGGAGCAAAAAGTCCCCTTTCTTCTCACACTTTGGGATTTCTTGCTTTATGGGAGTGTCTCATCCAGGAGTCAAATATCAAAGTAGAGAAAGGATTAATAATTTCACCCAGTTCCACGCACGTTGTTTAAAATGCTGATAATGCTGGTGTTTCCTTTATTCAGTTGTCGATGGCTTGGGCTAGCAACAGAAGTGTAGCTAGCCTTTCCCCTGCCAGTTTGGAGGGCTTTCCTCAGATCAACGGATCAACTGTCATCTTTCCGTGATCTACAAGGGTCCCCTCTTCGGGGCGACTTTAGGCCCAGCCCCCTGGCAGGGTGAAATCAGCCATGGGAAGCGGAGCCCCGCTTTCCTTCAACTGCGACGCCATGATGCAAACCGGAAGTCCCTCCAGTTTGAATTTTAAAGAGGAGGAAGTAAGACATAAATAAGACTGCCAATAGGTCTAACTCATGAAAAATCTTTTTTTTAATTATGAAAGACTTGAACCTTTTTTAAAAAAAACCTAAACAATCCACGAGGATTATGCTGGTTTACATCGAGACCCTACTGCATCTGAACATGTTCATGTATTGCCATTTGATTACTGATATCCGATGCCTATTGATCCCCATCCCCAGCCATTTCTGCAGAGACTTCAGGACAGCTGTGCTGATAAAACATTTTAAAGCCCCACATAAAAATAAATTTCAAATTAACAGACATAAAATGACTTCAAATCAGAAAGTATTTTATTGATTACAAAACTGCATTCTTGTTAATATCTCCCAACCAGGAGAAACCCAACTGTTACCTTCATTCTGTGCCCCAACCAAGTATCACTCAACGGTGTCATCAGCTACCAAGGGCACAAGGGCAAGATCTGCTCAGCACTTAAGGAAGCTATCAAGGAAAGAGAGGTTGCTGATACCTGGACAATTGATTTTAGGTACTTAGGATGTCTTTCAAAAGAAGACACCTTCTGTGCAGCCCTAAAACCCATCAACAGGCCACAGCTTATCAGGATGCCTGCTCCAGCATGGGCTTTCTTTTAGACGGCAGGGCTGTAGCATCTTTGGAAAAAGCAAGAGTCTGGAAATGAGTCACTATTTTCCTGAAAGTCCCTATTTTCTTCTTGCTGCTCAGGCACGGTAGATAAGTAAACAGAGATCAAAAGAGTACATCAAGTGTGCCAACTGCCCAGTCTGTTTCAGAAAAAAAAAATACTTGGCACTTGGCCTTTAAACTCTAGGCCTTTTCAGTATAAATAGCAGAACAAAAACAAAAACACCTCCACATATAAGTAACTCGTGAGCTCCCTCTTTTCAAACTGTGCATGATCCAGGACCAGCTATTCTCTTAAGAGCCTGAGCAGCTTCACTAAATCCCAGATCCTGTGCATCATGGGGCAAAAAATGCTGGAATGTAATTCCAGACTATAAACTGTTGCATGCCATGCCCTTGACCTAAGACTGCTCAATAAAGCAGCTTGTATCTTATTACTCAAACAACAGCTTTATTGCAAGCCAGCTTTGACCCAGGTCAGCAATAAACTTCTCACATGACAAGAAGGAAACAGAAAGCGCTCCATTAGACCTCACTAGAGCAGCTCTTACTTAAAGGATCAAGAAAAAGGCAAGGTATATAGGCAGATTAATGAAACCTTTCCTGGTTTGCTGTTCCCTCCTGCATACGTTGAGTTGCCCCTCTTGCCCATCCTCTCCATGCCATACGGCCAATGTTGGCAAAGATGCAGGTTGGGGAAGGCCATTTTGGACAAAACAGCGAGAGGAAAATATATGTCCCAGGATAATGTTGCAGAATCCAATCTGAGTCGGTCATCAGGACCAGAGGTTTAATCTTCCAAGCTTTTAGACTTGTACTGGAACCCATCCTCAGGGAAATTCTCTCTCTCAGAATGGGCTCCAGCCTGAGTCTGAAAGTTTGGAAGACTAAACCTCTGGTGACCAACTCAGATAGGATCCTGCAAAGTAGTGAGAATCAGAAATTATGAAAATTGCATTTTCAGGAAAAGATGGTCACTTGTACTCGTCTTTTTAAAATAGAGTAGACAAAATTCTACTTGGCAGAAGCATGAGAGTATCCTTTATGCAGGTTGGATTACTGGGGACAAGCAAATGCCCTCCTCTAATTGCTTTGTGATGTTATTTTAACAGAAGATAAACAATGAAGTGACAGATACCCACAAAGCAGATGGTACAGCTTAGGAACTATAAGGTTTCTAGGAAATCTTTCCAATTACGTCCACTGTCCCCATCCCAAAATGCTGATGAAGAAAGATGGAGCAAGGCTTCCAAGCAACCTTAGGAGAGAGCCCACAACCACTTGAGGGCTGCTTAGCAGCAGCAGACCTCTACTCTGTGGTTGCTAAAGAAAGGGTAAAAACTCCCTCTGCTTCCTTCAGTAAAGAGCAGAAGAATGATATAATGGAGAACCATCCAGATGTTTAAAGTTCAGCAAAGCGTCCCCAGAGTTACAAACAGATCTTAAAACCAGTTGGGTGTTTTCAGCCTGATCTCCCAGCAATACAGGCCAATTCATTCAATAAAAGGTTCAAAGTTGTGGTGCAGAAATAAGAGTTCCATTGCCATCAACTATCTCCATTAATGGAAAGCTCATCTGTGGCAATGAGACCTTCTCTATCAACATCTCTCGCTGCAACCCCTGCTGGTGGCCTCCCCAAGGGCAGGCGAGCAAGGAGGGGCTGGTGCAGTCCATTATAAAGGGCAGCTCCAACGAGAAGGATGAGGAAACCCAGGATCTGCAGTCCATGAAAGGACTCCCAGCCAATGGCCAGGCTGACAACCCAGATGACAATGGTGCGTAGGCTATCAAGTACCATCCGGGTGGTAGCGCTGATCTCTTTCGTGACACTGATACCAGCAAAGTTGAAGAAGGCAATGCTGCTGATATTGCCCAGCAGGGCTACAGCAATAAGTGGCAGATGGCCAATCTGACAGAAGGCATCTATAGCATCTTCCAGTACCTGCCGTGGGCTACCGCTGAAACTGCCACCAGGTATGTAGTACATGGGTACCAGGATGATGGAGAGTATGATGAACCCAAAGAAACCTGTTAAGAAGGAAGAAGAAATGAAGATGATTGAAACCCAGGAGGATTATAAGCCAATCTCCTCCAACTGGTCCTATCAAAAAGGTAAAGACAGCTTTAGGTTGTGCTCAAGTCCTAGTGATCACACTGACATAGCCTTGGCAAGAGTAAAAATGCAGCTTTCCATTGCCTCCTTTAGGATGTTTTTCTTATGTCCCAATTTCGATATACCTCTGGACATTCCTGCTAGTCTCCCACCAGTACCTTACTTGACTTCCAAGCCCAGGCAAGATTGGTCAGATACTGCTACCTGCTGAATCTCCAGGAGACATTCAACGTAAAATACTTCCAGTAGTTACAAAGTTGCCTTCTCCAACTTTCTAGATATGTTGAGTCTATTATCCTCACAATCCTCAGCTTTGCTGTCTGGAAGCTGTAACCCCTATAAAACCTCAAGAAAAATGACTGCTAAAAGAAGGGGATAATTCTCCCCAAGCAAGGAAGGAGCAAAACTGGTCATTTTAGGAACTGTAGAATTATGCCATGCCTTGTACACGGAGGAAATAGAAATAATCTTTTGGGGGATATTCTTTCAGCCAATAATTTGCTGCTGTTCATGATGATCTTCAAAGAACACAGTACTCAACTGTAGCAGCAAATTATTTATAAATCATCTTTCTATTTTGTCACAGATGGTAACTCTTGATTCATGTGAACCCAGACACCCATCTGGGAACATTCCAAGATGGCTTACATACCTTCAGTGCCAACAGCCTGCAGAGGATGAACATTGTGCTTGTAGATAAACTTCTCCTCCAACACCATCTGAATGGCCACAATAACTTGGGCCATAATGATGAGAAGGTCACCTACAGAGAAGCAAGAATCTAAGCATTCCAGAAGGCACACACTCCCACTTATTTCCTCTATCTCTATCCAATCTTGAGAGGAAAAGTGTGTGAAATAATCATCTATTCTGTTACATATGGAGATAACATACCCCCCTATGCTTTTGTCTTTTTTCCCCCGTACAATTTTTATTCTTTTGATTACATTGCAGATTAGTTTTATTGAAGCCATATAATTTAATAGCAATGCATGTTATAAAATAATAAACTAGACACATAGATTCCATTTATCTATAACCTTAATGGCAAATAGCCGTTCTACCATGACTTGTTTAATATAATATACCTCTCGGACCGTTCGCAGACGGTGTTGGCAGGAGGGCAGAGGTCAAGCCCTAGGCCTCTTAGTTGTGGAGTGCCTCAGGGTTCGGTGCTCTCGCCCCTCCTGTTCAACATCTATATGAAGCCGCTGGGAGAGATCATCCGTAGCTTCGGGGTGAAATATCATCAATATGCTGATGATACCCAGCTATTCATCTCCACCCCGAACCAACCCAGTGATGCCCTCGATGTGATGTCCCGTTGCCTGGAAGCGGTACAGATTTGGATGGGAGAAAACAGGCTTCGACTCAACCCGGCCAAGACTGAGTGGCTGTACATACCGTCATCTCGTTTAGTCCAAGAGATTCCATCTCTGACTATAGGAGGAGAGATGTTACCTCCCATTGATAGAGCACGCAATCTGGGCGTCCTCCTAGACTCACGACTCAGTTTTGAAGATCATATTGGAGTCGTGGCTAGGGGGGCATTTGCACAGATTCGTCTTATATACCAATTGCGCTCCTTTTTGGACCGAGATGCCCTACGTACAGTCACCCACGCACTCGTCACCTCCCGTATTGATTACTGTAATGCTCTCTACATGGGGCTGCCCTTGAAGACCACCCGGAGGCTTCAGCTGGTGCAGAATGCAGCTGCACGGGTAGTGATGGGAGCACCCCGATACTCCCATATTACACCCCTCCTGTGTGAGCTGCATTGGCTACCAGTTGCCCTCCGGGTGAGATTTAAGGTGCTGGTACTTACCTTTAAAGGCCTACATGGCTTAGGTCCGGGATACTTGCAGGACCATCTGCTGCCGGGAACGAATTCCCATCGTCCAGTACGCTCACACAGAGAAGGCCTCCTCAGGGTACCGTCAGCTAGGCAATGTCGGCTGGCGACCCCCAGGGGGAGGGCCTTCTCTGTGGGAGCGCCAGCCCTATGGAATCAGCTCCCCCCTGAGCTTCGGATGGCCCAAAACCTCCAATCCTTTCGCCGTGGCCTCAAAACACTCCTGTTCCACCAGGCTGACCTGGACTGACAGGCATTTTAATTAATTTATATTTAGAATTTTTAATTTATTTTTAACTCCTTAATTTTAATTTATTGCACAGATGATTTCAATTTTATTTTTATCTTGATTTCTGTACTTATTATATGTTTTGTTGTTAGCCGCCCTGAGTCCTTCGGGAGATAGGGCGGGATATAAATCCCATCAATAAATAAATAAATAAATAAAATAAATAATCTAAGCCAGTTGCAGCAGTCTATGACAGGGGTGTCAAACTCAATTTCATTGAGGGCCGTATCAGCATTGCGGTTGCCCTCAGGGGGCCAGGTGGGTATGGCCAGGGTGGGCGTGGCCTACTGGGTGAGCATGGCCAGCTCTACATCGTTCGCATCAAGGGTGCCTATGGGGGCCTGGGCAGGAGTGGGACAGATCTGAGGGTCTCTGGCAGAAGGAGGGTCTCTGGGCCAGGGCCAAGGCAGTGGGGGCCGTTCCCTCACTGTTTCCAGGATGGCTTCGCAGGCCACATGAAACCACTTCGCGGGCCGGATCCGGACCCCGGGCCTTGTGTTTGACATGTCTGGTCTATGACATAGAATACTCTGTGAATTGCAGGAAAAATTGTTGCTGAGCTCCTTGCCAGTCCATTTCACCATTTCAGCGAAGAACTCCAAGTTTACATATCTGTCACACTATAGCACCAATCCTCTAGAGATTGTAACCTTTGTTAAAATCAACTATGTGGATGTAACCCATAAATGGAGAAATGGCTTACTCTCCGGAAACCACATTAAAAGCTATTTTGGAACTATACACATACTCTTTTACCCTAGAACAGGGGTCGGCAACCTGAAACAGTGAAAGAGCCACTCGGAACCGGTTCCCTCAAAAAAACCACAAAAAACTGGGGAGGTGCAAAATGTGCGCACGCATGCGCATGCACATGCGCAGAACAGGGGGCTTGATTGAAGAGTGGAGCCTAAGGCGAGACACGCACCGGCCCTGCCCCCATCCAGCTCTGGTATGGACGGCTCTGCCGTCCTGGCTTCCCCTCCCCTCGGAAAAGACTGCTCCGAGGGAGCTGAGGAGGAGGAGCCGCTGCAGCAATTCTTCCGAGGCTGCTGCTCGGACTTGCCTATCTCGGCTTGCTGCGGGATTTGGGGGATTTTGTGGGATTTTTGCATGCAGTTTACTGGGGGGGGGGAGGAGGAGGAGGAAGCATGGGGCAGCGAGGGGAATAGGGCAGACGAGGAGGGCTCCTCCCTCCCTCTCCAAGGCAAGCTGCCCTCCTCTCCATCCTGTGCCCCCTCTCCCAAAGAGTTTGGCTGGCAGTTTGTCAAACACCACTCTTCCTCCTCCTCCTCCTCCTCCCCCTCCCCATTCCAGCTTGAGCACAGAGTTTGTGCCAGAAGAAGAAGAAACGGGGGGCTTCCCCCACCACCCACAGTTTCTCTTCCTCTCTTCCTTCTCCCATCACTTCTTTGGCTTGTGTTTGCTGGGAGCCCACCCAGATTTGAACACCTTGGATTCCGACTCTTCCTCCCACACACCCTGCCCCCGTGCATCCCTTATTCCTCCCCCCAACCCGACACCGGCACAGCCCACCCCCTTTTTCCTGTCCTTCTTGTGAGCGTGCAGGGGCACGCCTAGCTTGCAATAGGACCGGCATGGAAGGCGATGCCGCCGCTGCCACCACCACCACTGCAAAGACGGTAGCAGCCCCGGCGCAAAGCCAGAAGGGCGGCTGAGCACCCCCCTCACCGCTATTAAGCTCTCCTCTCCCTCCCTCCCTGAGCCCCAGAATGTTCCTCCTTCCCCACTATTCTGAGCGCTGTTGCGAAGCTTCGATGCAATTGCAAGGGCGGCAAGCAAGGGGACTGTGAGAGTGTCAAGGCGCAAACCCTGCACGGTGCCAGGCTTGGGGTTCTTTTTTTGAATGTGGCATAAAATCAGGAATGGGGAGCTGGCTGGCTGACTGGGAAAACTCCCCTCTTTTGCCTGTTTCCCCCCCCTTGTGCCTTTCCAGAAGGAAAACAGGAAATTCTCTTTCCAAACTGCAACGCCCACCTGACCTCTCTCCTGCTGGCGCCCTGCTCGCAGATCCCGATGCCGCTATTTCGGTCTTTTTGGGTAGCCCCTGGCCTGGCCAGGAAGGGAACTTCTGGGGACGTTGTCCCGGAAAGGGGGGGCTGAGAGCTTGGGCAGGCAGCAAGCTTGCGATTGCGCTGAGAGAGAGAGAGAGAGAGACAGAGACAGAGAGAGGCAATTGCATTTGCCTTCTCCCCCCCTCTCTCTTTCTGGGTTTTCTGAGGCGAAGGAGGAGGAAATGAAGTGCGGGCTGCTCACCATCGCGTTTCGGGCACAGACACCGCGGGGCTTAAGCGGCGAAGAGAAAGGACGAGCCGAGGTGGACTCTGCTTTCATTGTTTAAGTTTGCCTGCTCGGCTTCTCTCCAGCCATCCAATCACGCAGCTCTTCCCTCCTGCAAGCCTCAAGCTCACCGGCCCTCTCTTTTTCCTGCAATTCCCTCATCATCATAAAAAATAATGAAAGGCATGCGAGACGGCAGCAGTGTTTTCGGAGGAGGGGAGCCCGAGGAAGGTGCAGCAGGTGGAAAAAGGGCTGCTGCCGTCTCGCCCGACTCCCTCCCCACCCCACTCTTTCGCGGCAGGGCCATCTGGCCCTTTTTCCGTCTGCTGCAACTTCCTTGGGCTCCCCTCCTCTGAACACACTGCTGCCATCTCGCCCGACTCTCTTTCCACCCCACTCTTTTGTGGCATGGCCATTTGGCCATTTTTCCATCTGCTGCACCTTCCTCGGGTTCCCCTCCTCCACTGTTTTGCCCAGTGAGGTCAGGAGAGAGTTGGGCGAGACGGCAGTGGTGTGTTCGGAGGAGGGGAACCCAAGGAAGTTGCAGCAGACACAAAAAGGGCCGGACGGCCCTGCTGCAAAAGAGTGGGGTGGAAAGAGAGTCGGGAGAGACGGCAGCGGTGTGTTCGGAGGAAGGGAGCCCAAGGAAGGAGCAGCAGATGGAAAATGGGCCCACTCACCTTTCCAGCAGTCCTCCAGTCACTTCCTCAGCTGTCGCCATGTGGAGTCCAAAAAGAAGAAAAGAGGTTTGTGGGCAGTCCCACAAACCAAAGAAGTTCAACCAATTAATTCAAACTTTGCGAGTTTTTTTTTCATGAGAAGTTTGAATTGATTGGTTGAACTTTTTTAGTCCCACTTTTTTTTGGGGGGGGGGGAACTGCACATGGCGGAGGAGAACTGGGAGCTGCAGGAGACGGCTGAAAGAGCCGCATGCAGCTCCGGAGCCGCGGGTTGCCGACCCGTGCCCTAGAAAGACCATTAGTAGATAATGATTGATAACATCCTGGATAAGGTATTGATTTTATCTTTTGCATTTATATAAATTCAAATGCTAGAGGTGCAGTATGTTATTTTTTGGGTGCTATTTACAACATATATCTCCCCCCCACCAGCTCTCTAGATGTGTTAGACCAGAACATTGGTATTTCTTGGTCAGTTAATCCCATAGGTTGGAAATTCTGGGGGATGGACTCCTGCACCATGTGTTGGAACTCTGAATCAGAGTGATGAAATCTAAAACCGAAAGTATGGGGACACTGCTTTCTGAACTAAGATGTTTGGGTTGAAGAAGAAGAGAAATGTTTTTAAGCTAAGCATCACAATCCTAATGAAGAAGAGCATAGCACGGTCAGAAAGCATATCTGGATATTGAGGACATCTGACAGGAAAGTGAGCCTGTGATCTCTGAAGATAAAGAGCATGAACTGCAAAGGAAACCACTCTCCAGTACTGTTGTGATTCAGGGTCAGCCTGTGGGTTCGGCAGTTGGGTCGGACGACTCAGAGGAGGAGGAGGGGGGTGTTGAAGACCTTGCTGAGGGGGTTGAAGATCTTGCTGATGAGAGCCCTCAGCCAGGCCCCTCCCACTTGGTCACCACGGAGACCCAGCTGTGTGAGCCTGACAGCGTGGATGAAGATGACCCACAGCTGGCCCTGTTCAAGGACGCCCGACGCAGGAGGCAGTCAATTAGGAGTAAACAGAGGAAGGCAATGGGGCTTCTCGGAAGGAGGCAGAGAGAAGCCACGCCCTGAACTCTATATAAGGGGAATGTGTGGGGAGGGCTGGTTTGCTGAAGGCAACCGCTTGGATAGTTCGTGTTTCTTAAAGTTCCTGTTTCTTGGTTCGTGTCTTGTTTTTGTAGCTGTAAATTTGGCAGGCGTAATTCCAGCCTCTTGCCGTTTGTAAAGGGGTTGTCCCTGCCTTTTCTGCAGGGCCGGTAGCAGGCTGGTACAGAACAAGTACACCTGCAATGGCCACTGGCCTTAGAACACACTCTCCACGTACCTGTGATGATCTCACTGAGTTTGTGGCTTTCATCATGATTGCTCAGCAAATCTGCCAGGCCAACCACCACCAGCCCTACGATGGTGATCAGGATGCCCAGCCATTGGCTCAGTACCAGCTTCCTCCCCAGGAAGGCTACTGAGAGCAGGCCAGTAAAGATGATCACAGCTCCACGCAACATCTGAAAGCTAGAAGCACTGGTCATGTTCAGAGCTGGAATGGCAAAAAATGGGTAGTGGGGAAAGAGGGAAGAATGGTGATTAGAGGAAAAATTGGGAGGAGGAGGAGACAAAGGACAACTGGAAATTGGGCTTCCGATAGCATGAACGGATGCTCAAAATAAAAGAACTTACGTTGTCCCCCTTCCTTTTCAGACATTATACAGCGCCAAGAGATTTTGCTCCAGAGGGAAGAGCAGGAGAAGAAAAATGATGACAAAGGGATTGTATACTACAGAGTAAATAGTGCTTCCATGAGCGAAATCCTTTTATTCTGTCTCCCCAACTTGGTAGGTGGTTATATCAAGACTGGTGCCCACATCCCAAAACATGATTTGCCACTCTTTACGTGCTCGGCTTCATCAGACTTAAGCTATTTACTTATTCTGAATGGCTTGCTTTTCCTATTGTGTTAAAAACAGTGGCTTCTGAATGGAAGTACTGCATGACTGCATTTTTCAAACAGACAAGAGGGAGAGGAAGGTGTTTCTCAGTCCTTTCAGACAGGCAAGAAGCAAGGAACAGAAACTTCAGGGATTTAACTTTATTTTTGTAGGCTATAACAAACAATCCTGAAAATCTGTACACTTGCCCCTTGACCCCTTTTAAGGACCAGGTCAAGGCAGGGTCATTCTGAGCCTCTTTCTCATGCTTTTTACTTTCCCAGGGCTGATCAACTGGTTTTTTTTCTCTCCCTCATCTTTCTCAAGGCCAGAGTTAAACTCCTCCAAAGTATACTATTCTTAGTAAAACCTCCCCCTCCCCCACTCTTTTACTGGATTTTTTACTGGAGCCCTAGTGGCACAATGGTTAAAATACAATATTGCAGGCTAATTCTGCCTACAGCCAGGAGTTCGATCCTAACTGGTTGACTCAGACGTCCATCCTTCCAGGTTCGGTAAAATGAGGAACCAGATTGTTGGGGTTAATATGCTGACATTGTAAACTGCTCAGAGAGTGCTGTAAAGCTATGGAGCAGTATATCAGTCTAAGTGCTATTGCTATTTTATGCACCCATCTGTTAACACACTTACCCACATACATGAGGCTAGTCCCTGTCATATCACATAGTGCTGGAGGCAGGAAAAGCAATCGGTTAAATGGCTGAGGAGGTGTCATGGTGGGTTCTGGCCTCCTCCGGTCAGTGCAGAGCAGGAGGTAGAAGACAGCCAGGCAGGAAAATTCCCCCAGAAACATGCCCACCGCCTGAAATGCAAACCAAAAGTCTGTCAAAGTTCTGGACTGTCATGGATAGCAAACACCCAAGGCCACCAACTGCTCTCAATCTCCTGGCAGAACTTGTACAAATTACCAAGTTGTTTTGAATCAAGGATTCGGACTTTTCAGTGTATATTCATGACCATTTCAACTGTGTTTTCTCTGAAAGCCTCAGTAGATGGCAGCATCGCTTCAATCCTAATTGGTTTTGGAGGCTAAGCAGGATTAGATGTAGTTATAAAATGGATGGGAGACACGTGGGAAATCCCAGGACTGTAGATGAAAGAAAATCTAAGAAGACAATGGTCCACCACTGGCATTGTTGCCAGGAAAACTATATTAATGTGCTGAAATAGTCACCAGAACTTCAACTCAATATGATTCCCCCCCCACGTCTATGGAAATGCATGTGAAAACCTGCACTAAGAGCTTGAGTTATACCTATCAAAATAGTCTATATCTGGCTTGATTATATCTCCATGTTCTCTCTGCTTGAGAAATACTGGCATGACTATCGCCCAGGACTGCAAGTAAGGGACCGGTTATGTGCATTTAAGGGCAGCAGCACACAGAGCAATAGACCCTGGCGTACATGCAGATGTGTCACAAAACGGGAAAACAAAAGCAAAAAAGAATACGGAGATTTTTGTGAATGCAGAATCAGAAAAACCTCTGCTCTTAGCATCACAGAAATCAGTTTGGCCCAGTATTTTTTAACCTTAGCAATTTTAAAATTGTGTAGAATTCAACTCCCAGAATTCCCCACCCATCATATGACTTAAGTGGTTTAGATACAATGAAAGAAAGTAGTGCAGAATCTTGCCAATGTTACCTGTAGAAAGGGATGCTGGAAATTGTGTGTTTCTGTTCCATGGCAGCCCGGTGCCTTCAGTTTGTCAGCCCACCTGAAAGGAAGGAGTGAGGCCTCAGTTAGAATATGTGTCCCCAAGATTCGGATTTACATCACATTTTGGCATTTGGGGATGTGAAACGTTGTAAAAGCTTGTGCAAAATGGTAATGGAGATGTTGTGATTCAGGGTCAGCCTGTGGGTTCGGCAGTTGGGTCGGACGATTCAGAGGAGGAGGAGGGGGGTGTTGGAGAGGTTGCTGAGGGGGTTGGAGAGCTTGCTGATGAGAATCCTCAGCCAGGCCCCTCCCACCTGGTCACGACGCAGACCCAGCTGTGTGAGCCTGACAGCGTGGATGAAGATGACCCACAGCTGGCCCTGTTCAAGGACGCCCGACGCAGGAGGCAGTCAATCAGGAGTAAACAGAGGAAGGCAATGGGGCACCTCGGAAGGAGGCAGAGAGAAGCCACGCCCTGAACTGTAAAAAAGGGGAATGCGTGGGAGGGCTGGTTTGCTGAAGGCAACCGCTTGAATAGCTCCTGTTTCATGGTTCGTGTCTTGTTCTGTTTGCTTTTGCATCCATAAATTTGGCAGGCTTAGTTCCAGCCTCTTGCCTTCTTGTAAAAGGGGTTGTCCCTGCCTTTTCTGCAGGGCCGGTAGCAGGCTGGTACAGAACAGGAGACTAGTCCATTCATCACATGGAGAATCTGCTAGAAGTCACTGATTCATTAGATTTCTACCTGCCATTCTGTCATCCACACCTCTTGAAGGACAAATCCTACCTGTGGGAGCCACACTGGGGATCTGAGAGTTTAAATGTACAGAAACCTGTCCTACAGATGAGTATCTCACGTATGTAAGGTCTTAGAAGAAGCCCCACTTATAAGTGGAGATCTAATAAACCAATATTTACCAAAACGTTTCTAATGTTTGGCTCTCAACTCCCGAAAAAGCAATTTGAGAATGTCCCTGTCTTTCTCACTTCAAGCCAAAACTGCCTGTTTAATAGATGAGATAGTGGCAGTTGGAAACGGTCCTTTTCATTCAGATATTGAAGAAGATGCATACCCTGCTAGCAAGGCCAAGTTGAAAGACAAGTGAAGAAATACTCCTTAAACAGCCTTCTCCAACCACAGCTCAACACATTTGAAGAAAATGACTACTAGGGAAAGCAAAACCATAAATTAATCGTAGCCAGTTTATTGACTTTGCTCAACTTCTAAGGGAAAAATCGCTCTTTGATACATTTCTTTGCCTGGACATGTCCCTAGCTTAGATATCTAACTGCAAACAAAACTGCAAAGAGTTTATTTGCTGACACCAGGCCAAATCTGGTTGCTGTAATTGGAAACTCTGATACAGCAAAGTAACACAAGAACAGATCTTTCACAGTTCAGGTGTCAAAGCTGCTATTCACTTATGCCAAAAGTAACATTTGGTGGAACAAAAAGACACCCAATAATTACACGATATAGTAGGTACACAGTCGCTATTGCTAAACATATATTGATGGAGATTAGGTCTGTGGGCAAGTGGTGGGGGGGCAGCTAAGATTTTTTTACACTGCAACTTTTCAGTAATGCCAATGAAAGGTAGGGTTGAATTGGAGGGTGTTTTTACCTGCTTTGATAGGGATATTTTTTATCGTTTTGCCAAAAATGGGTGATAAACAATGCTTGCCATTGTTAGGTTGCTTACAAAATATAGCAACAGGATCTTGCCCCAAAAGGGATTATAATGCAAAGAGCTCCTTCCCCACAGTATTGGTGGAATATTATTAATTAATAACCCAAGAGAGAGTTGATGGGGATAAAGAATGCTACACTATAACAGAGTAGGTGATGGGTCAGCTATCTGTGCAGTTGCAAGCAAAACCACGTCTGAAAAGGGTATTTGTGGCCTCCTGAGATTGGAAAGTCTTCATATCAGATGGAGTGGCTATAAGAGCTTTTAATTCACAACAGACAAAGCTAGACCAGAGTAAAGAGCATAGCTTAGTAGCATAACTACTCTGCGTGTAAAATAAATCCTCAGCAGCTTCAGGATGAGTAGAGAAAATTTTATGTCTGGAAATGTGAAAAGCCTCTCTGACAGTCAGCACTGACAACGTCAATTTAGATAGTTCTAGATTCAACATAAGTCACCACCATTTTTTCAGATTGTTGTGTGAATTAGGCCACAGTATTAAGCACAATGGCTGAATTTCTGTGCTACCATTTCAGACTTCTTCTGAGATGGAACTTTAAGGGTAAGGCAGGGATGAAATCTCATTCACCCAACTTAATACCTACTTCCCACAGAAGTAAAAAAAACAAAACTCTGATGATGTTACCAGAAAGTCAAGAAACTGAATAGCTGAGCAAAACCTTGAAATTTTGCCCATTCCTATATCAACCACGATATGACTTGCTTGGGCCTATTTCAACGTGTAGAAGACAACAAAATGAGATACAAAATGCAGTAACACGAGAGCTAAGGAATGATGGCAAAGGCTACATTCAGAATTTTATTATGAGGAAGGACCTGAAAAAGTTGGGAGTAAGGGGCAATCTGACTGTTGGGAGCTGCTGAAGTTTGAGAACTTGTAAAAGCAAAGTCCCTGAACTACCAGCTCTCTCCATCTTGCCAGTATGTACCAGCAAGCTGATGGAGTAGAGGCAAAACCAAATCTGGCCAACTATTTATTATTTATTACAGATTTATATGTCACCCATTCCCAAATTCAGCCACACTCAGACATAATTGTCCTGCTCTTCCATCTAAGAGGCTTCCATCTAAGCCTCGTAACAATTTTTGGGCAAAGCTATGTAATCATTCACAAATCATATGAGTTTAAAAGTACTATAATACAACATGTGCAAACATGTTTAAAGCAGCTACACCCCACAGGTTTCTTTCAATAAACTAGGAAAATTTTAGAGCACAGATATGTCCCCCCCAAAATGTCATGACTTGTCATCTTTCAAGTTTGCTTACTCAGCACTAGAGCTTGCAAAAAGTCAAAACAAATCTGTGGCAGAGATTTAGCTGATGAAATTTGGAAGAATCAGGAATATAGCTACAACGCCTAACAGTCACACAGATTCTTCAATGTTTACAACCATCAGAGGAAACCTATAGGTCAGGGGTGTCAAACTCAATTTCATTGAGGGCCGCATCAGCATTGCAGTTGCCCTCAGGGGGCTGGGTGGGCATAGCCAGGGGGGCATGGCTAGAGTGCTTATGGCCTACTGGGTGTGCATGGCCAGCTCTACATAGTTGGCATCAAGGGTGCCTATGGGGGCTTGGGCAGGAGTGGGACAGATCTGAGGGTCTCTGGCAGAAGGAGGGTCTCTGGGCCAGGGCCAAGGCAGTGGCGGCTGTTCCTTCACTGTTTCCAGGATGGCTTCGTGGGCCACATGAAACCACTTCGCGGGCTGGATCCGGCCCCCAGGCCTTGTGTTTGACATGTCTGCTATAGGTAGAAGAAATGCAACCAGGTATTATGAGATAGACTTAAGAAGAACAGAAGCCTCAGACTCAAGCAATTTTTCCCAACTGGATGTCTTCATGCAGCTATATTTGGCTAAGTTGGCTGGTTTATACAAATTTAAACCCAATCTATTTGGAGGACACTAGGTTGGGGAATCCAGCCATATTAATTGTAAACACATCTATACAGTATGTTGGTCCCAAGTGGCACCAATAGGGAGAGCTGAAAAATACTTTATGATCCACTCTCAGGCAAAAATATATCAAAGTTGCTAGTTGGGAAGAACAACAATGTGCTACAAGCAATCTAGGAAATGATGTAGAAAGAGAAATATTTGAGGAGAGTGACTACTGACTATGATAAAAAGAACCACCTACATGGAAGAAAATAAAAAGAATGGAGATGTGGAATGTCCCAAGCATGAACCATGCAAAGCTAGACATCAAGAAAGAAATGACAATGATCAAATAGGCATTCCTGGCATCACTGAGATAATTTTTGGTCAGATGAGTTTATGCAGTATTGTTCTAGAAGTGACACCATCAGAAGCACCGATAACAAATAAAATTCACGAATCAGTTGACAGCTTCAAAGCACTAAATACAAAAATAATAGCTGATTAAATCCAAACTAAATCTTTGAATGTCTCATTTGTCCAACTTTATGCACCAACAGAAGTATCTGAAGAATAGTTCTACGCTGACATTTAAGAAGTGCTATAAAAAGGTTGAAAAGAGATAGAATATACTTTATGGGACATTTCAACACCAAAATTGAAGACAATGAAGAAGCATAAATTGTTGGCAGATATTTTATACTAGAAAAAAATGAAGCAAGTATCTACTTAGGGCACTTCCACAACAGTGGCTGGCTGAGGACTACCAATGCAAGACTTATTCAACCCAAATGCTAGTTGTACACTTGGACATTGACAAATACATTGTATTGCAACTAAAATCAATTATAAGTTATATAGCCAATAATGGAAAAACACAGTTATTTCTGTTCAAAGTTTACCCATTGCAGGCTATGGTTTGAATTATCAACTACTTGTAGGCAAAGTTGGTTTTAATTCAAATTCTGTAACATCAAAAAAGAATATAGTCCTGTATGTAGGAAATGTAATATTGAGAAGATTTCACCTCTATATAGTATGTAGTTGAAATAAACTAAGAGTTAATTAACCATGGAAAAATAACCAAATGAACTGTGGAAAGATCCAAATAAGTTTTCAAATAAACAGCCCAGAAACATGGCCATACAAAAATCCAGCAAAGCAAATGGCTTTTAGTGGAAATCATCCAAATTATTAAATACAGAAGAAAAGCTAAAGCCATCGCTGACAAAGCAAGGTAACTTAATGAGGACTTTCAACTTAAAACTAAAAAAAAAAGAGAAATACTGGGATGAGCATTGTATACAATGGAAGACAGAAACTGAAAAGGATACATTTTTTGCCCTAATAAAGAAAGACAGGAAAAAATCAAGTTAATTTAATTTAATTTAATTTAATAATTTAATTTGTATACCGCCCTTCTCCCGAAGGACTCAGGGCGGTGAACAGGGCAATACATAATAAAAACAAGATACATCCCAATCCCTCCAAAAGGGTGACACTCGCAACTGCTACACAAAAGCCTTGATTTCATGCATTAGCAAAAATTTGTTGAAAATCATACAACAAACCATGAAAAAAGAGCTGTCCAAAACATAGAAGAGGAAAAGGTACTTGAAACCACACTTTGAATGTTGGAAAAAGCATGCAGATTTCAAAAGGACATATATTTATTCTTCACTGACAATATCGAAGCTTTTCAATTACATTAAAATTTATCCAAGTATTTATAAGAAATGAATGTTCCAGTATTCTTGATTAAATCAATAAAATCATTATGCAACAACAAAGATGCTGTCAGAACACATACTAGTTCAAGACTGGAAAAAATGTCTGGGAGGGCTGTATTCTATCCCCTTTGATTTATAAGGTAAAGGTAAAGGTTCCCCCGCACATGCATGCTAGTCGTTTCCAACTCTAGGGGCCGGTGCTCATCTCCATTTCAAAGCCGAAGAGCCAGCGCTTGTCCGAGGACGTCTCCGTGGTCATGTGGCCGGCATGACTAGATGCCAAAGGTGCACGGAACGCTGTTACCTTCCCACCGTAGTGGTCCCTATTTTTCTACTTGCATTTTTACGTGCTTTCGAACTGCTAGGTTGGCAGAAGCTGGGACGAGTAACAGGCGCTCACTCTGTTACGCAGCACTCGGGATTCGACCCGCCAAACTCCCGACCATCTGATCGACAAGCTCAGCGTCCTAACCCACTGAGCCACCGCGTCCCTTTTTGATTTATACATAGAGGCAATTTTGAGCAATCTTAACTAAGATGAATCAGGATTGGAAAAAAGATTGGTGGCAATTTAAGTGATGCAGGTGACACCATCTTACTAGCAGAAAATGCTATAGAACAAATTATTCTAAAGATCAAGGCAGAAAGTGAAAAAAGCTGGATTGCAGGTAAATACCAAGAAGTTTAAGGTAATAAAAACAGCTGGAAATGGTGACATCAAGAGAAAAATTGACTGAATCAGTCCCAAGGACTTTATTAGATCATTTGGTTCTAAAAATGACTGAAGATGTTTTAACCCAAAATTAAATATAGAATATCACTTAGCCATGCTGCAGCAAGTAGAAGGAAGATCCACCAAGCCATCATACCAACTGCAGAATAGTAAATGATTATTTTTATATAGGATGATAAAAATGGACAATAAAAATGTGGATAGAAGAGTAGACTCCTTTTAATTTATGGATCTGGAGATGTCTACTGTGTATGTCTTGGACAATAAAAACAACAAGGAGATTTTAGATTACACCATACCAGAAATAACACTGGAAGCAAAGATTATCAAGCTAAGGCTGTCTTATTTTGACCATATCATGTGATCAAATTCCTTAGAGAAATCAAGGTTGGTAAAGAAAATGATGAATCAATATTATCAAGCAAGATATTGAGCTGATCTTAAAGGGTCTGAAAGTTGGATGAGACTGAATAGATAAAGGGTTTGGTTGGAGAAGGCTACCTAAACATTATTACCCCTACTTGTCAGGCACTATTAGCATGCTTTTCTCTCTTGCTAATAAGGTGCTGAAATATATATTCATTTTCGTTCAGAATCTACCACAATATTACATTTTTGTTTCTCTGAATAAATCAGGCTTCACTACATTCCTCTTCATTCAAAGAGGTGTCAATTCAGTGTATTTTTCTTTTTCCACTGAAATTCTGATAACAATCTCAATGTGCTATAACCAAATGACAAGAATGTTCATTGATCATTGGCTACCTTCTCAGTCTTGAGATCTGCTCTCTCCTCTATCTTATCTGCAGCAGCAATCCCCTTGTTTACCAGAAAATCAAGTTTCAGACAGAATAGGCAAAGCCACCAAAGAGAAAAATGGGTGATGAAGTTGAAAGAGAAATACTTCCAGGAAACAGGGTCCCTTAATATGTGGAATAGCTTTTTATCTCCAGGTATTTCCCTCATATCCAATAAATGGAAACAGGAAGGAGAAAAACGAGCTTCTTGACGAACTGAGTCCCCCCCTTTTCCTATTTGTGTACACTTGTCATCCCTAGCTTCGCAGTTATTTGCATCTATTAAAATATACTTTGGCCAGTTAAAGCAGATAACACAGGTAAGTTTAAGTGGAAGGGCTTATTTATCATCCTGAATTGCCTTTTTTTTACTGCTAGCCTGATATCTAATCCCAGCAATTGTGATTTGTAAATCAAGGTGTACAGCAAACCATGCTGTGTGAACTCAACTGATGTGGATTATTCTACTAACCCTGGTGAAAGAGGCCTGACTTCAGCACAATGTGTAAAATGTGTCTCCAGCCACCTCACAATGTGATAGGACCCTCAGAAGAACTGTGCAGGATCAAAGTCCTTCTTCAGTTCAGCTTCACAATGAACAAAAACTATCTTTCAGAAGCTATTAAACAGGATGTAAGTTCCGAAACTTGATTTTATTTATTTATTCACCTAAGTGACTCTGGGCAGCTTACAATAAAATGGTCTCCTGTTGGCATTTCTCAGCAACTGGGAACATACTGGCTCAGTTCACATAATGGCCTATAATGTAATGAGGTTAAGTAACTGTAATTCAATGGGAACCCATACAGTACCAGTATGGTACCATTACATTAAGCCATAATATAACTTATTTTTTTGGGGGGGCATATCAAGTAAGAGAACCTAGCAGCTATGGGTTGATAATCTTTAGGTTAATCCATTATATGAACTCCCCCCAACTCTGAAAACTGCAATTAATGTCTAGCTAACCAGTTCAACAGATTCCAATTATTCTGAAAAAAAAGGCATTCAAGCAAGTACACAAGACCCTGGCAAGAGACTCTTAAAAGAGAATATTTGTAGCTCAGGGTTGAAATGAGAGGTCCTTGGTGTTCTGTGAGCTTGGTTGTTTTCTTGCAAACCGTTCATTATCCAAACTAGGTAGCATCATCAGTGCCTTTCCCCTCCATGTTTTGGAAGAATGGAGGATCTCAGAGAGTTCATCACAGACTATTCCCTCCATCCCACCCCGCACTCCCCCCATTCCTTACACTCCTTTCGCAAACCTCGGTCGCTCTTTGGGCTGCCCCTCTTGTTTTTTTTTTTTTAACGGCAGCTGCTCTTCCCAAGCTCCATCTCGTCCTATTCTAACGCGGGCAGAGAGGACGAGACGATGTCGGGGCTGCCTCCCCACGTCCCACCCCGACTTACTTCGCGGAAAGCGTGTTGATGGAGCCGGTGATTAGCATCAGCGCCGCCAAGCACAGCTGGTACCTCGTCCAGGCCATCGCTGATGCCTGCCGCCCTCAAGTAAGCCGGCGGCCCCAACTATCCTCCGCAGCGGCTCTGGTGCATTTCCTCCTCGGCACGTCACATGACCGCCGTCGATCAGCTGACAATCGGCTGAGCTGGCAAAGGCGCCCACGTTTTGCAAGCCGCCTTCTCAGCAACGACCGTGGTGGGGAGGGGAGAAGCTCGTGACTCTGTCCTCTCCCCCCCTCCCTCATTGGAAGACGAGGGATGCTTTGCGAGCAGATTAGACGGCAGTGGAGTCTTTTCGGAAGTGAAACGGAGGCTGTGCGTTTTAAGTGAAAGCAGGCAGGAGTTCAGCCGGTGAAGCTTCCTTCCTCTTCCGTTCCTCTTCCGCTTGTTATTGTCAAGAAGGGATTTGCCCTTAGTTACTGCCTCCCTAAGAATCACAATGTGCATTGTTTGTGCTGCAATCCTAAGGAGTGACGGTTGAAAAAATAGTTTGAGCTAAGCATTTTAGAGAAAGACCCAGATTTTGCTGTTTGCGCGAAGTAAGTAAGGAATAGCAGAGCTGGGCAGAAATTAGGCTTGCTAGTATATACAGATATGGAACTGAAACTGCAGACAGAGAAGAAGGAAGTGTTTCTGCTAGAGTCCCTTATCCAACATTGCTCATCTTAAAAAAAATTAAGGAGAATTCGACTTGGTTAATACTTAGGTGGGAGACCATTAAGATATTCCATTCCTGAAGGCCAGACTGAAAAGTTGAAGAAACATCTTGAAAGAAGGCAATGGTAAGCTTAGCAGTACTATTGCAAAGAAAATTCCATGGATACGCCCAAGTAATCAGGAGAAATCCAACACAAATTGTTCTTTCTTTACTTGACATGCCATGCTTCCTGATAGATCAAATCTCTGATTTGCCACAGACTGAAGATTCTAATTCAGAATTGTTTTAAATTGGCAGCACAATTACACCATGAACCAGAGCAAAAGGTAAAATTAATAGCTTTGTTGAAGTTGGTTGATCATCAAGAGGCTAGCATTTTTTGAATGTACAAGGAGATGGTACAGGAAAGTGTTCAAATAAATGATTTGGATTCAAAAGTCTGTTAAATTACCTAACATTCTATGAATAATTATTGTTTATATATATAGTCATCTTTGGCTACTCTCGTACATTTAATTTTACCAATCATCTCCTTTTACTATTTTCACCTCTGCTCCAATGAATCTGACACAGCAGTGTATTCTCTTGCAAGGATAATGCTGCACAAATTCAAATGAAGTGATTCAAATGTAGCCAATTGTAATGTTAATATTTATTTTGTCGCCTCTTGATGAGATGGATGTATACATATTTAACAAATAAATATAAATTTGTACTCCAGGAAAAACTGCTAAATCACTGCTATTTTTCCAAATGTCACAGAACTTTTTATAGTTTTCACTGTTTAGTCAATTTGTTTAGCTTAATTAAGTTGAATTTAGGGACAAAGATCTACTTGTGCTTCTTTTTTCAGGCAGGCATACTAGGCCAGTGATAAGTTCTGGAATGTCACATTTTGGAACAATAGGAAGGCAAGTGTGTAATGCTTTACCACACTTCAGTGTACTGAGGCTACATACAGTAGTTGGGAGTGACTTGGGACTTCACAGTTTCTAGAAATCTGCCCCAAATATTTCTAGGCACTTGCCTTGCTACTGTTCCAAAATGCTTTGCTATGTTATGTAAAGTCAAAATGTGACCCTCACTTTCTTTTGCATTTGCCCTCAGCCTGGATCTCAAGAAAATTAAGAGTTGACAACATCTGAAAAGGCCATCTTATCCTTCCTTGCAGAAGCTGCTGTTTTGATTGGTATCCTGAATGTATTGGTTTGCTTGCAGAGTTGTAGGAATCTCAGCGTGTTTTTTCTGCTCTGCAGGGTCTAAAGAAAGTTAGTAGCAATAAAGTGGTGAAGACAAAGCAAAAGAATCCATCAGAAACCTAAGTTAGCATGGTTATACATGGTTATACATGGTTCTTTTAGTAGATACCCTAATATCTATCAAGCATGGCAAAAAAGAAGTGGAAAAATAAAATCCAACAGAATAACAGTGGCTCAGTCCAATTTGCTTCATATCTTGGTGAAAACATGTCCATTGGGGTACACAAGATTTTAAAAAGTGCCTCCAGACTTAAAACATTACACATGTGAATTTAGACTTTTATGGTATTATAGTTGTTCGGAAATGCAAACACTAAAAGCTCTTTTAGTCTGTTGAGCTTGATGGTTCATCTTGAAATTAAAAA
Organism: Vipera berus; assembly: GCF_964194415.1. Taxonomy (NCBI): domain Eukaryota; kingdom Metazoa; phylum Chordata; class Lepidosauria; order Squamata; family Viperidae; genus Vipera; species Vipera berus. The sequence goes on along the minus strand of NC_138202.1, from coordinate 336,333,285 downwards.
AGCTTTTAAAGCATATGCCTAGTTTCTCCAGGAGATTTACCGTGCCCAAGACAACATACAAATCATGACTAACATTCCTTCTGGCATTTTGAATTTTGTCTCATTAGGCAACTGATGGATTTGGCTGTACGGTTGACTAACCATATTTTCTTGAGAACCAGATTCAATACCTGACACCTCTATTTTTAAAAATGGAGAAGCTATTACTGGTTTATTACTCTTGAGTAATAGAGCTGTTTTGCCTCGAATACATGCTGTGCATTAAATGTACTGAAGCCTCCATTTTTCCACTACAGCAGGAGTCCCCAACCTGTGGGCTACAGCCCGGTCATGGGCTGTGGCCTGCTGGCCACCAGGCTGTGGGACAGGCTGGCCAGTGCATGCCAGCACACTCCCTCACTTGTGCTAGCGCTGTGGCTGTGGGGCGCGAAAGTGGGCTGCTGCCCCGCTGTACAAAAATGGGTGCTGCAGAGGGCAAAAACGGGCCACCACTGCGCTGAGGGACACAAAAATGGGTACCGCTGTGCCGTAGGGTGCGAAAACGGGCTGGCACTGCGCTGCAAGGTGCAAAAACAGTGCCGTGAAAGAATGGGGCAGGGTGAGTATCACGCAGGTGCTAGCCCTGCCCCATTTGTGTTGTGTGTGTGTACGTGGCCCCGTGCACGTGTAAAATGCTTCCCTCTCCCTTTCCCTCCGGTCTGCCAACCAAGAAAGGTTGGTGACTTCTGCGCTACAGCAGGGGTCTCCAACCCCCGGTCCATAGACTGGCACTGGTCCGCAGGATGCCAGAAACCGGTGAAGCCCCATCTACGGGATGCAGGCAGCACATGAAACCACGCCCCCTCTGGTCCGTGGAAAAACCTCTCTTCATGGAACTAGTCCCTGGTGCCCAAAAGGTTGGGGGCCACTGCGCTACAATATAGAATGTATTGTATATAGATTGGTGCCCCTTACTTTTTGTTTTTTTTTAGGTTTTTTTTTACTAACTAGCATTATTTCTGAAATCTCATGAGATGTAGGATTTTTGGCTTGGTGTTAAATTCCGGACTGTGCTCTAAAATTGCCTGGGCGGAAGAATAGGCCGAAATTCTTGTATCGGTCTGTTGTGGAAAGCAACTTTCAGAGATGTCTTCACAGCCGACCAGTCTAAATGCAAGCTAGCTGGAGTAAGTTTCCAAGAGTAGCTGAGATCGACTTTGTCACATATTGAATAAAATCCTCCAATCCTTCTCTGCCACAGAGGAGAAGAAGGTTTTGAGGGACTGCACGCAAATCTCTGGGAGAACAGAGAGAAAGGAATAACTGCTGACCAAGGAAGAAAAAACTGGGTTTTAACAGGTAAAGGAGAAGCAGAGGCAATGCTTGTTTCAGGAGTCTTGTTTATTTCTGTAGAAATAGGTAAGCGTTTAGATAAGAATTTGCTATTAGAATTTTGATTTGATATGAGTGTGCTAGCTTAGTCTTTATTGTAAACGTGTGACTATGTCTAAATAAAATGATTAATGTATAATTCACACAGTTGTCATGTATTTTTTGGATTGCGTTCAAGAATCTAGCTTAACAGGCTTTAAATGATCACTTTTCTTTCAAAAGCTGGAGCTATGTAAATTTGCAACTGAACATGGATAGAAGAGAATATTTGTAGGTCAGGATTGAACTGTGGGATCCTTGGGGCTCTCTGAGCTTGGTTGTTTTCTCACAGGTGTTTGTTTACCAAATACTGCCTGATGATGTTACCTAGTTTGGTAATGAAAAGTCTATGACAGACATGTCAAACACAAGGCCCGGGGGCCAGATCCGGCCCGCGAAGTGGTTTCATGCGGCCCGCAAAGCCATCCTGGAAAGAGTGAGGGAACGGCCCCCACTGCCTTGGCCCCGGCCCAGAGACCCTCCTCCTGCCAGAGACCCTCAGATCTGTCCCACTCCTGCCCAGGCCCCCATAGGCACCCTTGATGCGAACGATGTAGAGCTGGCCACGCCCACCCAGTAGGCCATATGCACTTTAGCCATGCCCACCCAGTAGGCCACGCCCACCCAGGCCACACCCATCTGGCCCCCTGAGGGCAACCGCAATGCTGATGCGGCCCTCAATGAAATTGAGTTTGACACCCCTGGTCTATGAGAAAGTAACCAAACTCAGAGAGCACCAAGGATCCTGCAGCTAAACAATGAAGTGGTCAACCCTACCAGATAGTCTGATGGAGAAATGCCCTTGTTTCCCCTGAAATTTGGCAGCTCTGTAAATTATCTTTTTCCTCAGAGCTGTTAATATTTAAAGTTTAAAAGGGCTTCTCCTTTGAAGCTTTTTCTGTTTTTTTTTTTTAAAATAAAGTTTAATTTTGTTTCTACCCCCTTGAGATTAGTCTATCTCCAAGGACAGAAGGGTTGAAACTTCTGGTCACTTGGGTGGCAAATGGCCAGGAGAATATGATATAGAATTTATTATTATTTTTTTAAAAAAAGCTTTTATCTAGTAATTGTCACGAAGTAACACAAGATGCAGAAGCATTATATTTCTCATATATCAGGGTTAAGGGGAAGAGTGCCAAGTGAGGCACTGTAGAAAATGATTTGTGGTAGTGAAAACTAGTCCAAGGACAGAAGGCCAAGTCTGGGAGTGAAGAATCAAAGGGCTTTTAGGACAGGAGGTTCTGTCTAGGGGTTCTGTTGAGTTACTACAGTGTTGCAAGATATATATTTGGTTTTAGAATAGCTTGTTGTATGAAGCCGGCAACAATAATTGGGTTCATTTAGCATCAGAACCACTGAGGACCTAGCAGTTGCACTAGGCCAGGGGTAGGCAACCTCGGCTCTTTTATGACTCATGGACTTCAACTCCCAGAATTCCTGAGTCAGCTATGCTGACTCAGGAATTCTGGGAGTTGAAGTCCATGAGTCATAAAAGAGCCAAGGTTGCCTACCCCTGCACTAGGCAAATGTGCTAGATGTGTTAAGTTTATCCAGTTTTTAGTGGCAGGCTATATTGTGCAAATTCAGCCTGCTTGATCAGCCTAAAGCAGGGGTGTCAAACTCGCAATGTCATGTGACGTGTCGCGACATATCACGACTTTTTCTCCATTTCTGGCAATGGGATGGGCACAGTTTCAGCCTGACGCATCCGGCCTGCAGGCCGACAGTTTGACACCCCTGGCCTAAAGGCTCTTTAGAATAGAATGAGAAAAATTGACTGATTTAGTAACCAAGTTAAGTCTGTTGTATGAATCTATCTGTTATGGTTTAAAATGTTCTGTGAATTAGGCCTGTGGTTCCAAACATAGAGAAGCAAACATTGCTTCTTTCTTTTTTTATTCCCATAAAGCTTTTTGAGGCTTTTGCTTCAGTCTAAGATTACCTCTTCATTTGCCAAGATCTACTGTACATATCTAAGAACTCTTTCATACCAAGAAACTTCCCTCAGTTCTTCCCTCCTTCTTTCATTTTTATGGCTGAATCATTTTATCTACATAGAATTCTTGTACCAATTATAAATTTTATACCAGTTATAAATTTTATAATTGGCTAGAGTTGCTTCAGCATGGATTTTGATCTTTTCTTTATATGAACAACCTCTCTGCCCCCCCCCCCGCCCCTAGTGCTGTGTCAGTCTGATCCTGTTAGAACTCCTAATTTAATCTTAGAAGGGGAGTGAAACCTTATTAGAATTGCTGGCAGGCAGCAATATCTGACTGCTGCCATATTTTGAAACTCCAAATTACAGTGTACAAGAATTAAATGCAAAACCGCTGGAGGATCTGAGCTGAGCCAAGTAATTTGTTTAGCTGATATTTGTTCTTCAAGTAGCCTGGTGCAAAACGTATAGAACTTTATGGATCAACATCAGAATGATGAACTGCAATACACATAGTTCTTGACTTACATGAAATACAGATATTTCTTGTCTTACAACAGTTTATTTAGACACCATTCAAAGTTACGATGGCACTGAAAAAGCTGACTTATGACTGTTTTTCAGACCTACGACTGTTGCATCATCCCTGTGGTCATGTGATGAATATTTGGAAGCTTGGCAACTGGTTCATATGTATGACAGTTGCAGTATTCTGGGGACAGTCAGGACAGATGTGATCACCTTTTGTGACCTTCCGACCAGCAAAGTCAATCGGGAAGCCAGCTTCACTTAACAACTATGTTACTAACTTAACAACTGCAATGATTTACTTAACAACGGTGGCAAGAAAAGTTTGTAAAATGGGGCAAAATTCAGTTCACAAATGTCTCAGTAACATAAATTTGGGGGTCACTTGTGGTCGTTAGCGAGGACTAGTTTTACAGTGAGGGTCACCACTGTTCCAGAATACAGTGTTTTGGTCCCTGGTTCCTACCAATTCAAGTGGTTGCATTCTGTCACAGAAAGCCGGTCCCTGATTTAGCAATTTACAGCTGCTGTAAATGACAGCATCAACTGAGATACGTAAATCAGGTGCCTTGTGGCTTTGCTAAAGGAGAACGACAGAAAAACTGGGAAGAAAGGAGAGGGAAATGGAGGGCTGGGGCAGAGGTGGGAGGGAGAACAGCTAGAGGCTTTCTTCATGTAATCAGCTAGTAGAAGAATTCCTCATTCTCTCTAAAGTAGCAGAGAAGATTGCAATTAAACGCCCATCACCAACTCATCTCCTCCTCCTCCTCCTCTTCCTCCTGATGTGGCAGGCACAGAAAGAGATTGATGGGGCTAGAAATGACCCAATAGTTCACACTGGCTCTGATCAGAGAATATTATGTCATCGTCACCCAGTCGGGACAGTTCACCTTCCTATCGGACAGATGTCCAAGGCTAGCTGAGAGTTAACTCCTTTGCACTTCTGGAATGTGCTTTGGGTATTTCTAAATGTGTATTTCAGTGTCTTATGCAAAACTAGAAAATGGAAAATTCAATCATCAAACTAAGGACCTTGTATAATTGTACACTTTTTCTTATGCTGCTGGTGGAGGTAATTTTTTGGAATGTTGAAATGGGAAAACAGAATTCCTCTGTGATAAGGTCTCCTTTGTGTACTGACTTTAGTCTTTGTGGTGTTCTATGCCTCTTTCCAGGCTTTTCATTTTCTAAATTACGGTTATGCAATCATTAAATACAATTCCATATAAATTCTCCATTTCAGTTAAATTGTCTAACAACCAATACAGTGACTCCTTTTAATGCCTTTTTCTCCCATTCTTTCCTGAAAAAAGGTGGAGTGGCACTGCCTGTTCTCTTTACTGACACCTCAGCTCTGTGATATAAATTCCAACAAAGGTAAACTGAACATGTGTTACGAGTTTGCAGTTTTAACTGCAAAGGGACTGCAGCTAATGCTGAATTCTAGCACTGCAGAAATGTTGGTCCTGTTGTGCACCAGCCTCCGTCCATTTTCAGTTATATTGTAAATATTGTTATTGTCTCGTGATACTTGAATTCTCAGAGATGTGAAAAGTAACTAAGAAATATTAAATGAATGAAATCTAAAGCCAAACCTTTGAAAAATAACATCTGTGCCAGATCTGGTCTTTTTCAGTCAGCCTTCGATTCCCACAGTGGGAAATTCCCAATCAGCATGCAAGAGCCAGTGGGGTCTAATAGTAAGCCTCTCAAGGTAATCCAGAAAAGAAGCAGAAACCACAGGTACTAAGACTACCTTTATTGTGAGGTTACAGTAACAGAATTCTGCAAGTCTGAAAGTGTTTCTCCCGTCCTTTATTTTTAGTTTCCAGAAAACTAGGGAGGGTCCCTTCTGAGGCGCTTCCCACGTCCTCCTATTTCTGCAGGCTGAGATGCCTTTTGCATGATGCTGTCTAGGCTACAGCTCTTCCTCCTATCTCCCAAGGTCATTCCTGCATAGCATCACAAAGATAAAAGTGAGGGAGTGGGAAGCACGTTCAGACTTGCAAGATTCTGTTACTATAAAAGAGCTAAAGGTTTCCCCTGTTCAGTCATGTCCGACTCTAGGAGGCAAGGCTTATCTGTTTCCTAACCAAGGGAGCCAGCGTTGTCCAAAGACACTTCCGTGGTCATGCGGCTGGCACAGGGAACGCTGTTACCTTCCCACTGAAGTGGTACATATTTACTTGCATTTGCATACTGTCGAACTGCTAAGCTGGCAGGAGCTGGGGCAAGTAATGAGAGCTCACCCCATCATGCTGCACTTGAGTCTCAAACTGCCAACCTTTCGGTCAACAAGCCCAGCGTCTTAACCACTAGGCCACCATGCCCCATTCTGTTACTATAAATATTGCAATAAAAGTACTTCTGACCTACATGGCACCAGTTTCTTAGTCAGGCCTACCTTGTTTGGCTGGCGGCCAATGGAGTTCCCAGGGAGGTGTGAAAATTAGCCGTATGGTGAACGGAGAATCACAATGACTTTTCTGATATATGCTGACGTAGTGTGCATGTTCAAAAAAAGCCATGGTTTGCAATGTAATGCTCCATGTACCATATTGCTGATTTTTAAGCTCCCTTTTCCTTCTTGTGGACACTTCATATATAGCTGATATTCCCTCCTTAAGGACAATCCTTTCTAAAGTTGACTTGGTGTCAAAAACGACACATGGAACTTTTTCCAAGAGGAATTCTCACACTTAAAAAGTTTTGTCAAACTGAGCATTCTGCTATTTGCGTCTACCGTATGCCCTCCATGAACTGTGAGCGAGGGGCTGTCTTCAGCCTTTTTCTCTCACGCATAATACCCAGTTTTAAGTTTTTACTCCTCTGGAATGCCCCTCGCCCTCCTGGGATTCCACCACCTCACTACAATCCATTGCATCTATTGAAAGTGCTGAAGTGCTAAAGGAAGAGAGCATTTCTGTGCTCCTCTTCCTCTGAAGAACTGCTGGTTAAGAAAGGGATTATTTATGTATGGTTTTTTTTAAAAAAAAGATAACACCAAATGTGCAGAAATGAAAGTATGGTCATGGTTCAAAACCAGTCCACATTCGCAGAGGGAATCCTGGAATCCTGTTTACCAAAGGATGCGATCCTTCTTCTGTTATAGCCCTTAATCTCCTCTTGAATGTCCCCCAAAAGTGTTGAAATTTTTGGCCCTGCCAAAAAGAACAAAATACGGACATGGAAAAATATTGTTTTAGGGGTCAAAGTTCTCAAAAAAGAAAGCAAAGGAAAGCATATGTCCTGATACGATATCTGAAGTCCATAGAAGATGATCGTGTCATCGATGCAATGAACATGAATTTGGGCAAACTCCGGGAGGCAGTGGAGGATTTGGGGCGGGGGCATTTGGCGTGCTGTGGTCTGTGTGGGGTCACAGAAAGTTGGACACAACTTAGTGAATGAACAACAACAAAAATGATACACAGCGCCGTTTATATAATGTGCCCATTTAAAAACAAATAACTAGAAACCTTGATCTCCAATCATGTTGGGGTGGTATTAGTTTTTGTGCAAATTATTAAAAAACTGGTTAGTATTATTGGTGTTTCTTAGGTTGTATATTTATGTTTCTGTGTGTGCGTGAACATGATAGCAACACAAACCAATTCTTTGGGCAGAAAATTAAATGTTTTTAAAAGAAAAAAGTGTTTCTGGTAGGAGATACTGTATTAAGACCTATCTACAATTTATTTCAGTTTTAATATTGTGGTAGAGGAAAGATAAATATTTGAATAAATTATTAATGCAAGAAAAAAATGTAACGGCAGGCTTTCTAGATTAATTATACTAGAAGACACAGTTAACAGTAATCAATCCAATAATGAGCAGCTGTACTGTTAAAAACCACAAATGCTCAGCAGATCTGATAATTTATACTAAAACACGCAAGAATATAATTTATTAATTTATGGCAAGAGGCCAATAAAACAATGCACAAAAAAGCAGGATACAAGGGATTAGTAATAAAACAGAATAACATAAAAATAATTAAAAAGACAAATAAAAGATAGGTAGATAGATAGATAGATAGATAGATAGATAGATAGATAGATAGATAGATAGATAGATATGATAGTTCAGTGCCCTTAACCTACACAAGAATGAAGTGCGTTGTAATTAAGCAAAGTTTTGCCTCATTCCTGGGAATTGCAGTGGAGAGTCAGCAGGTAAAAAATAAACAATTTTTAATTTCAGATCAGCTTGATCTCTTCACACTGAACACAATACAGAAAGCAGTGAAGTAAAATATGGCTTACTGATTTCTTATTGCAAAGTAGGAAGACATACAGAAACATTGTGCATTGGGCATGTTGTTGTGTTGTATCTCCCTTCTATCAGCATTTGGGATAAAGCATTAAACTTTGCTAATGTGAATGCTCTTCTCTGAATAACAGAAATGTAGTGGTAATTGGGGTGTGTGTAAGAGTAGTATCAGTGGTGGGATTCAGTTGGTTCACACCAGTTCGGCAGAACTGATACCTAATTTTTTTGTTGAGTTCGGCAAACCGGTTATGATAAATCTGTTTTCTGGAACATATTTGGTTTTCGTTCAACTTACTTCCAGGCAGGGGGAAAATAAACCTTCCCCAAAAGTCCAAGAGAGGAGCAATGGAAACCAAATGGAGACCCCCTTCGATCACATTACTCAGGCACAAACTAGATGGTGCTTCTCAGGTAATTTCAGGAATAGACGCTTCATCTCTCTAGGTTCCCAATTGGTGCATACGGGAAAGGGGCCACATGGCTCTGGAACTTTTTTCTGTCTAGCAATACAGAGAGCAACTAATGATGAGCGGGAAAGCTCTTAAAGGGCTTTGTTCTGAGAACCGGTTGTTAAATTATTTGAATCCCATCACCGAGTAGTATGGAAGAGCTCCCTGAGATGGTGTGGGGGGGGCTTTCAGATCTGTCTTTAGATCAGTGATGGCGAACCTTTTAGAGACCGAGTGCCCAAACTGCAATCCAAAACCCACTTATGTATCATCGGGTGCTGGATGGATATGGCCCATTGGGTGGATGTGGCCAGTTGGGTGGGCATGGCCCATTGGGTGGGTGGGGCTGTGGTGGTAATGGCAGACTGGGAGGGACTAAAAAGTTGAGTTATAAAGGAAGCATCCCCAGCTAAATTGGCTGAACTGTCTCCCAAAGCAACTGTTGGAGAAGCAGCTAATATTCTTTGCTTTTTTGCAGAGGAATGTGATGTTTGTGGGTCAGTGACTCCTGCAGTCGACTGGGGATGCATGATCAGGCAAAGTAATAATAATAATAATAATAATAATAATAATAATAATAATAATAATAATAATAATAATAATAATAATAATAATAATAATAATAATAATAATAATAATAATTATTATTTTATTTGTATACCGCCCTTCTCCCGAAGGACTCAGGGCGGTGAACAGGGCAAACATATAAAAGTACAAGAATACAAAAATTAAGAGAGATTAAACAGGGTGCCCAAAAGCTTACAACAGTAAGTTAAAATACATTAAAACAATAATAAAACCCAAACCCATCACCCATCAGGCCAGGCCGGCTTGTTCGAACAAGTAGGTCTTCAGATCGCGTCGGAAGGAGCGAAGGTCGGGTGCCATCCGGAGCTCAACCGGCAAACGATTCCATAAATCCGGCGCGCCCACAGAGAAGGACCTCCCCCTGGGGGCCACCAGACAACATTCTCTGACCGGTGGCACCCTGAGGAGGCCCTCTCTGTGGGAGCGCACAGGGCGGAGGGAAGTTGATGCCGGCAGCAGGGGATCCCTAAGGTACTCCAGACCCATGCCATGTAGGGCTTTAAAGACCATTACCATCACCTTGAATCTCACCCGGAGTAGGAGAAGAATGAGGTAGGAGAAGAATGAGGTAGGAGAAGAATGAGGTAGAGGTACAAGTATGAATGTTGGCAGATAGGAATTTTGCAAGCAATTCAGCACCAGAGTTTACAGTAATAGAGCTTGTATTAAATTATCTACTCATGAAAGAGTGGGGTGCGATGGCTCAACAGTTAAAGATGCTGAGCTTGTCAGCTGGAAAGCTGACAGCCTGGGTTCGAGTCCTGAGCACAGAGCAACGGGGTGAGCTCCCATTCCTGCCCCAGCTCCTGCCCCCCTAGCAGTTCGAAAGCATGAAAATGTGAGTAAATTAATATGTACCACTTTGATGGGAAGGTAACAGTGTTCCATGCGCCTTTGGTGTATAACCATGCTGGCCACATGACCATGGAAAATGTCTTCAGACAACATTGGCTCACTCAGTCAAGAAACGGAGATTTGCCCTACATGATTGGACAGAGAAACCTTACTCTTGAAGGAGAATTCCTTTGGTAGCTGGGTAAAGGAGTTACTTGGCAAGGTTTCTTTGGGGAGGACACCGGAGCTGAGAGAGTTAAATGGTCCTTGAGCAAGTCACTGATATCTGTGTTCAAGGTTAGCTTATCTTCTGGTTGATATTTTGGAAAGTAATTGTGTTTGAATAACAGATTTGGCACAGCACTTTTGTTTTATATTAGATAGCCAAAGTTTGATGTTCAAGTCACAAAAAACATGCTTTGGTTAGATTTAAAAGGACTCCAGATATTTTGAGTAGCAGGAGCAGGATAGTTGAAGTTTTGAATTTAATAAAAATTCTGCAGTTAATGAGTTTAGGAAGCCATTTTGTTGTTTCGGAATCTCTATGGAGACCATTGCTCATAGCAACTGGCACAAAGAGAGAATGACTGGCTATTGGTGTCACTTGCTAATGTTTCTAATAAGACGTTTGATTTGAATTGGTTGTAATTAGATGAAACATCAGAGAAGGCTGAGTAGGTGTGTTCCATTGTGATCTGTGGTCACTTTAGTTTCTCCAAGGAGCAATAAATTGCCCCTTCCCCATCTATAAAAATAGCCTTTCAGTTATCCAGCAGTCAGAAGTGTCTTAAAAGGTTGTATATAAGATTCAGACAGATTGCAAACATAGTGTCAGCTTTTAAAAAACAAACAAACCACTATTTTGCCAGCAATTCAGTTTTGAGTGGCTGTTAAATTCTTGGTCAGATCCTCTGTGATGGAGTTGTTCGGTAGGTTATTTGACAAAGGATCTACTTTCCAAGAAGAAGAGGGCTCATTTTTTTTATAGTCTATAGCTCTTCAAGTTCATTTCCTGTTAAACTAAGGACAGTTGAGTTATTTGGAGTGAATAAATCATCCCTACTAAACTGAGATTCAATCTGCAGCCGGTATTTACTTGTCACTCTTATAGTAGTTCTTTTGAGGTTTTCCTGGGATTTGGGTGGCTGTAATTTGTTCAGGCTGTTTCTCCTTTTTCCCCTCAAGGTTTTTAGGAGGTTAGTTTTCCTAGGATAAAGTTAATTATAAAAAAATGGGATGGAAAATGAAAAAGATAAAATGAAACAAAATGAAGCTTATTGATGAGAATAATTAGAGGGATGTAAAGGAGTAGAATAAGAACTGTCCCATAAAAACAATATTAAAAGAATAGAAGAGCAGAGAGAACTAAAGCAGATGTATAATTTCTGTGCCATCATGAAAAATGAAAGCAATAATATAAACATTCTTCCTCCATGAGTAGAAATGAAACTAACTACAGTCAACCATCAACAGCTAATAGTTGCTGTTGAAGAGCTAAATATCACTAACAATTCCAGTATATTTTAGAATTTGAACAGCAGCACCTGGTTGGTTAGTTATAGTTATCTCCAAATAACTATAATTCCAAACCCTGATTAATAAGCATTGTAGGAGTGTCCCATCCTGCAACTATTTTCATGTTATTGGGGTGTAAAGCAACAGTATGTTAACTTGTACAGCTGTTCTTGCAACATTTAAATAATTTGGCATGAAAATGCAGTGAGGAAATGGTAAAATCTACATCAGAGATAGAATTGAAACAAATGCTGTAAATGTCAGCTTGGAATGTTCCTTGAAAATGTTGAAAAATGGTAAAGCTCCTGATATAAATGTTACAATATAATTGGGTAGGTGTTAACATAGGGCTGTGGATGGATTGACTATGTGACTTCAAAATCTGTATGAAGATTGAATCTGTGTATTATTACTTTATAACAGTGTTTCTCAACCTTGAAAAATTTAAGGTGTGTCGGATCTGCCACAACTTGACCTCTAATAAACTACCTTTCTCAACAAATGGAGCTAAGGGTCATTTTTATTTAGATGTTTGTGGCAGATCCGACAACCCCAGAATTCCCCAGCCAACATGTGAGAAACTGTCCTATATAAAGGGAAATGTAACAAGCACAGATGCAAAAAATACAGGGTGATCACTTTGCCCCTGAGAAGATATTTGACAGATATCTGATTGAAATAATGTGAAATTTAAAATGAACAGAATTTGAGAAGCACAGGGCAACTTTAAACTGTGTTGATCAAACTATTATTCTTCAGGAAGCCATGAAGAAATGCCTGCTTAGAAATATCTGAGAATTTATTGTACATTTGTTGGCTTAGAGAAATTATATAATGAAATGCATAATCTTGAATTACAAAATATTTGGTATAAATATTGATTTGAAGGTAAGTTGTTAATACAACACTGTAAAAGCAAAATATGCTTAGTTGAATGGCACAACGTGAAGCAGGAGGTGAGGCAAAACTGTGATGTACCTTTGATTGTTTAATGTAGTTTATGGATAAATGTAGAAATAATTATTGTGGCAACAATAGCGGGGATTTGGTTGGGGATGCAAACATTTGTTTCAATTTGTTGCTGGAACATCCAAATGATTTGCAGATAAATTACATGATGCAATGAGTATAGATCTGAAAACTAAGCAAAGCTTTTGGCAGCAAAAAGTTGTATACCTTGGAAAAAAGTTGACAAAAGATGAAAAAAATGGAGTTATTTTAAGATGTGGGCAGAAAGATAGTAGATAACATGATTGGTTGCAAGAAAAATGTTTGTTGAAAGATGTCATTTTGTTATCTAAATTTATTGTTCATGCTTTAACCTTTGTTTTAAAAAATCTAAATTTGATGCTGTAATTTGAAAAAAATAACCATATAAATCAATATTCTAATCTAATATAAAGGCCTTGACATTTCACAAAGAGCAAAAAATACCTGTGGACGAAGGTCTTCTTCTTCATGAATATAAGAAATACGGGACAATTTACACAATAAAAATCAAATTAAAAAACCATGGTCAGTCCAGGCCCGCTTGTTGGAACAACCATGTCTTCAGGTCACGGTGGAAGGATCGAAGGTCAGGGGCCGTCCGCAGGTCCGGAGGCAGTTCATTCCAGAGGGTCGGCGCGTCCACAAAGAAGGCTCTCCCCCTGGGGGTCACCAGCCGGCATTGCCTGGCCGATGGAACCCTGAGGAGGCCGACTCTGTGGGAGCAAACTGGGCGATGGGAGGTTGACATTGGCAGCAGGTGGTCTCGCAAGTACCCTGGGCCTAAGCCATGTAGGGCTTTAAAGGTAATTACCAGCACCTTGAATTGCACCTGGAGGGCAACCGGAAGCCAATGCAGCTCGTGCAGGAGAGGTGTAACATGGGAGTATCGAGATACTCCCATAAGCACCTGTGCAGCCGCATTTTGCACCAGCTGAAGCCTCCGGGTGCACTTCAAGGGCAGCCCCATGTAGAGAGCGTTGCAGTAATCCAGGCGAGAAGTGACAAGGGCGTGGGTGACTGTGCATAGGGCATCTCGGTCCAAAAAGGGGCGCAACTGGTGCACCAGGCGAACCTGTGCAAAGGTCCCCCTGGTCACGGCGGTTAGATGGTCTTCCAGGTTAAGCCGTGAATCCAGGAGGACACCCAAGTTGCGGGCCCTTTCTGAGGGGGGCAAGAGCTCAATACATATTAAGTTAAAAACTAATTTTAAAAAACCCAACCCCACCCCGTCAGACCAGGCCAGCTTGTTCGAAAAAGAATGTTTTAAGATCGCGCCGGAAGGAGCGAAGGTCGGGGGCCGTCCGGAGCTCAACCGGTAAGCTGTTCCAAAGATCTGGCGCGCCCACAGAGAACGCTCTCCCCCTGGGGGTCGCCAATCGGCATTCTTTGATCGGCGGCACCCTGAGGAGGCCCTCTCTGTGGGAGCCCAACAATAATAGCCCAACAATAAAACAATGTTAAAACTTAAAACTAAAAACCCCCTCAGTCCAGGCCAGATAGATCGAAAAGCCAGGTTTTCAGGTCCCGGCGAAACGAGCGCAGATCAGGGGCAGTCCGGAGTTCCACAGGTAAATCATTCCAAAGGGCAGGCGTGCCCACAGAGAATGCCCTCCCTCTGGGGATCACCTGCTGGCATTCCCTGACCGGCGGCACCCTAAGGAGGCCCTCCCTATGGGAGCGCACAGGACGATGGGAAAATGCTGGCAGCAGGTCAATGGCTATACATGCAAAGAAAGGTATGATTTTGTATTTTTTTGAATGTGCAAGAAAGTTTGTGAATCTGCAGGTAGGAAAGTCCATCAGCTTGCATCCTTTTACAAAACAAAAATATGCATGTTTGAAGAAACTGCAAATTGAGGTAAGAGCTGGATATTTCAGTTGTATTATTCTGGGCACAACTTTACTAATTTCATAAGAAAAATCAGTACATTAGATGGGGCATTTAAATCACACCACTTCTCTGGGTGGAACTCGTGAGTTTATCAAGAACACCATCTCTTTGTATTTGATTCTTAAAAGAATCAAAGAATTCTTTCCAAAGGAATAAATGAATGGTTGTCCAGAACCTCTGGAAGGCACCAAATAACTTAATCTTAATTTTTATTTTACAATCAATAAATATGATTGGTTGTAAAATATGGTTATGAGCTTAGGCTGAATTTCTTGAACTGGGGAAAGGCAGAAGGGAAGGACAAATTTGATCATTGATAAAACGTATGTTTAATATTTACCAATAAAAGCCATTTTTTCTGAGATTGACTGACAAATACTATGTTTTCAGAATTTTGACATTTCATACCAGTGATCTGTATTTACACAATTATGCTTAAGTTCTTAAACAGTAAGAACTAACAAAAACATGAATATCCCCCCAAAATCTGTTTCATATAGCAATAGCAGACTTATATACCACTTCACAATGCTTTACAGCCTTCTCTAAGCAATTTACAGAGTCAGCATATTGCCCCCAACAATCTGGGTCCTCATTCATATTGATCTAGGACAGATCAAGGGACGCAGCGGCTCAGTGGGTTAGGACGCTGAGCTTGTCGATCAGAAGGTTGGCAGTTTGGCGGGTCGAATCCCGAGTGCCGCGTAACAGAGTGAGCACCTGTTACTCGTCCCAGCTTCTGCCAACCTAGCAGTTTGAAAGCACGTAAAAATGCAAGTAGAAAAATAGGGACCACTATGGTGGGAAGGTAACAGCATTCCGTGCGCATTTGGCGTCTAGTCATGCTGGCCACATGACCATGGAGAAATCCTCGGACAAGCGCTGGCTCTTCAGCTTTGAAACGGAGATGAGCACCGGCCCCTAGAGTCGGAAATGACTAGCACGCATGTGCGGGGGAACCTTTACCTTTACCTTTACCTTTAGGACAGATGGAAGGCTGAGGCAACCTTGAGCCACTCAGAATCAAACTCCTGGAGTCAGCACGAGTTAGCGGTATAACAGTATTGGTCACAATTGTGGAATGTGGGAATAGGATGGGATAATTTACTAATTCTTGCTCTCAATATTTCAGCAGGTTTTAATGCCATCAACTATGCTTCTGGAACAATTTTGGTGTTTAGGAGAACAGTATTATGCTGATTCTTTTCCTTCCTCTGGGCTCCATTTGAATAAGTGTTGGATTTGGGCTGGTCAATCTGCCTCAAAGCCCCTCTTATGTGAAATGCCTCAGAGTTTAACATTCCCCACTTATGTTTAGCATCTACATGAAATGGGTGGATGAGGTGTTATTGCTGACTATAAATTCTGTCCCATTTGACCAAGTGATGCTGTGGAAGCTCAGTGTCTCGAGAGTGTGGGGATCTGGATGGGGAAGAACAGGTTTCAGCTCAATCCTAGCAAGGTGGAGTGACTTTGGATGTTTGAACTTCCTGGATCTGGGATTTTCCACCCTTAGTTCTGGATGGTGTTGGACTACCCCAGAAAGCAATTTGTGGGTCCTTCTGGATATTTGTAATTCCTTTGCATAATTTTATGTTGTATACCAATTGTTCCCCTTCTTGGAGCAGGAGGCTGTGTGCTCCATCATTCATGCTTGGTCACCTGCCAAGTAGATTACTACATTGCACTCTACATGGGGCTGCTCTTGAAGAACATCCAGAAGCTTCATTTGCTCCAGAGTGCAGTGACACAGGCAATTATGGGGGTAATTCACTTTGTCCTTGTTTCTACTTTTGCTCCATGAGCTGCACTGGGTGCAATTCAAATTACTGACTGATACCTTTAAAGCCCTACAATAGCATGAGACCAGAGTAGCTGAGGGGGACCACCTTACTTCCGTGACTTCTACTTTTCCCATTAGGCTGGGCAGGAGGGGCATGCACTGGGTTTCTTCTATTGGTGATTGTCATCTAATGGGGCCCAGGAGGTGTACCTTTTCTGGAGCTGCTCCTGCAGTCTGGAGCACTATATCACCTGCGATTCACCTGGCCCTGACTCAGCTCACCTTTTGAAAAACCATGAAGACTTGGCTGTTTACCTGGCAGGCAGGCCAGGTGAGTAATTGAATCCACACTATTGGTGAACGATATGCTCAGGAGTGATTTTGTGCTAGCTTGCTGGAACAGTATTTTTTATTTTTTTAGTAAAATTTGTATTTTTATTGTGTTTTAATTCCCATTAGCTGTCCAGAGTCATACTGGTGTGTTGGGAAGTCATATACATTGATATAAGTGAAAAATAACCATATTGATCATGTTATGTACTGGGCTCATTAGTAATACCATGTGGGTTGCTGGAGCAGCTAACGGCTCTCCAGCAACCCAGACTACAAGTCTCCAGTGCTGCTATTGGCTATCCCTAGGCGGCAATGGTTGCTTCAAACCTATTGGCTGCCGCCTAGGGGGCTACACTATATATTGCAGCTAGTTGCAGCCATTTGCCAGTACAGATTCTGCACGAAATAAACCATGAGTTTTCTTGTACTCAGTTGTCTCGTCTTCATTCCTGCGCCAAAGGACCTGCTACACAACAGATCAGGTATGCAAATCTTGTTACAGAAACTCACATACTATATATAGCAGTCCTGACAAATGCTTTTAAAATAGATCTGCAGTGGAGCTATGATTACCGAGATATCCTTAACCCAGAATTTCCCATGCTCACATCCTCCATAGTATGCAACTGCAGTACATATAATGTTACATACTAGGGCTGGGTGGGTTCATGCAAAATATTAACTCAAACTCAGGTTAATTTATTATGGCTGATGTGGTTTGGCTCATACAACTTGCTAAGACAAGGGATGGATTTTCACAAAATAATGAATAATTAACTATCCAAGGCCATTTTAGCTTAATATAGTGAGTGGGGTGAACTCAGTCGTTAAATGCATTTAAAAAAACAACAAAACTCCACTCCCACTTCTGCCAACTTCCCCCAGATTGGAAAATAAAATTCATTTTTCCTCCAAAATCCTCTGTCTTGATTTTGCAGAGATTGTTCCTGGATAATGGTGTAGAAATGCAAATTTCTGGCCCAAGCTTCACTCCCCTTCCCTTGTAATTACTTTGGATAACAATAGCTAGGTTGCCATAGAGGATGGAAGTTTGTCTTGACAGCCGTGGTGTAGGTGGCTTAGATTTCCTATGATGCATCCTTTTGAAGCAGAGCTGCTGAGTTTCCTTCTTCGTCTGAAGAAAACCACATCTTTTATGTGACATCATCCTCAACCCACCTGGCTCATGAAGAGATTACTCAGGCAGTCCCCAAGAAGATGCTGCCCAATCAGCTTCCTCATTACCTTAGCCAATCAGCTGGCTCAGAGATGATGTCATGGTGTGAACTTGGCTGCCTGGTGGATGCTAAGTGGCTCTTTTAGCATCTCTCCCTGAACGGAAGCAAACGAGAAGCTGGGAGCGGCTGAACCAAGCATTGGACTTAAAAAGAGGTACGTAAGTGCAGCAGGATTAAGAAAGGGTCCCATCAGGAACTGGGCTGGGCAGATGGAGGAAAGAGTAAATTTTCTATCAAGTGTAGAAATGCTCTCTTCAGACCTGGATTTTCAAAATGAGGAATGCAATAGGGGGCTAGGTACAAGCAAGACTGTGATGGGCAGGATCCATGAATATTACTCTTGGCTTTTAGAAACCAGCACTTAAGACTCTGGTTTCTTCTTTCTTTCCATCCCATTCAGATCTTCAATTGCCTCTTTGCCTATCTTACATAATGTCTGTTTTAATACTTAAATAAACATATTCTGTCTCTGTATCTTGCTTTCCTTTTATTGGTGACATCATTCTTCCATCTCTGAATATTTAATACTTTTTTCTATTTCTTTCTGTGCTGACACTGAATATGTAATCAAAATAGATTTATTTTCTTTTTTCTTCCCTATCTTTAAAGTCCCTTGTCCCTCCTCTTCCTTCTTAACACTTTGTTTTATATCATTGTATTTTTAACAATTCCCATACCAATAAATAGCTGCTTCCTATTACTTGTCGTAAAATGTGTAATACACTTCACATAACCTGACTAGTGTTCTGTGATGCAATATAAAATCTGAAGCCCTCGGATGTTGGGCTGAGAGACATCAGTAATTTTAGATCAGCAACATTGTGGAAAACAGCTTCCAGACAGTAAAGTCGGGTGACACATTAAAGACAAACATTTATATGACAGCATCTTTCATGAAATAAAATTCATTTAGAGACAATGCCCCCGTTCTGTGTGAGTTTATATTTTAATAGATGCGTTAATCTTAAAGGCCACAAGATTTCCTCAAAACGAGAACATGGGTATTATCACAGAGACAAACAGTGTTGCTTTGGAGATCTTTGACATCTAGCCATTTTTGCTCTGGTTGGAGGCACTTTTTTGTGGGGGGGGCAGTGGATAATTGCAGAACATTTCTTTCTTCCTCTTCACAGTTGTTTCTTCTCTTGAAATTTGCAATGAATTCACCATGATCCAGACAAATTAACCATGGGCAAGGTTGCTTTTATGGCACAATGCTTTCAGAGGGCAGGAAAGAATAGTCGAGTTAATTGGATGTGGAATTCAGGTTCCTGAAACATCCTGGCTTTCTCTCTTTTTTGTTTCTTTGTTGATAGAAAGTTTCTTGTCTTCAGCTTGGCTAGCTATTGCTGAAATCTCAGAAACTAGAGGAATGAATGGTTGCATAAAATTTCCTGTGGTCGAGGGGAGGGCTGCTTTAGTAGCTTTCTAAGCCTGTTCTTACCCAGCAAACTCAAGATTAACTCTCACCCCACCCCACAGAGAAAAGCGTTTGGACTTCTTCATGTCTGTAAAAAGAAATAGTTTTTTAAAATAGAAATGGTCAAATTTGGTTTTATTGGTAAAGAACCTAGCTTGCCTTGATGCAGATTTTTTTTTTTTTACCAAGGAGAGAATTGTGGATTTTTCTGTTATAGATACAAAGTATAGTTCTGTTAATTTGGAAATGCTCTTTCTGTGACATGTGTAATGGCTACGTTCACACATAGCACCAAGCCCTGGTTTCCTTAGGCTCAAGGTTAATTATTCATTGGTTGAATCTTTCTATAGCAATTGTTCTCCAGATTTAGTAGTCTCTGCCTACTGCACCCCACCCCCAAAAGTACCACTGACTGCCTAGGGACATCAATAGACTATCCCAAAGCCTTTTGATTTCATTTCTGGCTGGAACTTTCCCAATTCATGATATGATTCCCTTTTTACCCCAGATTTCACTGATGCAGATCAGCCCACTTTGAGTTTATGCTTTTCATATCTTGAAAGTGCTTTTTGATTTAGGATAAAAGATGAGGGAGCATCAGGGCTTATTACCAGTCAACCCTCAGAGGGGTTTTCTTCCCCAGGGCTCTGTTTTAACCATCATCGGACAACCTTGGCAAATATGAAGCATTACGGTGATAAAAGATCCTGGGAGCACGTGCAGAGTGCTTTCCAAATAGCTCCAGGGCAGAAATGAATGATTGAAAATGACAAGTGCACACTTGGGACGTTTTGATTGGCTATAGGTTTTCCCAACAAGTCACATTATCAAATGCAGGTGGATAGCAAAAGTAATCGTTCCTACCTGCACTGAAATTCCTCCCATGTAGGTAAAAGCAATAAAAGCAGATTTCTGTGGCATGAGGTAAGTAAGCATAGCATGTTCAGGAGCATCAGCACCAACCCCTTGCTCTCTTCTCCTTTCCTTTACATTGGCAGACAATGTCTTCGCTACAGGTAACCTCATGGCAGGAGAGCCATCTCCCTCCCCTCACTGCTTCCTTCCTTTTGATTTCATTGGTGGTATCAGAAGGAAGGTCAGCTCTCCATCTTTTCTCCCTCCTGGTCAGTTCTTCAATTGCTGAACAAAAACTGCAATTATATGTCAGGGGTGGGCAGAGTCTTGCTTGCGAAAAGGGAGAGATGCCAAGTTATTGGTAAAAATAGAAATGGAAATGAAGGAGAGAAAGCAGACATTAATACCTGTGTGATGAACCTGCGGCATATATTAGTAATGGTGGATTTTATTGTAGATTTTTTTAGAAAAATAAGAATCAGCTTCTGAGCTTTTTCCTCTTTCTTCCCCTCCCACATCTGGAGACGGAGGCTGAGAGGCCTCTCCCACTTCCAATGGCATTCATCTCAAATGGGTGTGGGATGGAATAGTTACTGAAGGTGGAGCAATAGCTGTTTTCTCTTTACTTATTTTTTTAAAAAATATTTTTGTGTGGAAATCTATTCGCTTCTTTACAGTGGCGTAGTGTGGGGGGGTGCAGGGGGGGCCGGCCGCACCAGGCGCAACATCTGGGGGGGCGCATTAGATGCATTTTACTTTAATTACATCAGTATTTTCATAACAAACAATACATGTGCTTAGGGGGTAAGGGTTTCTTTAACTAATCTAGTGGAAGAGACTCGAGTGCTAAAATCCACGGGTTAGGGGGCGCAAATTACTTGCCTTGCCCCAGGTGCTGACAACCCACGCTACGCCACTGCTTCTTTATTACCTAACCCTGGGGTCCAGCCACCACAGCTCTTAAATTCATACAACCACCAAATTAAAAAAAAAAACAAAGTCAAAGAGCAAAATCAAAGTAAAGAGAATAGCAGCGTAAAGATCTAAAAAGTACGAATGCAGGTTGTTGGGTTAAAAAAAAGAAGAAGAAAGAAATTTAAAATATCACAAAAGGGAAGAAATATATAGGATTTCAGGTGACATTAAACACGACACAGTGGAGATTCTTTTGGGTTATGGCTGTGTATTTGGAAATGTATGAGCACTTAGCTTCAGGAGAGTGAAAGGTGTCAAATAGTTAATGAAATATGCCCATTTTGTACAGATGCAGAATGTCTGTAAGTTCTCCAGCTTGTCATTTTTGGACAAGGCTGCAGTGTCAAGTCTTTACCATGCCCTCCTCTTTCCCCTCCTCCCTGCCTCCTTTCAGCTGCTGTGAGCTCATCCCACATTATACAGTACAGGGCTGTGGCTTCTGCCTCCCTCCCTCATCGAAGAAAGCGCCACAGCGTGCCTGGTGGAGCCACTGGAAAGACAGCAGCGCTTCTCTTTGCAAGCCGAAGGCTCGCTCCGTGGGTTCGCCTCTCAATCAGCCCCATCACCTCTCAAACCGGCTTCTTGATCCAAGCGCTTTCCCAGGAACCAAAGCAGGGGGTCTTAGCAATAAAGGGAAAATAGCAAAGAGAGGCTGTGGGCAGATCGCAGCCAGTCCCCAGAGCTGCCGGTGAAAGGGTTGAGTGCCTGATCTAACAAAGGAAAGAAGAGCCGTGGATCCTGGGAACTGAATAATGTCCCTTAATAGGTCTTGGATGAAAAGGAAGGGGGCTGGTGTGAAGACCCCACTTTTGGAAACGGAAGGAAGAAGAGCTTTTTGAGATTACTATATAGGCAGAGGGAGGTGGGGATAGAGACAGGGAGACTTGCGATGCTGCGAGGATGAGAGGAATGAAGTTTTGTATGAAGAACATGTCTTCCGAGCAGCAGGAATTCTGAGATTGTGCGCAAACTCCACTTTTTTTTCCCCATCAGGAGGAAAACCCAGTCAAATGCTAGAGGCTTAAGATTTAACAAGAGGACTTTTGGGTGTTGTATTTGTGAGCTGTTGTAATTCAAGCAGGTGGAAAAAAAATAAATTAGTTTTTAAACAAGCATCAATCCTAAGAGGAACTCTTGTCTTTCTCGGTGTCATGGGGAAGGGGGAGGGGGTAGGTGAATTTGAACATGTGCTTCCTCTCACAAGAACAATCCTCATCACTTTTGGGAAATAAATACAGCATTGTTCCTATAAGGTAAAGGTAAAGGTTCCCCCGCACATGCATGCTAGTCGTTTCCGACTCTAGGGGCCGGTGCTCATCTCCGTTTCAAAGCCGAAGACCCAGCGCTTGTCCGAGGACGTCTCCGTAGTCATGTGGCCGGCATGACTAGACGCCAAAGGCGCACGGAGCGCTGTTACCTTCCCACCGTAGTGGTCCCTATTTTTCTACTTGCATTTTTACGTGCTTTCGAACTGCTAGGTTGGCAGAAGCTGGGACGAGTAACAGGCGCTCACTGTGCTACGCAGCACTCGGGATTCGATCCTTATGGTTTCACAAAAGCTGTGTCAAATGGGCAAAGAATGAATGTATGGAGCGCTGCTTTTTTCCAGAGTTTCTTGCTGCAGCACCTGGAAGTATCCATGCATATACCTCAAACTGGCTATTGCTGGAAGCAAGGCATTAGTCTACATCTTATGAAAAGGACTGAATCTAAAACATCTCTTGTGTTCCACCTGTGTGTCTTCTTTACACAGAAAGGGATGATTCTTTCGGGCTGAAAATTTAAATACAATATCTTAAACTGGCTTGGCTACAAAAAAAATCTGTTTCCAGTTTTCTTGCTATCTTCCTCCGTCCCATCACATTATGATCTAATTCATGTAACCATGGTTTGATGAATAAATTGCAATTACAATCTGCTGAATTTACACATATGCCAGCTAGGCCATTTTATGATTCAGCAGCACACCTGCCCCCAGTCTGCCCTGTTTGCCAGCCCTCGTTCAAGACCTCCACAGATTTCTTAAAAAGCAGAGACCTAAATTGCTTCTGAGTGGAGCAGTGCCATCTGCTATTTCTTCTATTGAAAAGGTCATATTGTCTGAGCTGCATTCTCCCTCCCTGGCTGTAAGAACTGTGTTCATGCACTGCAGTCACCCCAGACATGGTGCCAGTGTGTTCCAAGACCAATTCAAACTCTCAAATGGGGCCTGAGTCAGCATTGTTTAGTGTGCTGCTTCTACTTCTTTAAAACAATCTCTGCAACTTAATTAAATCCAGATACCAGGCTTACTACAGAATAGTTCATGTATTTACTTACAGAATTTATATGGCTGCCCATTGAACTTAACTGGCTTACAAACATCCAGAAAAGTATATTATAAAGCCTCTAATCACAAAATGAAAACAGCATTAAAGTAACCATAACACAATAGCCAGGGCACCTTTACAGACTCATAACACAACTATACTGATATTGGCTCAATATCCCATCCAAGCACCTGGAACATCACATGTCAGTCAGCACAGCCTTTCAGAAGGCCAAGAAAGTTGGGGTCCTCTGGATCTCGGAGGTCAAGCTGCTCCATACCAAGTGTCACATCTCCTGGGTCCCACCAGATAATGTTGAGCAGAGGGGGCCTGAATATCCAAATTCTGTTCTGTCTGGTGGGATGAACAGAAACCCACAGAGAGAGGATCCTGCATGTTATCTATCCCTATGGCATGTAGGGCAGCGGTTCTCAACCTTTTCTTCCCCACGGGCCCCCTTTTAATATCTTTTGTGGCCACAGACCATGGCCACGGATCCCCAAGACTTAAGGTTTAAATCATAACATTTCTTCAAGCCTCCGCAGACCCCCTGTGATGACATCGTGGCCCCTCCTAGGGGTCCGTGGACCACAGATTGAGAAACACTGATGATGAAAAGATTAAAGAGCCCTTTTTATGCTTTACTTATTGATCTTTAAATGTATCAAGTAACAACTAGGGAAACAAGACAGAATTTTGAATTGCACATAGTTTTGATCTGCATCTAAGAGTTGAAGAAGTTTAGAACTTCCACATCAAAAGCCCTGCATTTCTGGTGCCATGCCTCAAGTACAGGTTATCAGTTAGTGAAACTTAATCTTAGCAACTTTAAGATATGTGGACCTCTACAGCTTCAAATACGAGCTTGGGAATTCTGGGCGTTGACAAACACTAAGTTAAACTATTCATATTCCAGCAGACCAATGCTGGGTCATTTCACAACATATTATACTAGATTAAAATAGGTTTGGGTCCTTTGTCGTTCAGGGTTAAAATAAGGAATCTATGCTTAAACAGAACATAGGAAAATTGGGGAGGGGATACAGAGCTGTACAATGTCCACTGGAAGGATTGTGAAGCTGCTGGGGTGGACAGCTGGAGATCCTTGTGGGAAATTAACTTTTGAGCGTGTGACCTGTAGTGTCATGCATATTGCATCCCTTTGCAAATCACACCCATTATTTCCCGAAAAGGACAGAAGCAAATTGAAATTTACCCTGTGCTGCTTTGTCTTTTGCTTGTCTCCTCAGGTTGCAGGCAGGCTCTCCTCCACCGGTTGTGATCTTCCCTTTTGACAGCCACCAAAGCAGCAGGATATTAAGAACAGCAGACATCATGACATTGGCAGGTATGGGAATGCTGGCAAATTTGCTTCCGCAAATCCTGTCAAAGGGAAAGAGACATTCATACAGCTGGAGATATAGTGGTCGTGCACTGGTTTGGTTGTAAAGTGGTCAAAGGAATGGTATGTGTGAGTGTCCTGTCTTTCCCTCTTTCATACTCGCACCAGAGACCTGCTGCCTCCCTGGCTTCCAATCCTTTAGTTAAATTCCCAGGGAAGATCTCAAGAGTAAGGTTTTCCCATGGGATGTTTTAGCAGTAATGAAATGGGCGTAGCTCACGGGAAATCCTGTCCTGGCGAAACCACTGAGGGATTTTTTCCCCTCCCGTGCTTAGAGGAATTCAGTTCAATCGTCCATTTTCTCTCCTTGCAAACTAGCTGGAAAACCTCTAAAGGCTATTGGACATCTATTTAACTAGTTCATTTGTCTCCATAAGGGTAGCTTGCCTTGGGTCTTTTCTCAGTTCCAGAACTTCCTTTTAAGATGCAGTGACCAGATGTGGACACACAACACTTCAAGTGCAACTGAATGATGAATTTGTATAAAAGCATTAGCAGAACTCAGCATCTGAAAATGAACCCAATAGCAGCTCTTCCTCTCCTGCTTCCCCTCAATTCCTTTCCCTATCTGCCATGAGATGAGCAAGGAAGCAAAGAAAACAAGGCCAGGAACAAATGCCAGTGAAATTGCTAATAATTCCTCCTTTTTTGTAATTGTGTTTTGATTTTTGTTTTTTGTTTTCCCATAGCCTATAAAGAAAAAATGAAAGAGCTCCCCCTGGTGTCCCTCTTCTGTTCCTGTTTCCTCTCAGACCCTTTAAATAAACCGTCTTATAAATATGAAGGTAAGTGAAAACTCATATTGTTGCCAAGAAAGCTGCAGTTATTACTGAGGGAAAATGCCACTCTTCCAAGGACTCGGTGTTGACCTCAACACAATGTATTGTGGGTGACAATTTCTATTGGATTATATTCCAGTAATTATTCTGTGTTATTAAGGTAAAGGTAAAGGTTCCCCCGCACGTGCGTGCTAGTCGTTTTCCGACTCTAGGGGCCGGTGCTCATCTCCGTTTCAAAGCCAAAGAGCCAGCGCTTGTCCGAGAACGTCTCCGTGGTCATGTGGCCAGCATGACTAGACGCCAAAGGCGCACGGAACGCTGTTACCTTCCCACTGTAGTGGTCCCTATTTTTCTACTTGCATTTTTACGTGCTTTCGAACTGCTAGGTTGGCAGAAGCTGGGATGAGTAACAGGTGCTCACTCTGTTACGCGGCACTCGGGATTCGACCCGCCCAACTGCCGACCTTCTGATCGACCTCAGCGTCCTAACCCACTGAGCCACCACGTCCCTGTTATTAAGATAGATAATGCAAAAATGAAATCTGAGGATAGCACAGGTTGGATTAGTGAATTAAACCAATTTTCTCTCATGGTATATGGAATAATAAACTATGCAGGATTGGGTTTGCAACAACAACAGAAAAAGAGCTATCTGACTTTCATATGTTGTTCCAGTACAGCAGCTAGATTTCTAGCTGAACCAATTAAGTGAGTTGTGTGAATTTAACCTTTAAGAAGAAATATAATATTGCTTCATTTTTATCTTTGGCTCAGTGCCATTTGTCAGCATGGTGAAAGAATAGGCACCAAAGAAGGGATTTTTCACACGTTGATTTCCAAACTTGGAAACCTTTTCCTTTCCTGCCTACTTCTTTGCTGATGAATCCCATCATGTCTGCACCAGCATTACAGAGGAAACCTCGGATCCCCTGTGGGATACAGATTTCCAATAGTTTTCTCTGTGGCCTAGAGAAATTATGCCCATTGCTAGTTTAATTACTTCATGGCATACTTATTCTTCAGCTTTTCTCTCCTTTTTGTTTAGTAGACACTGTAGACTTGACCTGGTGTGTCATTTCTGACATGGAGGTCATTGAACTCAACAAGCGCACCTCAGGACAATCCTTTGAGGTTATCCTTAAGCCACCGTCCTTCGATGGAATCCCTGAATTCAATGCCTCCCTGCCTCGACGGCGTGACCCTTCATTGGAGGAGATCCAGAAGAAGCTAGAAGCTGCTGAGGAGCGACGTAAGGTGAGAAATAGTTTGTATCTGCATGATATCCACAGTGCAGTTAAGACATTTAGTGGGCTTTATGGTAACAGCAAGCCACCTCTTTGGATAGTAAAGCCTATTATTCACTCCTTCCAAATCCATTGAGCTAACCATCCTGTTGTGTTTTTTTTAATCCCATTTATATCCCGCCCTTCTCCGAAGACTCAGGGCGGCTTACAATCTAAAGCACAATGTGCTTAGCAATAGCCTTCATTCTATGTATATACCTGCTTATTAGGGCTTTCGGGGGGCCCCAAGCATCATTTTTACAAAGTCAGCTTATTGCCCCCAACAATCTGGGTCCTCATTTTACCTACCTCGGAAGGATGGAAGGCTGAGTCAACCTTGAGCCTGGTGGGACGCGAACCTGCACTAATTGCAGGCAGCTGGTGTCACCTAAGGAGGCATTAGCCCACTACTCCACCAATGATAGGATTCTCCCTATCATTCTGCAGAGTAAGGGCTTTAGTCTTTGCCTTTCCCGATGGCATCAACCTTGACAAATAGGTTAGACACTGTAGAGGATAATTTGATCATGTGAATAAATCGACAGGGAATCTGCCCACTCTTTTCAATGTCAGGGAAACTGTGCCCCCCCATCAAATTACTCAGGAAAAAAAGTGTCCTGTTTGGATGCCTCCAGAATTATGTGCGTCAACCTCTATGTAGAATTCTCCACAAAACCATGCTGGCTGGGAATTATGGAGCTTAGTCCAACACCTGGAAGGGTCTCAAGTTGGGGAAGCCTGCTCTAGAAGAAAATATATAGTTGCTAATTTCCTGTGTTCTGACTAAACATTGCAATAAATTTGAAAGACTTAACCATTTTGCACTGCCTGGTTGAGTTCACTCAGTGTGCTAGCTGAGTCAGGTAAGGACTTAGTGCTTCCATTTATAGAATGTGCAAAAATTAATTAATTTTAATCTTGGTGAGAGGACTTTTTGTATAAACCCAGCTTCTTTGGTTCTGTGTAAAGGAGATTGGCAGTTCCAAAATGTGATATCTATATGCAAACCAGATTATGTACAAACTCAGCCTCTGTCAAATACTCTTCATTAATTGATATGCATGTTTTATTACAGATGACATATTTAAGCATTTGCTTAATCTAACTATTGCAAAGTTACCTTGTGGTAGGCTGGGCTAAGAAAGAGCGACTGGCCTAAAGGCATCCAGGCAGGTCTGTGGTTGATTAGGGACTTGACTTTAGGTTTTCCTACTCCTAGTTCAGCATCTTAACCACTACAGCACCTTGGCTCTCCAATATTACCACTTGGCTAAATTTTCCCATTGAATGGGGAAATATGCTCTTAAAGGACACTTGTCTTGTCTTATTAACTTATTCAATAGTCATTAAATAATAAAATAAAAGGAGAAAATCATGGCTGATTCAACTGTGTAATTCACAAGCCAAGTCTAAAAGAAATGAATTCCATTTGTTCATAATACAGTCTTGTAAATAAGCATAATATTGAAGTTTTAGCATATGTTTAACATAAATGAAGGAAGCCATTTTTAGCTTCTTCTGTGAACAATGAGGAGGACAGAAATTCAAGGAAAATGTTAGCTACCTCTCCAACAACCACTTCATAAATGCATGGCACAACGTAGGAGAACCAAACCATCAGGACAAGAGTCAGCAGTCCATCTGCATTTAAAAGACACTCTTTCGAAGACAGCAAAGTCCACATTTTGGACAGAGAGGACCGCTGGTTTGAAAGAGGGGTCAAAGAGGCCAGCAATGTTAAAATTGAACAGCCCTCTCTCAATAGAGGGAGAGGGATAGGACATCATCTATCTCCAGTCTACAACACAGTCCTTTCAACAGTTCCAGGAAGGCTCCACACCCATTTGCACTACTCAGGTGACATTGAGGATATAGATATGCCTCCAGGTAGCTTTAACGATTCACTAAAAGAATACAAATGAACAGCTGTCTGCAAGGAATATAAATCCTTTCATTCCCTACCGTCCAGTCAGAGCTGAAGAAGCTTCTTGGATGAGAAGCAAAACATCTTCAAAGAAAAAAAAAGGAAGTCCAGTTGCCTCTTTGGGATAACTATGACCTGGATGACCGAGAATCTCCATAGACATTTAGCTTTCCAATTGCTTATAAAGCAGTTCCAGCAAATGGGCTGATCTCAGGAAGAAAGAAATTGGTGGTGCTTTCCTGCTTTCAGATTAGGAGGCATTATTCATTCATCCTTGTTCCTGCTTGACCTTAATAGGTAGTCCTGAATAGCTTCTGGATTACAGCTGTGGGGGAAAGAGATGAATGAATTCCTTTTCTTGGCTCAGCTTTTCTCTTGGATCCTGAGTTAACACTTTTTCTATCCCCTTGATCTTAAGAAGTGATCTTTGTCCATTCCTTTCCTCTTAGAAATACTTTAGGAAATATTTTGTTAGAGCCCTGGTTCCTTGTTTGCTTACAGTGTATCTACTGTTTGGGCTGGAAATTAGATCCAGGTTAACAAATTTAAAGTTTGGAGTGGCTTCCCAAGAGAGGGCCTTTTCTGTGGTAGATTTGTTAAGTCACAGGAGGTATCTCAGTTCATTTTTAATAACTCTGCAGGCATGTTTGATAACCCCACGCTCAACAAAGCTTATGCATAATGTAATGTGTTCCTGTAGAGGCAGATCTTAGATGCTTGAAACCAGAGGCGATCAAGTCAACCTCCTGAAAACTGAGTAGAAAAATCAATTTGCACAAATGAGAAATTGCTAAAATAATGTATTCATATCTGGGTGTCTAGATATGAGTAACCCTTCTGTGTTACTCATGTAACAGATTCATTCAGGTGGTCAGTACATTCAGATAGCAATAAATAAACCCCTCTTTTTGCCAGTATCTAGGTATAGCTTTATTTGGCAAGACACAAGCGAATAATACCTTCAAGTATCTTTACCTGATGTTTGCTTGAAAACTTTTGCAAGATTACACAAGCATAGAATTTATAAGGAAAAGGAAAAGAACAGGAAAAGTTTCAAGTGTATGGCAGGAATATAAATATGTAAGGGAACTGTGGACTAAATATGTAAGGGAACTGTAAACTAAAGCTTGTATTTCAGAGAAGAATCACATATAGGGCTAAACTTAACCACCTCACCAACTTTGCAATGGCTTCCTCAGTGAGGTATCTTTTGTGCCATCTTCATTGTATTTTTAGTACCAGGCAAAGACGTTATACTTCTTCCTAGCTTTTAATCATAAAGGTGGCCATGGAGACGTGATCAAAGCCTTGCTTATTTTATATGCATTACAGTGGGGCTTAGATCATGGAAGCCATCTTAACTTTTTTGACCGTTCCTTAGGGAGATGCTTGATAGTGCTTTAAAGTATGTTTCTATTATTTTTTTCACCCACTGTTTGAACTGTATTGTAAACCACTTTGAGATCTGTGTTAAAATGGGAAATAGTGTACAAATAATACATGCAGATATTTTGTCTAACTGAATCATCCCAAACTGGGTGTCATAGTTTGCTACTTATTTCTGGTAGGAGCTGAAAGAAATGAGGTTCTTTCAGATCCAACTTTCATGTAGATTTGCTGGACTGAAAGAGGCAGAAAACAAAACTCTGGGCAAATTCTCTCATATTTTTTTTAACCAGGGGAAGCAATCCATCCTTCTTATCACCAAGGCATTGACAGTATTTTTTAAAATGCTGTGCTGCTGTCAATAGGTTACTTGTTTTTGCTCTACATGATCTTTGAAAGGTCATGTCTGATCCATCTCATTATAATTACTTGACATTTTACAAATTAAAAGCCAGGCTGGCTTGCCTGAGCTGCTGGTTAATTGTATTCTATAAAGTACCCCTTAGGATATGTACTGTAGAGGGAAAACTTTCCAAATGTATCTTGATGAACATAGTTTACAAAACACAAATGTGGTTGGAAAACAGATTGATAAATTTCAAATCCTTATAAGGCAATTGGAAATCCATCTTCTTAAGCCATTCGTCAATTTAATAGAATACTTTTGGACTACAGTTCACATAATCCTAAACCACCATAGTTAGGTTGGACAAAACTTAAGGTTTTAGAAAAGGAAAAGAAAGAAATAGCAATACATTTGGGGAATGCCATCTATCCCAATTTTAAACCAGGTAAAGTAGAAAGTTTCTTATAAAAGGAATAATGCATACTTCATACTTATTGATATTTGTACCTGGAGTGCGCATGACATATTCCAGCTGTGTTTGGGCACATTCATCTATTGCTGCAAAGCTTTTAGCAATAAACATCCCCAATTTTGTTTTTGAACCAGAGCAGGAGGCAAAAGTGCAGAAATTAGCCAACTCTGACATACACAGCAAACAACCTACTGATTTTTGACTTTTCAACAGATTGTCTTTGTATCATCAGCAATTTAGATGTGGGAATTTCTCTCTTTATGAAGTCATCAGATCCAATCTTGTTATCAATGGAAAATAGCCCAATAAAGAATAGATTTTATTAGCAGAGATTTACTTGGAGCCTGCTGTATCTAACCTAGAATCTGCTTCATTGTCCTTCAGTCAATGCATCCTATATATGTATATCATTCTCATATTATTCTATGGGTATAGTACCAGGAAGCAGAACTCCTGAAGCATTTGGCAGGAAAACGGGAACATGAACGAGAAGTCATCCAGAAGGCCATTGAGGAGAACAACAATTTCATTAAAACTGCCAAGGAGAGGCTGATGCAGAAAATGGAGTCCAACAAGGAGAACCGAGAGGCACATTTAGCTGCTATGTTGGAACGTCTTCAGGAGAAGGTGAGGGGCCAACACTAGTAAGGATGGAGGTGGAAGGTATGGGTTGCACTGGATCAAGACATGTGTGCTAACTACAATGGGTGTGAAGAAAAACAGGATCACTTCTTTCTCAGGATTATCCAGTTCAAAGTGCTAATAGCCTCTGAAGGCCCAACAGGTATATCTTGTGTGAATCCAGTAATTGTGCTTCTATGGTAGCCAACTAGATGTCTCTAGGAACATGATAGTCGTGGCCCTGTTCCCCGTGTTTCTTTTATGGTCATTGATATTCAGAGATATGCAGCTCTTCAGGAAGACTAGTGGAAGCCATGGGAATCCTATGCATGAGCTGCGTGGTGGCCTAGAAGTGGAGCTCTCACCTCACAATCAGGAAGTTGTGAATTTGATCCTAGCAGCAGATATTTCTCTCTCTGGATGCAAAGAGAAAATATCTGCTGTGAGCTCTGCATAGACATTAGGAAGGGCATCCGGCCAGTAAACACTCAACTTCTTTCAGTCACCCCAATGCAAGGGATTAGAGGGTAGTTAAAAGGGGAAAAAAGGGAGTCCTATGCATGAATTTGTCTATTCCACTAAGTTGATGACTCTAGTCTAGCCACATCTTGTGATGTCTTTTTTTTTCTTTTTTTTAAAGGATAAGCATGCTGAGGAGGTCCGGAAGAACAAGGAATTAAAGGAAGAGGCCTCCAGGTAAAGAGGCCCTCAGGCAGATAATTTGAACTGACAGCTCTAAGGAAAGATGGCAGCAGGCGGCAGTACATGGTGGAGGCTGCCTTAATGCAAAGTGTTGACTGAGGAACTGGGATTGTCCTCTGCTTTCGTTGTTTGTGAATGTAAAGAATTGATGGGAGAAGCCATCTCGTGTGTTTCAGGGAGGGAGGGGGACATAAGGGGAAAAGGAAGCTGTGAAGAAGAAGTGTGCATATCTGGGGAGGGAAGAGGGTGGGCATGGATGAGAAGACCCCCCCCAACAATGAGATGATTTGTTGTTTGTTCCCACATGGGTCCTTCTGAGGATGGAATCCAAATACTGGAGGGGTAGTAAGAATACCAATTTTGGAGGGAAGTATTCAAGAAGGGGTGGGGGTGGGCTGGGGCAATGAACAAAGAAAGATAATTTGGTGATGAGCCCAGAGCAAACAGAGGAAGCAAAATCACCTCTGGGGTGAGTGTTGTCTTGTGTGTTTTGCCATTGTTAGTCCCCTGTGTGATAAAAACAGTCCTCATTTCTGTGTTCCTTTGTAACTTTCCATTGTGTCTCTTAACTCCAAGGTATTACAAGCCTGGTATTGCTTAACTAAAGGTGGCTGGGTGCTGATTTTGACCCTATAGGCCTCTGTTTTAAAATTGTAACAATAAATGCCTTTTGTCAGAGATTCACCATGGTCAGCTATGGATATAATTCCCCCTGCTTTTCCATTCAGACCCGTAATGAAGAACCAGGTTCTTCGAAGTATAATGAGTTTAGGACAATTGAAACATTATTTCCTTGGGATAGTAATAACAAAAGAATGTTTGTATGGATACTTTCTCAAGTAGACACTATGAAACTGTGTGATAAAACAAACTGAAGCATGTTTTAAACATATACACACACATCTGACTTCAGAATTTAAACTATCTTTATACCACTAAGAATCTGAGGAGTTTATTCTTAAAATAAGATTTTGAGATTTCAGAGTTCTTTCATAAATTCCCATCACTTTTACACATTTTCGAGCATTTTCTTCAGCTTCACAACATTCCTCATTTAAGAAGCTTGTTTGATAAATTGCTTTTAGAAAGAAAAGCCATCCCTTGAAGAACATATTGCATTCGATAATGGAATATTCAGCATCATTTTTAAGGAATACATTAATAAGGATGGATTAATAAGTTATTAGGTTTGAAGAAATTATTTTAAAGCCATACAGCTGATTTGACTGTGGGAAAACAATGTTAGCAGAAAGGAATACATGAATGACAAAATGGTGGGACTAAATAGGGTGCTTAATGTCAAGGTAAAAATCACCTTTGTAGAGGGCGACGGACCGTGCTTCAGAGAATGCATGATATGCTTGCAGGAAGGCAAGAAAAACACGACGCATAATCTTACTAAATACCTTTTACTTACAAAAATATAAAAACTAAATATATATTATACAGAGCTAGCTGGGCTACATCCTAACGTAACAGTCAGTAACAGCAAAGAGAAAAAAACAATACAGATAACAACTCAGAACTTTCTCTAGACATGCGCACTAAACAGACTGAAACCATAACATAGCTAGTCATATGGGATTCACTATGGTTACCAGATAAGTTATCACAACAGGTGCAGAGAGCAGGGGAAAATGTACAGTTAGAAATGAACTTTCTGACGAACAAAAAAAACGTGCAGTGACATTCCCCTTCTTTCGTCAGCAAAGTGAAGACTCAAGTAAGGCACATCTTCTCACGCAGATACTCATGCTGGGCTGTAGGAAGTGGTTTGTTCAGCATGTCAGCAATTTGATCACGTGTAGGCACATACTGTAATGTCACAAAACCTTGTTTCACCAGTTGCCTTATGTTTTGATATCGGATGTCAATGTGTCTGGACCTTGAACCTGTAAAACGTGTTTCAGAAATATAAACCACAGATTCATTATCTTCCATCACTGTGATTGGTCGAATCGGATGTGTCCAGATATCTGTGATTAAAGCATCAAACCAGGTTAAAGAATTGCATGCATCAGACACACAAGCATACTCAGCTTCTGTAGAGGAACAAGAAACAAAATTCTGTTTACGCACATGCCAGTAAACAGGACATCCATTTAAAAACATCATGTAACCTGATGTACTTTTCCGTGACTTCTTATCACTCGCCCAATCTGAATCTGCAAAACAACATAACTCTGCATAGTCAGTATGTGTGGGTTCCAACAACAACTTCATGTCTTTGGTGTGTTTTAGATACCTCAATAACTTCTTAACACATGTCCAATGAAACTGTTTTACCTTGCCTACGTGTCGTGATAAAAGATTAACACTAAGTGCAATGTCGGGTCTAGTCCAACTACTAATATACAGCAGCGACCCAATGACTGAGCGATATAGTGTTTGATCTTCGAACTCAGGACTTGGTTCATGTGCCAAAATGTGAAAGTCGGTTTGCATGGGTATACTCACAGGCTTAGCGTCCTCCATGTTACAGTGATGTAACAGTTGTTCAATCTTCTCTTCCTGTGTGAGACTAAACCCCTTCTGAGTTTTGGCAATTTGAACACCTAAATAAGTGTTAATACATCCTAAACACTTCAGTGTGAAGAACCTTTGTAAAGCTTTAGCAAAAACCTCACTCATCTGCTTATTTGGACCAATATAAACAATATCATCGACATAAACAAGAATTATCTCATACCTATTACCGGATCTTTTAGTAAACACGCATTCATCTGTTTCGGACTTAATAAAGCCCATTGAATTTAGTTTGTCAGAAAGACATAAGTACCACATTAAACCAGACTGTTTCAGACCATAAAGACTTTTGTGTAGAAACCAGGTATCCCCTTCTTGCTGTCGGAAACCTGGAGGACCTTTGACGTAAATTTCTTCATCAAGATCAGCGTGTAGATAAGCCGTTTCAACGTCGAACTGGAAAACCTCTAGGCCAAGGATAGTTGCAGTGGCTAAAGCAATTTTCACACTTTCAGTCCGCACTGTGGGTGAGTATGTATTTGTATAGTCCTCAGGATAACGTTGAGCGAAACCCTGGGCTACGAGTCTGGCCTTGTACAACGACTCACCATTCGGCTTCTTTTTGATCCTGTAGACCCATCGAGTACCAATAACTTTCTTGTTTGCTGGAGGGCTTGCAGGCGTAAACACTTGAAGTTTCTTTAGACTGTCCATTTCAGCCTGCATTGCCTCAAACCATTTATCTTGTTCTGATTCAGGAAGATGTTTGATCTGTGTGAACTTCTCAGGTGGAAGTGTAACATTACAAATCAAAGGTACAGGTGTTTTTGTTACTTGCCACGAATACCGTTTTGGAGGGATTCCCTTTGTGGTCCTCTTGGAACGTCTTGGGTCAACCGTCCATTCTTCTTCTGTGTCGTCCTCGTCTTCATCATCGTCGCCAGCAGCAACATCGGCGGCTTGCGAAGACGGAACAGTAGGTTGAGAAGAACTCGTGGAAGGAACATTCTCCTGTGAATCTTGATCAGGTTGCGTGGCATCAGCAACATCATCTCTAGGAAAATAAACTCCAGGATCGTTAGAATGAATCCTGGACCAGTCAGCATCTTCCTCAAAAGTAGCAGATTGTGAAACCACAATAACATGATGAGAGTCAATGTATTTGCTCCATTTTGAATTATCATCAATGCCCATAAATCTCATCCTTTTTGCTGCAGGACCCCCTTTCTTTCTTTGGGCTAAAGGAATATTGACCATAGCATAGGAACCAAAAATATGGAGATGTGAGAGATCAGGCTTGTGTCCATACAACATGAAATAAGGGGTCTGATTTATCACACTACTCCAAGTGCGGTTGATGATATGGTTAGCATATTTGATAGCTTCACCCCAGTATGGAAGACTGAGGTTAGCATCTTCAAGGAGGCAACGCATCATGGTTTGCAAAACCCCATTTCTGCGTTCTGCCACCCCATTTTCAGCTGGAGTATAAGGAGCGGATGTCTGATGTACTATCCCATTCTCACGCATCCAGTCCTGGAAACGCTGAGACATGAATTCAGCACCGCGATCACTCTGGATTCTGGCAATGTTGACCTCGAATTGGGTATAGACAAGACTAGCAAAGTCTTTAAAGATCTGAAAGGTCTCAGATTTTTCTTTCATAGGATATACATATCCATATCTAGAATAATTATCAACGATTGTCAAGAAATATCTTTTACCACCAAGTGTTGGTGCAAAAGGACCAACTATGTCAGTGTGTACCAAATCAAAAATGCGTGTTGACAGGCGTGTAGCGCGTTTTGGAATTGCTGCTGCCTTGGATTTGGCTTTCTTGCAGACAGCACAGTCCAAAAACACCTTACACCCCTTTAGATCCAAACCTCTTGCGAACTCTGGCATCTTCTTCAGAACACGGAAACTGGCATGACCCAATCTTCTGTGCCACTTATGGATACACCTGGAATGCAAAGGTTTACCTGTTAGTGAATTCTCAACATTAGCATTTTTGTTAGGAACCCCAGGCTTGCTGTGAGCAACCTGTGTCTTTTTTGTATTTTTATCATTATTAGGAACCTTTGGAGTAGCAACAGGATCTCTCTCTGGGACGTCTCTCTCTGGGCCTGTGCTTTTTGGAACGTGTATACTTGCCTGCTCTTGCTGCTTAGACTTTGGTTTTACATAATAAACACCACCAATCAACACGGTTTCAGCAACAATATCTCCGTCTTTGACTATATAACTTGCTTTTTCAAGATGGTGGACCTGAAAATGAGAAAACCTAGACAAATGACTCTGACTAAGCAAATTACTACTGGCAGACGGAACATAGTAAACATTTGGAATGAGAGCACCGAGCTCTTCAATGTAGACAGTTCCTTTTCCCATGACCTGAACAGGATGATTGGAAAAAGAGTAAAGTTCACGAAGTTCAGGTTCAGGCTCGTGCATCTCTGTGTAAAGCTCTTTTCTGTAGGTAACATGTAATGCTGCTCCACTGTCCAAAGTCCAAAGAAGTCGTCTGTCGTACTCTGGTTGAGGCTGTGGATCGTTGGTCACAACCAATGTGACAAGTGGAGCTTGTGAATCACGCCTGGAACCACGACCACGACTTTGTCGTCCGCCTCTACCTCTGCCTCCTCTGGAATCTGTTCCTCTGGGCTGGTATGTGACGGGCGCTGGAACTCGTTGGGGACAATCCCGGGTGGCATGTCCCACACGATTACAGATGTAGCATCTTGGCATTCTTGGAACGTAAGTCCTTCCACGGAAGGCACGCCTCGCTGAAGCTCTTGATGCAGGTGGTTCCCTTAAATGTGGCGCAGCTTGCATAAGTGCCTCTTCTTCGGCTAAAATTCTGCATACATGATCCACTGTGCGTTGAGCAATAGGCACTTGATTAATCTTGGAAATAGCATCTTTCCACTCATGATTCAAAGAATTGATGATAATGCTGATCATTTGAAAATCATCAATAGGATAGCCTTTTTCACCCAGTTCTTTTCTAATACCTTTCATTTTAGTCAAATGTGCTCCAATATGTTCACCAGGTTTTAATCTGGAACCATGGAACTCAGACAAAAGCAAACATGTAGACTCAATTGATGTAGGCCGATAACATGCCTCTAACTGAGTCCAAATTTGTTGGGCAGTTGCATCTTGTGAAAACGTGAGCTGCAATTCAATGTCCATTGACATCAATAATGTTGTGCATGCTCTATTATCCAAGTCCCATATGTCAGGAGTCCATGGCTGGGCAGGAGGATTAAACACCATCATGTGAGTACCTTCTCTGCGTAACAAAAGTCCAACCTCACTGACCCATGCCCTGTAATTCTGTCCTGACTTCTTTAATTTTGAATCACCAGCCAGTGGTACAATGGAAGGTGTTTGATGAGGAATATACAACTGAGGTACTGGCTGTGCAGGTTGTGCAATCCGACCATAACCTGCAGTGGGCACCAGTGGCGTCTGTGCCTGGACATGCGGCAGTTGCATTGAAGCTGCCGGTAGTCTTGGTGCTGGCTGTGCCTGTCTTTGAGCTGCTATTCCACCCTGGCCAGCAGGAGGCGCTGGCGCTTGGACTGGTGCATTAGCATAATCTGCAGATGACACTGGCCTTCGCATATAAGAACCCAGTGGCAATTGCATGTGGGTTAAATATGGCTGTGTTCTGCCAGGTAGAGGGGCTTGCATAGAAGCAATATTAACAGGAGAAGCAACAGTAACAGGAATCCTAGCACCATCAGGGGCTGGAGCCTCAGATAACGGCAGAAATCTTGTATCTCTGAGCAAAGACTCCTCCATAGACAATTGCGAGAGTGAGAGCTCCAATTCATGTCTTAATGCAGCTTCACCAGTAGATGGTGCTATAACATTTGCTTCAGGCATCACTGTGGCTCTGTATGGCCTTTGGGACAGCCCATAATCATGTGACATAGGAGCCTCCGGTTCCCAATCGTCTTGCATGACACTCAATGATGGGCGTGACTTAGGCTTTGGGGAAGAAGGAGGCAATATGGCTTCTCCTTGTGGGTGTGGCAATATGGCCGGTTCATGCTCATAATTCCTCTCATATTGCTGAACCATTGACACATATTTCTTTGCCTGCTGCAAACGCCTTTCAAAAACCCCAATTTGTTCACAGTAGCCTTGCATAGCCCTATCTCGCATAGTTTGCTTGGG
This sequence comes from Vipera berus, assembly GCF_964194415.1. Taxonomy (NCBI): domain Eukaryota; kingdom Metazoa; phylum Chordata; class Lepidosauria; order Squamata; family Viperidae; genus Vipera; species Vipera berus. The sequence continues at coordinate 336,294,387 of NC_138202.1, read as the reverse complement.
GCTTGAAGGAGCAGAAGAAATTTTCTTTGGCTGAACTTTAGGTTTCGCTCCAAGCCTTTGAAATTCATCTTGAGCCCCTGGAGTGTGAACATTTCCAAAAGCAGCTGCCAGGGAGCTTGGAAAAGTAGAAAAAGGAGTGACTGACCTTGCATCGTAGACAGGAGCAGGTGCGTCTTCTCCAAGGCGTGTGGCCGAAGCTATCGGAGTCCTTAAGGTCGAAGGGAGATGCCCAACAGACAAGCTCCTGGCCTCCCGTTTCAGCCGTGGCTTCCTTCCTGACATGTTTCAGCAGTTAATCACCGCTGCCTCACTAGCACTAACTAACTGATAACAGCCGCAGAAACATGCATCTCCAAAAACATAAATCAAACCATCCTCGATACCAAAATGTCAAGGTAAAAATCACCTTTGTAGAGGGCGACGGACCGTGCTTCAGAGAATGCATGATATGCTTGCAGGAAGGCAAGAAAAACACGACGCATAATCTTACTAAATACCTTTTACTTACAAAAATATAAAAACTAAATATATATTATACAGAGCTAGCTGGGCTACATCCTAACGTAACAGTCAGTAACAGCAAAGAGAAAAAAACAATACAGATAACAACTCAGAACTTTCTCTAGACATGCGCACTAAACAGACTGAAACCATAACATAGCTAGTCATATGGGATTCACTATGGTTACCAGATAAGTTATCACAACAGGTGCAGAGAGCAGGGGAAAATGTACAGTTAGAAATGAACTTTCTGACGAACAAAAAAAACGTGCAGTGACACTTAATTTCTTATTGCTTCTCAGTCACCAAGGTTGAGGAGGTGCAATGGCTAAGTGCAGGGGTGTCAAACTCAATTTCATTGAGGGCCGCATCAGCATTGTGGTTGCCCTCAAGGGGCCGGGTGAGTATGACCAGGATGGGCATGGCCTACTGGGTGGGCGTGGCTAGAGTGTGTATGGCCTACTGGGTGGGCGTGGCCAGCTCTACATCGTTCGCATCAAGGGTGCCTATGGGGGCCTGGGCAGGAGTGGGACAGATCTGAGGGTCTCTGGCAGAAGGAGGGTCTCTGGGCCAGGGCCAAGGCAGTGGGGGCCGTTCCCTCACTGTTTCCAGGATGGCTTCACGGGCCACATGAAACCACTTCGCGGGCTGGATCCGGCCCCCGGGCCTTGTGTTTGACATGTCTGGCTTAGTGGTTTAATGATGCTGGAGAGGGTCTTTGCTCCAACAGTTCAAGTCCTAACTCTGTGCAATGGGGTGAGCACCCATCATTTGCTTCAGCTTCTGTTCACCTAATAGTTCGAAAGCATGTTCTATGTAAGTAGATAAATAGGTACCACTTTGGTGGAGAGACAAATTGCTGCTCTGTGCAGGCAGTCAGATTTCTGCTGGCTCTGAACTCTCCTGATTGTGTGCCTGTTTATGAGGCAGGTCCAGGGAAGGAAGAGCGCCTAGGATGGCGCCTCAGGAAGAGCTTCTCATCTTTCTTTCTAGTGCAAAGCCAGCTCGCCCTCCTGTGGTACATCTTGGGAAGCACACGAGCGTATTCAACAACACAGATGGCAAATTGTCAGCCAAACTACTAATCTACACTGCAATAGCATTGTGGGTTCCTGGCTAATATTTCAATGCCATATGCTAACAACTGCAGCAGCAGCAACAACAACTAGGGTTGAGAAACTCTATGCTGCACATTTTGCCCAGACGGTACTCCATTCTTTGGAATAGTGTTGAGGTGTTCCTGTTTGTGAGATGCTGGGTTCCTGCACATTCTGAAGCTCAATTTCTGGATAAAATTTGAAGGATGCACAATCTTAATATTTTATACTACCATATGGACTCTCAGTTTTTGTGGTCTTCAAACAAGAGAACTGGTGTATAAATAAAATAAGAGATGAAGCTAGGTTGGTGAAGGTAATGCTTATGTCTTCCCTAAAACTTCAAGTAGAAAGAATATAGGCTGTTTTGGTACAACATAACTTGGTTAAAATATTGTCTGATTTGTAACTCAAGATTTGAGTGTAATCATGTTTATCTTTCTTAATGTAAATATAGTACATAATCTATGTACAGATATCAGTAACCAAATTGATTATGATGTGCAAATGCAACAACTAAAACAAATTGACTTCCTCAAGCATGTTGTGTGAATCCACATAATTGGATTATTTTATTAAACCATAGTTCAATGAAGTCAATAAGTTGTGCAAATGCAGCCATAGAGGTTTTTACAGCAGCTCCCTTCTGGAATGTTATATACAAACCACTTATATTTCGCTGTGCCATGTTTGCTGAGTTAAAGACTGCAGTTTGGGTTGAACGTCCTGTTAATTTCATTTATTGACGTATCAGTTAATTAAAATGTAATCAACCATTTTATCATTAGGTCACATTTAATAGCACTTAGACTTATATACCACTTCACAGTGCTTTACAGCCCACTCTAAGCAGTTTACAGAGTCAGTATATTGCCCCCAACAATTTGTGTCCTCATTTTATTGATCTTGGAAGGATGGAAGGCTGAGTCAACCTTGAGCGTGTGAGGTTTGAACTGCCAAATTGCTGGCAATTGGCAGTCAACAGAATTAGTCTGCAATACTGTATTCTAACCACTGCATCACCACACCAACAAATTATAATCTCGTAAAACACATCAAAAAGCTTGTGGGAAGCACATGAAACCTTGTGTGCAATGTATAACTAATTCTTATGGAACAGATATCAGAATACACTAAGGAAAACCCTGCAAACTTGCAAAACAAGAAAACAATCTTTAGGAAATGAATTTTAAATGAATAAAATTCTAAAACCCATACAATGAACATTAAGCTTGCTACAATGCAAGAGAAAACTGACATTGTTGTTGCAGTGAATAGCTACACACTAACAACTTGGTTCCCCAACTCGCTTCCAGTCCCCTGGTCTGATCAATCTAGGTCAGCTACTTGCCTGCCATTCCTCTCCCTTTTGAAGCAATTCCCCTTGCTTGGCAGCAGATGGCACTGTAAGCAAGCCAGATCTGCATTTGCACTTTTTCTTAAGCATTTTTTTCCTAGCTCTCTGACAAGGCCTAGAGTTCTTCCCCATAGCACATTGGGCTAAGCTCTTCTAACTTTCGGTTGACTATCTACCCAGCTTGTCAATGCTTAGGACTGGATGTAATAATTCCCTAGAAATCTCAATATCTGATAGTGTTCTGCCACCTCCTGCAAATGTCTACAAGAAGCCACAATTACCTTGCCTAAATCATGACATTATTGCATGGGTGTACTGTCATCAAGGATTCTTAGGGATGCCTATGATGAACATGGCTATCAGTGATGGCCAAATCTCAATAGGGAGAGACTGCAGTTGTAGCCATGTGATGCTGGAGTTTGTCATCTAGTTCAGATGAGATAAGCAAATCCCAGTTACTTCAACATAACAGGTTGGAAATGTGAGCTAGATCTTCTTCAGGGTGTAATGATCCTTATCTTTCCAGGTGTACTAAACTACCCCATCATACCCCATGAGGTTCTTCAGATAATACCTGCCATTCTATCAGTGAGAAAAGAGAGATCGGGGGAAAATGTACTTCTCCTTAGTAGTCTTGCCAGAAGCATAGATTTGACTAGTATGCCATGATGGCTGAGAACTGACTAAAATTGAGTTCTTAGAACATACTTAGCCTGGTTATTGAATTTTCAAGCCAACTGAACTGTAAATTAATGAAATAGATTGTGTTTGCACAATACACCACAACATAAAAATCTAAAGTTGACATAACCTAAATTAGTTGAGTTGGATGAACATAGGAGGAACAGACAAAATCTCCATCTTCTCCTAGTTCTCATGGGTGAACATTGATCAATGCATAGCACTGGCTGTAACCTACAGTATATCCGTGTGTGTGTGTGTGTGTGTGTGTGTGTGTGTGTGTGTGTGTGATGGTACCAGGCATGCTTTTCTTGTGAAAGATTCCTGATTCTATCTGTCCTAGAAAATCTACTAGGTATGACTGGAGATCACATAGACCAGTGTTTCTTAACCTTGGCAACTTTAAGATGGGTGGACTTCAACTCTCAGAATTCCCCATCCAGCTTTGAAGTTGACAAGATTAAGAAACACCGACTTACATTGTTATTGTAGTACCTCAAAACATCAGTAGTGAAGTGATGTATTGATGAAAATAACAGAAGTTCTGGGAATTGCTTTCTACACAGATGCAACTTTTAACCTAAAGATCTCTAGATGTTATGAACTACATATCCCATCACTGCAACCAAAAATGCTCAGATAATGTGCATAGTGATGATTTTTTAGAGACTTAAAAATGAATGCATTTGGAAGGTACTGTACCAGAGAAGAGTGCTAGCATTCTTGTTTGAACAAAAAACAGCACATTTGTTTTCCGTAAGAGGGTCATCTTGGAAGTGCCCACAAATTCCCTAAATGCTGCTGCATTTGATGCCCTGGCCATGGGGGCAAGGGCCAGTTATGTAGGAATAAGGGCTTGTTATTTCCCATCCATATTCTTCATAGCATTGCTATCCTTAATATATGGCGAAAATAGAGTTGTTGGACATGACACAGAACATGGGGAAAAATAATTCTTCCAGAATGGATAAAATTAATAGGAAAAACAAATTGCTGCAAGAAATCAATGTGACACATTCCCTGAGCAAAATCTGGGGATCAAGTCTTCTGACCAATCCCCTTAAAAGCTGCTGGACTAATTATGCATTGGCTACCTGGATTTTGATGGATCCTGAAGTGTTCTGCTTTTAGGCAACTCAGTGAAAGCGTACCTCCTCAATGGAACCGCATCTACATGGAATGAAGTGTGTAGTGGGTTGCCCCAGGGCTCTGTTCTGGGCCTAGTACTCTTCACCATCTTCATCAACGATTTGGATGAGGGGATAGATGGGGAACTCATCAAATTTGCAGACGACACCAAGCTGGCAGGAATAGCCAACACTCCAGAAGACAGGCTTAAGATACAGGAGGATCTGGACAGACTTGAATACTGTGCGCTATCTAACAAAGTGAAGTTCAATGGCGAAAAAAGTAAGGTTCTACATTTCGGCAAGAAAAACCAAATGTACAGGTATAGTATACTGTAGGTGGTACCTTGCTCAATAGTAGTAATTGTGAGAGGGACCTTAGAGTGCTAGTGGACAATCACTTAAATATGAGCCAGCAGTGTGCGGGAGCTGCCAAAAAAGCCAACAGAGTGCTAGGCTGCATTAACAGGGATAGAATCAAAATCATGTGAAGTATTAATACCACTTTACAATGCCTTGATAAGGCCACGCTTGGAATACTGCATCCAGTTTTGGTCACCCCGATGTAAAAAAGATGTTGAGACTCTAGAAAGAGTACAGAGAAGAGCAACAAAGATGATTAGAGGACTGGAAGCTAAAACATATAAGGAACTGTTGCTGGAATTGGGTATGTTTAGTTTAATGAAGAGAAGGGCCAGGGGTGACAGGACAGCAGTGTTCCAGTATCTCAGGGGCCGCCACAAAGAAGAGGGAGTCAAGCTATTCTCCAAAGCACCTGAGGGCAGGACAAGAAGCAACGGATGGAAACTAATCAAGGAGAGAAACAACCTAGAACTATGGAGAAACTTCCAGACAGCTAGAACAATTAACCAGTGGAACAACCTGCCTCCAGAAGTGGTGAATGCTCCAACACTACTGGACAGCCATTTGTCTGAAATGGTATAGGGTTTCCTGCCTGAGCAGGGGGTTGGACTAGATGACCTCCAAGGTCCCTTCCAACTTTATTATTATTATTATTGCCAAGAGTTTCTGCAGAGAATGAAAGAAAGAACAGTTGTGATGCTCTAATCTTGCAGTTAGATGCTTCTGATAGTAGGAAGCTAGGTAAAAGAAAAAAACAGAAGTAAAAGAAAATAGCAGAATCTCAGAATAGCATTTTAAGGAGAAAGTATAAATTAATTTAAGAGGAATATAATCTCCAGTGAGATCTGGGTTTCTCAGATCTGTAGTACCTCGTGGCACAGGTGGACCTGTTGCTTAATGACTGTTTGAAGTTATGAACAACCCCCCCCCCAAAAGTAGTTAAGACACAGATTTGAAGTTCTGATGGCTGGCCCCCTCCTGGTCACATGATCACATTTTGGGCACTTGGCAACTGGCCCCTAGTTACAGCTGTTTGCAGGATTCCATAGTTATGTGAACATGATTTATTTATTTGTATCCCACCTTTACTATTTTTACAAATAACTCAAGGCAGTGAACATGTCCAATATACTTTTCTCCTCCTATTTTTCCCATAACAACAACCCTGCAAGGTGTGTTGAGCTGAGAGGGAATGACTGGCCCAAGGTCAACCAACTGACATTCGTGGCTAAGACAGGACTAGAACTCACTGTTTCCTGATTTCTAGCTTACTGCCTTAACCACAAGACCAAGCTGGCTCTTTTTAGGATGTTTTCTGCCAGAAACCAGTGTTTACTTACAGTTTCCAGGAAAAATGTCCATTGCAGATAATGGGTGCACTTTACAACCATGGTATTTGCTTTATGACCATGTCGTTCACTATATGAGCATTGCAAAAAAGGTTGTAATATTGGGCGTGGTTAGATGATGATCTGCTTAACAACCGTCATGACTGATGACTGTAAATCTGGGCTTAATTACAGTCATAAGTCAAGGACTATCTGTATACTAGATCACCTTTATCAGCGGAAAATAGGACCATCCAAATCCCATTTATTTTAGGGGGCTAGTGTGGTAGAATGGACCCAGGTGAACACTTATGCTCAGATTTATTACTAGAATTCTAAGCCTGGTGATGCTTTTATGTTTGGATAGAAGCAACTGCTTTTACGCAGATGAAGGATTCAAATTGCAGAGTTATGCATTCAGAGAGTCTCTATAAACAAATTTTCAATTCTACTGTGAGGCAAAGATCTATGAATCTTGATAACAGACTGTATTGTTTCTTTCCAAAGAGACCAAACATTCATCATCATATTGAAATATTTGCCTTTTCCTTTCTTCTGTTGGGGGGAGGTTTCTATTTTTGTAACCTCAAGTCACCAACAGCATGCCTTTTTTTCTAAACAAATTAAAAGAGAGCTATTTTTCATTTGTAGTTTAATCAGCAAAAGATGATTGAATTGTTAAGAGGTAATTGTAATTAGTGAAGCTAAGCATATAGTTTTGGTTTTTGAAAAAGCTGTTTGAGCTTTTGACTATGGAAATATCACTCAGTGTAATAGATTAATTGATCAATGAATTCAAAAGCAAGTAATTAACAAGGTAAATGGAATAGCATTATAGAGAATAACTCCGTTGGAAGGGACCTTGGAGGTTTTATAGCCCAACCTCCCACTAGGAATAGAAGACCAGGCTTATATCAAGCATTTTTCAAAAAGTTGTTATTAAAAATTGAGGTCCACCCATTGGAATCAAATATAAAATAGTAGATTAGATGGGCAAACCTACACTTACTAATAAGGCAAAACTACCCATACTATTTACTTATTTAATTCATTAATATTTACAAATTTCCATTCCCATTAATTCCACATGTCTGTGGATAGAGATACATACTTATACATTGCATACTTATACATTGCATTGAGTTTATTTTAACTATTTATTGTTAGGGCCAATTAATTTAATTTTCTTTTTAACTTTTGTATGTTGCATTTTATTGCCCTGTACACCGCCCTGAATCCTTCGGGAGAAGGGCGGTATATAAATTTAATAAAATAAATAAATAAATAAATAAATAAATACAGTAAAACCATGCTATCAGCAGGCTTAGCAATCTGAAAACCTTTAACAGTCATGAATAAAGACTTATTCTATAGAGAAGTCCACATGATGGAAAAAGACAGATTTAACTGGGATGAGACCTGCAAAAAGCAGAGAGTGCAGGATAGAATCTATAGGGTTAGGTTATCCTGCAGATAATTTAGACCTAAATCGAAGTGTCCATCTTAAAAAAGTCAAGATGCCAGCTGCAACGTGTAATTTAAGCTCTTCTGAATTTCATGTATGATTCGCCTATCTTTCTTGTTCCAGCCCGCATTTCTTTTACATTCTGCTCCTCAAATCCAATCCAGCCTCAATGACTATGGAGCCTCACCAGAGCCTTTGGATTTTGGGTATTGTAGCTAATTTGCTTTGATTTCTGCAAGCCAAGCCTAATGAAACTCTCCCCATGCTCCCAGCCATTACCCAAAATCTGGGTGGCCACTAGAAGGCAGCAAAGCAATAAAAATAGTATTGTTGGGTGGTGTGTTTTGTTTTCTTTTGTTTTGCCACAACAGAAAGCCTGCTTACTGCTTATCTGGCATGAGAATCTTGGCCAGAGCAGCATTTTTCATCCTTGTCAACTTTAAGATGAACTGACTTTATTATTTGCTTGTTTGCCTGTTTATTTATTTATTTTTCATATTTCTCAACTGCCCATGTACCTCATATCTGGCTGGGGGAATTCTAGGAGTAGAAGTCAATATATTTTAAAGTTGCTAAGATTGAGAAGCTCTGCCCTGGAGAACAGGCAACTATATCTTGTAGATATTCCTGCTGTGTGTAAGGATTTTGGGGGGAAAACAAAAACAAAACAGAAGCATCCTTTAGAGAACATTTACGTTGGTCTCAGTGCACAACACGTACACAATTTAGTTTGGGAACATTTTAACATGTAGCCTGCGCATTCATGTAAATCCATGAATCTTCTGTGTATGCTGAAATGGATAGTTTGATCTACAAGTAAGTCATAAGGGGGAATTTATATAGCCCTAGCTCTGGTCTGCGGTATCTCAGCTGGCCCAGAAATAAGAGCAGCCACATTGCTTTTCTTAAAAGTCATGTAAAATTACTATAATAGTTGTACTGATTGTAGTATTTGCAGCAAGTTGCAATTCAGTTTCAGCAAGCCATGAAAATAAGAGTTTGGATCACTATCCTGCTGGGTCTCTGAGTGGTGCTTGAAAGGGGAACAGGTTAAGTCAATAGGATACATGATAGAGTCCCTCCTTCAAATGAATGAGAAGATCTTTCTCCAACCTTTAGGAAGTATGTTCTCTGCCTGCAGACTACCAGGTAAAACGTCCTTGGAGACATATTTGCAGTTTGTGGCCTGCCCTGCCTGGGATAATCTCTAGAAGAAAAGGAGACAGGCTGGTTATGTTGTATTCCACACAAAGATGATTCCTGAAAAGAGCAAGGCAGCCAATTCTACCAGCCTTTTGGCTACTTTAAGTGAAAACAAGCTGATAGAAAAGGTAGACTGATTCAAAGGAATATGAGGGGCTTATTGCACTTGATGCTCTCATGGCACTATAAATACCGTATTTTCCGGCGTATAAGACGACCCGGCGTATAAGACAACCCCCTACTTTTAAGAAGTTTTTCAAGGTTTTTTGTCTTATACGCCGGAAAATACTTACATGCCCTGCCCTCCCTGTCCGTCGCAGAGGAGGCGAAGGCCCGACTGGCCCCGCCGGCCCTCCCGCTGCTCCTGCGCTTCTGCCGGCCCCCGAGGTGCAGCGTTTCCCGGGCGGCAGGCAGCGCCGGAGGGCAGCCGCCACCCCACCACGGCCGGCGCCCCTCCTGCTTCCCCCCCAGGCCTTGAACTTCTCCCATTCGGCGCAGGGCGGGGCAGCCCAGCGGCCGCACTCTCTTAGGCGAGGCCGGCCCCTCGAATCAGGCACGCATAGCTGACCTACCACCAGCCCCAGTACCTGCTGCTGCGGCCGGCTAAAGAGCCGGCCTACACGGTACCAAAATCCTTCTTGGGCCCAAGGCGCGCACAGGCGCCTCTCCCTCTACGCAAGGCGAAGCCGGGTGCGAAAAGCGACAGCGCGCAGGCGCCGTTGAGCCAGCCATTTGGCGCAGCTTCCGGTCCGCCTGTACGTAAGTAAGTCTAGGGACAGAACCGGGCCGTAGAGTTATGTTTCTGATGCGATCTGGAGCGGAGGGTTTGTACGGCTGACCTGCTGCAGGGGGGCAAGAAAGATCCCACGTAAGACGCGCGAGAGGCGTAACGGTCGTACGAACGAGCTGTCTCTTTACCTGCTTCTAGTGCGGAAAGTATAACCGGGCGAGATCCATCGGTTTGCTCAGCGAGCCACTGAGGTTGCTGCTCCTTTCTTGGTGTATGCGCATTTCGACAGGGCAACTAAAGCCAGCGGGGTTGCCCACAAAGAAGAATTCACAAGAAAAAAAAGGCGGCAGATGGGCCATTAGCATTCCTAATGACGTTGATTTAAAAAAGGAAATCCCAAAAGCGGATTTTTTGGGATACCTTTGGTGCAATTTTTTGGGATACCTTTGGTGTGTGCGCGTGTGCAGGACTTCCCTTCCCTCTTGAGGCAGCTGCTGCCTCTTCCCTCTTGAGGCAGCAGCTGCCTCAAGAGAGAAGAGCGTCGGACGGGAGTCGGCAGGGAAGTCCTGCGTGCGCGCGCAGGACTGCCCTGCCGGCTCCCGCCACACGCCACCCACTGATTTTCCGGTGTATAAGGCGACTGGGCGTATAAGACGACCCCCTAACTTTTGAGGTGATTTTCAGGGGTTAAAAAGTCGTCTTATACGCCGGAAAATACGGTAGTGAAAAAGTTCAGCTTTTTAAAAAAAATAGAGAAGCCATCTACCTCCTTCAGTGAGAACATCACTTTCATCCATGTTTTCATGCTGCACATCGAAAGTGGTGCTTTCTGATATGTGCTGGTGCAGGCAATGCTGTCTGGTTCACCTGTTGTGACTCATTTCACTGTGGGCTCTTTTGTACAGTGGTCAGCACCCCGGCTTTACTTCGGTCATTGACTGAGGCCCTCCATTGCCATACTGCCTTGAGCTACTGAGCAGTCCTCTTCTAAGGAGACGGCAGCTAGGGATCTCTTTTAGTTTTTTTGCATTTCACTGGTGGCTAAGCTTTTCTTTCTTTTCTTTTTCCACAATGAGACAGAAGACTTCATTTTCTTTACCTCTGTATAGTTGATAAGAGTTTTGCCACTTCTCCTTCCAATTCAAGTGCCTAGAACAAGCATAAAACTGTGGAGCCTCTCCTTCCCTTTGCAGCTAAGTTCACTAGTGGAATGCTGAAAGGATAAAAGTGTGTTTTTTCTTAACCAAGTTAAATTGGTAAGAGTTCTGACAGTTTTCCCTTCAGCTCTTCTTTTTAACTGGTTTACTAGTGGATTTACTTGAAGAGAAGGTGTCAAATACAAGATGGGAATCAAGACTGGGCAGGAGGGTCCTACAAAACTGTATGTTCCCAAAGGCCCTGCCCCCTAAAAAGAAAAGCAGTTGATACTTTTTTTCTTCGTTACCAAATAAGTAGGAGAATCTACCAACAGAAGGGAGAGGACAGGTGCTCTAGTAAGTGTGGTCTGGACAGAACACCAAGTTACCATTGTGGACAAAGCAGAGGAAGGGAATGAAACCTGGAAAGACATCTCTGGTGTCTTCTTCATTTTCAGCCAGTTTTTCCATGCCGAAAAGGCTTTATCCTACTGGAGTCTTTTAAAACAATTAAGAACGTGGAACACAGAACACCAACTGCCAGTATCATATTTACTTTCAACAATGCCTTTGACAAAGGTCCCACTGGGATGTTTAGAGAGCATCCTGCGTCTTCTGATAAAGGGGAATTATATAATGGGAAGTGAAAGGTCTTCAAGGAAAAAAAAAGAAAGTCCAGTTGCCTCTTGAAAAAGGTACCTTTGGGACAACCCATTATATAATTCCCCAAGGAAGCTTTCAGGATGAGAAGTGAAACATCTTCAAGGAAAAACAAGACAGTTCAGTTGCCTGTAGGACGAAAAGCACCTTTGGGACATACATGACCTGGATGCCTGAGAATCTCCATAGACGTATATGGAGGGTTATATCTTCATTTTGTAAATAGACAAGTCTCCCACAGAGCAGTGGGTGTAGAGAGATTTATACGTATGCATTGCAAAGAAGGTCCTAAAGTACAGAGAAGAGCAACAAAGATGATTGGGGGACTGGAGGCTAAAACATATAGGAAACGGTTGCTGGAATTGGGTATGTGTAGTTTAACGAAGAGAAGGGTGAGGGGTGACATGATAGCAGTGTTCCAATATCTCAGGGGCTGCCACAAAGAAGAGGGAGTCAAGCTGTTCTCCAAGGCACCTGAAGGCAGGACAAGAAGCAACGGATGGAAACTAGTCAAGGAGAGAAGCAACCTAGAACTAAGGAGAAACTTCCTGACATTTAGAACAATTAACCAGTGGAACAACCTGCCTCCAGAAGTGGTGAATGCTCCAACACTGGAAGTTTTAAAGAAGAGACTGGCCAGCCACTTGTCTGAAATGGTATAGGGTTTCCTGCCTGAGCAGGGGGTTGGACTAGATGACCTCCAAGGTCCCTTCCAACTCTATTATTATTATTATTATTATTATTATTATTATTATTATTATTATTATTATTATTATTATTATTATTATTATTATTATTATACTATATACTTGTAGATAGATATGGACATGAGCCATTGACTGCCAAATGAAGAATACTCAGAATTCTATACTTCTTTTCCTTTTTGTACATATAATTTTTATTACTTTTTTACAGAACAATAAAACTAATACAAATTTTGAAAGAGAAAAGAGGAAAAAGTAATAATTGAAAAAAGAGAAAAGAGAAGAAAAGCAGCTTCTCATCTTATTAAGAGCCGTTACACATACACTTTTATTTTACTCTCTCGAAGGTTACAACATATTTTCTTTCTTCCCATTGTCTACCCTTCTACCCTTTTTAATTATAAAAGCCATATATCACAAGTTCATTTTCTTTTTTTCAGCAAAAATTCCATAAAGGAATTCTACACTTCTTTCCCCAGAGTCCATTTTGCTCAATTGAATTTGCAAGCTTGTTCTGTTTCAATCATTGCTTCCATTCACCAACTCACCTATTGGCTAGATGCTAGATGCAACCTCTGTTCTTTTTATTTGATAGGAGTGGGGTGGATTTTCCAAGTTGATTTTCTAAGTAAAGTAAAAAACAAACAAACACAGTTGCAACATCATATTATCTTATAAAGAACTCAAATGTAAAGGTAACCACTGAGTTTTTCTTCTAGCAACTTCATGGCAATGATACAGAAGCCACTTTCTTCTTCCTAGATGTTTTTTCTTGTTTTCAGTCTAGCTTGCAGGCCCATTCTAACCATCTGCAAACTAAGCTTGACCCTACTTTGACTCTGACTTTTTGCAAAAACAGGGCAAGGTTTGTTAGCTCCTTTCATTTGCTGTTTAAAGGGGTCACTGGTACTTATATGATTCAAATTTTCTTGGAAAATCGCAGCAGGGTGCAACCAAGACTTGCAAGCAAAAATAAGTTGCATTATGATTTGATATTATTAAGCTTAAACACTGTTTGTCTTCCCTCTGCAGCTACTGATGGCTTTCATATCAGTGTATTCATTTTTTTCTAAAACAGGAGTTCATTTTGGATTTTTTTTAATATGGGGTTTTTAAACAACAACAACAACAATAACAATAAAAAAGTTGGGAGGGACCTTGGAGGCCTTCTAGTCCAACCCCCTGCTCAGGCAGGAAACCCTATACCAGGGTTAGGCAACCTAAAATACTCAAAGAGCCACTTGGACCTGTTTCTCACCGAAAACACTGGGAGCCGCAAAACCCTTTTGACATCTGAAATGAAGATTACACTGCATATATTGTTTTTTTTAACCTTTATACTATGTATAAAAAAACTATAGTGTGCTGCATTTAGGAAATCAACGAACTGCTAAAAAGAAAACAAATTTTTATTTCTGCATGCATCAAAAGCATTTTGAACTCCAAAAAAAAAACAAAAAACGCTGGGTAGAAGGTTACATTCAAATAAAATACTCAAATGTCTATTTGAATCCTCCTCGTATTTATGAAATAAAAAGCCGGTGCAAACTATAAAAACTACAAACAGAAAAATAGAAAAGAAAAAAATTGCAGGGAAAAAAAGAGAAAAGGACAGGACAAAGAGGGAAAAAAACCCCTTTCTTCTTCATCCCAACAGGTAAAAACAATTTTAGTAACTTATCTACCACCTTTAAATACAGCATAATTATTCCCATACAATTAAAAAAACCCATCAAAATATTTCATTAAATGTTCTTTACTAAAAGTCCAGTAAGGACAACCACATATATTCATATTTTCTCTCTCTCTCTCTCTCTCCCTCCTCCCTCCCTCCCTCTTCCTCCCTCTCTCTTCCTCCCTCCCTCTCTCTCTCCCCCTCTGTCCCTTCCTTTCTTCCTCCCTCTCTCTTTCTGCCCTTGGTCTGCCAGTCATCTTCTCCCACTCAGTTTGTTTGTGTGTGTGTGTGTGTGTGTGTGTGTGTGCACTCGTGTGTGTGTGTGTGTGTGTGTGTGTGTGTGAGAGAGAGAGAGAGAGGGGGGGGCACTTGTGCTTCCCTTCTCTCTCTCTCCCTCCCTCCCTCTCTCTCCCTCTCTTTCTCTCCCTCCCCCCCCCCTCCGATCTTCTGCTCAGCTGGCAAGCTGGCTTCAGGCTGTTCTGGACAAGCTGACACACATTCTTATTGGGCTGGCTCTCCTGCCCTTGAGAGCTGCTGCTTTTTGCTGCTTCCTGTTTGTTGCTTCCTGTGGAGACACAGCAAAGGCAGAAGCCCCGCCCAATAAACTTGTCAGCTTCTCAGAGGACAGCGTGAGTCACACCCACACACCCACACCCCACACACCCAGAGAGAGAGAGAGAGAGAGAGAGAGAGAGAGAGAGAGAGAGAGAAAGAGCAAGTGCCTCTCTCTGTCTCTTCAAACTGGGAGCCGCAGGAGAAGGCTGAAAGAGCCGCATGCAGCTCCAGAACCGCGGGTTGCCGACCCGTGCCCTATACCATTTCAGACAAATGGTTGTCCAGTCTCTTCTTAAAAACTTCCAGTGTTGGAGCATTCACAGCTTCTGGAGGCAGGTTGTTCCACTGATTAAATTGTTCTGTCAGGAAATTTCTCCTTAGTTCTAGGTTGCTTTTCTCTTCTCTCTTTTTGATTGTTCTGCGTTTCCCCTTCATCAATGCAGCTTCCTGAGGAGACATGCAACAAGTAAATTGCCTGTTTGGATGCAAAGGTCATCACATTCATATTCTGAGAATGTATCAGACACTGTTGGCCCAGGCTGAGAGTGAGTCAAGACTCATGTGGAAGGGGGTCTATATCCAGCAAATTCAAAGAGATTTGCTGCACACTACAAGAGTGATGAAACTCTACCCCAACCTCCAATATATTGGTATGTAATTTCCAAACATCATCACTTCCAGCCATAACTGTGATATATATTGCTACATTTTAAAGAAACAGGTTGTACTCCTTTTTCTACTTGAGGCTCAGCTGGCACTCAGAATTGAGCAGTTAGAATACATTTCTTTGTTTTGCTGATGTCTTAATAAAATCCACCCATAGTCAGTTTGGAGTCGGATGGTACCTAAATCAAATACATCAAATTAAAATACTCTATGGTCTTACCCATCTGCAGTTTGGAAGGGTTGTTCCACTGATTACTTGTTCTGTCAGGAAATGTCTCCTTAGTTTTAGGTTGCTTCTCTCCTTGATTAGTTTCCATCCATTGCTTCTTGTCCTGCCTTCAGGCGCTTTGGAGAATAGCTTGAATCCTTCTCTTTGTTAAACTAGACATACCCAATTCCAGCAGCCGTTCCTTATATGTTTTAGCCTCCAGTCCCCTGATCATCTTTGCTGCTCTTCTATGTACTCTTTCTAAAGTCTCAACATCTTTTTTACATCATGGTGACCAAAACTGGATGCAGTATTCCAAATGCGGTCTTACCAAGGCATTGTAAAGTTGTATTAACACTTCATGTGATCTTGATTCTATCCCTCTGTTAATGCAGCCTAGGACTGTGTTGGCTTTTATGGCAGCTGCAGCACACTGCTGGCTCATATTTAAGTGATTGTCCACTAGGACTCCAAGATCCCTTTCACAGTTACTACTATTGAGCAAGGTACCACCTATAGTCCTATACTATAGCTGTGCATTTGTTTTTTCTTGCCTAAATGTAGAACCTTGCTTTTTTCACCAATGAATTTCATTTTGTTAGATAGTGCCCATTGTTCAAGTCTCCATTACAAGTACAGAATAGATTGTTTCAGAGAAAGCATGACAATCGTAACAAGAGATCATGGGAACCGAAAGGCACCCAACTGAAGATGAGCTGATACAGAGACCTCCTTTACTATCTAAGCCAAGTTATGATTACTAAATGGTTAAAAGTTTTCAAATTTCTACATATGAAGATTTTTTTTCATCAGACAAGCTGGATAAAATCCTGAGAGGAAAGAGATCTAGAGGGAGAACAAAAAGACATGGGGAAAATATGGATAAACCTAGCCAATAGCAGATCAAATGGAGTAAAGGAGAGTCTACAGGAAGTCCTTGACTTACAACAGTTCATTTAGTGACCAAAGTTACAACAGCACTGAAAAAAGTGACGTATGACCTTTTTCACACTTACAACTGTTGTAACATCCCCATGGACATGTGATCAAAATTAAGATGTTTGGCAACTGACTCATATTTATATATGTTATTTATGAGTAGTCTGGTTTCACTTCACTTAGTACTGAATTATCTGTTGTTCTTGATGCTCAACGCATCTTATCTTTTAGGATCATATTGATGTCTTGTTTGTGACTGTCTACAATATTTGGTTTTCTTGGTGAGCTATTGAAGTGGTTGCCATTTCCTCCTCTGAGGGAAGGACAAGACAATATGTAATTTGAACTTTTAGCTATGACTTATTGCAGTTGAGTTTCTGAGAGTATGGACTTCCAATGGCCCAGTTCATAGCATCAGTAGGATTCATAAGCCACTTCACAGGTACAAGATCACAATCCACAAGCCTTCTTTACAGAACTTGAATCCCAGTGCCCCAGCTCAGTAACCAAGCAGTTGGCCTGTTTGAAAAAAAATAGGCATATTCTTTCCCTGCTTGAAACAACCACTTTCCCCCTTTCCTTTGCTGTTTCTCTTGAGCTGAACTTTATAGTATAATGTTGCTTATAGTGAAAAGGAATTATATGTTGGATATATATGTATGGTAATTATTATTTACATGTTGCTTCCCTCAGTGTTGTTTGGAATGCTCAGAATTTTCTTGGCCATAGAGCAGGGGTGTCAAACTCAATTTCACTGAGGGCCGCATCAGCATTGCGGTTGCCCTCAGGGGGCCGGGTGGGTATGGCCAGGGTGGGCGTGGCCTACTGGGTGGGCGTGGCTAGAGTGTGTATGGCCTACTGGGTGGGCGTGGCCAGCTCTATATCGTTCGTATCAAGGGGGCCTATGGGGGCCTGGGAAGGAGTGGGACAGATCTGGGGTCTCTGGCAGAAGAAGGGTCTCTGGGCCAGGGTCAAGGCAGTTGGGGCCGTTCCCTCACTGTTTCCAGGATGGCTTCGCGGGCCGCATGAAACCACTTTGCGGGCCGGATCCGGCCCCCGGGCCTTGTGTTTGACATGTCTGCCATAGAGCATTTTGCATGCAGTATTTAAATATTTGCTATGGCCAGCATTACATCCCAAGATAGTGTTTTAGAGAATTAATCACATCTGACATATTTCACTTTAAATGTATTACTTAGAGAGACACACATGCATGCACAGACAGTTAGTTTAGCTACCCTAAGCAGCATGGGAGTTCCAAAGCTTCTTCTTTTTATGATTAATTATCAGTGTCCATTAATTCCAAGTGATTAGGTCAAAAATTTTCCCCTTATGATAAAATCCATTACCATCACTTTTCTCTTAAAACAAAGAGCTGTATCTCCAGTCTTTCAAAGGAGCTAATTTATGTCCTTTCCCCGAGACATTTGTCATATAGTTCTTAGGCTTCGAAATAGATTTGACTTCCAACCTTCCTGATTTTTAGCCTGCATTTCTCCAACTTTCCTATTTTACCCTTAAACTAATGAATTCTGATGGCTACTGTGCAGCACAAACAGGGCTATGAGAATCAGAAAAGCTCTTAATCCAGCAAATTTCCTCCCGCTTTTAATTAACAACTCACAATGCAATGTTGAGGTCAAGGTCCTTCTTCTATATCCACGCTGGTAACTGTCCACTTCAGCTAAATTAAGCTGGTGATTCTGTCTCTCAGGGGAAACAGAAATGGATATTTCTCCATCCTTCATTTGTGCTCTAAGTTGTTTGTGCAGCCTTCATAGGAAAAGGGAAATAAGTGAAATCAATGTAGTGGCTCTTTGAAAGTTTTAGTCAAATGGAAAAATTCTCCAGAAAGGTCAAGGACCAGAAGTTGTTTCTCCTTTATCTATTCACCATCTTACTTAATTGCCAAAATCATCACTAATGGGTACTCAGATTTGGAATCACATTTTGCAAGTACATGGCACAAAACAAGTTGTAATAGATTGAAGTCAAGCAAGCTTCTAATCTTGGTGGTATCAGAGGGGAATATAAACATGTACATGGTTCAAAACAGAAGTGGCCAACCTACAAAGGGCCACAGGCCATTGACCCTCTTGTTTTTCACTCTTACCCTACAAAACTTTGATTGTCAAACATAGGAGGCGTTTCCATGGAGAAACAAAAGAAAAAATACCACATTTAAGCCTTCCAATATGCTTGAGTCACCAGAAAAAAAGTGGAAAAGAAAACACGCCTATGCTAACTTGTATGACATCTTAATATTGTTGCCCTGCCCCTTGTAGTCCTTGGAAATTATGGTATTTGTGTGTCTATGTGTGTGGTATGTGTATAATGCCTTTGGATGACTGTCCAAATGTTTTCTAATCTTCAAATTAGTTGAAAAGTAAAATAAATGAGATGGAAAAATTGCAGTGACACCTGTTATAACCTCCAAAGCCAACTACCTCCAGAGCTCATCAGGAGCCTGCGGTCTTTGAGGCAACTGTCCATCAAAGGTACTGCCAGTTAAGGAGATAAGGTGATCCATTGCAATGGCCACGTGTGACCCATTTTCTAGAGTACTTCCATTCTACTTTCAAGCCTGCTCCTAAGAGGCGTGTGAACCATTGTATTGGAGGCAAGATATAATTGGAATTATTTATTTATATATTGCCACTGCTCTTATGCTGCTTCAGTTGTGCAACTTGAAGCAGCTTACATCAAAAGCACAAATGGCCAAACATCTCAATAAACCTTATTAACAGAAATTCAAAATAATCAAACTGTTTTAAGAAACCACAACATTTTCTACTTCCGGTGGCGACGCGACGCCGAAGACAGCCGCCTCCGGGCTGTCCGCTCCGCAGCTGTGTTTTTTTCCATCGTAAACAGCGCCGATCAGCTGTTTAGATGGATTTGGAGCCCCCTCCTCGGGAGAAGAGGAGGGGGTGAGGCCCCAGGTAGGGGTTGAGCTCTCCGGGGCCGCCTGAGCTGAGAGTTTGGGCGGCTGAAGGATTGAGCCCCCCCGAAGCCTGGGTTGCTCCGAGCTGCGCAGCGTCTCTGCTCCGTGATTTTTTGGAGCAGAGCCAGGCGTTAGCAACCACCCCTGCCAGAAGGAAATACCTTTGAGTATCAAGATGCAGGCAGAGCGGTACAGGAGGTCAAGGTGATGTGGACTTTTATCTTTACTCTCTAGCTCAATGGATTTTATAGCTTTAAAGTGAAAGTGCGCAAGAAGTGAAAGTGGGGAAAGATGGCGGCCAAAACTTCTAAAGCTCTTCGGAGTGCGGGGTCTTCCCCGGTGCAACAGACCTCGTTGCAAGCTTTTCTTCCTCCTGCACCTCCTCCGGCATTGACGCTTAAGGATTTACAAGATGCCTTTGAAAAGCATTCACAATTAATGTCTGATATGATGGATGAAAAGCTGGAAAAGCTGGAGGAGAAATTCGAGAAGAAGATGGAAGAGAAGTTTAGAGCAATGAGGGTAGACATGTTGTCTACAATTGAAAGTGTAGCTGAATGTGTGCAACAGCTGGATGAAAAAGTGGAGGATCTCAGTCAAAAGAACTCTATTAGAAGTAAAGATATTAGAGAATGAAAATATAAGGGACAAAATGGACAGAGAATTGAGCCTTGTTCAGTACCATCAGATGCAGTATGCTATTAGAATCAGGGGCTTAAAAGAGAATCCTAAAGAAGATTTAAAGCAGCTGATCTCTGAGGCTTTGGAAGCGGTATTGGGCCAGCCAGCATCTGAAATTGAGGGAAGCATGGATAAAATTTTTCGTGTAAATTCATGGATTGCAAGACAGAGGAAGTTACCCAGAGATGTGGTGGTCTATTTTACAAAGAGAGTAATTAGAGATGAAGTTATTCAAGCTGCTTATGATACTAAATTGGTAGTTGCTGAGCAAGAAGTTCTGGTTTTAAAAGAGATTCCTCCAAAGATTTTAAGGAGAAGGAAAGATTTTGCATTTCTTGTACAGGAACTTAAGAAATGTGATATCAAGTTTAGATGGGAGATTCCAGTCGGACTGGTGGTGATGCACGAAGGTAAAAGACATCGTCTGGTTACTGTGGCCCAGGCACATGCTTTTTACAGCAATGTGCTAAAAGCAACCCCCCTATCACTTCTGGAAGCTGCAAAGGGATATGGTGAGGGAAAGCCTTAAGATGTTGCAGGTAGACAGACAGAGGAGAATGGTGCTGGAGGGGATCAGGTTACAGTCTCATCGGCTGCTGCTGGAGAGCAGAGGATGACGCGTGCCGCCCTAAGACGAGCGAGACGAGAGCAAGAGCAAGACCAGCAGAAAGTTATGGAATCTCCAAAGTGTACTTACAGTGAAGCTGTGGGAGGGGCGCGGTCCAAAGAAGTTACAGGGGCCATTTCAGACGTGATCCAAAAGCTTTGGGGCGTCAAGATTGGTGACTAAATTTCTAATTTAGAATCTTAATGGATTAAATTCATCATAGAGGAGAAAGAAAGTTTTTCAATATTTAAAACAATTTAAGACTGATGTTATCTGTTTGCAAGAAACGCATATTAGGGTTATGGACCAAAAGTATTCATTGAATTTAAGATGGGGTACGCAAGCTCCTAATCAATAATAAGTTGACTTTTCTTAACTTACTACACATAAAGGTTACCTAATTGGATTATAAATTTTTTAAATTTTTTATTTTATTTTCACTGGAGATTGGAATGGTGTCCTAGACGTACAGATGGATAAAGCTGTTTTTTTTAAGCGTGTCCTGAGTCATGCTAGATTGCCTAAATCTTTTTTTTTTAATTTGTACTCAAGGATGATTTGGAACTGTGAGACATTTGGCGTGACATATGCAAGAACTATTTTTGATTATAGTTCAGTTTGGTTGGAGATTAATAAGGTTAATAGAGATAGGCGCTCTTGGCGCGTAATTGAGAATTTGTTTAGAAATTAGAGAAATGTGGGAGAATATAAATAGTTGATGAAAGTTTTTTTTTTGAAACTATTATGAATAAGGATTGGGACTAAGAAATTTCATTTAGCATTTGAGTAAAGCTCCTTTTCTGTTTTCTTCCTTTTTTTAATCTGTAATATTAATATTGTTTGTATTCATTTTACATGAGCTAGAGGGTGATAGAATTAATAGTTTATTGTTGATAGCATATGGATGCTTATGTTTGTTTTTCGTTTTTATACCCTGTATCTAGCTCTGGGAAGTCGGGGGGGGGAGGGGGGAATGGGGGAGAGGGATAGGGAGGGTTAGATAGGGGTGGGGGAGGGGGGGATTGTTAAAGTTAAAATGTACTGTAAAACTTTTTAAATAAAAAAAAAAGAAACCACAACATTTTCTAACGTGAGGTAGTCTGATCCATCCCAAATCGGGTATACTTCCTGCTCTTATCTTACTCTCTAAAACTAAATTGGAAAAGCCATGCTTTTAAAAGTTTCCTAAAAGAAATACTGAGAGTGAAATTCTTATTAGTGGGAGGTTAGTGGGAGATTAATAGGAGATTGGAAATTGCCCTGAAAAGTGTATACTGTATTTCACTCTTCTGTTATAATTCTTTTTTTCTGGTTATCAAGAATAAAATGATCAATAGCAAAATTCAGACCAGCGGTCTCATTGTGAACTTCCTGTATTGAGAAGTTGACCTCAGTGGTAGCATTGCCATGAGTACAAACAAAGGACAGTGGCAAACAGCTCCAGATCTTGCAGAAAAAATCCAGTTAAGGGAGCTTTTCTGCCTTCTTATTTATCCTCCGAATGCCTGAAGTCCTATATGAAGGATGTAATATAAATCAGAATGAAAAAATAAAAATAATTATATCACTAAAAAAATAATATTTCCTGTCCTTCCAACTGAAAATGCCAGAGCTTATTTTCAATACCAGAAAGGAAATATAAATGGGAATATTTGGACACAATATCCTGGCTGTTGCACCCTAGCTTGTATGTGTCAAGCCCAACCAAAGTGATATTTTGCCCAGCTCATTAAACACTTGTTTTCCAGCTAGACCTAGTCTTAGAAGAGATATCAAAAAAAGTTTTTAAACAATGACCTTTTCATTGTTGATGTTCTCCTGGACCTATGTCCAAGTGTTTGTTTACGTTCCTCCTGTTTTTATGTGTCATACTGCTTTTTTGGAAAAAGAAGAACTGACGCTTCATATCATCATAACATCATAAACAGGCAAACAAGGGCATTTATCTGTTTTAAAAGGCAAAAAGCTACAGATGCTTTTGAGGCAAGCTTGACTTCTGGTGACCACATGAATGCAACCATGCCATTTTCTTGGCAATAGGGCCCAAAGAGGTTTGCCATTCTCTTCCCTGCCATTGAATACTGGTAGTCTTCAACTTAGGATCAGATTCTGTTGTTAAGTGAGATGGTTGTTAAGTGAATCACTGCAGTTGTTAAGTTAGTAGAATGGTTGTTAAGTGAAACTCACTTCCTGGCTGAGTTTGCCTGTCAGAATGTCATAAAAGAGGATCACATGATCCTGGGACATTGCAACTGTCATAAATATGAGTCAGTTGCCAATTGTCTGAATTGTGATCATGTGACTGTAGGGATGCTGCAATGGTTGTGTGAAAAACGGTCATAAGTCACTTTTTCTAGTGCTGTTGTAACTTTGAGCAGTCGCTAAATGAATTGTAAGTCGAGGACTACCTATATTATTCAGTATGTGCAGATCCTCATATTAGGTCCCTTGACCTAATATTCTCTCCCAGGCACTTACCGAACAAGTCCGGCTTAGCTTCCAAGCCCAGGAGGCCAGCTAGGTCATGCTATCTGCCCAATCCCTCAGAAAAGAAAGAGTAGCCAAAGTTTATTCCCTTCAAGGGAAGGTAGGGGAAGCACCAGAGTCAGTTTTTGAATTTTTATGATAAAGGGAGCTGTAATGCTTGCATATATTGTATTCAGACTATAATGCTTTAACTCTGAATATAAAAAAATAACTTGCTATATTGAATTTACAAAATATTACTTAGATTATTTTATATTTTATATGTATGTGCTTCTTAGGTACTTGAGTGTATGAAATGAAATATTATTGATTAGGAATGAAATATTGTTGGCTTTCGGTTTGCGCATGCGGCGCTTCCGGACGTGCAGTCTGCTTCCTGCCGTCAGTTTCTTTCTTTTTTGGAGGACCCTGAAAAGGGTCAAAAATCGCCCTGGAGAGGCGATTACCGAGAGGAGGACTTCCTTGCGATTTCAGAAGGGCGGCAGCCCTCCACTGGAATCCGAGATCATCTCCTTTGGCCAGAAGAAGAAGAGACCGGCCATAAAGATGGCCGATCACTAAGCCGCTCCCTGCCGAAAGCCAAAAGCACTACCTAGCACTAAGAAGCAATCTGGAGGACCTGGGTGAGAGGTTACCTTTCCTATTCCCTTAACCATCTTCCTGTGGGACTTTCCTGAAAATCTCCTTCCCCATTTTTTGAGAGAACGGCGAATATCTACTTTGGGAACAAATCCTAAAGCCTCAAAGCTACAAAAGAAATTCAATTAATTCAGCAAAGAATTTAAGCAATTTCATCTGTATTTACTAAAAAGCTTCTATTTGTTGCTGGGGATCCACTATCCTATCCTCTCTCTAAGCTGTGAATTAAAGAAAAAAATTGGACTAATCCTACAAAAGTTCTATATTAATTTGGGGAAAAAAAGAAGAAAAAGAAAAAAATTCTTACATTGCATGTTATATGGTATTGATGACATCTTGTGGTGAAACCTGGTACAGCAAGTAAATTTCTTTTTTCTGTTGTGAGAGTTGACTGAATAACAGAGCTGTCCCTGAAACAATGCTTAAAGATAAGTGTGGGAACACCTGGCACTGAATACAACTCTTCAGGAGGTGGAAAATCTTTGACTATTATTATGAGGACCAAAGCTGACTTTGTAATAATGCCGCTTGCCCCCCCCTCCGAAAGCCCTCATAAGCAGGCATATACATAGAATGAAGGCTATTGCTAAGCACATTGATTTGTGCTTTAGATTGTAAGCTGCCCTGAGTCTTCGGAGAAGGGCGGGATATAAATGGGATTAAAATAAAAATAAATAAATAAAACAGCTTCCATGGAAGATTTTACTGCAAACAACAACAAAATGGATGAATACATCCCACCACTTGATTATAAACTGATACTGGACATGATCTTGGCAATGACAGAGCAAATTAAAGCCAAACTGCAAGAAAAATCTGACAACTTAAAGCCACCAAATCAAATTCTGAAGGAAATGAGGAAAAGATAACCCAAAACCAAATAGAAGAAGTGGAAACTAACACTAAAATAGGAGATTTCAAAGAACAACAAAAGCAACCTACAGAAAACCTTAAAGTCCAAACTTTAATGGCAACTACAAAACTTACAAGCCAAAAAGCAACAGCACCTGAAGAAAGCAACACCAAGAGTGAAAACACTAAAGGCCTTCAAATACACTATATTGAGAATTCAATTAATCAAATGACAACCATAATACCAGCTACTACTTTCTACCTAACCCAGATAGAATTGGAAGAACAAAATGATTTGACTGATTTAATGACAACTATATTATATCAACCACCAAAAACTGAATTATCAAAGCAAAAATACAATGGTTACAAAGGGGACACTTTCCATGCAAAACTGACATTTGGATACGCTCCCTGGATTCAAATAAGGGGTATAGGAAGAAAGGAAGATACATTTGAGAATTTAAATATGCCAAGAGGGAAGCATGATTGGCACAAAAGGAGGGCAAGAGTTAGATTTAAAAAACTGAACTTGTTTCTCTTTTGGGATTCCTAAAGATAGACTATAAAAATACCTTTCTATAGATTAAGGGGAATCTCTAAAAAATATAACTGATTTTACATTTAGCTTTTAGATTTGTAAAGGAAAACAAAAGTAAGCTTTTAGAATATAACTCCTAACTATATTATAGAATTTGGAATGACATATCAAAAAATAGTATTTTAATAATTGAAGTATGGTCAAGTTGACTTATAGAATATTCAGTGGTTACTTTTGAACTATAGTATAGAATCTAGAATTTTACATATAAAAGATAGCATTGTAATAATTGTTGAATGGTTAAGGCAAAAAATATATTTCTAATAACTGGTGATTTGTTAAGATGCAAACTAGACTTTAATGGTAAAACATAAGAATGTTTTGTAATGAACAATATAACTTTTGTAGACAAAAGAATTATTCTTTATTGAAATAGGGAATTGTGGGTTACCCAAAATTAAGCTTTTTTCCATATACTATAGGCTATTCTAGAATATCCTATTGCAATTAGATAAAATTTAAAAACAGGATATTGATCTGTATTACTGAAAATATATTTTAAATTTTGTTGATTGACTAGGTGATAACTAGAAGTGTACTAACTTGCTTATTTTGACTATGTAATCACTAAGGGAATTAGAGAGGGCATTTCTGTTGATGTAACCGGAACTATTTACAACTGGTTATTTCTTATTTTAACTACCCAACCACCATATTGTTTCACAAATACATGTTTATGTAAATATTAAAAAATCAATAAAACTTGTATATATATATAAAAAAGGAATGAAATATTGTTGACTAGCAAAACTAACAAAAAAATACAACACAAAAGTAAAAATAGATGAGATAAAATGCTAGCATAACAAAGATAAAATAATAAAAATGGAAGATACACTACTATAATGGTGTGTTAATTACCTGTGTAAGTGTAAATCTAAAAAAATTGCAATCTATAAAATAAATACTGTATAAATACCATCTAAAACATCATAGCTAACATATTAAACCTGAACTGATGAATAAAACAGAAGTGGTTATTTCTGTGACCAGTTATAACTTATTTTTATCATACTCACACAATTTGGCTACTGGAGATGATCTGAGCATCTTCCCTGGATTTTGAAGCCATCAGGTATAAAGATTTTTCTGGGTCATTTTCATGAAATGTTGATGGCCTAGGCCAGGGGTCGGCAACCTTGGCTCTTTTATGACTCGCGGACTTCAACTCCCAGAATTCCCGAGCCAGCATAGCTGGCTCGGGAATTCTGGGAGTTGAAGTCCGCGAGTCATAAAAGAGCCAAGGTTGCCGACCCCTGGCCTAGGAGTATCCTTCACAGAATACTGGGAAAGAGCTATAATTGTCTGGAAAAAAATCTGATGGGGCACATTTTTTAAAAAGGGAAAATAGCTTCAAGAAAATGAGTTTGAGTGTGTGTTGAATTTTCCATGAGAGATGGAAGGTATCAAAGAGATGAGACAGAGCACCCATATAGCTGCTTCCTATTCAATATTATTCTGTTCTGCTTCATCTGATAAAGATTCAACCAAGTTGGTATGCAGGTATTTTTTTAGTCATAGCTCCAGAATCTTGTGGAACCCTTTAACAGGACAACTTTCCATAGGACTCTGCTTTCATTATATATTCCAAGTCTGGAGCCAGAAGTTTTTTTTTAGAAATACTGTAAGTCTGGAGAGAATTGGCCTGTCATTCTCTGCAGCTACTAACCAAGGCCATCTGAGCATCTTCCAAATGAGAACAATTATAAATCCATGCTCTTTATAGATTTCTCCCTATGCTGCCTTCCCTAGAAAAAAAATGTCCAAAGCAATAACACTATATAGTGTAAGAAGGACAGATTATATCAAGTAATATTCAACAGCTACAAATAGAATTTTAATTCCCCAAGGCAATCTATGAACAGCTTAGTTTGGAATATTCTCACAAACATGAATAATACCTAGAAATAAATCTTTTGAGGTAATTTCTTCTTAACCAATTTCACATCTTTGTACATTAAGAATAGCCAATGCACTAACTACCCTTTTAAAGCTGATCTCTAATCAGGTAGAATTTACAATGAATTACAAATCTAGCAACCCAGACTAAATCGTGAGAGCAAGGAAAGCAGTGTGAAGCCCATTTTCACATTTTCATCTTCCTAGGTATTAACACAAAATGTGGTCTTCTTCTTCACAGAGGGCCACTGGCAACTGCCTAATCTGGTTCCAACTGCCTGGGTTCCCACTGTCTCATGCATAGACAACTGGATTAATTTAAAAAACCATGCTTCAGTAAACCTTTAAATGTTGGAGATCAGTCCTTGAATGTGTTTGCAACCACTTTTAAGTGTAACTTTTATCCTGTCTATTTTTTTATTCAGCTGGTACAAAGCTATTATAATCTAGATGTTGCAATCATATGTTGCTGTAGATATAGCTAAATACATGCTAAAAGAAATGGAATGGAAAAAAGGCTCTAATGGAAAAACGAAAAAAATCAGTCATAGCAGCAACAATTAAATCAAACAGAACTTTACACTATCTAATTTCTTAAATGGGTATGTCTATACATATTCTAAGGGACGCGGTGGCTCAGTGGGTTGGGACGCTGAGCTTGTCGATCAGAAGGTCGGCAGTTTGGCGGGTCGAATCCCGAGTGCCGCGTAGCAGAGTGAGCGCCTGTTACTCGTCCCAGCTTCTGCCAACCTAGCAGTTCGAAAGCACGTCAAAATGCAAGTAGAAAAATAGGGACCACTCCGGTGGGAAGGTAACAGCGTTCCGTGCGCCTTTGGCGTCTAGTCATGCCGGCCACGTGACCACGGAGACATCCTCGGACAAGCGCTGGCTCTTCGGCTTTGAAACGGAGATGAGCACTGGCCCCTAGAGTCGGAAACGACTAGCACGTGTGTGCGGGGGAACCTTTACCTTTACCTTTATACATATTCTGCATGTATTGGAGAATTTGTGGATTTGCATGTGGGAAGGAATAGATTCCAGGCTAAATGATTTGAATGAACATGTAGTCATTCTATTGTTTTATTTATTTAGGAGTGAGCATCATTGTCCAAATTTTAGCAGGGAAGCTGAAGAACCTGGGAACCTAATACATATTATCAACCAACTTTCCAGGGCATGGAAAAAAGACTGGAAAGAGAAAAATGCAAATTCTGCAGAAGAATGGCCATTGAAATGGTGGCAACAGGGGTGGTTAGCTTGGGAGGCTAGGGTCAGTATTACTTGGATGATGAATAGGTGACATTGGATAGCTGCAGTTTACACAATTAGAAATAATGTGTATGGTTGAAATATATGGTGAAATTAAGCTTGATAGAAATACAGTCAAGGAATATCTGTTGATCTTGGATGTATTCTAATCTTTGGGCTGAGTTGTAAACTGGAGTAACTTGCTGAATCTCTGTTGTCTAAGAAATTTTGTTATGGTTGTTGGTTCCATTGTCAAACTACTTCTACTGTATGGAGGTTTTTCCTAATATTCATCTAGACTCTGCCTTCTTGATACTTAGAATCATTATTTTACACTATATTTTTTGGTATAATAGAATACATGCCATATTCTTCTTATGTGTGATACTCCTTCAGGTATTTGACAACTCAGTCTGATATGACACCCCCTTTACAAATCAGTGCTGACTTATAGCAATTACTGCATTGTCTTCAAGATAATTATAGATCAGTGGCTTTATGATCTCTCAATATTAGGCTAGTAATTTCTGATCCACTTTTTCTCCCTTTTTGAAGATAGCAACAATGTTTGCCCTTCTCCATCCACTGATACTTCACTCATTCTCAAGGGATTCTCTGAAAATAAATAGTCTGTCTTGATTAGGTTCAATTTCAGTCTATTTTATTACATCCAGATCTTGAAACTGTAGCCAGACTGGATCAAAATATTGACGAACTTTCTTGCACGGTCCACAGTAGTGTTGTATAACTGGATATTATCATATTATCATAGTACTGGTGATATTGTGCCCTGAACTGCAGATGACCTTCTGAAGCAACTTCATGAAGATGTTAAAAAGCAGGAGAGAAGGAACTGGAGCCACCATTCTACAGGAAGGCTACTGCTTCACTAATCTCTTTCCTATTTCACTGACTGCAACTCTGCTATGGAAGGAGGGAAAATATTTCAGAACAGTGTCTCTGACCTTCAACTCCCACAGGTAGCCCAGAAAAATACAATGGTTGATGATACGGATGATGTCATAATGCAAACTCCATTACTTATCTTCCAACATTGGCACACATCAAAGGATAGGGTATGTATCATGCATTATCATTTTCATGTCATTTTTTTGTTTGTGCCTTTGAATCATGGCTGACTCCTGGTGATTGCCTGGCTAATCCTTGACATTTTCTTGGCAAGGTTTTGGAAATGGTCTACCATTTCCTCCTTCCTAGGGCTGTGAGAGAGAATGACTGGCCCAAGCTCACCTGACTGGCTTTGTGCCTACGGCTGGACTGGAATTCATGGTCACCCAGTTTCTAGCCTGCATTCACTAGGCCAAAGTGGATACTTGCAAATGTCTACGATTCCAAGTTTATTGTTTGAGGAATTTTATTTTTACTAACTATAGAATGCATGCAATTCTATTCTATAGGTGATATGCTACTAATTCATAGGAACAATTACAATTATTGTTGCATTCTTTTTGCCATTATTCATGTTAAACTTAACCATTACTTTTAAACATTGTTTTAGATTCTTTTCTATACATCGTGATTGATCTTACTTTGTCTTTTATTGTAAATTGTTTCGAAGAGATGTCTGGAAAATAAGAATAGAAACCCACTGATGTAGGTACATCATAAGGCTGCATACTAGACTCGGAAGCTGATGGCAAACCACTTTCATATTGTCAAGAAAATTACATGGACAATGGTAGATTACCACCAGGAACCAAGCTCAATGTGAAAAACAATTTGCTCTGTATCTATACATTAACACACATAATATATTCACACTCAATGAATCAAAATAAATAATTAGAACAATACAAAGATATTTCCTCTCCTCCCGTCTCCCTTCTCTCCACCCTCTTCCTCTCCCTCCCTCCCTCCCCTCCCTCTCCCCTCCCCTCCTGCTTCCTTTCCCTCTCCCTCTCCCTCCCCTTCCCCTTCTCCTTCCCTTTTGTATAGTAAAAATATATATTTTTTATTCTTCTGCCCATCACAGACCATATAAACCAGCAAAACATCAGCCAGTTTTAATTACAGGAATCCTGAGTGGGTTGAAGCATACAAATAGAACATATTCATTTATATTGTGTCACCCTCTAAAAGCACATTGCTTTGTCTGCTTTGAGAAAATCAAGGTAAAATATGGATTTGCTAGAATGTCTTGTTTAAAACAAAAGAAGACTGGAAAAGCAAGTATGGTACTCCAATTGGTATCTTATCATGTCATAACAGGATGGATTCTTAAAACCAGTAGCACAGGAATGTACAAATTATCAGAAAACAAAATATAAATGTAATGAATGGACAGCTTGAAATCAGAGTTCAAATTTGGAATAAGTAAATTAATTATAATCCTTTGGATAGATATAGAACAAGTAGTCTTTCCATTAATATATGCTATATGTATCTGGAATGGCCTTTTCAAAGGATGTGGAAATGTTATTTATTTTATTTATTAAGCTTTTTAAACTACTCAATAGCTGAAGGTCTCTTAGAAGATTACACTAAAATACACTAAAATATAATCTGAATAAAACATATAAATAAAATCAAACAAAATATAAAATGAAATGCCATATAAATTAGGCAGTGGTCATTCAAAATACAATTAAAAGTCAATTTATTTAGTTATCAAATTTAGGCAAGGCCCATCTCACTATCTAAATGACTGGTGATTTACAGGTAAAAATAGCAATAGCAATAGCATTAACAATAGCATTTAGACTTATACACCAACCACAGTGCTTTGCAGCACTCTCTTAGTGGTTTACAACATCAGCATATTGCCCACAACCATCTGGGTCTTCATTTTATTGACTTTGAAAAGATGGAGGCTGAGTCAGCCTTGAGCCCATTAGGATTGAATTCTGGAGTGTGGGCAGAGTCAGCCTGCAATACTGCATTTTAACCACTGCACCGCCATATGTTTTTATAAAACATATAAAAAGATACAATTATAATAGAATTAAAACAGAATAGGAATCAAGTAAAAACAAAGATAAAAGGTAAGTTAACAGGAAGAGGCACCAACCACCCCAGGGTTGCAACTGTGCTCTTAGCAGGACTTGGCATTTAAAACGTCTGAGAAAAGCTGTCCATTATTCTGCCCAAGCATGGGTTCAGAACACCTCATCTGAGAAAGAGGGGAGGGAGGGAGGGAGACAGAGAGAGACACACACCTAGAGAGACAGAGATGGCTATCATCTGCATACTGATGGCACCTCAGCACACATCCCTGGAGGACTTTTCCCATGGTTTCACGTTAAACAATGTAAGAGATAAAATAGAGTCTTACAGGATTCCATAACTCAGCTACCCCGAGACAGCACAATCGTCTGGAAACAGGCATCCAAACAGGAGCAGAACCACTGTAGTACAATATCCCTACATCACAAAAGTCTCCTGGTTTGTGTGAGCATCGTGGTTGCCAGTACTGGAAGCTACTGAGAGGCTTCTCTTTTTCCCAATGCAGGGTGACCAATGCAGTTTGTTTTCCATAGCCAGCCCTGAAACTGGATTGAAATGGAGCTAGAAAATCAGTTTCCTCTCGCAGAAACTGCAATTGAACAGACACTACCTGCTCAAACACCTTGCCTAAGAAAGAAATATTTTTCCAATGTCCTATAATTATTTTTATCCTATGGGTCCAGATATTGGTCCTCAATATCTATCGTTTTATGATTACTGCAAACTGATGATAAAAAGTAGCATATAAATTCTAATATTGCATATAAAGCCTGCTGATAATGATGAGGTGTTAACATGTTTGACAAACTTCTCATCACCATCAATCCTTTAGCTGTGGGATAAAAGTTGATGGGAAATTGCACTACAGTAATTTCGTGGATTGTCACTTTTTATCTGTGCAATGCTAGGGGAATTCCATGGGCTTTGATAATGGAGTTCTTTCCCTCCAATCCTCAATGAAAATCAGTCCTTGGCTATGTCCTGCAGAGAGGTAGTGTCATTATAATAGCTTATTCCTATTCTTTTGGCTGTGTTTTGTGGCTGCCAGATGTTTTGTGGTATGGGAAATAGCAGGATAATGCTCCATAAACCATGATTTGGAGACAAGACAAGGCAACTTCCATGGAGACAGGGCACAATTGGGGTTGCTAGGGCATTCAAAGGATGCTTAAATTGATTAAAGAAGAAAAAATAAATAAATGAAGTCTTAAAGTCAATTAAATCCTTTTTAGCTTTTCTCCTGGTCTTGCCAGCTTTTCTTTTTCCTGGTCCCTCTATCTTTTGAAATGAAATCTATCACACATCATTCAAAGCACAAAAGATGGCGATGTACTGTAGTCTGGCTTTAGATAGTAACCGGAAGGGAAAAATATGGTGCAGAGGCGTCTTCAGGGAGGAGGTCTGAATATGGAAGGGGGTGGGGGCGGTGTTGCAACCAAAGTCCCACTCCTTTTGTTTATGCACACACAACCCAATCACAGAGATACACGCTCACATATAATGGGAAACTCCTTCAGTGCTTGTACTTTATAATAACAGAGCAATTATAATAGTGAGAGATGGAGGAAGACTGAAGAGAATTAAAACGTGGATCCAAGACAGGATATTAGTTCCTTTGCTGGAGAGCAGGAAGGAAAAAGGAACACTACAGCCTGGGCTGGAAGTCAAGGTGGGCAAAAGGGAGAGAGGCAGGAAACTGGGCAAGTGAGTCAGGATTGTGGGAAAGAACATAACAACTGGACCCAGGCAGCAGAGAGGGATATGGGGCAAAAAGTAACAGAACAACAGAGTTGGAAGGGATCTTGGAGGACTTCTAGTCCAACCCCCTGCTCAGGCAGAAAACCCTATATCATTTCAGAAAAATGGTTTTCTAGTCTTTTTTTTAAGCCTCCAAGTTCTGAAGACAAGCTGTTCCACTGGTTTATTATTCTGTCAGGAAATTTCTCCTTAGTTCTAGGAGGGCTTTTTTTGTCATAGAACGCTCAGAACGGAGTTCCGGCACCTTTTTTGGATGGAACCTTGTAAGGGTAGGCAAGGCGGATTGTATGACATGTGTGAGTTCCGGCACCTTTTTCTTTTACAAAAAAAGCACTGGTTCTAGAACTAATCATTAATTAATTAGAAGGCAAGACAAGAACCAAAGGATGGAAACTAATCAAGGAGAGAAGCAACCTAGAACTAAGGAGAAATTTCCTAATGGTGACAACAATCAACAGTAGAACAACTTGCCTTCAGAAGTTGTGGGTGCCCTATCACTAGAGTTTTTTAAGAAGATACTGGACAGCCACTTGTATGAAATGGTATCAACTCTCCTGCCTGAGCAGGGAGTTGGACTAGATGATCCTCAAGTTCACTTCCAACTCTGTTGTTCTATTTTCTGTTAATAATTAGCAGGGAGAAGCTGGCCCATGGCAGTAGCTGAGGATGAATGGCAGAATATTATGTGGACAAGTAAAGGTTGAAAATGGAAGGTTCCAGCCTTTTAAAAAAGATAAACCAAGATGGAATCTTACAGATTTACAATCTTATTAGATTCCTGACTGGATAAAGCATTAACAGACTGAAAGACAGATTTTACTAGCTCGTAGCAGATATAATGATAACTCTTATTATTATCACAGAGTTGTGAGCTGTAGGATATCAGTGGTGTAAACAATCTTTTTCCCCAATTATTCTTGTTTTCTCTTGGGATATTCTGAATCTGCTAGAATTGAACTGAATGCATGAAGTTCAGCCGGATTGTGGAATTTATTTACACCCAATGTCTGTCTCTTAAATTAATGTTGCCCTTCTCCCAAATGCCATCAATTACATGGATGAGTAATCCAATACTCCTATTACTTTTACAGTATTGCTGTGTCAACAACATGTGGCCTTTACCCAGGCACCCTGCTCTGCTTGCTAGCTTCAACATTTTTAGTAAGTTTAGAGGAAGTGGTTAAGTTGTAAGTTGTAAGACTTTATGATTTTGTGCCACACGCGAAATAAAAATAAAGATTGCTTAAGGCTATTAGATTTGGCATGCAAATATCACGGAGAATGGAACTCAGTGGAAGCAAATAATTCTGTTTTTTCTCTCTTTTAGTATAACAGAATAACAGAGTTGGAAGGGACCTTGGAGGTCTTCTAGTCCAGCCCCTTGCTCAAGCAGGAGAACCTATACCATCTCAGAGAAGTGACTGTCTAGCCTCTTCTTAATAATCTCCAGTGATGGAGCACCCACGATTTCTGAAGACAAGCTGTTCCACTGGTTAATTGTCTTCACTGTCTCCTTAATTCCAGGCTGCTTCTCTCTTTGATCAGTTTCCAAACATTGTTTCTTGTCCTGCCCTCTGATACTTTGGAGAATAATGTGACTCTTTCTTCTTTGTGGCAGCCCCTCAAATACTGGAATACTGCTAACATGTCTCCCCTATTTCTTCTTTTGTTTAGACTAGCCAAACTCAAGTCCTGCAGCCGTTCTTCATATGTTTTAGTCTCCAGGCTTTTGATCATCTTAGTTGCTCTTCTCTAAATTTTTTTCCAAACTCTCAACATCGTTTTTGTGA
This sequence comes from Vipera berus, assembly GCF_964194415.1. Lineage (NCBI taxonomy): Eukaryota > Metazoa > Chordata > Lepidosauria > Squamata > Viperidae > Vipera > Vipera berus. The sequence goes on along the minus strand of NC_138202.1, from coordinate 336,259,522 downwards.
TATGGTGACCAAAATTGGCTGCAGTATTCCAGATGTGGTCTTAGTAGGGTTTTATAAAGCGGTACTAATACTTTGCTTGATCTTGATTCTATGCCTCTGTTTATACAATCCGGGATTGTATTAGCTTTTTTGGCTGCTGCCACACACTGCTGGCTCATAGTCAAATGATCGTCCAGTAGGACACCAAGTTCCCTCTCACAGTTACTGTTTTTAAGCCAGGTCTTGCCCAATCTGTACTTGTACCTTTGATTTTTTCCTGCCTAAATGTAAAACTTTGCTTTTCTCCACACTGAAACTCATTTTGTTGGATAGGGCCCATTGTTCAAGTTTGTCAAGATGTTTTTGGATCCTGAGTTTGTCTTCTGGGGTGTTGGCTACTCTTGACAGTTTGGTGTCATCTGTGAATTTGATGAGTTCCTCTTCAATTCCCTCATCTAAGTCATTTATGAAGATATTGAAGAGTACTGGGCCTAAGACAGAACCTTGTGGTATCCCACTGTTTACTTCTCTCCATGTGGATTGTAGTGCCATTGAGGACTACTTGTTGAGTAAGGTTTGCCAGCCAGCTACAGATCCATCTAGTGGTGATTTTTTTTAAAAAATCCCATTTATATCCCGCCCTTCTCCAAAGACTCAGGGCGGCTTACAATCTAAAGCACAAATCAATGTGCTTAGCAATAGCCTTCATTCTATATATATGCCTGCTTATTAGGGCTTTCCCCCCCCAAGTGGCATTATTACAAAGTCAGCTTATTGCCCCCAACAATCTGGGTCCTCATTTTACCTACCTCGGAAGGATGGAAGACTGAGTCCACCTTGAGCCTGGTGGGACTCGAACCTGCACTAATTGCAGGCAGCTGGTGTTACTTAAGGAGGCATTAGCCCACTGCTCCACCAAGGCTCTTTGTTGTGTACTGGGATTGTTAGGCATTGATGAGGTGAAGGTGAAAACAACAGAACGTTTATTAAGTTAACACAGAAGCGACTCTAACAGCCGCTTTGACATCTATGTATACAGACCACCGATAGGCGGTGGCCAATGAATTTAAAGCAATTTTCCCACCCCAAACACAAGCTTGCAAAATCATAGACAGATAGACAGTTAACAGTTTAAACAAACACAGCAGTTACTTATTTATAACTGCCCATGTGATTCGCATCAATACATAACAGTGATGTTGTCTATTCCACCTTTTTCTAACTTACTAAGCAGCAGGTTGTGGTCTACTTTATAAAATGCCTTACTGAAATCTAAGTATACTACATACACAGCATTTCGCTGGTGTACTAGTTTAGTCACTTTATCAAAGAATGAAATAAGATTGGTTTGGCACGATCTGCTTTTAAAAAACCTGTGCTGGTTACTAGTTATAACTTGGTTTGGTTCTAGTTGTTCACAGTTCTGTTTTTTAATTATCTTTTCTAGGATCTTCCCAGGTATTGATGTTAAACTGATTGGTCTGTAGTTTCCTGGGTTCGTTTTTTTTCCCTTGGGAACCACATCAGTCCTTTTCCAATCCTCAGGTATTTCTCCGGTGCTCCAAGATTTTTGAAAGATATGGTGCAATGTTTCTAAGATAACATCTGCCAGCTCCTTCAGAATTCTGGGATGTAGTCTGTCGGGTCCTGGTGATTTATATTCATCAAGGTTGGATAGGTGTTCTCTTACCATTTTCCTGCTTATTTTAATTTTTGTTTCTAGTTTGTCTTTTGCAGTGGTTTTTTTTTTGGTATGTTGGGATGCAGTTTCTTTTTGTGTGAAGACTGATGCAAAGAATGAGTTAAGCAGCTCTGCTTTCTCCCTGTTGTCTGTTATTTCCTTGCCATCCTCTCTCTTTAGTGCAGGACTTTTCAACCTTTTCACCCATTGTACCACTTTGAGGATATGGCAACATCCGAGTACCACCACTCGCCTACCAAGGTGTCAAAAACTTGATGACCAAAAAAAAAGAAAAGGAAAAAAGTGATGAAGTACAGGTAGTCCTCGACTTACAACAGTTTGCTTAGTGACTGTTTGAAGTTACAATGGCACTGAAAAAAGTGCCCCCCAAGCCACAGCCAAGCAAAACAGCTGCCTGCCTGCCCGGCAGCGCTCTTCCTCCTGTCCGAGGTTTTCATTGTTGTGAGCATTTCTGTTGAGGATTGGCAGCAGGGGTGTTGGGGGGGGTGTTTGGTTTTTATTCCCCCCATCTGCTGGGTGGTTGCAGCAGGTTTTGGTCACTTCACATGACCCTGGGACACTGGGACCATCATAAATATGAATCAGTTTTTTTTAAAAAATTCCATTTATATCCCGCCCTTCTCCGAAGACTCAGGGCGGCTTACAAGCTTAGCAGTTGCCAAGCATCTGAATGTAAATCACAAGACCCAGGAGATGCTGCAACATTCCAGCTGACTGACGCTTCTTCTGGGCTCAGCAGAAGCGCCAGGATCAGCACCGAGCTCCAGCTGGACCCTGATGCTGATCCTGGTGCTTCCACTGAGCCCTGACAGCCATGAAGAAGCACTGATCCTGGTTTTTTTGCTGAGCCCTGACAGCCCTGCAGCTGCAGCTATGTCTCGCTCAGGCTTGTGCAATGCTGCCACCGGTTCAGCTCATTCCCCTCCCCTGCTACCACTTTTCTAGGATGGTCGCATACCACCTGCCAGGTGCCAATGTACCACAAGTGGTACCCATACCACTGGATGAAAAGCCCTGCTTTAGTGGACCTACAGTTTCCTTAACTTTTTTCTTCTTGTTAATATGTTGGAAGAAACTTTTTTTTATTATCCTTGATCTCTGTTGCAAGTCTTTGTTTGTTCTGAGTCTTTGCTTTCCTGACTTCATCTTTGCATGTTCTGGCTGTCTGCTGATAATTGGCCTTAGTTGGCCTTTTCATTTTTTGTATTTGTCCTTTTCATCTTTCAGTTTGTCAGAGAGATCTTTGTGTAGCCATGCTGGTTTCTTCTTGAATTTCTTGTTTTTCTTTTTCAGTTGTATTGTGCTGGTTTGGGCTTTTACGATAGCATTTTTCAGAGTTTCTCACACTTCTTGGGTTGTTTTTCCCTTTAGGATTTTCATCCATGGAATCTTTCCTAGGTTTTCTCTCAGTTTGTTAAAATCGGCTCTTTTGAAGTTTAAGACACTGGTTGGATTGTTTACTCTTGCTAGTGTTCACATTATATTAAATTGCAGTATGATGTGGTCACTTTCCCCCAAGGTTCCGGCAACTTCAACTCCATCACTTCTTCTCTATTAGTAAAATTTAAGTGGTATTAACACTTCATATGATCTTGATTCTATCCCTTTGTTAAGGCAGCCTAGAACTGTGTTAGCTTTTTTGGCAGCTGCAGCACACTGCTGGCTCATATTTAAGTGATTGTCCACTAGGACTCCAAGATCCCTCTCACAGTTACTACTGTTGAGCAAGGTACCACCTATTGTACCTGTGCATTTGGTTTTTCTTGCCTAAATGTAGAACTTTATCTTTCTTTTTCTACCTCTGTTAGTCATGTGGATTTTTTCAACCTATTTCTCAAAGCTCTGTTGGAGGAGAGCACTGTGTAGTATGAGGCTGCTCTTTGTTTCTTAAAACAGCGTACTTCCAAGCACCAGAGTAAATTACAACTGCCAGTGTAATTGGCTATTGTGTATGGAAAGCATTAGAAGAGGACAGGGTTTGACCTGGTAACAGCTCTCATCTATGAAATAGTATTTTCAAATCCCATGCTACTGTCAGATACTAAAAATAAAAGGGAAAAAAGAGGAAATAATGTTTATAATGAATCTGGCCTTGTGTCTTAGGACCTATACTAAAGCATTCAGTCATTTCTTGCTGATAGATCAATCTCATATGAGATAAATAAAAACAAACTTTGTTTTTTTAAAACAAACTATAACATTTTTAAATTTTATATATTCAAAATGCAGATATTCCACCTAGAAATTCTTCAACTACAGATTGTAAGCAAATAATAATTTCTGGCAGAACATGTTGCTGATCTGCTTGCAGTTTCAAATTAATATAAATCACAGTCAATATTTTAAAAGGGGGAATATTCTCACGCACACACTGAGATTCATTGAAAGCCAGATGTAAAATACAATTTGCTAATTTGTAAGAAAAATAAAGAACTGTCAACTAAAGGCTCATAACAACAGAAATTTAAATCCTAATGAATATTCCTGGTTCAACAGTTTATTCAACGTTTGCAGAAATTGAAGAAATGATCCTTTCTTTCAAGGTTTTTGAATTGTTCCAGCTTGGGGTTCTAAACATTTTTCAGAGGCAATTGGGGAGATAAGAGCCTTTATTTCATATTCAATCTCTTCCCCTAGCTTTGCTAGCCTTTGTTTAAAAATAAAATATGTTTTCTATTTCCAGCAGCATTAAAGGGTATACAGACATTTGATTTTCTATACAATCTCAAGTCTGGCATTCAATCTACCTTCATAATAGGCCTTCTACTCCAGTAGCTAGATTGATTGGGCTAGTTCTCTAGGCAAAATGGATTTAAGAATAAATAAGCCAGAAGGATGCTATAGTGCCAGGTTTAGGATGCTGAATATGCCTACCCTGAACTTTATTTAAGCACTCAGTCAAGGTAATAATAGTTCAAATTCTTAATTTACTTAATATCCAGCATTGGATAATAGGCTGTTATACTATGAAGTATATCAGTACCCAAAACAACAGTTTGTTTTAAGCATGTTTTCTGGTACAAGTGACAGTAATTTTTGCAGCCAAACAATTATGATTTTAATCCATTCATCTTTGTTTTAGCTGAAGACAGTTCCAGTCAGCCAATAACAAACCCTGGCTTTGAATTGATTATTGATCTTAAACAAACTACTGTGTTAAATCAAAGACAAACAAAGCTTATTGCAGTTTAACATGTATATATTTCTCATGCTATGTGATAGAGATAAAATATACTTGCAGATGAAGAAATGAATGATAAATGTTTTTCAAGTGTTAACTAAATTGTGGAGTCCTTGGTATGGTCTGAGCTTGGTTGTTTGCTTTCAGAGTTCCATTATCCAAGTAGGTAATATATGGCAATCGTAGTCCAGGCATCAGAAAAGTAAGTAGTAAGGGGTAAGAAGTAGGACTAAGTAGGATAATCTGCCTGGTCTTTTCTGCTCAAACTTTAAAAATAGAAGAAACCAAGCAGAAGGATAGCAGACAAAATTAAATAAAGAGAAAAACAGGAGGGCAGGAATCCATATTAAAAGTGGTTAAAACATAGTTCTCTATCTCTGCATTCTATAACCAAATTATTTCTCCAAACGTCATCCTTTTGAAACTGATTTGTTACCACCAGTTAGATACCCAACCTACTTTCTGTTGAGGTACAAAAGTGTAATTCAGGACAATGGCTTAGCCTTTGATTGGGCCCATTTAGACTATCCAAATAGCTCCCCCATCAGAACACAATGTTTCCCAGGATAGCTCAGGCTGCTAAAATTGGAAGCCCCTGATGCTGGCAGTGAATCTTTCACTAGCATGAATTCTCTGCAGATAGAAGCTGTTTCAAGCAGTCAGGCATCTATCTCTGAAAATCAGTGTCAGTTAAACTAAATTAACATTTCATTCTAAAATTTCAATTTATCTCCAAGCTGATGGGATATATTATTTTTGTGCAGTGTAGCAGTGATAATAATGGCTGAGTGTCTTAGCCATATGTAAGCATTTTTATGACTCATGTATTTTAAGGTGGAAGATGACTAATAAGCAACTTTACAAGTGAAATCATATATACAAAATTGGCTTCCTCTTGTATTTTACTGCCAGGTGTCTGAGGGCAGGGTGGGGACAGTTTGAAAAGTCAGGTTGTGAGTAAAGTCCCACCCCCTTTTAATGTGTGCCCCAGCTTTCTACTTTGATTTATTTTCTACAAAGATAAACTTTCCTTTTTAAAAAAAAAACTGTTTATCTCCTGTGCATACATACAGTACATTTCTCCATTGCTCTGGGCTCTTGTGGCCCTTAAACAGCCATTCTCAACCTGATGTTCTCTTGATGAGTTGGATGGTTCTTATAATCTTGTTTCTTTCACATGGGTGTAGGACGTTTAGCCACCAACCCTTGGCTGCGTCCACTTCACCCCCAGCCACCCACCTCAGCACATTCAAAGCCAGCTTTCCTCTCTACCCTGGCTATTGTCCATCGCCATATGGTCTCTTGGCCTTCCGTCCCCCGCCCTTCTTTATCCAGGCACCGTTTGACCCAGGCATTTTGCTGCATGGGACAAATAGCCCCCATCCAATCAGGTGGTGAGCAATGGTGTTGTGGGAGCAGAGGGTGGGACAATCGCAGGGGCTGTGGGGGGGGGGAGGGGCAGTATGCAATGTAAGAATTTCTTTTAAAGCCCCACAGCTGCTCTGCAAGATTTTTTTAAAAAAGGGACTGTGCTTTCAGATCAATGGGGTGGCTCCAGAGCCGTAGTTCTGATGGGTCTTGCAGAGGGGGACAGGGTTTGAATTATAAAAAGAAGCTGCAGCACAAGGAGGTTCAGCTTTAAATCGGCTGAGGCGGGTGGCTGGGGGTGAAGTGGGAGCAGTGAACGGTCCTATTCCACTTTCACACATGCTGGCTGAAAACATTAGCTGAACTGATCTGGAGGGCATCAGGTTGGGCAAGGCTGCTTTAATCCATAAAAACAAAGGGTTGCTAATAGCCAACTTGCGTATTATGCTATTAAGATTTTAACAAAAAAAACTTGACATTTAATTAGCCTATGTTTTAAATCTCCTCCAGAATCAAAGTCTTATAACCATTTTTTGCTCAGTACAGTAACCCCTTCTTTCAGTTCTTGCTTGCTGTGGAGAAATTTAACATACTCTTCCTTTTGAGGAACATGACGATCATGAGTGAATATTTCTTCCAGAAACTATATGTCCTTTATAGGAGGGGATTAACTTAAGGTTTGGCACCATCCTACTGTTAACCTCTGGCCAATGTGAGTGACCAGAGAGCTCTGGACTGAATCCTGTTCTTTTGTTTTTCTCTAATTTATGCCATTCAGATTCAACTTTCAACTCCCAACTTTTGAGGGCTGATGGGAACATCTGGAATTCTGAGAACATGCTTTGGGCGCTCTCAGCCCAGGGCTGTCATGGGGATTGTCAATTCATAGAATTGCTGCCATGAGGGATGGGCATAAACAATTAGAATGCACCAGTTGATTAGACTTCCACCTGACAGCCTCTCAGATCTTCCCTCCTTCAGGAGGATCTTTACTAGTCTTGCTTACTTTTGACCTTTTCTCTGTTCAGGTGTGTACACTTCCAAATAAAGAGCTGGACTGTAGCTGCCTATGACATCTACGGCCTAAGAATGCTTAGAGGTTTGTTTTGATATTTTGGGAAATGTAAACAGTGTTAGAGGCTGGTACATTGTACTGTGGTATGATTTTTTTTCTGTATCTCGTTTTCTCAATCTTTAAATTAAAGCTCCCCTTAAAGTGTAAAAACAAGATGGGTTAAGTAGTCACTTGTGCACCCACAAGGACTTTGAGGGTCCTAGATTCTGATTCTTAAAAACTCAAATCTCTAGGATCCTACCCCCAGCAAAACTCAAGAGGCACTGTGGCATTGTGTTCCACTCAAGATGGTTCCTGGACTTGTGATTTTCAGCAGCCTGAGGTCTTAAGAATGAAGAGGTAGTTAGTTCACATAGTGAAAGAAATTATTTGCTCAAGGACCCTATAACCTGGATGTGACTAGAGGAAAAAGACCTTAAAATTTACAATTTGGCTTGGTTTATATTTCTCTTAATCCCATTTTTTTCCTTTTGAAAGGGTAGCATTCTCTGCTTTTCCAAAGTGCCAAAATTCTTGGTGCACTTGCTTCATTTCTACTACTGCTTTAAAGAAACAAAGAAGGAAAGAACAAAATAAGACCCCAGGCTTGAAAACAAAGCCAGCAGAGCAAAAATAATAATAATAAAATAACCAAGTCAGAGAGAACTGTTAGATGTTTGCCTAAAGGATCTCCCCCCCCCCACCATGCATATCTGATTGCATTATATTATTCCATAATCAAAATTCTCTGTTAGTTTCATTAATGAAATATTCTTAAGTTTCACTAAGTTTCAACCAAATGTATTTGGGGAGAATAATAATAATAATAATAATAATAATAATAATAATAATAATAATAATAATAATAATAATAATAATAATAATAATAATAATAATAATAATAATAATAATAATAATAATAATAATAATTTATTTATATACCACCCTTCTCCCGGAGGACTCAGGGCGGTGAACAGGGCAAGCATAAAAAATACAGAGATACAAAAGTTAAAAGGGATTAAATATATGCCCAACTAAAAACAGTAAATACAAATATTAAAATAACAACAAACCCCCCCATCCCCCATCAGGCCAGGCCGGCTTGTTTAAATCCAGTCAATGAAGCTTACTTGATAGAGTTTTCCCTATGGGGCCATAGTATGCAAATCCTTGACATCTATTAATGAATGACCATCTCATATTTTTCTCTCCCAGTGTACTTTAGGTTTCCAAAACCTAGGTTTAGGTTTCCTTACTCTAGACTAAATCTAGCAGGTTGTACAGACTCAACAGACCTTTTCTCTTTCCCTGTTCCTTCAACAACCTTTTTAATTCACCTCTCTAAAAATGGCAGCTCTTAAATCTTCTTTTGTTCTATGATGATCCTCTAATTCTGGAGTCTCTACCCATTTCTATTTAATCAAAGCAGCTGGCATCCTCTGTTTTGTTACTAAATGCATCTTTTTAGGGAACACAGTATCCCTATTCTGGAAGGTAAAAAAATGATAAAAGAATGATGGAGGGATACGCTTCCCCCAATATTTGCTTTGTGTCATTGTTTAGCAATGCTGGCCAGCAATTTAAAATTAAGTCTACTTTTAAAAAAGAACAGTTGAGTACATGATTCTATTGCCAAAATGAAAATGAAAACAGAAAATACCCTTCGCTTTTGCTAGTGTTTTGGTACTTAACATAAAATAGAAAGGATATGATTCACAATGGAAAGCCAAATGTTTGTGTTGTGTGGCGAGCCTGTGATTACACACTTAGTCCATTAGTATCAGAACCAGATTGTAAGCCTAACATTATTGTGATTGGCTGCACAGTCAGCCAGATGTTTAGACTGGAATTGGCATATTTATCCACTGATCGAATCCTTTCCAAGGACTTGGAATAGGCAGGTGTTGTTTTTTGATGGTGTTAAGGGTATTGTCACAAGATATAAGAAATTGCAAGTAAAGCTGACACTTACAGTTGACTGATACTGATTTTGTCAATACCAATGGTGTTCAAGAGGTGCTCCAAATGTTTTAGGATTGACATTTTGCCTTTTTTAAATCAACAATAGTTAAAATAGGGGTTGTGTAAAGGTGCTTGTCTGTTTGAATTCCGAAATCCCAGAGCACGTTAGCTTGATCATTTTCCATTACTTTCTCTATTTTATGGTCCCATTTGCTTTCAGGCAAATGGTATTCCTTACAGATCTTCCAATTCATCATTGTTGCTACTTTGTCATGATCTTCCTTGTAATCAGTCTGTGCAATCTTCTTGCAGCAGATGCCTAGGTGGTCCACTGTTTCTTCAGCTTCTTTGCAGAGGCAGCGTTTGCTGTGTGTTGTTGTCTCCTCAATTCTGAGTTTGTATGCATTTGTTCTAAAGCAGACATGTCAAACTCACGATGTATCAGAGCTTTTTCCCCATTGCCGGCAATGGGGTGGGAGCAGTTTCCTTGTGACGCGTCTGGCCCACCGGCCGGTAGTTTCACACCCTTGTTCTAAAGAATTCATCTTGTGTAGCCAGAATTAGCCCCTTGACCCTTTTCTTCAATTTTCCTACTCTTAGCCATTGCCAGGGCTTGCTGTTATTTGATTTGCCTGCTATTTATTTTATGTATTGATCATATAACACTTTGCCTTGCCATGTCTCTGTTCTGTTTTTCATTTGGTCTTTCTTTTAAGCCAGTTTGGTGGCAGTTTATTACTATCATCATCATCATCATCATCATCATCATCATCATCATCATCATCATCATCATCCCAGTATTTATTTTTGGTCAACTCAAAGAATTAGATAGATGTTTTCTTTTTCATGTTTTTTTTTATTAAATTACTCTAAATAATTTACTTTATCCAGTATGGATATATTAAAACATTTCACAAATATTAGTGAGTATGGTGGGTTGTCATTCTTCAAATATTTCAGTTTAAGCAAGAATTTTTGAATTTGTTTCCCCAATCTTGCTTTGAGTGACCATTTAGCTCATGTGAAAAATCCAGGATATGCTACACTTATAAAAATTATTTCATATTCCTTAAAATTCTATAGGTGTCTTTCTAAACCAAAGATCCTCCAATTTGGTTCAAATATAGCATTTGGTGGAATATGCTTTTAGATTACTGAAGAAATCTAAAATAACAATTGGAAACCCTTGGAAGAACAGGCAGGGAATTCTGTAAAGCTCTTTAGAGCTGACTGCAGTTATAATTCAGGGGATGAAGGCATCCTTTAAAAATTTTAAAGGAATTTTAGAGGGGTTTACTTAAAATGCTGAACTCAGTAAAGGATGACTGTAGCTTGAGAGGCATGGCATCCTACTGTCATGTCAGCTGAAATCTATCTGACCACAGTGATACACAAACATTACCATATGGACCACCAGTTGAGGCTCTTTTGTCTTGCCAAGCTGAACAAAAGAACTTTACAAAATGCAATGTGGAAAGGGAGAAAAAAGGAGAGGTAGTATTGAACAGATGTGTACAATATGCATTTAATAGTGTGTTAATCCTCCATGAACCAATATGCCATTATTATTAAAGGGTGTCTGGTTTCTAATTAAAAAATATAATAATCACCTGTTTACTCCTGATCTGCAGAACCAATTTAAGGGGCTAAAAATGGAGGAAGTTTTCCTGTGCCTCATCTGGCAGTCCTCTTCACATTGGGGTGCTAATCCTCTCTCCACCTCCAGCTGCCTTTCATGAGCCTTTCCCTACGTATCTTACGTCTTGGTGGATGCCTGCTAATCTCCCCCATTCTTCTACACCTGGAGCTTTCTTGGACACCTCCCCTTTTATTGTTGCTTCAAAAGGTCTGTCCGGAAGGTTGCTCTAGCACTAAAGACAAGCTTGTGTGGTATAAAAAGGGGCTGGGGTTGTAGCTGAAACCTTGCAGATGTTAAGAGGAAGAAAGGGAGAGAGAGAGAGAGAGAGAGAGAGACTGAGAGAGGAAGAGAGAAGAGGGAGAACTCTCGTTGCAGCAACAGGTAAGTTACGCTCTTGTCTTAGCTGCGCTTTAATTCTTCAGATACTGGTCCCGTAAGTTTCTATCTGAAAGGATGGCAAGGCTTGCTTTATTCATTTTCTTCTAAGTGTAGGTGAAGAAGCATTGCCTTTAAAGTTCTGCAGCGCAGATCCCCGCTGACAAACATCAAGAAGGGAAAAACTCAGACCAGGGCACGGCAGGAGGTAGCTTTAAAGGCAATGAAGCAAGTCGCTGTCCATGGCATGTCCCCTTTCTAAGTTTCTGTCATATTGCAGATAACCTTTAGAAGGGATCTGATCCACTTTTATTTGCACCTTTCCCAGCCAACTGAATAAGTGGTAGGTAAGAACTTATTTCACATGCATGGTTTTGCTTGCTGTTTTTGCAGACAGCATCACTTCTCTGCTTAATCGTTCAGGGGTTCTGCCTTCATAGACAGTTATGAATGCAATATCCCAAGTGTGCTGAATAGTTAGAATTAAATTGGGCAGCAATTAAAGCCTTCTGAGAAATAGAACTTTGTGGTTATATAACTCCTCAAGAATAAAATTCATTTGTGTCTTTTTATTAGAGCTTTGCTTTACACATCCATCCTTCTAGCTTCAAATCTATATTCAAGAATGCATGGGATGACAGTTCTTCTAAAATAGAATTAGTTTTTAATGGACTAAAACTATTAACCTTTTAATCTAACATTTTTTTTAAAAAAGCTTGCTTTTTGCAACTAGAAGAAACAACAGTTTTATTTTGCTATGAGGAAATAGTTATCCCCTAAAACACATGTGCAGGAAAATATGAGAATGTAAGATATCTTAAAGGGGATTTAATTCACTGAAAGAAGAGAATGCACACTGATGATGAGAAATTCTCCCATAGAGCTGTTATACAAATCAAAAGCAGTTCCATTATTTAGGAGATAAAAAAAATCCAATTTTGTTATTACAAGGAGGCGATGTACTGTATAAGATCCTTGCATGTAAGAGCCTGAACGTGGTAACATTATGGCAATAGTATGGGAAGAAGAGGGAAATTCAATCTGTAGCAGGTTTCACTTGAAATCTGGTGTTGCCTAACCATTCTTCTCCTAAATACCATGGATCCAATCTCCTGCAGAATTTTTCTGTACAAGACTCACAGAAATCAATGAGAACTGCCTAAGGAGGCTATTGAAGTCCACTATAGGACCTATTCATTTCAACGTGACTTATACTAAAAACATCCTTGAGGAACCATGTCCTTGGGTCCTATGAACCTTCTTCTCTTCACAGTAGTCTTGGTCCCCCATCTGTGGCCTTTTCTCTTATTCTGTTGCAGTTTCACCATGTAAGAGGAATGTACTAAGTCTGACTGTGTGGAATACTTGGCAAACTCTCCACTTTAAAAATATTTGTTAAATTTATATGCCACCCATTTACTGTTGAAGCAATTATAACCTTCACAGTTCAGTTGTTTTTTTCTCCCTTACTTATTTTCTGCTTATTGTGTTCTTATTCATTTTTTTAATCATAAAGTCTCCAGTTGGTATCTTCTTCAACTGCCAAGATGCTTAGGTCTCGTGAATGAAGGTGAATATACGAGTCCCAGGATAATGTTGCAGGATCCAATCTGACTGGATCACCGGGACCAGAAGGTTAGTCTTCCAAGCTTTCAAACTCATGCTGGAGCCCATCCTCAGGGAACTTCTCTCTCACTAGAGTGTGTTCTGGTGATAACACATTCTGGTGAGAACATTTTCCGGTGAGAGACAAATTCTCTGAGGATGAGCTCCAGCACAAGTCTGAAAACTCGGAAGACTAAACCTCTGGTCCTGCCTGCTTAGGCTTCTCTCACAGCTTCTCTACAAATTTCAGACATATAAGTATGCACTAAGAACAGCTCACAAAAAGGCACTTCCTTACAGGGTTCTTCAAATTTCATCTTTTATCTGGCATGCTGGTATTGTAATATTAATCTTCTAGACGGACTAGCAAACTAACTTGGTAGCAGAAGGATAGACATTCCTGGACAGCAGCCTACTCATTTTCTGCTTGGAGCGACATGGGTGCTCCACATGCTGAAAGTTTCAGCAGACTTTGAAATAACAGAGGGGGAAAGTTGAAATGTAAATTTTGAAATGAGAGAGAGGAAAAAACCAAAACCATTTCTTCCCCTGCAACATATGTGTTTATTTATAGGAACATTCTTGAAAATACCTGCTAAGAATAATGACACAGTATTGCCCAACATCTGGAAGACATTTATAATAATTTTGATGTTTCAAATGTGCATAGAAAATAGGCTTATTTGTGCATAGAGGGTGGTGGGGGAATAGTATAAATAATCCAATGAACGTCTTAGCCTACCACTAAAGAAGTTTAGCTTCACTTCTTTTTAGCTTTGTAATACATTTCATTCCTGTGTTTCTGTGGGATTAGCAGGTGTAACTAAGCATGGTTTACTACGGGTTTGAGTACTGGACAGAATTATAACATCATAAACCATAGTAATAGTTAATTTCAGTCATTGGGACTCAGGGTTTTTGGATAAAAGGACATACAGTGGTCTTTTTTTCATGAAGGTTGCACCTCTATTCATGGCAAATACATGAAGAATAATCTGGGAAACCCATTAGCACCACCATCTCTGGCTAGTTTTACACATTATTACTCTAAGGAATGGTTTATATTAACAATGGCTTATTGAACAAATCACAATAGGCTGTGTTCCCATATTTTCAGTGGTTTCCAAATATGGTGGCTAGACTTGTACAACAGGATAAAAGCAAATCAACTTTACTAGGGTTTGCCATATATAGCTTGTGTGAGAGAAGTTAAGCAAATTAGTGGGAAAATATGTTAGAAATAGGGAATATGCATATCTCTGCAAGTGCCAACATCTAATGCTCAAATTGTCTAGCATTTAAAGCAGTGATCCTCTGCCTTTTAGGACCAATACAGTAAGCACATCTCGAATTTCGATATCAGGTGATAGACATTGTCACAAAAATGTTGTCATGGTGGATATGGTTAACTTTTTTTACAATATTTAAACAAAGGACAGGGCTGTTGATTCTGAACAATTTATTTTATTTTCCCAAGAATGTCTCCAGGTCTATGTGAGTCCAAAGACATTAATGGGAATGTGTTATGCTTGAGACTGGATGTTATTTTTGCAGCCTGCAAGCTCCTATTCTTACTTAAAATAAGTAGGCAGGTACCAAAAAATGTGCCAAAGGACTTTGCTACTCTAGGCGGGAGTTAAAATTTTGGGAGAGATTTCTGAAGAGATACTTACTCCTAGAATCATTGGAAAAATACAGTCAGGTCCAGAAATATTGGGACATCGACACAATTCTAACATCTTTGGCTCTATACACCACCACAATGGATTTGGAATGAAACAAACACAATGTGCTTTAACTGCAGACTGTCAGCTTTAACTTGAGGGTATTTACATCCAACTCAGGTGAACGGTGTAGGAATTACAACAGTTGGCATATGTGCCTCCCACTTGGTAAGGGACCAATAGTAATGGGACAATTGGCTTCTCAGCTGTTCCATGGCCAGGTGTGTGATATTCCATCATTACCCCAATTACAATGTGCAGATAAAAGGCCCAGAGTTCATTTCAAGTGTGCCATTTGCATTTGGAATCTGTTGCTGTCAACTCTCAAGATGAGATCCAAAGAGCTGTCACTATCAGTGAAGCAAGCCATCATTAGGCTGAAGAAACAAAACAAACCCATCAGAGAGATAGCAAGAACATTAGGCGTGGCCAAAACAACTGTTTAGAACATTCTCAAAAAGAAGGAACGCACCAGTGAGCTCAGCAACACCAAAAGACCCGGGAGACCACGGAAAACAACTGTGGTGGATGACCGAAGAATTCTTTCCCTGGTGAAGAAAACACCCTTCACAACAGTTGGCCAGATCAAGAACACTCTCCAGGAGGTAGGTGTATGTGTGTCAAAGTCAACAATCAAGAGAAGACTTCACCAGAGTGAATACAGAGGGTTCACCACAAGATGTAAACCATTGATGAGCCTCAAAAACAGGAAGGCCAGATTAGAGTTTGCCAAACGACATCTAAAAAAGCCTTCACAGTTCTGGAACAACATCCTATGGACAGATGAGACCAAGATCAACTTGTACCAGAGTGATGGGAAGAGAAGAGTATGGAGAAGGAAAGGAACTGCTCATGATCCTAAGCATACCACCTCATCAGTGAAGCATGGTGGTGGTAGTGTCATGGCGTGGGCATGTATGGCTGCCAATGGAACTGGTTCTCTTGTATTTATTGATGATGTGACTGCTGACAAAAGCAGCAGGATGAAGTCTGACGTGTTTCGGGCAATATTATCTGCTCACATTCAGCCAAATGCTGCAGAACTCATTGGACGGCGCTTCACAGTGCAGATGGACAATGACCCAAAGCATACTGCAAAAGCAACCAAAGAGTTTATGAAGGGACAGAGTGGAATGTTATGCAATGGCCAAGTCAATCACCTGACCTGAATCCCATTGAGCATGCATTTCACTTGCTGAAGACAAAACTGAAGGGAAAATGCCCCAAGAACAAGCAGGAACTGAAGATAGTTGCAGTAGAGGCCTGGCAGAGCATCACCAGGGATGAAACCCAGCGTCTGGTGATGTCTATGTGTTCCAGACTTCAGGCTGTGATTGTCTGCAAAGGATTTGCAACCAAGTATTAAAAAGGGAAAGTTTGATTTATGATTATTATTCTGTCCCATTACTATTGGTCCCTTACCAAGTGGGAGGCACATATGCCAACTGTTGTAATTCCTACACCGTTCACCTGAGTTGGATGTAAATACCCTCAAATTAAAGCTGACAGTCTGCAGTTAAAGCACATTGTGTTTGTTTCATTCCAAATCCATTGTGGTGGTGTATAGAGCCAAAGATGTTAGAATTGTGTCGATGTCCCAATATTTCTGGACCTGACTGTATGCTTGATAGCAATTTAGTATTATCCATCAGTAATGCAGATAGAAGAAATGAAGTAAACCAAGACTAGGTAGTGAGCTTAGGATAAATCTGGACCAAACCTTTGACAGCTCAAGCACCCCATCATTTCATGCTACTTATAACCCATATTTTTTCCCTTCCATTCAATTGTGTCTGATTTTTTCAGACTGCCTGGACAGGTCCCTGCACTTTCCTTGGCAAGGCTTTTCAGAAGTGGCTTGGGAGAAAGTGACTGGTCCAAAGTCACCCAACTGGATTTGTGTCTAAGGTGGGATGAGGATTCACAGTCTCACAGTTTCTAGCCTGATGCTATATCTGCTACATCCAACTGACTCTCTATAATCTATATTACTTTGCTTTCTTTGGTGGCCATTATTTTTATCTCAGCAGGAACAGTCTTCTTTCTCTGAAGATGCTGAACTCCCAGTGGAGAAGTCTTTGGGCCATCATGGGAGTTCTGCTCATCCATTCAGTGGCAGGAGTGCATAGCCTCTGTTGGGACAATAGTTGGTGTTGGGACATGGACACGGAAGTGAAGATGTTGGTAAGTGGACGGTTTACCTAGGCCCCTCTTTTTCTTAAGTGGCTGTATTTGGGAGAAAAGGCCCAGAATGTAGACCATCCAATGCAATGGTTGTGAATTAAGTTCAGGTAAACTCAAGGAAATGCCTTATAATGTTTGTATGGAATTCGTTACCCAACATTATGGGTGATAGTCACTTGCTTATATGGGGATTAAATAGAAGTTATTGTCCTTGATGCTCTCTGAGCTTGGCTGTTGTCTTGAAAACATTTCATTAACCGAACTAGGTAACATTACCAGTGCACTGATGATGTTACCTAGTTTAGATAATGAAATGTCTGCAAGAAAACAACCAAGCTCAGAGAGAACTAACCTGAGCTACAAATATTTTCCTTTATTGATATAAATTATTCAGATTGATGAAGATAATCTGTGATTAACTTTTTAATCATAAGAAGCCTACATGTGTCTATTTCACAGGACCTTCTAAAGTCCTGAATGACCTAAATCAGAGTATTTACAACAAAAGTCCGCAACCAGAGTCCCAGGCTTACATGTAGTCCCCGCAAAGGATGGGATATAGTCCTCAAAAAATTCTCCAGAAGCAACTTGGAATGTTTAATGTGACAAAAGGAGGAAACTATTATATACTTTGGGAGAATTCATAATTTAATTACAGTAAATTTTATGTATGTTTGTATGTATGCTGTTTTTTCCCTAAAAAAGCCCAATGGCAACTGATTGTGGCTACATTACATAATTAAAATCAAATAATATTTTTTAAATCATGCATTATCTATATACTGGTCTAGGCTTCCACGGCCACTATCTGTAGTGCAATGTTGAGCTTCAGAGCTTAGTAGCTGTGGTTGAGACAATAAATCTCCTGATATTTTGTCAGCAACTATGGCTGGCATCTTGAGAGCATCAACTCTTGATCCCAACCTTAGTTCATCTCCTTAGCATTTCCTTTTGTCTTCACATAGGGTAAAACAGATGGATTAAACTTCAGCACAGCTTACCATTTTGCCTCAAATGAAAAAAAGAAATGAAACAAAAATGTTGTAAAATTGGGAAATCTGATGATACAGTGTATTTGTTTGAAAAGATCCTTAGCAGCGCAAGCAAACTTTTTGCAATCAGAGACCACATTAAATGTCAGTCTGTCTGCCTGTCTGCCTGTCTGCCATCTATCATCTATCCTCCTCCTCCTCCTCCTCCTCCTCCTCCTCCTCCTCCTCCTCCTCCTCCTCCTCTTCTGTCTATTTATTTCTCCTCTCCCCCCTCTCTTTCTCTCACCCCCCCAGGGGCCTGAGATGTGATACTTCATTAGAGGAGAGGAAATAACTTTTTCATCTTTTATTTTTGTTTCATTTCTTTTTTTTTCATTTGAGGCAAAATGGTAAGCTGTGCTGAAGTTTAATCCATCTGTTTTACCCCATTCTTCCAGAAGTCAATGAATTGCCTTTGAATCCTCTTTGTAGAGGGGAAGGTAAACCATGGGCTCAGATGGTATAATCCAGCTATAGAAGGAAACCCATTGATGTAAGGGACTATGGAAGGAGAGTGTAGCAGAAGCAAGCTAGGCTGAGTTATCCACTGAATGGCTGATAATGGGAACTTAATTTTCCTTTTGTATTATCGTCGATCTTTTTCCCCCCAGACCACTAGTCTTTCCATTTCTTAAGCTTTTATATTGCATTTTAAAATTAAGGCCAAAAAACTCTGAAATGATCACTTTTTTTCCAGTTCTATATCAGTATGCACAGCAGAGCCACATCTTGGCATGTCTAGAGCTCGTGGAGAAGTCAACCAATGAATGTCAATAATTGACACCTTTTTGGTTGCTGATAACTGAACCCTGCCTCCTGGACTTAAACAAATCAGTTGAAATCCCTCATCTACTACTAAAAAAATAAAATAAAATTGCTCTTCCACAACATCATTGTGTGTATTTGGTGGTCTGAAAACAATTAATTAATTAATTAATTAATTAATTAATTAATTAATTAATTAATTAGAGAGACTGATAGAAATGATGGCAAGGGAAGGGCACCCTCATGTTCAGCCTGGTGGCAAGCCTGCATTTGAAAACCTCAAGGGGCATTCCAAATGTTAGCAGAATGGTGGCAAAATCTTTCCAAATGGCAGCATGTGGTGGTAGGCAGCGCCAAACAATACACACACAAACACCAGAACATTGGAAACTGATTGCCGAAACGGCCTCTGACTTAGTTTCACATGGCAATGAAATAGTTACACTGAGCATGGAAAAATGAGATATGTGATGAGAATACTCTCCAGTGGAAAACAGAACTCTTGACCTGGGTTACAGAAAGACTGAGCTCCTTGATGTAGTAGCAAAGCTAGTAATTTTGTAGATTTGAAACATCGAAATAACTATTCCTTGCTGGAGAAAATAGTGGGGGCATGAGGCATTTATAATGGATTAGAGGTGGGAGGGCTTCAGTAATGTGGAAATTGCTGGTAAATCTGGCTTCTAAAAGGGATGTCTGGAAGCCCAGGATATTTCTGGAAGAGAAAAGGATCTCATTCTGAATGTTCTTGAAGAAGGAAAGGCAGGATGTACATCCAATGAATACGTGAGGCATTGACAGGAGTAATTTTGTCTTGCTATCTAACTTCATTTATGATATCAAATCATTTATCTCACCTAGTCTAGGATTCAATTTCCAACAATGGCTGAAAATTTGTAAGTGTAAATTGTAAATTGTAAATTGTAAATTGAAACCAAAGAAATGTTACTTACTATTTTTTGCCACCTTATCTTCACTGAGAAAAGCAGCTTTTGCTTGTTCCTGTCCAAGTGAAACATATAGGAAATTCTTTCAGTGGGAGGATGCAAAAGCAGATGCACCAGGAGTGGTTTGACTGGCTAGGTGAGATTCAGCCAACTTTTTGGAGGTACCAACTATGCTTAGATGAAAGCCTTCTCCCAAGTTGCTTCCTGCTTTAAAAGAATACATGATCCAGGCGTGAATAAGATTCTAAATATGATTGAATTAAATTTAAAAAGGAACAGTTCAGCTTTAGAAAAACTTGCCTGCAAATAAAAAAAAACGCCTTGCAAAAGGCTGGTGAGTCTGACTCTCATTGCTGAGGCAGTAACCGTGAGAAAACAAGAAAGGCAAATGAGCTCTAGGCTGAACTAAAACCTGTACAGTTGTTTTGAAACCAATATCTCCCTGCCTGTCCTCCCGTTTCCATTGCAGGAGTGCCTCAGGGCTTGCAGAATGGGCGTCTCAAACGAGTCTCCCTTATATCCAGGAAATGGTCACATGCAGCCTCTCTCTGAAAATATTCAGAAGTACATCCACTGGAACAAATTTGGGAAGAGTAACAGCAACGGCAGCAACTTCGGCAATAAAAGAAAGGACCTTTCCAGTGACTCCGGAGCAGATCTTTTCTCGGCCTCTTCAGAAACCCAAGACAGCTGGGAAGGAGAAAGCCACCAAGAGTCCCGAGAAAAGCAAGAAGGCAAGAGGTCCTATGCAATGGAGCACTTCCGATGGGGGAAGCCAGTGGGCAGGAAAAGGCGACCCATCAAAGTCAATCCGAATGGGGTGGAAGAGGAATCGTCGGAGAGTTATCCTCAGGAGTTCAGAAGAGACCTTTCCTGGGAGATGGAATACCCTGAACTTGACTCCCCAGAGGAAAAGCAGAGCAGTGAAGCCACTAAGGTGGACAAAGAAAAGCAACTGAGAAAAATAAAAAATGTTAATGCTGCCTACAAGATGCACCACTTTCGGTGGAACACCCCAGCCCTGTCCAAGAAGAAGCGCTACGGTGGCTTCATGACCTCAGAGCACAGTCACACTCCTCTAGTGACTCTTTTTAAGAACGCCATCATCAAAACTGCTTATAAGAAAGGCCAGTAAGGGTGAGGGAGATCAAGACCAACAGCACCCTTGCTGGGTAGCAATGGGAAAAAAGGTCTGGGCGCCTCACATAAGAATTTCTCTGACATATTTCATGACAATATTATTAATGAATATCATTTATTTTCATTGTTCTTACTTATTAGTATTAAATAAGAAATTCACTGCTTAGGAGACACTTTCACGTTTGCCTTCTGGTTTTGAATATACCAATAATTGGTGGGAGGCGTGGGTGACAGATGTTTAAGGTGACAACTGCCAAGGTGTGTAAGTAAGCAGGAAGAAGAGCTAAAGGAGTAGTTATCTTTCAGAGGGACAGATTATTTTTATATTTTAAACCAGCTGTACAATACTGTAAATGAAAGGATTAAAGTTGTAAACTACTACTACTAAGAATAACAATACATTTTTTGCAAGCTAACTAAGTGTCTGAGATTGTCTTTTGGTTACTTGGAGTGCAATCTTCATCATTTCAGAATCTTCTGCTTTGCAGCAGGCAGGGATGCAATGTTGAATGGCATCAACATTAAAAAAAAAAGATCAGAGAAGGCTCATTTTTGGAGGGAAAAAAGATTTTATTTGCACCTGTCTTTGTGAGCTAATAGTTAGTCCAGAAGTGGGTGGATCAAAAAGCAGGCAAGGTCAAATCACTTTTACACACGCATCTCAAGGAAAATGGGTGCCACCTCTAAATATTTACCTTTCCCCCCTATGTACCACATTACATTTTATGGGGGAACCATACTGTGAGTTTCAAGAGTAAATTACTTGTCCACAATTTGACTGAAAATGAGGATGTCCCTGAGAATCAACCAAAAGATCTTCCACACAACACATTTTGACCCCTCAGTCTCTCTCCAAAGCATTTTGATGCTGATTTGGACGTTGCCTCTAGTGGACAGTGGAACTCTGAGAATAGGCGGGGAAATAGCCTGAGGCAATTGATGCTCTCTCCAGCTAACCAGAGGGAGAGTACCAAAACATCACCACTGAGACTGTCCCGTCTCTTGAGTTGTACTTGCTTTTGGAGTTAGAAAAAACCCTCACAAACCCCACCTATACAAAAAATGTGTTTGTGTGTGTGTGTGTGTGTGTGTGTGTGTGTGAGAGAGAGAGAGAGAGAGAGAGAGAGAGAGAGAGAGAGAGAGAGAGAGAGAGAGAGAGAGAGAGAGAGAGAGAGAGAGAGAGATTAAGGGGAGTGAGGGAAATTATTTGCTACCTGCCCCCGTGTTTGCAATACCTGTGGTTCTTTATTCTTCAACAATCTAAGCTGTCAGAACAAAGGAAAACTGCTTGGCCATCAAAATGCCCCAAACTGGAAATCTAATATACAACTCCATAGTTTTCAGCCAGATGCTTTTTCTAGTAGCAGCCAGCACTTCATAAATTAGGGCCATGGGGCAGTGGTGTGGGGGCTCAGGAATGGCATACTACAGTTGAAGAGGTTGAGAGGTGGGGTGAGGCAAGTTTTCATTGTTTACCTCAGCAGGGAAAATTTAGTCTATCAATGAAACTGGAATAACACTAACTAGAAGACTCAAAGGTGTTTGTTTTTTCTTCAAAAGACAGCTGGGCTGGTTGTTTTTTTCCTTGAGGAAAATTTTGAGTAACTGCAACTCCAAATATTTATTATGGCAAAATAGTTTTCTAGGCTGGTAGATATCTAGGCATAAGATTTGGTGTAAGTGAATGCAAGGAACAGAAAGGAGCACACCAGGAAAACAAAATGCAACATCTGGGACAGTTACATTAAATCTTCTGTATGGATAAACTAAGTAGTGTGGCCATTCACAAAGAATCATATTTTGTTTTCTTTTTCCTTCAATCTCATGCTTTAAATATTACGCTTTACTCTCTTAAAGATAGTGCAATCCAAATTGGCAACAACATTTAACATTTATTTGGAAAGGGCACCCAGATATCTTTATTCAGAAATAAATAAACTGTCCCTCATCTATAAATGACCTTTGGGAAGATCAACAGTAAAACAGCTTCAGCTAATACCTAATGCAATCTGTTCCCCCACATAAAATGCATATTGTGTATTTTAAATGCCACGATTACAAAAATATGGTATTTCAAGCTTTCTTAGATTTAGCCATAAAAAAGAATGAAATATTATTTAACTTGGAAATGTTCCACCTGTTCCTAGTGCAGAGTCACATTTTATCTTGAAGCTGTGGGCTATACCTGAACTAAGAGCTGGGAATTAAATATGCCTAAATATATAAATGCAATTTCAGTGGACAGTAGATATCAATTATTTATTCAGCAGTATAAATTGTTCAATGGTTGAACTTCCCATTAAATATTTTGGTAAAATCAAAAGATTAATGTATATTCTAAGAGGGATTTACAATATTAATTCCTATTAGATATCTACACAATAGATAAGGTAATGAGAAAAACTTTATTTCAGGATAAACCCTTTTGAATATCCTTGGCCAAACTGAGGTTATTAGATGATGATGCTGGTTTTAACATGCTGGATTTTCAACTATATCATTGGGCCTTAAGTTTAAAATTTTACTTTTTGAACAAGTTTTTTTATGATTATTCCCCTCCTTGGGCCTTTTTGGAGAATGAATGTGTAACACTTCTGAAACCTTGACAAGTTTGTGGCCCAGGTATACTAAACTGGGACCTGTTTTCAACTCTAAAAGCTACCAGGCATATTTGGTTATTTGTAAAAGGTTACATTTCATTTCTGAATCACATGAGAAATGATAGAATAACCCAAATTTGAAAATAGCATGAAAGATGCTTTACTGGAATGCTTGGGCTAACCAAGGGATCAGTAGCTTAGTTCATTTTATTTCTAATAGTTATTTTAAAATTTTTTTGAGGGACCGAGTATTGAATATGACTTATCTACAATATTCATTTGGCAATACATATAAATAAAGTATGTTATGGAATCTTGGTTGTTTGATTGTTAATGTTTCATTAACCAACTAAGCAGTACCATCAGGGCGAGTGTGGGATTTGCTCTCTGTTTATATAGTATACAGTAGCTTGCTTAGCCAATGTTCATGGGGGTGTGGTTTTCTGGACTGTGCCTAAATTAGTCTGGGAAACTGTAAGCATCCTAGACCAAAACACACACATACACCCTAGGGAATTCCTAGAAGTTTTTGTATTCAGACAAATCATCTATCAAGAAGCACATAAAACTAAGCCATATTTACACATCATTCAAGAGACAAAAAAAGATAAAAACAAAACAAAAAGACCAGAGCATGTCCTCTCCAGCAACAATGAAGTAGCATACAGTAGTCCTTGCAGTGTCTGCTCTTGACCTATACAATATGGTTTATGAAGAGGTGAACTGGATGAGTTTACTAGCTGTTGTCAGTTTTCCAGGTGCAGTTGTGGCAAATAGTCACTCACATGCAAATCTTCCACAGCTGATATGATGACAACTGCAGTTTTGTCCAGCAGTTCCAAAGCTCCATAACAGCAACATATTTGAATCCTATTTCACTATTAACTGAACCACTACAGTACATTGCTCAACTTTACAACTGTAAAAGGCTGATCCTGAAAACTTAAGGATAAGAAACATCTGGTCCTTTGGACGTTATGACATCCTTCACCATTGACCTGCTGGCTTAGGGTTGTAGGGAGCTGTAATTTAGCAGGAGTGTCATTCGGCTCCATTCTAACCTGTTTGTTTATATGAGTTTTATGCTTAGTCTGCAGAAAAGCTATAGATGAAAGACTGCCACTGGTCCAGATTTTGCCTTGTCTACAACGACATCCTTTCCTTATATGTTAAAGGTAGGATTTCCACAATCCCTGACCACTGGGCATGATGGCCGAGGCTGATGGAATTTGGAATTTATCTCAAACATGGCAACCAGGCCACTTTTTCTTCTTTTTAAAATGGTCAATTAAAACCAGATGATTGAAGAAGCAGTTGGTATGTTGCCACAAATAGCACCATCTTCTATATGTTTTTATCTTCATGAGTTGTAACTCAGCAGAAACCTATGGGCTTTCTTAGTAAATTAAATGATGGCTATTTATAGCCTAGCAGTCTAGGAAAAAAACATAAGGGTAAACCTGGCTGGTGTTCTGGAAAAATAGAGTGGCAGAGAGCCTTCTAGCAAATGATTGCTCTAAAATCTTAAACAGAATAGAATATTTTTATAGGTGGCAACAGTCAAGAATTGAACTGGGAACTTGTGTATGGGCACTATTATTGAAGCCCATCATTACATTTTGCCACTAGCTCAGGGGTAGGCAACCTCGGCTCTTTTATGGACTTCAACTCCCAGAATTCCTGAGCCAGCTTGGCTGGCTCAGGAATTCTGGGAGTTGAAGTCCATGAGTCAAAAAAGAGCCGAGGTTGCCTACCCCTGCACTAGCTCAATTCATAATTCTGTATTTGAAATTGAAATTGTAGGAACTCTGGCAACTTTGTACCCAATTGCTCTGATGTTTCAGGCCAAGAAATAACTTTTCAAGGGATGGAAAATATTTCCTAAGTATCTAAAAATTCACTTTTCTTAATCTCTTCGTCTCTTCGAGGGAATCTCCAGGCATTTAGTCATAGAATGAACAGAATGACATTATGTTAGGCACCCAGACAGATTTACAGTGGACAAATATCACAGCAGGCAGATAGAGCTCACATGGAATCAGGACTATACAGGTCTGCAGGAGAGAGTATGGCAACCAGCGAAATATGGATCAAAATGTTGTGATGCAAATTCTGCCTGTCTTTACTTGTATGCAAAGTTGTAACACTAATATGAAAGGTCAGAGGTGTTGTGACATCATAATATACATTTCACAATTTTTGTGTAATCTTGGTTAGGAATACATTCCCGTGGACAGGACAATAATTCCTGGTCATATCCATCTTCTACTCCTTTGTAGAAACCACAAGGCTGGAAAGAACATTTTTCTCCATATGGATGATCATCTTTGCAGCAAAAAAACTCTCCTTTAGTTTCAATAAGTTGCTATTTTTGCCACAGCTGAACATTTAATGAGCAGCACATTTCCTGCAGCTCCTCCCTGTAGTTTACTTTCTCTTTGTTCCTCCCAAACAATATGCGTCAGTGTTTTCTTTTTCATTAGAGAGGAAAAGTTTTCTGCACATTTTAAAAATTAGAAAAGGGCAATTTGAGGCCTTAGGATTGTATGCAAGCCTTCAATCATGCTCCCCCCCAATTTAATAGCATGTGGAACTTCAACCAAGTCAGGATGGAGCCTACAACAGTACAACTAAAGTACCACTTGTTAAAAAGGATAATGGGTTTAAGAAAAGGAGCAGTGTGTCTGTTATCATCTTGGTTTATTTAAACCTCTCACTCACCTTGCTAAAAATCCTTCGTGCCATTATGAGGTTTGACACACAGGTCAATGAAGGAAGAGCATTAAATACTCTTAATATTGCCAAAAGAATACACCTGAAAGCCTACATATATGGCATGGCCTTGTACCATCATGTTCTCCAAAAGATTAAGTGCACACCCTGGCACCAAAAAGTGCCCTTCCTTTCATTAGAACATTTGAAATGAAGAGTAAAATTTCAATTATGAGAAGGGAGAGGAGAGGAGACAAGAGGAAGAAAACCCAAGGGAATTACTCTGAACAAGGAACCACACACATAAGATAAATGAGACAAACCCACAGAGAATAAATTCATTTTATGTAATGGATTATCAACACTCGCTTTTACCAGAGAAAGATTCAATTCTTCAACACTATTAAAACAGCTTCTAGAAAAGGGAAGCAAAACAAATTGCCACCTTTTCCCAGTCTATAAAAAGGCTCTGGGGATGCACTTTGTGGCTTTTATCATGACTGAACATGGGCTGATCACGAAGAAGGAAGAGAAACCAAGTGAGTAGACTCTAAGGGAGGTGTCCAACTCTCTTGCTTGAAAGGGATGTTGAGTGGCTGCTCCCTGGCCCCAGGAGCTCCCTGTAGCTCTCAAAGGCGCCATGGTTCTGGAGGATTTGTTGCTCAGCTTCGTCTTAGCATGCAGTCTGGCTCTCAGTAGACACACAGATCTGGGAACTTCATCTCATACACTGGGATGGAATGGTTCTGAGGCTGGCCATAAGCAGCTGTGATGGTTCCAGAGGGACTGGGAGGGGGTCTGCAATGGAGGGGGACAGGAAGACAGGAAAACAAGCATATAAGGACAGGAAGGTATAAGACATTTATTCATTGGCATCCTTCAGTCTCGAGAGACTATGGCATCATGCTCTGGAAAGAGGTCCTAAAGCAGCATCTGGTGTGGCTAAAAAGGCCAATTCAAGAGTGGTTGGTAAAGCAGACACCACAATTAACAGACTTACAAAGAGAGTATGGCTTAATAAGAAGCTGACAGAACATACAAAGATCCAGGTCTATAGAGCCTGCGTCCTGAGCACACTCTTGTACTGCAGTGAGTCTTGGACCCTTTACGCACGGCAGGAGAGAAAGTTAAACACTTTCATATGTGCTGTCTCCGACGTATTCTTGGCATCACCTACATAACAAAGTTCCAAATAGCACAATCCTGGAATGTGCTGGAATTTCTAGCATGTATACACTATTGAAACAGCAACGTCTACGCTGGCTTGGGCATGTCGTGAGAATGGCTGATGGTCGGATTCCAAAAGATCTCCTGTATGGAGAACTAGTACAGGGAAAGCGCCCCAGAGGGAGACCAGAGCTGCGATATAAGGATATCTGCAAGAGGGATCTATTTATTTATTTATTTATTTAATTGGATTTGTATACCGCCCTTTCCCGAAGGACTCAGGGCGGTTTACAAGGAATTAAAACAAGAAATACAAAAGTTAAAAACAATTAAAAAGATTATAATAGTCCCTGAGAAAATAAAAACCCCAATTAAAATTAAAATTAAAATTCTCAGCCTGCGCCAGAGAGCTCGAAGAGCCAGGTCTTCAGGTCCCGGCGGAATGAACGGAGGTCGGGGGCAGTCCTCAGCTCCACGGGCAGCTGGTTCCAGAGGGCAGGCATACCCGCTGAGAAGGCCCTCCCCCTGGGCGTTACCCACCGGCAATCTTTTACCGGCGGCACCCTGAGAAGACCCTCCCTGTGGGAGCGCACTGGACGAAGGGAGCTTGATGCTGGCAGCAGGTGTTCCCTCAGATATCCCGGACCACATCTAAAGGCCTTGGGAATGGACATTAACAGCTGGGAACCCTTGACCTCTGATTGATCAGCCTAGAGGGTAAAGACGCAGCATGGCCTTCTCCAATTTGAAGAGACACTTGTGCGGCAGGCTGAGGCAAAGAGGCAGTCCTGGAACCAGCGAAACCTGGGGGCTGGACAGGGGACAGATTGTATCTGCCCTCAGTGTGGAAGGGATAAGACATTTAAGAGAAAACGAAAATAGCAACTACCCCAAAAACTAAACTACAGAATGAGGTGGGAAACTTTGTTCCACCAACTGGGAAGGAAGAGCAAGAAGCAAGAGCAATAAATCATTATTTGAGGACCTAGGAAAGCTTTCCCATATAGATTATGAATCATACTAACATGCTGGTAAAGGGAAAAGTCTGAAAAGTTGGCTTCTTGGGGCTGTGATCTCTACAGGGACAAATCTTTGGGCACCTACTGCTTTTTGCAGAAGCTCAGGTATTTGGTGGAACCCCTTGTTACTCGATGCTACAAACAGCCAATAAATAAATAAATAAATAAATAAATAAATGAGATTTCCCTTGAACCAGCTAGCTGCTGTAGGATCCCATAAAAGGCAAGCGTTCTTTAGGAAGAAGCCAATTGGCTTAAGAGGATTCCTACAGAGAATCTAAAGCACCCTTGCTTACTTCAGATCTATTCAGATCCTTTATTGCCAATCTTGCTGTCTTGATGAACCACTATAATTGCTGTTTCTGCTAGCAATCTGCTGCCTGGATATCCCTAAGGAGAAAGTTATGTCACCTTCCCTTACCGTATTGTGATCTCAAAAATCTGGTTGAGCTTGCTCTGTAGTAGACTTGCCTGCAATAAGAATATCACATTGATTTTAAGTACTGCAAGTGGAAAGTCACCTTGTAATGAACACAAAGAGATTTTTCATAAGGGTTTTCATCAAATTCTATTTTTTATGGCACTATAACAAAATCCTTTAAATTAAATTTACTACAATCCCCCCTCCCCAATCTAGAGTGGATCCCCTTTCATGGGTAGCTCTGCAATTCCAGTGGCACTAGCGATATCTTATTTCAGAGTAAGTAGAAGCACTTTGGAAAAATCTTTTATTTTATTCATCTTAGGCATTTTAATTTTGGGGATGGTGGTGATTTAATTTATGACACCAGAATAACAATCCATTGTTATGACCAACATTTGGACAATTAAAAAAGTTGCAAATTAAACTATACTCATAGAACTTCCAGTTTGAAAATGGAAAAAGTGACCTCCACAAACATTCCTGAGAACTGCAACTCAAACTGCCTAAGCTGAGCACTTCAGGCCCCATGAAGAAGAAAATGTCTATTTAACCAACATCTTAATCTTAAAACTAATTTGATGAATAGAGGAAGTTGCTTACACCAAACCAGACTCTTAATGGCTTTGGTTAAGAACCTATCTGGAAAGGCAGCAGCTCTTTTGGGTGCCAGACAGCAAGACATTTTTCTCCCTTTTGTTCTCTCAACACAGGCCCACAAGCAACCTTTACGGCACCAACTACTTTGTACCTCCTCAAAATGATGTGTGGTTCTTGATCATTATAAGGTCCTCCCCACACACCCTTATTTGCTCTAGAGAGAAATGCTGTATTGCCAGGGACTGCAATTTAGTTGCTCTGCATATTCACTGCAAATGAGAAAACACTGAACTATGGGAGTCCCCCATTCTGACAATGGTTTTTGACGAATTTCCTGTTATGACTACTTCTTTTGTGTCCCTACAAAGTCTTTGTTATGGACAAGATCTAGCACACTTATCAACAATGCAGTTGACTTGATCAGAAGCTGGAATCTGCTCAGCACCTATTGGCCAATTCACACTGCTCTGAGCACACACACAAACACATCCCTTGGCACTACCCTCCATATATATGTGGGCCTGGGTTGTAGGAGTGACTGGATATCTGATTTTGCAGGTTACTGGTGTGTTCTGAAGCACTTGTCATATCTTACACAAGGTCCTTCAAAACAAGAGTGCTCTTTAAAAGAACTCTAGAAATGTGTTTCAAAACAGGAACAAGATTCAGTAACCTGAGGATTCCACCAGTTGCTTTCCTTAATTTGTCCAGGATTAGAATTTACAGGAAGCACCACATTGTCTTTATTGCTGTGGAAGAATAGGGTACAAATATGGAGGAAACAAATTTTATGCAGACATCTTTTCTAACCTGATCAAATATTTGAACAGATACTTGGGACTCTTGTGTGCCCAAAACAGATGTAATACAGCATGAGGTTATCCTTGGACAGTGTCAGAATAAGGGGGGAAATTCTCTTTTAATAATATTGTAGAATGTTGGTGCAAAATCGCTTCATTTCAAGCTACCTCTTCCATACACCCTATATTGTCTGCATAGATTGTGCTGACCTAGCACACAAAACACCACTTCCATTCTGGAACACCTCAACCTATTTCAGCTTGTCTTAGCAGTGGACTGCAACAGGACAGAGGTGACATCATAACTGAGGAAACACGATGATGATTCACTTTGGCCATTCTACAACCTGTAAAACATTGTTACTGATCTGTACGAGCGAGCAAAATAACAAAAATAATCTTATTCAGCTTTTATCAAGCTGAATCAATACATAAAGAAGCATCAAGAATAAGTTACAACACAAATAAAACACATTTCTCTTCTATTGCCACGTGGTATGATTTCATTATTCAATCTATCCTACTTATTTCAAGATATGCTATCCTCTGTATGAGGACTGTTCCTCAGTATATACCAAGGGAAACAATACAGGCAAGCAGAGCAGGAGAGAGGGGACCACAACAGGAAGCCCTGATACTTACTCGGGCCCCACAATGAGCTGCAATTTCTTCAAAGGGAGCTTTCTGGAATTTTTCAACCACCTGCCGCCTCCTTTCCCTCTCTTGTTCCTCTACAGCAACACTGTCGACTAACAAGAAAGCAAGAGAAATTAATGACTGGGGAGGAGTAGGATGAAAATCCTGCCCATTTAAACTTGAGTTCAGCTTCCTGGTTTAGGATGAAAGCAGAGTTTGTCTTAATTTTCAGTTGTTTTAATTGCTGTGCTATTATTCTGGGATGCATATATAGAATAGGTGTCAGGACCCACCCCAATCCACGTCTAGGAAAACAAAAACTCTTGGAGTCAGTTCTAGTCCAAAAGGAATTTTTACTAGGACATGTTTGGTTGTGGAAATACAAGACAGGACCTAGTATTGTTTTACAGATTGAAACTTTATAAAGAGTTCCGGGTTCAACCCCCCCTTCCCTCAACCCCATTTGGTCAGCCCCCCCATCATTACTTCGTGTCATCCCTTTTGTAGGAAAAAGGGAACTTCGGATCTTTTACGGTTATTGCCTTCTTCCTTTACAGATTCAAATGAAGACACAGGCCAGATGCCTTCTTCCCTAACCCTCCCCTTTGTTCCCCCAGTTCAAAAGGTTTCCCTTGGTCTTTGAAATAACCTAAGGCATGCTGAATCCACATTCGCTCCTCCTTCCTCGGGAGATGGCAGAATCCAGGGGGGGTGGGATAATGTTTTAAACATACATTTATGAATGTGATATAAATGGATTCTGACAATAGGAAAAGGGGTGGAGGGAGATAATTAGATCAGAGATTTTCAAAACTCCCTTCCCCCCAGTCAATCTAGTTTTAGCTGAAATAGTACAACTGTATTGCCGTGAAAAAGACTTACCAATTGCTTTCTTGAGGGTTTCATACGTGATCTCTTCAGCTGGCGCTCTCTTTGGGGGATTGATGGGAAGAACAACACAAACAATGGTAGAGAAAGAGTATGTTAGGAACTAGGCATATTAAAATCTGATAAGAGGTTTAGAAAGACATCCAACGTTAAAGGAATAATAGTCATAAAGAAACTTTATTTAACAGAAGAAAAAGCCAACTACCTCATCAAACGAATAATCTGTATAATGTATTATCCTAAGAATGTAAATAAATAATAAATCCCCTTTTCTATAATCTTGTCTGTTTTGCACTCCTCTAGCTAAACCTCTTTTCCAAACAATTTTGCCACTTGCCCCAAACATTCCTCCTTGCTGCATGCCAAACTTCCAGGTGGCCCAAGGCATTGGAGACACTCAACTACCTAACTAGGGAATCCATGCTTCATATATTTGGTTAGGATTTGGTAAGCAGTCCATTATTTTCTTTTCTTAAATCCTACTATGGAGTTTGTTTTATTAATGAAAAGCATTTGTTTTAAAAGGTTTATTCTCATCCTTCTTGTCTTGTAACTAAGAACATACAAGTATGACAGATTCAGAACAAAAACAGATGGATAAGCATAAGATCAATGATCTGAAAGTTCACTAGCCTCATTTTTACATGCCAGAATAAAAAAGAAAACATTTGGCATTTCATAAATGCTTACCCAAAGTGGTCTGCTGACCACTGAGAGTTATCTTGAATTAAAAGTTCTTATCCTCGACCTACCATAAAATCAGAAGCTACGTGGCAGCACCTCTATGCATCTGATGAAGTGAGTTGCAACTCATAAAAGCTTATGTCTTTCATTAAAATCTGTGAGTCAGGAATGGTGCTGCCAGACTCCTGATTTATTGCTACTATAAATACAGATTTTCACTTAGATTAACTTTCCATCGAATCACAGAACTGAAAAAGCCATTTAGACCATTCAGCCCAATTTGTTATCTGTGCAAGAATCCTAATTAAAGCATCCACAACAGGATATTCAGTCTCTATATGAACACATTCAGCAAACTGGTGTGTTCACCGTCTTTTTGGAGAACTGACTGATGAATTCTTTCTACTACCAGTCCCCCTCTCCCCCTAATATTCAACTGTAATCTATCAATGGCCCATGACTGCTGTGCCAAATCTGCTATGAATCATATTGTGAAGTATGTGGATGACATGGCAGTGGTGGCTCTTATTTGGGATGATAATGAAGATTCATATTTATTTATTTAATTACATTTATATACCGCCCTTTCCCGAAGGACTCAGGGCGGTTTACAGGGTGATTAAAAAACAAAGGTATAAAAGTTAAAAACAGATTTTAAAAAATTATATTCGTCCCTGCATAAATAAAACCCCAGTTAAAATTAAGATTAAAGCTAAAATTAAAATTCTCAGCCTGGGCCAGAGAGCTCGAAGAGCCAGGTCTTCAGGTCCTGGCGGAATGAACGGAGGTCGGGGGCAGTCCTCAGCTCCACTGGCAGCTGGTTCCAAAGGGCAGGCACACCCACTGAGAAGGCCCTATCCCTGGGTGTCGTCCGCCGGCAATCTCTTACCGGTGGCACCCTGAGAAGACCCTCCCTGTGGGAGCGCACTGGACGAAGGGAACTTGATGATATAGGGAGGAGGTGAAGGCTTTGGTAGACTGGTGCAATAAAAATAATGGAGCTTTGAATGTTAATAAAACAAAGGAGATCATTGTTGATTTTAGAAAGAGCCAGCATAGTTTACTTTGTATCAAGGCTGCAGCTGTGGAGGTGGTCAATAGTATTAAGTACCTGGGGGTACAAAGAACTAACAATCTGACTTGGTCTCTTCATACGTTATCTTTAGTGAAACGTGCAAACCAGCGTTTGCATTTCTTGCATTGGATGAGGAGACCACATCTCTCTTTCTGTCCTGGCCACTTTTTACAGAAGGATGATTGAGAGTGTTTTAACAAACTGCATCACTGTTTGGTTTGGTGGTAGCAGTGCCTCAGATAGAAGGTCCATACAGAGAGTGATAAGGACAGTCGAGCTGATTATAGGAAGCCTGCTTCCCGTTATTCAGGATACTGCTTATAAGTGCTAGGTGCTTAGAGCTCGAAGCACTGTTAGAGACAATTTACCAACACCATCAATGTTCCTTTGGTACCTGGGATGCAATTCATACTGCCTTAAAAATTTGAACTTGGAAATCTAATTCAACATAATGTAGATGGAACACAATGGAGCTAACCAATAAAGAAACATATGGGATGAAGTAAACCCTTTTCTAACCAAGTTGCTGTTACACTTCTTATTGCCTGGGCAAATGAATTCAATAAATCAGTACATAATGTCTAGTTAGGGTCTTAAAAAACTGCTCCATGATAGGTACAAAATAAAATAGCATCTCAAAAAATATTAGTGATGTTGTAAAGAGTTCAGAATAAAGTAAAGAGGATCTCACAAGACTGGTAACAGGTTACCAACCATCCATTTCTCATTCAATTTATCCTTGCTGAGCCTAGCCAAAAAGGGGATACATTGAGAATGGCATACCTCTTCTTTCTCGGGGCTATTTCTGGATTCCACTTCAACTTGTAGAGAGATGGTCTCTCCAATACTCCTCCTCTTAGACAGTCTGTCTTCATCTAAAAGGGGAAAGGGAGATAAAGTCATTTTCTTTCCCAGCTGGAAAGGTTATGTTTCTAGCATTTTGCAGGGAATTATAAAGCAAGAGGAATTATTTGGCCCTGGTTTCCTCAAATGGTCCTGTGACAGTGATTGATAAATAAACACATGCTGCCTTCAGAGAGGCTGGATTTCTACAATATGCTAAACTCTTAATGTGAGTTAACAAAACATAATTGAACATTTATATACAAAAGCATAAGCCATATTATGGCTCAACGTGACAGCCTATTTCAGGATAGTGAGGTACTGAGTTCCCGTAATAGGTTGAATCATTAACCAACCTGATTTTTGCTTAGTTTGCCGTGTTGCGTGAATCCTATCAATGAGCTGAGTACTGGTTCACCCTAGTCCAGCTTCCTTTATCTGCTGTCTTTGAGATTGTTGGCTAGTTACAGCCAAAATAATTATAGTTATAAGGTTGTTATTACTTAAAATTGTGGAGCATGCATTTCCAAGACAAAGAGAACTTGCTTTAATTTCCTAGCCCTTTTGCTTGTAATCCTTTAATTCAAAAATACAGTGAGCATGTTCTTTGTACCATCGAGACCACTGAGAGGGCTGTTTTAAGCAGAACAATGAGGTAGTTTATAAGCACAGAACACTCCTGAAAGATAGGCCAACTTGTGACAATGAAAGGAGCCACCAATAGTATATTTTAAAGCCTAGGCAAGTGCTTTGTTTTAGGAATTAGTTATAATTACAAAATCTTCATTTTTCCTTGACGTTTTTAAGTATACCTTGCTTTCAGAATGGCTTATCTTTAGGCAAAATTACAAACCACTGAGGATATTTTCCCCAAATCTGAACCAATGTTTATATAAGAATAAGTGTGATTATGCAAAGCAACCATGAACATTGCTTCTGAACCAGTAGTGCTAGATGACTTCAAGGGCACAGTGACTTTCCAATCCTTGCCTATTCTCAGAGCTGTGCCCCTCCCAGTAAGACAAATACCACACTATGAAGCAACAACACACAGTTCTTGAGGTTGACAGACCATACAACTTTGTTTCACTTTTTTCTGTTTGGGTGAGAGACCCACAAGGTTTAGAAAACTATAAGAGGAAAATTGCAAATGTTCAGTTAAACATGGGTAAGAAAGAATGCAATGGATATCCTGTAAATGTAAGAGTTAAAAATAAAGTGATGTTGCTGTGCAACTCAAATCCTGCACAACAAATAACACTGGATGAAGCAAAATGAGCACATTGCATAATTTATCCAAAATTGAGGGTCTGCTTAAGTTATTTCTGGTTTTGCTAGTCCCAAAGTGCTTTATTACATATAGAAAGAGTAGAGTTTGTTCCTGTTAACTGCAGTTTTTCAAGTAGGCTGCATAATTGAATTCTGTGCCTTCAAAAAGCATTTTCTGGAATGTTGTTCAGCTAAGTCTTAAGCAGGAAAAGACAATCTTCATCTTATTGTACTAGCTAAAAAGCCTCTCATCCTCTCTTCAGTTCTTGGACAAATGCAAGGAACTGAATTCAGCTCACCAATTTTCCATCAGAAAGCCATGGTTGATAGAGAGAGTGGGCTGTGTAAGTATAGACTAGTCTAGAAGTCTAGAAAACTAGAATCTCTCCCAGATCCCTTTCAAGTCTGTTATTCTGTTATTCTTGAAGAACCAGTTACAAAGAACAATCTTGTGTTCTCTGTGCTTCGCACAATTGGGGGTGGGGGTGGAGGGGGAAAAAGGCCACTCCCTGGGTTCCTCCTTTGCAGGTTACCACAGAGCAACTCTTTCTCACTTTGTATTCAATATCTACATGGAATGGCTGGGTGAAATGATATGCCAGTTTGAGATTTGATTAATTATATCTGCCAACGTTAGGTTGGCTAAAAGAGGCTGTTGAGGTTCTATTCTAGTGTCTGGAACTACGTGGGTCTGGCTGGGAAGGAACTGTCTCTGACTCAATCCTATCAAGGCCAAGTAGCTGAAGATGCTAGGGCCACCTAGATTTAGAGATGGCAGAAGGCTATTCCTTCAGCAAGTACATTAAAACCAAGAGGGATAAATGAAACACAATGCTGCTATATTTGAGTGCAAAGCCCAGCTGTATGAAGCACAAAGACAACAATGAAGAATCAACCATCTTCAATTTGGCTCTTTAGAATGCTTTTAAGTCATAACACAACATAAATTTGCTCTGAAAAGTAATGATAAAATTCTTCAGTAGAGAAAAATATATGACCCATTGCCCTCATACCTGTCAGCTGAGGGATGTAAGGTGTGCTGAGTCTATCTGAATTGTAGCCACTCCCTCCCAGCACTTCACTGATCTTGCTTTGCCGGAAGAGGATTTCGGGGCCAAGGTGATCCAGGTTCCGTGACAGCCTTTGAGTCAAAGCAAGAGAAACAATACATGATTGTCCCAATGACTCCCCAAGTACCCATATCACTCAGTAAATGGTCTCCAGGGAAGGAAGGACACATGTGGAAAACAGAGCTGAAAGCAAATGATGGAATAATTAAATTGGTTGAAAAGCCCATTTGTCCAAAGCATTATCTAAACTAAGATTTCTCAATCTTATCGATTTTAAAATGTGCAGAGCAACTCTCAGAATTCCCCCAGCCAGCAATTCAATTCTGAAGTTGAAGCCCATACATCTTAAAATTGCTAGGGTTGAAAAGCATTGATCTAAATTACAGAGGGATATAAGCAATCTATTTTAAGCTAACAATGGCTCTCATACCTGGGTTTTTCTACAAAGACACCTTCAGGGAGCAAGTAGGGAGCCTCTTTTTTCCTCATTTCTATAACCTGGAGAGAAGAAAAATACAAGACTTTTTTTTTACCAAACTTTATGCGCTCAGTTCCGACTACCGTGTTTCCCCGAAAATATGACTGGGTCCTTTTTTTGCCTCCAAAAGAGGCACCAGGTCTTATTTTGGGGGGATGTCTTACTCACCTCCAGCACTGACAGCCCCACCCAGTAGGTCTACTTCTTCTGGAGCCGAAGCAGCAGCTTCATTCTGCAGCTGCATTCTGCAGTCAGGCCTTTCCGAAAGGCCTATGCAGCCAAGAACTGAGCTATGGATTCAATCCATAGCTCGGTTCTCGGCTGCAATGGCCTTCTGGAAAGGCCTGTGATTGAGAAATGCAGGCCTGACTGCAGAAGACACCTCAGAAGAAGTGGGCAGTGAGGAGAGGCCTGACTGCAAGGTAAATGGGTGCAGGGTGTGTGGGACAGCTCCACCCTCCCACCCCCGCCCTAGCTTGATTTTTAGGTGTGTGCCTGGCCCCCAAACTAGGGCTTATTTTTGGGGTAGGGCTTATATTAGGCCCACTCCCAAAAATCACGCTAGGGTTTATTTTCGGGCTAGGCCTTACTTTAGGGGAATAACAAATACCAGATATTATCCAATCAGATATCGGTATTATCTTTGGATGCTTTGCCTGGCAACTCTAATAAGCTCCCCTGCTCTGGGTTTTTCAGAGATATGGCTGTAGTAAGTATGAGCGGGCATCTAAATATTACTGGATGCCATCATTAGTCCAGTGCAGGACTAAGAGTTGCACAGAATGAATTGGAGTTAAGAAAGCACTACTATTCAGGAATCTCCTGATTAGTATTACTGGGTTAGCAAATTGAGTTTTCAGTATATCGAATCTGGGAGCCTGGTGACAATTTCCAATATGCAGTTGTTAATAAAGGCACTTGTACACACAGTCCTTAATCACATCTTGCTGAAAGTTGATAAAGTTGGTGCTTCGGAATCACTTTCTTCCATATGATATATAGGCAGTGATGGAATGGCAGGAAACCACTTAGTGTGATCACTCTGCATCATATGTTGAGAGGCAATGAGAAGAGAGACAGAGGAGAGACAGCCACACTTTTCAGGAAAGGCTTTGGATGGATGGGTTTAGTCCAGCAATGTCTGATACGTGTGAGTACTTTGAGGCTGTAGGTAGTTCACCTAGCATGGCTGGGGATCACAAAAGGGAAAGTCCTGTTTGTGGGTTCCCTAAAAATCCCACTGCTTTTTACAGGGTATGGAGGGCTGAGACTTCATATTCTTATGATAGGTTTCCCCAACCGTGTGCTCCAAATGTTTTGGACTGCAGCTCCTAGAAATCTGAACCAATCTGTTTGGACCAGTCTGAAGGAGGTTTCCTGGCAGGAAAAAAACCCCAGGTAAAGGAAAGATAAGCAAAGGTAAGGCCAAGTGGCAGACCTCATGAATATGCTGGCAAAAGGCAGGCACAGTGGTCAATTGGCTGATCAGGTTCAGGTAGGCTGCTCCAAGGGCGTACAGGGCACAGCGGCTGTACAATGGCAGGTTAT
The DNA here is from genome assembly GCF_964194415.1 of Vipera berus. Classification (NCBI taxonomy): domain Eukaryota; kingdom Metazoa; phylum Chordata; class Lepidosauria; order Squamata; family Viperidae; genus Vipera; species Vipera berus. Next base: position 336,221,056 of record NC_138202.1, on the reverse strand, counting down.
CCTCGTTCACCTGGGCCAGTTCCTGCAAAGAGAACAGACAGCATTGTAGTGAAAGGACAAGCAAGCTCCCCCAACCCCCATGTAGCAACAACAACAACAACAATAATAAAGTTGGAATGGATCTTGGAGATCTTCTAGTCCAACCCCCTGCTCAGGCAGGAAACCCTATACCAGGGGTAGGCAACCTTGGCTCTTTTATGACTCGTGGACTTCAATTCCCAGAATTCCTAAGCCAGGAATGCTGGCTCAGGAATTCTGGGAGTTGAAGTCCACGAGTCATAAAAGAGCCAAGGTTGCCTACCCCTGCCCTATACCATTTCAGACAAATGGTTGTCCAGTCTTTTCTTTTAAACTCCCAGTGTTGGAGCATTCACAACTTCTGTAGTAAGTTGTGGACAGCCAGACATATCTGAGATTCAGGTTACCTGCACTCATCTTGGACATAGAATTTGTATCGGCATCAGAGCTTGAAGGTATATAAAGGCAATAATCCAAATCCCATCAGAGAGAAAGAAAAAAAATCTTTTTTTTTTAAACCAAGGTAGTAGTTGGGAATGGCCTCAGGATTAACTGGTCTAAATCCGGGAGGATTCAAGAAGAACGGAGGAAAATCTGTTTCAGGAAAAATGCTATCCTTGAAAGGATGGGTAAAAATTAGATAGAAATGATGCATGTTTACTTTTAATATGGCATGCACGATTAAATTTAATTCTGATTCTACTTATTACTACGATTGATCTCTCTTTTGGTATCAATTTTTTTATTAGTTTATCAGAAAAAGGTTTTTTGCCCTTAAGGTCAAAGAATTTGAAAGAGTATACTGAATTTTGCTAACGTAAATGATGATAGCCTATAAAGATTAGTAAGTGCAAACAGAAATATATAGTATTTTCCACAACAAGAAAAAAAGAGATGGTCAAATTGATTGCTTTATTTAAAGAAAAGAACATATTTAATTTTATTTTCATTTGGAAATCACTTCTGGATTTTGTGCTTGTGATGGGATTGATCTCTCTTTCAAAGCAAAGGGGCTGGGTTTCCCTTTTGGGGAATACAGGGCTAGGAGTGGTGATATAAAATCTATTTACTTTTTATTACAGATAGTCCTCATTTAGCAACTGCTCATAGTTATGATGGTGATGAAAAAGTAACTTTGTGACTAGTTGTCGCATTTATGACCTTTGTACATCTGTAAAGCAAAGGAAAGCTGAAGTAAGGTTATAAGTCCAATCATGGTTTCAAGTAGCGACTGCTTCCCTTAATGATACTGCTAGTCACTTGTGGTCACAAAACAAGGAGTACCTGTAATATATCATTTGGTTCTTTTACTTTCCAGTAAGGCACAAGGACTTTGGGTCTCTAGCTCACACACGAGGCTTAGGGGGAGGACATCAGGAGTAGTCATCTTCTAGTAGACAAGTGATGACAGCACTAAGGAGCTAAGATGTGTAGACCCGGAAGAGAGAGGCAGTTGAGGCCTTTTCCTCCTACAAGTCTAGCTCTGTGGGTACAATCATTATTGAACCTGAGCATGCATTAGATTAGTGCCTTTATCATCTTTATTTTAACAAATCAAAACTGTCCCAACTACCCTAACTTATTAACAATATTTTTCTTTTTTCTTTTGAAATTATTATACTTTATCTTTGTGGTTTAAATTAAATTATATTGTTAGAATTCAAGAGCATTTTACAGGAATTGGCAGGAATTGCATAATAGATCCAACTCTTTATATAAAGTACACGAAAGAAACTCTTGCAAATTGCTTCTGCAAGGAATCTAATGAATCCAAGGACTGGGGTAAAAAAAAAACATGCACACTTGACCTCTTCTCACTTTGGATGCTTGTGATTTGTTTCTTTTTAAATGTTTCCTACTTTTAAAAAACAGAAGCCAGCCAGAGTCGTTTGGATTTAGGCAGCTTCTAAAATATATTAAATTGCATTAAATAAATATTTTCTAATAACCAGATGGAGTCTAAATACATGTGAAGAAGAGCAAATATGGGTGTGTGGCATATGGGAGAGAGACATATTTATTTATTTATTTAAAAGATTTACATAGCAGCCTATCTTCTAACCAATTCTGGGTGGCTCTCAAATCAAAAGATAAAGCAACGTATTAAAACTAAAACTGAACACACTGAAACATTAAAAACAACATAAACCTGATGCCCAGTCAAACTTCTAATGTCCAGTCATCCAATCCTTATCCCAGAGCTTAGAGGAAAAGCCAGGTCTTCAAAGCCCAATGGAAGGCTAGGAAAGTAGAGGCTTGTCGAACCTCAGTGGACAGGGTGTTCCACAGGGCAGAGGCTGCCACAGAAAAAGCACACTTCTGAACTCGCATCAGATGGCAATATTTAGGGCAGGGCTTTTCAACCTTTTCATCCATTGTACCACTTTTAGGATATGGCAACATCCGAGTACCACCAGTCGCCTACCAAGGTATCAAAAACTTGATAACCAAAAAAAAAAAAAAGGAAAAAAGTGATGAAGTACAGATAGTCCTCGACTTACAACAGTTCGCTTAGTGACTGTTCGAAGTTACAACAGCACTGCCCCCCAAGCCACAGCCTGCCAGGCGGCGCTCTTCCTCCTGTCTGAGATTTTCATTGTTGTGAGCATTTCTGTCGAGGATTGGCAGCAGGGGTGGGGTGGGGGGTGTTTGGTTTTTATTCCCCCCATCTGCTGGGTGGTTGCAGCAGGTTTTGGTTACTTCACATGACCCTGGGACGCTGTGCCCATCATAAATATGAATCAGTTGCCAAGCATCTGAATGTAAATCACAAGACCCTGGAGATGCTGCAACATTCCAGCTGACTGACGCTTCTTCTGGGCTCAGCAGAAGCGGCAGGATCAGCGCCGAGCTCCAGCTGTACCCTGACGCTGATCCTGGTGCTTCCACTGAGCCCTGACAGCCCTGCAGCTACAGCTATCTCTCACGCAGGCTTGTGCGGTGCTGCCACCAGTTCAGCTCATTCCCCTTCCCCGCTACCACTTTTCTAGGATGATCATGTATCACCTGCCAGGTGCCAATGTACCACAGGAGGTACCCGTACCACTGGTTGAAAAGCCCTTATTTAGGGGAAGGGCCCAGGAATGTGCCCACCCTATCTGGCCTGGTAGAGAAAGGTGGTCCTGCAGATAACCTGGCCTTGTGTTATATTCTATTGCCATGTGATATGCTTTAACTAGCACCTTGAATTGCATGTGGAAAGAAAGTGGAAGCCAGTGCATTTTGCACAAAAAGTGTTACTTGGGCAAACCTAGGGGTCCCCATTACTGTGTCTGCTGCTTTATGCAGGCATATACATAGAATGAAGGCTACTGCTAAGTTTGTAAGCCGCCCTGAGTCTTCGGAGAAGGGCGGGATATAAATGGAATTAAAATAAAATAAATAAAATAAAAAAATGCTGGACTAGTTGCAGTTGGAGGATGGTCTTCAAGGGTACCCTTATACAGAGTGTATTGTGATAATCCAAATGGGAAGTGACCAAGGCATGAGTGACAGTGAGCAAGGCCTTCTGGTCCAGGAAAGGATGCAAGTGATGCACCAGATTTATCTGTGCAAAAACTTCCATAGCCATGGGTGCTGCATTCTCTATTTCTATTCACTTGTCATTCTGCCGTATCAGTTGACTCCAGTGCCAAAGATACCATATGCAAAAGGATACCATATGCAGTAGGTGTTTGTAATACAGATCTGCAGGGTATGTTGAAGAGGGCTGTGTATCACTTTGGATTCAAAGGCAAAAAAGAAAATCCCAAGAAAAGGCACATTTATTTAATGAATTGCAGACAGGTAATATACTTGTGTCCCTATGACCTCTGAAACACATTTCACTTTTAGATCCAATAGGCTAAAAAGTATAGTAGTTAACAAATCATAAAAGACAGGTTCACCAGCTTTTGTCCTCCAGATGTGTAAGGCTAAAATCAGGACATGAATTGCAGTTCAATGCATCTGGCAGGGGAAGCTGATTTCAAAGGGATTAGACTATTTAGAATTCAATTATGTCAGTTTCTCCAGGAACATACCTTAAAGATGTTGAGGCAAAACATATATCAGTTATCAAGACTTCTTTTCTTTGCTTGGATTTGTTGCAGCACAGCAACACAAGTCCACAACACCTGCTGCATTTTTGCAATCAATACAATTTGTATGAAGCAGGAGGGGTAGATGTGCACATTTGCTTAATTAGTCTTAAGTCTGGGTAGGAACGAATTGTAAAAGAAATATAAATTGTTTCACTGATTTCAGTGTCACTGTCAGCATTTGAAGATGAATCGTTTTTCACTGTTTAAAAATTCAGGGGCAGCAATTTAAGGCTATTGCTAGTGAAAAGACAGGTATACGTATAAGTCACCTTCCATATCTAGGTTTAGTAGTAGCCCTTATAAACCTGTAGGGACGCGGTGGCTCAGTGGGTTAGGACGCTGAGCTTGTCGATCAGAAGGTCGGCAGTTTGGCGGGTCGAATCCCGAGTGCCGCGTAACAGAGTGAGCGCCTGTTACTCGTCCCAGCTTCTGCCCACCTAGCAGTTCGAAAGCACGTAAAAATGCAAGTAGAAAAATAGGGACCACTCCGGTGGGAAGATAACAGTGTTCCGTGCGCCTTTGGCGTCTAGTCATGCTGGCCACATGACCACGGAGACGTCCTCGGACAAGCGCTGGCTCTTCGGCTTTGAAACGGAGATGAGCACCGGCCCCTAGAGTCGGAAACGACTAGCACGCGTGTGCGGGGGAACCTTTACCTTTACCTTTACCTTATAAACCTGTTTGCAATTTATCATCTGAGATGTGATCTTGTCTTCCTTGAAGGTTCTTTTCTGTCCTCCCTACTAAGGACTTGGAAGATTCTTCAGTGTGCACATACCTGTATGGCCAGAACCAACCGGATGAGGTCCACTACCACCTCTTCATTGGCCAGTTCAATACTGATGAGTGCCAGCAGACTGTAGAGAGCCTCATAGTGAGTACGCCCATTATTGTCTTCCTTGCAAGTGAAATACATGTGTCGATACAGCTGCTGGGAGTGCTGTGAACAAATATAACAATAGCTCTTTAATTTAACTGAGGTATTGAAGGCAAGGCTTCCACACTTTAGCTTGATCAAGAGCACAGGTGTCAAACTTGCCATATCACGTGACGTGTCACGATGTATCGTGACTTTTTTTTTGCATTGCCGGAGCTGGGGTGGGTGCAGCCTCCGCATGATGCAACCGACCCGCGGGCTGGCAGTTTGACACCCCTGATCAAGAGGATTCTTTTTTAAGGTTTATCATATAGTACTAGTGATATTAACCAATCAATCCCTATCTTTTTTTTTAATGACGTGTTTGGCAAGTCCTCAATACCTTTTTCATGAAGACAGTATCTTGGCGTGAACATTTGTCCACTTTCAGCTTCAGGATGGAGATATCACTGATAGTGCTGTGCAGAAAAAAAAGAAAAAAATAAATAAATGTTTGTGTGTGTATGTGGAAGCAGGCCATAACAAAAGGGTGGAGAAGATTGTCCATCTCCTCTCCTTTTTAGTAACTCATAGGATATTTCAAGGAGTGGTGGAATTACATTTTTATGTATAATTTTTATTAAAGAAATTTTTAACAGAATAGGAATAATGTAAATTTTGAAAGATAAAAGTAAGAACTGTAATTACTGAAAGTAAGTAAATAAAGTACTAAAAGTAAAAAGGTAATTACTAAAAAAACCCACAAAGAAAGAAATAGACAAAGGAAAAGAATAGAATGAAAAAGTTATAAAGAAGCAGCTTCTAGTCTCCTTAACATAAAAATTCATTTATATTTTACCTTCTCTAAGGCTACAACATATATTTTATTTCCACAGTCTACCCTTTCTAATCATCAAAGGGAATGGTAAAATTACAACAGTGTTATACATCAAAGAAAATTTCCAGTAAATAAATCTTGTGAAGGAAGGATGCATGTATTTCAAAATACCGGTAAGTCATAGCCTAAATCCTTCACAAATTTTAATTCAAAACAACAATTGCAAAACAGTACTTATCAATAGGTAACTGGGACAAATATATCTGGTGTTCTCAGCACCATCACCATATAGTCATCCTTCAAAAATGATACCATGTAGTCACAACGTTATTATGTTTATTATGTGATTATCAATTGACAGCATTATTCCCTTGGCCAATTGTGATGAAAAAGCATTCAAGGGAAATTCTAGCACTGAGCAATATTAGTGGAGAAGAAAAAAAACCTTTTTGTATAAATATTCTTTGCATTTATTTCTATTCTTTATGATAATAACAATATTTAATCTGTACATTCAGAATAGCTGAATGAAACTTTGGTTCAAATAAACGCTACAATCGTTAGACTTCTTAGAAGGCCATCACAACGGTGAACAGGAAATCATACAGTTTCTACTTAGGAAGACAGAAGGAGACCAGTGTGTATTCACATTGTTTGTAGCAAAATTATCTACGATACTGTCCCATCTCATGCAGCATCTCCTCTCTATCACAAGAAAAAAACGGACTGAAAACCTGATTGTCTGGAATTTGTGCTTATTCCCATGACGGTCAATGAAGCTGATGAGAATCTGCAGAACAAAAAGGCGAATCTCTGCATCCTCCATTAACGTAGCTGACAAGAGCCTGTCCAGGAAGGAGCTGGGAAGGGCTGTGAGCATGTTACTGCACTGGAAACCAGTGGAAACCTGCAGGTTCGATAGAGAGCTTCTCTATTAGTCAATACTCAGCAGTTTGTCTGCAATGCACTCAATAATAATGACAGAGCAGCCAAGATATCGCTAAAACAACCTTCTCCCATTGTTCCTAATTTCTTTTTCAAAGTCTTAATTTGTCTAGATTTAATTTGTATTTCAGAGATACAGTTAGTCTAAGTTAAAATGGCATTGGATGATTTGTAGTTCAGCATGTGGGATACAAGTGGTAGACACAGCAAGTTGTAGAAATACAGCCACTGCCTTTTCTTAACCCTAGTTTAGTTTTAATGTGTTACTAGACAACCCATGACTCTTCGTGTCCATTGTTTCAGAGATATTTCCTTACCAGATTCCTCAGTGCCTTCAACAATGGCAGAACTTCTAACATACTGGAAAAATTCTTTAAAATTCAGAGAGAGATTTAGAGATGTATCTGACTTGATAGTAACTCATGCTGAAATGTGTAGCAGTCAAACATCGAGAATTGATCACAGGAATTATTTTATGACATTTTGTACTATACCAGTGATGACGAACCTTTTAAAGACCGAGTGTCCAAACTGCAACCCAAAACCCTCTTATTTATTGCAAAGTGCCAGGGCCGCATCAGCATTGTGGTTCCCTTAGGGAGGGCAGGGTATGTGGCCCATTGGGTGGGCATGGCCAGGGTGGTCACAGCAGACTGGGTGGTGTGGCCAGGTAGGTGTGGCCATCTTGATGCTCTAACACCTCTACTCGAGCTTGCCAGCTGGCCATTTTTCCTGCTTTGTGCTGGGTGGGGCTGCTGCTCTAGGCAGTGGCCTAATGGACCTGCGCGAGCTGCTAGTGGCGGTGGTGTGCATGCCCACAGAGGGGCTCTGAGTGCCACCTCTGGCATGCATGCCACAGGTTCGCCACCACTGTACTATACCATAAAATGCTTATGATGATTGCTATGCCATAAATATTTGATAAAATCCCTAAAATTTCGATTGCATGGGAGTCAGAGGTCCTGGATTTGGGGCACATTTGAGATTCCTTGTTCAAAAGGTTTTATCCTATGATGCACCATTTTATTAAAAGTTTACAGACACTTGAGTTTTAGTAGGCCAAAAGGTACATTATTACCTACACAAATGTGGTAGCTATTTTTCTCTGCAAACCTCACATGAAAAATGGAACATCTCTGTCACATACCTGCAGAAGAGATTTCAGCAACATGATTTGTGTCAACCGATTCCTGTTCTCCCTAAAAAAACCACCAACAACAGATGAACACTCAAGATTGAAGCCACATAGAAAAAAAGACAGCCTACAAAACCAAAGGCCAACCAAAGTCAGGACAGGATGAATAAGAAAATCATCAGCTGGGAATGAAATTATGTATGAAATATAACCAAACACACACAACCTCTTATAAGTATGTATCATTAGGCAGCAAAATAACATTCCTCCAGCCACAGGGTGGAGAAAATCTGAACCTGCTGTGGTTATGTGGGTGAAGCAAGCAGACAGGAGCAAAGGGTCACCACAGCAGATGTGCTAGTGGGGATGGAGTATGGTGAGGAATGCCATGATATTAACTTGTTTTTCCCCGCCACTTTCACTGTTTTGAAAGAACAAGAAGATTGTACTTTCAATTTCTAGCAGGTCTAGACTACATTTTCCTCTTAACTCCATGGGTTACAGAAAAGGGATGTAGGAACTAAAGATTGCCCACCATGTAGCAAAACGTCCTAATGGTTATTGCTAAAACTTCACTCATGTCATATACCTGTTCAAAAAGATTGCTTTTTCTACTGAATTGTTCATTGCCAATTCCTCTTCAACTAATTGCTTTTTACATTATTGAGAAATAGGACCACCCTTTTCTCTGGCAACATAAGCACCAGGAACAAATTTTGAAAAACATAATACTGGTCAGATTAAAGAGTCATTTCCCTCACCCTTCCCACTGGAACCCAACTCCAAGAAAGAAAAAACATCTTGATCTAAAAAGCCAGTAATTTCTAACTGAATGGATGAGCTCTTCACAACATGGATTTCTAATGTGCATTTAGATACTATAAAGGGCCAGACATTCTACTATCAATTGAGTAGCTTCATCAAGCTACTCAAACACTGAATCTCTTTTAACATCTCCATGTAAAAATCTACTCAGAAATAAGTTGATGCTTCCTATTTTTTATTTTCCTACTCTTCCCCCTAAAAGAATCCACAACCCTCTGAGAAGACACATTATGTAGAAAGAAGTGGCCTATGATCAGCCAATAACAGAAATTGCTCTTTTAGTCAAAAATTAAATATTTATTTAGGGTTGGAAGATGTGGTTATTTGGTTTAATCCAAATAATCCAAGCCTGGATTGTAGATCAGACCTGGTTAGTAATGATATGGGAAACTATCAAGAAATGCCAGGATTATAGGGTAGACTGGAAAATTGAAAACAGTTTCAGAAGAAGGCAAAGGTTGTTAAGCAGAGTTGATCCCCAGTCTTTGACTTAAATTTGGTCACTGAATTTTCTAGACAAGATTCCTACTCTTGACAGAATATTGTTTCTTCCTCAGAAAATGCTAATACATGTTAATAATCCTGTCTGGGGTGACATATGAGTAAAGAAAATTGCCTTTTTTGACCTAAAGTTCAATTAACTGATACTCTATGTTTGGCTTGTATCCCTTTCTGATTATAATAGAGATTCATATAACTTATTATTGATTCATATTCAAGGAAAGCTAGTAAGAATGTTTCTCAACCTTGGCCATTTGAACATGTGTGGATTTCAACCCAGCAGGGCTGGCTGGGGAATTCTAGGAGTTGAGGTCCATACATCTTCATGTGGCCAAGACTGAAAAACAGTGGTCTATATGGGCTTTTGACAAGACATTGACATCAAGGAGCAATTCAGTTATATGAGCTAGAAAAATTACAACCCAGAAATAAATTCTCTTCTTATAAATAAATTCTCTCTTATATTTTTTGATAATCTGATGCAGCCCAGCATAAGCATAGATTCCACAACTCAGAAATAAAATTATCTTAAATAAAAAATCCAGTTAGTGTTGTGGAAAAATACATTTTTAAACAGTTCCTTCAAAATACTTCACTTCCAGCTTCCATTTTCTCTTCTGCTGCCTCTTTAAAACAGGTTTAAGATAGGCATGCTGGGTACAGATTACAGGAGTTTAGAAAATATCTTGTAGGTAAAACCTTTTCTACTCTGAAACATACACTTTCCTACACTTTTTTGTTCTTTTCAATTAAAGAATTACATAAATAGAGATACATGAAATATGACTTAGAAATTAATGAGTAATTGCTTGGATTACATGTGATGAACCTGAAGATGGACAAGGAGTTACGCGATTCTTTGGACAAAATTATATGCTCTTTAAGACTAAAATATCTTCCCATTCAATTTTTGCATTGTGACACTTAAAGACAGAAAATTATTATTTTTTAAAAAACAATTATTAAAAATGATCTTGAAAGGAAGAAGGGAAAAAAACCAGAAGGATGAGAATAAAACAACTTGCCCCAAATTGGCTTCCCCTATGGTATTTAATAATACTGCCATAATTATTAGATAGCACAGCCAATCACAGTGTGATAATAATGGAATCATAATCCAACATACTTAGAGGGTTTCCAGCTGGGGAAGTCTAGACTGAAGGATAGGAAATCAACCGAGAGAGGGGAAACGAAAAAGAAAGGATTAAGGAGTGAAAAAGAGTGTTGTCCTCACCCAGCTTTGCCCATGTCTACAGGGTGATGCAGAGAAGGAAGCGGAACTTTGCTCATGATAAACAGCATGACCTCCGACCTCTGATAGGTAGGCAGAGTGCTGGCAAAAGAACCTGGGAAAAGACAGAGCAGGAAAAGCATGCAAGATAGTCTAGTAGGGGTGAGGAGCGGCACAGAGCTGGTGTGGGAACCCAATAAAGAAAGGACAAAAAAAAAAAAATCACCGGCAAGAAAGTATAGATTTTAACCAAGATTTTCTTAATGCCAGGAAAAAAAAACCTCCTTATCCCATCAGAATGAGAACCTCAAACCAGATTCCCAAGTAAGAGAGATCAGGTCCTGCTATGAGTTGCTGTATACGTTGCTGTGGAGATACTACTTTCAAATCTTGCTTGGCCACTAAATGAATGTAATGCTGGATCAACAGTGGAGAACCACAGATATGCTGGATCTTTGGACTAATTTAGATTGCCAGGCTCTTCATTTTTTTTAATGGCCCTTTTCTTGAACTATCTTGGTTCAGCAATAAAGATGCAGCAGAAAAATTAAGCCAATCAACCTTTCAACAATAAAGTACTCTTTTACTAAAGCACTTTATTAAAAAAAACACACCACTTCAATGGTTTAATGTATGAGTATGCATGTGTATATATACACATATATGCAAATGTGTGCACTTTGAAGGAAGAGGATAGAGTGAAGGAAACTAAGTGTGGGGAAAAAAAACCACAAGAGACCGGGACCACTTCTGGAATGGTTCCAGACCTTCCTGCACTCTCTTTCAATGAGTTGAGTCTGATGGACTAGATGTAAAACTATAAAGAGCTGGTTGAGACAAGTTAGATCAGACTCTTGGGCAGGAGTCGTAGGATGCATGCTTAACCTCAGGGCTTTCTTTCTCATAGGACGCTCAGAACGGAGTTCCGGCACCTTTTTTGGATGGAACCTTGTAGGGTAGGCAAGGCGGGTTGTATGCAATGTGTGAGTTCTGCCACCTTTTTCTTTTACAAAAAAAGCACTGCTTAACCTGAAGAATATTTAAGGTTTATTCCCCATGAGACAGCTTCAAAACCTCTCCCTCCCCAGAGGACTGCCTCCTTATAATCTCCAAACTTCAGGAAATCATTGGAATAGTTTCTTCTTTTCTTTCTCTTTCTTTCTCTCTCTCTCCCAAGTCTCTTGTGACCTCTGCTGGCCATGCAGTGCATAAGAGTAAACAAATATTATCTTCTGCTTTCCTTCTAGATTTTAATGTGAGGATGCACATCACATTTATTACTTAGGACTTAGTGGGAGCTACGGAGCAGCCTTAGAATAGTTTTTAATCTGCTCAGTGTTAGAACCAACAGACTTTCAAGAGCACCGATATCAGCAAGCGCAGGGGTTTTTCCCCTCACTACTAAGGAAGTTGCTCCATTATTGACTCAGCCTTCCATCCTTCCAAGGTTGGCAAAACGAGGACCCAGATTGTTGGCAACAAAACGCTGACTTGGTAAACCACTTAGAGGAGTGTTGTAATGTCTAAGTGCTATTGCTATTTCCATACAGCAAAGATCAGGGAATCCAGGCATTATGGTTTAGTAAGTACCAGGCTTAGCTTCCAAATCTTTTCTAGTACCTAACCTTAAAAGCAGATATGGATGGCCACATATGGTCCACCAAATATTGCTGCTGTTGTTTCATCTCTAACATTTGCTGGGGTGACAGTATATGCAGTTCTGCAACATTTAGAAGGCCACAAATTTACCTTACCTTAGCTTTCCCATGAGCAAGGATAAAGGGGGGCTGTAAGCAGCTTCATAAAGTAATCTTTCTACTTATAAAGTACACTACGCATGACTGACAACAGAAGGTGGGACTGTCATACAAAGGTAATATGTTATTGGCAAAATTGATCTCGCTTGTATGGATTAAAAACCAAGCTTAACGCAGCATTGAAATTAGTTCAGGGCTCTCACTGCCAAGTCCAAAAGAATACTTTCCCTGTGTAATGGGAGTCACACCATTTTTTCACCAAACAGTATCAAATTGCTGCTTTAGGATGAAACATGGCAAAACATGGCACAGAGAATCATATATGTTCCATAAAGGTAAAGGTTACTCCGCACATGCGTGCTAGTCGTTTCTGACTCTAGGGGCCGGTGCTCATCTCTGTTTCAAAGCCAAAGAGCCAGCGCTTGTCCGAGGACGTCTCCGTGGTCATGTGGCCGGCATGACTAGACGCCAAAGGCGCACGGAACGCTGTTACCTTCCCACCGTAGTGGTCCCTATTTTTCTACTTGCATTTTTACGTGCTTTCGAACTGCTAGGTTGGCAGAAGCTGGGACGAGTAACAGGAGCTCACTCTGTTACGCGGCACTCGGGATTCGACCCGCCAAAATGCCGACCTTCTGATCGACAAGCTCAGCGTCCTAACCCACTGAGCCACCATGTCCCTTATATGTTCCATACAAAGACCCTATTAGAAGGGAAAAGAGAAGGGGCAGCTCTTTATCCTACCCACCAATCTCAAGGCCAGTGGATCGGGCCCAAAGTTTCCCATAATTAGCACAGTTCTGGATTATCTAAGGGTGAAAAATCTGGGGAAAAATAGAGAACTTGCTATTCCTTTTTAGAGTAAAACTCAACTAAGTATTATTGGTGACATCATTTGTGCCACAGATTCTCCCAGGAGTTTTATCTTGGAAGGCAATAAGAATATTCCCATTGAACTCTTGCTTCCAGATCAAGCTAACTGCTCTAATACTGTTTAAAAGTCTATTCATTATAAAGGCAGCAGAGTTCCATGTGCCTTTTGATACAAATTTCAAGGAATGGTTTTTGTCTTGCAGAAAGTTTTAGCAGAAACCTTGTACTAAGCAAATGTGATGTGAACTCAGACACAGTTCATCCTGGGCTCATTAAACCCAGAAATATCTACTTAGACTGACAACAGTTTATCAAGGTCTTCCCCAAGTTATCCTTCTCCAAATGCTTCTAACTAGAGATGCTGGCTGGGGAATTCTGGGGGATGAAGTCCACATATCTTAAAATAGCTAAGGTTGAGAAACACTGCTTTAGAAACTCCAGTTAGTCCTAAAAAAATCTCAAGAGATTATACTGAACTGTGAACCATGCAAAAACACAGCATGCATCCAAATAACAATCCATTACCCACTGTAGGACTAGAATAGTCCCTTTGGGACTTTAAATGGCTCATCATGTTTTTTTCATTATTTTAATATGGAATTTATTTCTGAAGGCACAGGCTGCTTGTTGAAACTGTTTTTTTATTGCTAATTATTACTGTGCGTGGGCAATCAAGGAAGAGAAAAAGGGCTGAGTTATTTTTTTTAAGAAGCTAAACAGAGGCAAATTTAATAAAACAGTTCTCAACACAAAGGGATTGCAAACTCAATCATGACTTAAAGGTCATCTTGTCTGGAGCTAATGGGAATTAAGTAAAACAGTTCTAATTCAACTAAATGGCAAGATAAAGAATTAAAGAGGAGTCTAATACAGGTTCAGGTTTGCTTTTACTGTAGTGAGAAAAATCAACAGTAGCAAAGGAGTTGGTTATAAACCTAAATAGATTTCCTTTTTTGAGAATGCTTATAGAAAAATTAGTACATTTATTCCTTCCTTCCAACACCAAAGACATAACTGACAGATCTGCCTGTACCTAGTAACAGAAGATGGAGCTTTCTGGAATTGTGCTTTACCAAAGGTACACAAGTATAGAGATTGGTTGAGTTTGGGAGACAATTAATGATATGTGGTTACTAGTTTCCTGTACAAAGATAATAGAAGAATCTGAAATACAGATTAAAGTACAGTTTTGATGTACTGGCAGTGGTGGTGATCAATGGTAACTTTCACCCTTCACAAACAAACAAGCAGGCTCATCATGTTTGAGATGTTTTAGAGGACTTTCATACAGGATCTTATATATATCTTATATATATCTTTGATTCCCCTTTCTCTGAATAAAAGCAAGATCTGCAGCATTAAAAAAAATTAGATGCAGTTTCTAATTTCCTATCATTGTGTCTTTGTTAAACCTGTATGAAATAAACAGTTGGCAGGATTCATTCAAATTTACAAGACTAATGGAAACCTGTGATGGGGAAGGAAGCATCTGCAGTGCTAGATAAAACCAACAGTCTCGTCTTCCCAGTTTCTGAGCAAAAATGCTTGGGGCTATCTAGCATACCTGTGGTCTTGATTATGGCCTCCTGGAACATTCTTTCTTCATGCTCCTTAATGTTCTTGGTGCCACCAGCAATGACACAATCATAGCTACCCGTCAAAGCATAATCAATACTCAGCCGCAGCTGCCTTAGAAGGGTATTAAACATCTCCAGTACAGTTGGTCCTAGAAGCAACACAGAATATATCTTTGGAAGGAAGAACATTTGGAGGTTTCAGTGCATAAAAAGGGGTGTGTTTTTTGCTGGATCCCAACAAAAAGGGGATGTTTGTTGCCTAAGGATTTGAATACATCTATATTCCAATTGAACTATCCAGGGTATTTTGATGTAAAAAAATGAGAATTCCTGGGAAAGATTTGATGTTCTCCTTCTAGTTCTTCAATCTTAGTACTTTTACTTGTGTTGCCCTATAAATCCCAACAGAGTTAAAAAAAAAGACTTCTATTGTTAAATACGATGTACTTATTTTGATCTTAAAAGCCCAGACATCAGGCTTCTCTTAAAAGTCTAGTTTTGGCTACTCTGAAATATCTCCCAAAGAACAATTCTTGATCAATCTTTTTAATGGATCCATCTAGGTTTCTGTCTGCAAATAGGTTGATCGGTATTATTAACTATCCTTTGGGGAAATTCAGTTTTTGGAATTTGAGAACTTTGATTCTTGAAGAGATACCTTTTTGAAGGTCATCCAGGCTACTTACCAACAGATCCAGAAGCTGCAATGA
This sequence comes from Vipera berus, assembly GCF_964194415.1. NCBI lineage: Eukaryota > Metazoa > Chordata > Lepidosauria > Squamata > Viperidae > Vipera > Vipera berus. The sequence goes on along the minus strand of NC_138202.1, from coordinate 336,205,708 downwards.
TGGCTGCTTCAGAGAGTACCTCCACTATCCCTGCCCGTACAGTGGCAGCACTTTTGCTGTTGGCATCCAAATGGCTCAGGAGTTGCTGGATCACCAAATGGGAATGTTGTGGCTAGATACAAAGAAAAAAAAGAAAAGGTAGAGCAGACAGGGAAATAACATTATGAACTATAGATATCATAAGAGCAATCTGAGAGGTGAGTTATGGAAGCTAAAGGTAAGGTTACTGAAGTCTTCATACTCCCCTAAGTAGCACATACATATTTCACTGCACATCTCTGCCTTCTCTCCCTCCCAGATTAGAATATATCACTATTTAATGAAAACAAAATACCATGATTACAATACTAGACAAAAAAATTACAGGATATGCACAAAAAGTTCACGTTGATTTAACTTTTCCTCCTCTCTCTTCATTTGGCTTGGAGGCAGAAAAGCTCTATGTGCCTAAATCAGTATTTGCCTGGAGTCTTTTGTCATGCTACTGAACATGGGTGCATATGTGGTTAGGGTGCATGATTGAACTAGCTTATGTATCTCAAAATTCATTTTTTTCAACCTAAAACGTATATGAGAGCGTTTAAACCTTTTTAAGGAATGAGATTCCATAATGAATCATGGAAGCTGGGTGTCAAGCAAGATTCATCCACATTGCACCTGTTGTATGAGCTGCACCAGCTCTCAGTTTCCTTCTGGGTGCAATCATTTTTAAAGACCATGGGGCCAGGTTATTTGCAGGACTGCTTCTCTCTAAAAGCATCTGCCCATCCTATCCGATTGGATAGGTAAGCATTCTTCAATAGCCAACACTTGCCTGAAATGTTGCCATGTAGTGGGACCTCAGAAGCATATTTTCAGTGTCTGCTGTTACTTTATGGAACACTCTCTCCCCATGAACTAGCAGATGCCCAACCTTATAGCCTTCTAGAAGGCCGTCAGCATCTGACTTTCTATCCAGGCACTAGGGTAGAGTGAGGGTATCTTGAACTGGTTGTTGGGACATCTCAAGGGGATGAACAAGGCACAAGATCTTGGTTGTGTTCTGCAGTTGTATGTTTTTATGGTTTTATAGTTCTGGCATTTTATTGTTGCTGTAAGCCATCCAGAGTTGTCTTTTAAGATGGGTGTTCATATCAATTTTATAAACAAACTGTTGTTTCTACTGTGGGTCATGAAAAATTTGGTGCAGTGATTAAAGTGTTGGCCTAGAAATCAGGAGATGGAGAGTTCTAATCCCATGAAAGCTAGTTAGGTGTCTTTTGGGCCAATCACACTCTCTCAATCCCACCCATCTCAAAAGGTTGCTATTGTGGGAAAAATATTAAGAGAAGGGAGCAGTATATATGTGGTTGTCTTGATTATTTGTAAAATAATAAAGGTGGGATAAAAATCAATCAATCAATCAATCAAATAAATAAATAAATAAATAATATTTAGGTGCTGGAGTTTATGATTCTTCAAGTTCTGTCTGAAGTTTAAGCTTATGTCACTTCATCTGGCTGATGAAAGAGCTGCTGCTGAAGTAGAAACCCAATTTCCTTATACTGTAGGATCAGAAAAATAGAAATGTCCCTTTAGTGCAGATCTCACCTGAATGGAGTACATGATGATCTTAAAGCAACGGATTGCAAAGATATTTGGCTCCCAAAGAGAGTGGTTATCTAAATGGCTTTTGGAAAATAAAAAGGAAAAAAGAGATAAGAATGTAGCAGGCTTAATGTAGTCATCTAAATTAGAAATTAGATGACAACCATTTTCAAAGAGCAACAGCTTTAAATTAGTAAATGAATCCAAACCTAGCTAATTTTTTAAAATGTAAAAAGACCTCTCTCCTATGAAGAGAAATTAGAACAATTTTAAACCAATAATGGCTGTTTCCCCTGGGGTCAGAGGCAATTATTTTCATAAATAAGTTTAAGTTGGAGCAAATCAAAGGCGGTTTTAGATAAAGATCCATTATTATTTTCACTAATGGGCTACCCAGATGTTTCTGGAGAATGAGTCCACAAGTAGTCCATGAAAGACTTTTGACATCCTAAATCATGGTCTGGATGAACAAACAATAGGGTCAATCCAGAGAAGTTCATTATTGAGTTCCCAAGTTCTCCAAGGTTGTTTCTTTTCTTGCAAATGTTTCAATCTAAGGCAGGGGTGCCAAACTCAATTTCATGGAGGGCCGCATCAGCATTGCAGTTGCCCTCAGGGGCCGAGTGGGTATGGCCAGGGTGGGCGTGGCCTACTGGGTGGGCGTGGCTAGAGTGTGTATGGCCTACTGGGTGGGCGTGGCCAGCTCTACATCGTTCGCATCAAGGGTGCCTATGGGGGCCTGGGCAGGAGTGGGACAGATCTGAGGGTCTCTGGCAGAAGGAGGGTCTCTGGGCCAGGACCAAGGCAGTGGGGGCCGTTCCCTCACTGTTTCCATGATGGTTTCGCGGGCCACATGAAACCACTTTGCGGGCCGGATCTGGCCCCCGGGTCTTGTGTTTGACATGTCTGATCTAAGGCTAGATTAGTACATGGGGGAGTGGAACTTGCTGATGCTGTTCCCTGCTTGCTTAGACTCATAAAGACAAATCCTATCTACATACTATTTAAAACATACAACTAAAAGTCAAAGAAGAAAACTAACAGTCAAAATCCCATTCTCCCTAGCTACCAACATCCTGATAAACAGGAACAGTAAAGATAAATAGGCAGGAAAAAAAGAGTATAGGCAGTTCATGATTTACAACCATTTGTTTTTAGTGTTAAGTGTCTGTACAAAGTTACAATTACAGTGAAAAATACGTCTTACAACCGGTCCTCGCATTTATGACCACTACAGCATCTCTACTATCATGTGATCAAAATTTGGGTGCTTGGCAACCGGCATGTATTTACGGTTGCAGCTTTTAAGGTTATGAGATCACCATCTGCGACCTTCCCCAGTTGGCTTCTGGCAACTAAGTCAATGGGGGAAACCAGATTTGCTTAACAGCTGCATGATTCACTTAACAACTGCAATGATTTGCTTAACAAACATGGCCAAAAAAGGTCTTAAAATTGGATATGCTAATTACTGCTTTGCTTAGCAATGAAAATTCTGGTCCCAGTTGTGGTTTCTAAGTCGAGGATTACCTGTATCTTGATCATTCTCAGGATATATGGGGTAGTGGTTATGTGTGTATGGAATCAGGCCTTTTTTGTAGCCAACCAACCTTATGGAACAGATTAGATTCCTGAGGTCTTATGTTTTTCACTGAGTTTTTGAGGTACACTATCCCCAGTAAGGTTGCTGCTAATTTTCTGTTTGCTATTAGGTTTTTAAAATTAGTTTTATGTGAATTATGTTTATTATTTATGATGTCAGTAATTTTATAAGTTGTGAACCTTCTGGAATCTTAGATTGGGGAAGTATATAAATGAAAAAAATTACTGGCTGAGAAGATACATTCATTCAGAGGAGCTTACTTTACTCTAGAAACTAGTTTGGTTGATCTAGAAATAGGAGCCTTTTGGTTAGAACTGCCCCAGTGCTAGAACAACTCCTTTGTCACTGAATAAGTTGTTTCCTTATTTAGCATTAGAGAGAAATAAAAATAGTTGTATTGCATTGGGGTTTTAAAAATTAATGCCACAATTTAATTGTACTAGATGGCTTTTCCTCCTATACTTGTTTTAATAAGGTTTACTATACACTATCCTAGATACTAATTAGGAGAGGAGCAGGGCTTAAAAGTTGATGATTTGCACTTTGGCTCAAATAATCAATGACCGGATTTAATGTGTCATGACAGAATAAGCTAAAACGAAGGCCGGTTTATGGCTGAGGAAGTTGTCATCTTAGCATGTTGGGTGAACCACATCCATAGCGACAGATGGTTTGTTTTAGAGCAGAGTGTCAAACTTGCGACGTCACATGACATGTTGTGACGTACCGCAACTTTTTTCCATTGCCGGCAATGAGGCAGGCACAGTTTCGCCATGACATATCTGGCCTATGGGCCGGCAGCTTGACACCCCTGTTTTAGAGGGATCACCTCTAAATCACCTCACAGCCTTGTTATGATTTAAGGGAATAAGATGAGAACACTTTGGGCAATGATTCCCAAATTTCTTGAAAAATATTGGAATGAAAACAGTACAAATGATGGAGATCATCATCATTGTTCTACCCACGAGTCTGCCCATTAAGTGTGAGGAAGAAGAAATTCAATGCACTACTTTCACCCAGTTTTGATAAACATCTCAAAAAGGAAACTGAGGCAGATACAGAACACAATGCAAGGGACTTACATGAGGACAGGCTTGATTGCGTTTTTGATATTGCCATAGGCTGCCCGACCCAGAAGCTCCCTCAAACATCGTTCAGCCAACTCTGCTGGGTTCTCTTTCTCCTTCTCAGTTGTTTGCAAAGGTGAAGGAGAACGGCTAAAGGAAACAGGGAAGGGAAAATGAAACAGCTGCAACTAAAATGTCAAGCATCCATTACACAGATAACATGCAAGTAGTACTTTCCCCCCTAGTTTTGCTTAAAAAGAGACTTTGGGAGGCTGAAGTGTTCATTCCTCTCCCTCAGCACATGGAATGAAAATTGGAGACACAAATATTGTATTAGTGGGGAAGGATTAAAGTTAAGGAAATGTTTATTTCTCTGCAGACAATGCCCACAACTTTCCATACGATCCACATCTTGAGAATCACGCAGACACTTGATGAGTCATGCAGAGATCAGCTGGATAGCCTCCTCTGGGTCATTGTTGTGTCTCTGTACAAAAATTGATCTAATGAATGCAAACCGTATAACAATCTGTGTCAGGACAATGAATCACACCAAAACAGGAATTTAGAAATGCAAGACGGATCCCTGCAAAACAAATCTTAGTCTTGCTAGCCAGAATTGTGTACTCTGAGCACAATCACTCTTCAGCATTTACGTCAAAGCCTCTTTCCAAGCCAACCTGCAAACTGTCAAGGACTGAAAATGGAAATTTAGTCTATTCCTGAATTACTGTAAATTTTCTCCCCTTAGTTTAAAGAAAATCCTAATTATTTGCATATTCCTCATAGCATGCTAATGTGTCAGAATGATCCTCTCAAAATTGAGAACATGGTTCGTTCTGGCAGGCTATATGAAAGCCTGAATCACAGCAAGAGGGTTTCTGGTGCTTCATGGGTCCCATTCTCGCCTTTGCAGACAAAATAATGAGAAATCATGCGATTAAAATTTCACCATCTACTCCAAAGGTCAGTGTTACAATTCCAGGTTTCTGGGAAGAAGTCTGTCAACACAAGGCTAAGAAACTATTTGTGGCTTGTAGCCATAGATTGTCCACCTCTGATATATGGCAGAGTGAATAGAACTATTTCTCTCTATTCCATAAATCTTCTATAATTCCATGACTTTGATAAAGCAGAATAGTGGGAATTTCAGGATAGGTAAAGGTAAATTCTTCATACAATACATTGTTACACTCTGCAACTTATTGTTTGGAAATACAGTGAGGGCAGCAAATTTGCATCAGTTTAATAGAGGGGTTAGAAGAACGTCTTCAGAAAGATGGTGTCAGGATAAAACTTGTGTGTTACCTTGTGGTCTAGAGGAAAGTCAGAATATATACCTAAGTATTAGATGCATGACATAATCACTTAAATTAGTTTTATAAACATAGAGACAAACATAGAAAAAAGACAAAACAGTGCAAGAGACCGTAGTAGGAATGTTACAGTTCAAACAGAAAACAAATGAACCCAAGAGTAAATCAGTGTGGATGTAAGCTACATCTTGACGAGCAGATGATGCACATACCCAAAATGAGAAAAAGAATTATTTTCTGTAAAGACCAAGCTAGGCATTATAGGGTTCATGGTACCAAATTTGCTAGGCAAGACTGACATATTTCCAATTCTAGGTTTTCACAAGTAGCAAAGTCTAAGTTTGCAAGAACAGTAACAACAATTCCAGGTACCTTTCTGCTTCCTCTGCATGCTGAAGGTTGAAGAGCAATGAAGGCACAATCTTGTCCATATGTTGAGGATCCCAGATGTTTGCCTGTAACTCATCATTAACTGTTTTCCGAACCACACCCTGTAGACCTTTGATCCCAGACATCCGGATCCTTTAGGAATAAAAGACTAATTTAAAAAAAGTAGTAGGAAATGGGCTTTTCTTTCTATTTGTATCTCTTTGTAATGTTTGGCTCCTGAAGGATACGGAACATGGATATTCTAGGGCCATGGTTCCCAGGGTGTCACATTGAATTCATAGAGGCACTGTGGGATATTTTACTACTTAATAAAAAGAACTGTTAGTGAATTATCTGCAACAGCCAGGGTGTAAGAGCACACAGTTTGAGAACTGCCATAAGGGCACTGTGAACCAAGGAAGTTTGTTTGAAAACTTCAGTGCTTGGGAGGTAGGAGTTTATTGGTAATTCTCCAGCAATTAGAACAGAGACCCTGTGGTAACAATGACTTGCAACAAAGTTTTTTAAAAAAGCATTCTGGGTATTTAGAGCCACAGCAAAACAAGTTTCTTCTGTTTAAATAGTACAAACAATGAAATGGGCAAATTCAATGCACAAAGATGATTATGGTAGCAGCAGACCAGTTAGAAACTCAGAACATCCTAGTTCAAATCTTTATTTTTCTATAGGCTCTACATAATTTAGCTGGCCATTTTAATCTTGGTCCAGAGTCCTCTCTTAGCTTAATGAATTTGATGAAATCATTGTAAGGGGAGTAGGAGAGAAAACTATCTAAGCTGTTCAGAGGCTTTTGGTGAAAATTGAATTAAAAATATACCGGTAGCTAGAGAAATAATTACTAACAAATATAAAAAAACATTAATATTACATTACTAATACAATATAAGAATAACACACCTAGGTTGAGCATTATGCATGTACAATTTGAGCGTGTAATTAAATAGAATGTGTTACTCTGAATTCATCCATTTAATCCATTGACAATCTACCCATGAAAGAAGTAAAGGGATGTGTGAATGTGAAGAGAAAAGAGACAACTCTGTATTTTGCAGTCAATTTCCTTGCACCTGGCTATTTTAGTATTTCTATACTGGATGCTCTGCTCTGGAACATAGTACCTTATGGGTAATGTCCTCCTCTCCCCCTCAAAATAAAGATTAAGAAATCTAAGCATCTATTCAAATATATGGCATGATAGTGAATTTCGTCAGTAAATTTACAACTCAACTGAAATAACACTGTTATTAATCTATTCTGAACCTCCTTGCCAAACCAGGAGGCACAGAATTTTAACCCTAATGTGACAGAAGACAGCAACCCACAACTCCAAAACATGTAGAAAAGAATAAAAATAACAGCATTAATAAAAGGCAACTAGCTGAAGAGTGTTAGTCACTATTTAGGTGACTACATCAAAAGACCCCCTGGCATATTATATTGTAAATTACCACCTTCACCCTTAGCCTTGCCTTTCCCTTATCCCTCAGCTTCTGAAAAGCTTTTCTAGGCTTCCGTATTTATCAAAGAGCAAGGAGAAACAATTAAAGCACATCTTTAGCAGATTAATTGTAGGTCAGAGCTCACCCTAAGAACAGCAGGGAGCATGATGGTGGGCAGATGCTAAGATAGATCTACGACAGCAACAATCCACAGTGCTTGGTAGGTGGGGAAGAGGAGGGCAAGAAAAGATGAATCACTCTTAAAAGGGGCTATGGCTGAGGCAGTTGGATGGCAGTAAATAATATGCATCAGATTCTACCACTCATGATATAATCCTTTTGTGAAGAAGAATCATTTTCATCAAAAGGGAAGGGGGGATTCTCTATGAAACGTCCTTTCGGTGACAACAACTTCCACAGATAAAATGATGACCACACCCAGAATTCTGTTGTATGATTCTTGCGGTATTGCAGGAATGACAAATTGAAAGGCTGAGGGGCCTACTGATTGAAGAGATTCATATTCCTCAGTTGTATTTTTAGCTTTTAATCCCACCTATCTCAGCTAACTTGAAAAATTGCTACAAATGGCAGATGGATAGGAATAAAAGACTCATTAATTAAAAGTGAAGGAACCAGTATAGAAAAGAGCAGAGTAATGAACATATCAAAGCCTGCTCGGAATATCTGGAGGGTGCAAAGTTTGTGCTTCACTATATTCGAAGACAATATAGATGGAGTGGATTTAAAGAAGAGCATATTGGAGCTGTGACTAGGGGGGCCTTTGCCCAGGTTCGCCTGGTGCGCCAGTTGCGGCCCTATCTAGACCGGGATGCCTTGCGCACAGTCACTCATGCGCTCGTGACCTCTCGTCTAGACTACTGTAATGCTCTCTACATGGGGCTGCCCTTGAGGTCCACCCGGAGACTCCAGCTGGTGCAGAATGCAGCCGCGCGAGTTGTCTTGGGAGTTTCCCGATACTCCCATGTTACACCTCTGCTCCGCGAGCTGCATTGGCTACCGGTTGCTCTCCGGGTGAGGTTCAAGGTGTTAGTTATGACGTACAAAGCCCTTCATGGCATGGGTCCGGATTACCTACGGCAACACCTGCGACCGGCGTCAACGTCCCTCCGTCCAGTGCGCTCCCACAGAGAGGGCCTCCTCAGGGTGCCGCCGATCAAAGAATGCCGATTGGCGACCCCCAGGGGGAGAGCGTTCTCTGTGGGCGCGCCAGACCTTTGGAACAGCTTACCGGTTGAGCTCCGGACGGCCCCCGACCTTCGCTCCTTCCAGCGCGATCTTAAAACATTCTTTTTCGAACAAGCTGGCCTGGTCTGACGGGGTGGGGTTGGGTTTTTTAAAATTAGTTTTTAACTTAATATGTATTGATTTTATGGGCATGATGTTTAATTGGTTTTTAATGGTTTTTTAATTTTTGTATCTGATTTTTATTGTGTATTGCCCTGTTCACCGCCCTGAGTCCTTCGGGAGAAGGGCGGTATAGAAATTAAATTATTAAATTAAATTAAATTAAATTAAATGACTGTATCTAGATTTCAAATGTAGCATTGGACCAGTTTTTCTTTATAGAGCAGTTTGATAACGGAGTCAAGCTAATTAGGAAAGTCTAATCAGGAATTCTTCAAATACAGCTTGGACACCGTGAGGGGACATTTTAAATTTTGGAAAACCTGTATTGAAATGAAAGAGGAAGTTCAACTTAGCCAAAGTTGCTTCTTCTGATTTTAAAGCCATTTGAATTAGGAAATGCTCCTGTTACATCTATTCTTTCTGCCTATAAACTAAGTTAATGCTGGACACCATAACTGGGAAACCATTCTCTGTACACTTTACACTCAAGTTTGGAAAACCAGATTTATTTAATTTCATAGCGTTCTGGGCACAAAAGAAAACAGGTTTTAAGTCTGCAGCAAATACTTACCCCTGAGTTTGCATACCATGACGAATTAGAAAAGGCATGAACCATTATGACAGAGTGAGACTTTTTGTATTAGGCCTGATTCATCTAACTCAGACATGTCAAACACAAGGCCCGGGGGCCAGATCCGGCCCCCAAAGTGGTTTCATGCGGCCCGCGAAGCCATACTGGAAACAGTGAGGGAACGGTCCCCACTGCCTTGGCCCTGGCCCAGAGACCCTCCTTCTGCCAAAGACCCTCAGATCTGTCCCACTCCTGCCCAGGCCCCCACAGGCACCCTTGATGCAAACGATGTAGAGCTGGCCATGCTCTACATATGGCGTGGCCATATGCACTCTAGCCACGCCCACCCAGTAGGCCACACCCACCCAGGCCATACCCACCCGGTCCCCTGAGGGCAACTGCAATGCTGATGCGGCCCTCAATGAAATTGAGTTTGACACCCCTGGTCTAACTGATTCAGGGATTTGGTTCCAGGCTATGGATCTTGTCTTTCTTGGAGGGACTTCATTCTTTTTTCCTCAATTTGCCTTGACAAAGGTTTAACAACACAGGGGTTAACATCTCTGTATAGATTACTATACTAGGCGTTTGTTAGGGAAGTTTCAACAGAAGAAAAAGATGCTTAGGGAAGCTATGTATTTGAAGCGACACTAGGCGCTCAAATGTAATGGATGAGAAGGATACTCTTGAGCAACTGTCTGCTATAGTTTATTGTAACACTGCTTCTTGAAAAGTAAGAGGGTAGAAGGAATATAAAGAATGATCTCACAGAGCAAGCAAACAGTCTGTTAGGTGAGCTTGGGGTGGGGAGTTTATTCTAAGCGAAGAATGTGTTCTGTACTTAACTACTTGAGAAGTGAAGATGTACACCCTTCTCTGATCTTCTAAAATGGTATGAATTATTAGTGATGCAGAACTATAACCATCATCACATCTGTTGGAAAACAAAGCTTCTGCCAAATGTGGTTCAATAAATTCTCGACTTCTCTTGCTGACAAATTTCCCTTTCAGAGGAGGGACGAAAAAGGTTCGGTTAGCTTTAACTGACTTGAGAACCACTTTGATGTAGTGTTAAGCTGCTGCACTAGAAATCAGAAGACAATTTCTCTGCTCCATTAGGGATGAAGACTGGCTGGGTGATTTGGGGCCAGTCACTCTCTCTTAGTCCAGCCTACCTCATATGTGTTGTGTGAAAAACAGGAGGTGGGAATATTAAACATAATACTGTCTTCCTGCCTTGAGCTGAACAAAAACAAAGGCAAGACAAGAATCTAATAATAAATGTAAATAGGAGGTCTAAAAAGGGAGATACTGAAAGGAAAATGGGAGAGCAAAAGCTAATATAGTACAACAAAAGCTTACTGAATATTTGAAAAACGGGATACAGAGGTGATAAAAAGGCGGCCTTTATTAGCAGAATAGACTTTAGAATAGAATAGAATAGAGCTGGAAGGGACCTTGGAGGTCTTCTAGTCCAGCCCCCTGCTCAAGAAGGAGGTCCTATATGATTTCCATCAGATAATTGTCCAGTCTCTTTTTAAAAACTTCCAGTGATGGAGCGCCCACGATTTCTAGGGGTAAGCTGTTCCATTGGTTGATTGTCCTTACTGTCAGGAAGTTTCTCCTTAATTCCAGGTTGCCTCTCTCCCTGATCAGCTTCCAAACATTGTTTCTTGTCCTTCCCTTTGGTGTTCTGGTGAACAACCTGTCCCCCTCTGCCTTACGGCAGCCCCTCAGATACTGGAACACTGCTATCATGTCTCCCCTATTTTTTCTTTTCTTTAGACTGGCCAAACTTAAATGCTGCAGCCATTATTTGTATGTTTTGGTCTCCAGGCCTTTGATCATCTTAGTTGGTCTTCTCTGAATTTTTTCCAGTCTCTCAACATCTTTATGTGATATGGTGACCAAAACTGGCTGCAGTATTCGAGGTGTGGTCTTACTATGGCTTTATAAAATGGGTACTAATACTTCACTAATACTTCACAGCCTAAATAGTCTCTTCCTTCTCCAAGATGCTGTTTTAGGATTAACATCATCACTATTTAAAATGCTAATCACACATATTCAGCACATCGCCTCTCGCCTTCATGCAGAATTTCTAGACTGTCACGTGCCCTAGAAAACCTGAGAATGGAAGGCAGCCTCTCCAATAATATGCAGAACATATGATATACAAGGAAGAATTAATGTTTCTCATTGTTGCTTTTGCTTGTCCTTAGAACAGCAGGTACTGTTAGCTGTTCCCAAATTTATCTAGGTTCCAAACACTGAACCACAGGAAAAATTTTAGAGATACATTGGACATCACCATTGACGGTGAAAACTGGGGGAGCTGATCCCACAGATGTGCTCACAAACTGCATGTGGGTAGAATGGTGTGGAGGGGAAGACTGCAACACACCAGTTTTATGTCTCTTTGGCCGTTTTTGGAAGACAAGCACATTTTCCTCTCCTGAGAATTGTTATGTTTGAGGGGGTGCAGTGGCAACTCGGCATCTATTTACACCACTAGATGGCGCCTACTGCTCTCTTTTTATTTAATCTAAAATCTTGTAAATATCATGAGTTTGGCCATTAAAAAAAGGATTTTTTTCCAAGACATAACACCATTTGAAATTATGTAATGATGCTCAGTAGCTGAAAATCTGCTTTGACTTAAAAAGTGAATCTAGCAAGCGACTATGAATGCAAAGTGAATCTAGGAAACTACTATTCAATTCCACCAATTGAAAGATAGGGTTTTCTGCAATATTCAATTATTAGTTGCTACATATTGATTAGTATAGCATGCTAGACTTTATTAAAATGGAGTTTAGTTTGTAGTTTAGCCTATTGTTGAAACATGGTTGTTATACTACTGTAAATCATTCTATGTCTTATATTACAGTTTGTTCTTATATAATATATATTGTATAAGTTTGGTCATATTGTATAATATTTGGTCATATTGTGGAAGTTTGGTACAAGAGCTAGTTTGGTCTGTTAAGGCAGGGATCTTCAAACTTGGCCCTTTTATGACTTGTGGACTTCAACTCCCAGAATTCATCAGCCATGCATGCTGGCTTAGGAATTCTGGGAGTTGAAGTCCACAAGTCATAAAAGGGCCAAGTTTGAAAACCCCTGTGTTAAGGCACCAAGCTAAAAAGCAGGAGATCATGAGTTCAGATCCTGCCTTAGCCATGAAATCCAGCCAGGTGACTTTAGACCAGTTGTTCTCTCTCAATCAAATCCACCTCAGAGGGTTGTTGTTGTGGAGAACACAGGAGAAAAAAGGAGTATTGTGTGTGTTCGCTACCTTGACTTATTTGTAAAAATAATAAAGGTGGGGTATAAATAAATATTTATATGGTTTGTATTTACATACAGTACATATTTACAGTACATATATGCCCATTAGACTAGGTAATTTGCATTATGCAAAGCACAGAAAGAGTAAGCTTAAAGGCATGGGGAAGGAAAGGAAATCTAAATCAACTATATATCAAACCCACCTATTATACCTCTCTGTATTCTACTTCCTTATGCTGCTTCACATAGACCATGTTAATGGATAGAAAAAATTGAAAGAATTGTCATAAAACATCCTATTCAGTTGTGACTGGATGGAATTGATGCAGTCTTTAAAAAGAGAGAGGTTTAAGAATGAAAGGCAGTGTATACGATGGTATATGTCTGTGGTGGAAACTAGAATAGCTTTCAAGGACAGAAGATAATGTATGAAGATGGAATTAAAGGAGCTGTTATAACCTAGATTTAGCATTTTCTTCTTTTCCTTTTTTCTCTTTCATATTTTAGTATCTTTGGTTATTTCTTATGCCTTTTCTACGTTTGGTATAATGCTGCTTACCCTGAAAGGGAATAGCATGAACAATATCCATGTAAATAGCTGGGCACACCATGAAATTTTGTAATCTGCTTTAAGAGCTTAGCATGCTATGTAACAGAGTGAGCGCCTGTTACTTGTCCCAGCTTCTGCCAACCTACCGTATTTTCCGGTGTATAAGATGACTTTTTAACCCATGAAAATCTTCTCAAAAGTTGGGGGTCGTCTTATATGCCCAGTCGTCTTATACGCCGGAAAATACTATTCACCTCTCTGATCTTTTCTCTTTTCTGCTGGACGGCGGGATCGCTGGGTGAATGGAGGTAGGCGATGGCGACCTGTGGTTAAGCGGCCGATGGCGAACGGGTGATGGAGGGCAAACTCTCGTCAGCTCCTGGGGCGGCTACTGCAGCCGCCGCCATTGCTCTCTGTAGGACTGGCCATGCTGGCGCTTCCAATGCTGGCTGTCAGGTCCCTGAAAAGAGGAGGGGCAGGCGGTCCCCAGAGGCGCGCTGCTCAACAGTAGGAAGGGAGCACCTTTGCTCCTGCCGAGGCACCGCCTGACCCGCGCCGACCGGAAGAATCACTTGTCTGGTCACAGAATGCGGAACAGCGGTACTTGGCGCCCCTCTTGCCCGCAGACCATGCAGCGGCCCTCGCCAGCCAGCCTCGGCATGGCCGCCCCAAGCCCGGCTCTCTAGCGCGTCTTCCGGGCCCACCTGGCCAACCGTCTCCTGGGGGGAGCTTGGCTCCAGACGCGGTGGCTGCTCCGTCTGCAAATGCTATCTCAAAGCCGGATCGCGCTTGGTCGTGCAGGCTGCCGAAAGGCGGGGACTCAGAGTTCCCACGGTGGTTGCTGTTTGCAGAGTCTGGCCTAGAAGAGCGCGTGGCTTTGCACCATTTGCATCAGACGGGGCTGAATCGGGCTTGTGTCGGACACTTGGCAACTGGCATGTAAGTATTTTCCGGCGTATAAGACGAAAAATCTTGAAAATCTTCTCAAAAGTCAGGGGTCGTCTTACATGCCCAGTCGTCTTATACGCCGGAAAATACGGTAGCAGTTCGAAAGCACGTAAAAATGCAAGTAGAAAAATAGGGACCACTACGGTGGGAAGGTAACAGCGTTCCGTGCTATGTAAAGCTACCACATGGCTTTATCTGCAGAATATATATAACCTTGTTACTAAATGTATCCATTTTCTGAGTCTGCACAGTAAACCGAATCATAACATAAATCTAAGAAAGATCTGAACAGCAGTCTATGCTCTTCAAAAATCTAATCACGGTCATCAGTAACAAAGCTTAGGACACACTAAGTTTTTATCTGGTTAACACCATTGCTGAGTGGCGGGTTGGGAACACAAAAGTAGAAAAACAAGAATTTTTTAGGCTGCTAAAGCCACCAGCATCCATTTAGGTCTACAGAATAACAGAGTTAGAAGGGATTTTGGAGATCTTCTTGTACAACCTGCTGCCCAAGAAAAATGGCCATCCAATCTCTTCTTAAAAACCTCCAGTGATGGAGCACCCACAATTTCCATGTGATTAATTGTTCTGTCAGAAAATTTATCCTTACTCTAGGTTGGATCTCTCCTTGATAAGTTTCCATCCATTGCTTCTTGTCCTGCCTTCAGGTGTTTTGAGAATAGGTTAACTCCCTTCTCTCTGTGACAGTTCCTCAAACACTGGAAGATTGCTATCACGTTATCCCTAGTACTTCTCTTTGTTAGACTGGACATACCCAGTTCCTGCAATCGTTCCTCATATGTTTTAGCCTCCAGCCCTCTGATCATCTTTGTTGGTCTTCTCTGCATTCTTTTTAGAGTCTCTATTTACTTACTTGGTCCGGATCTCCATGTCATCATAGTTGGAGTGGCACATTTCACTGAAGCGGGAGACAAAGAAGTCATAGCTCCTGTGATAAGATGGGGTGTCTTCTTCAATGTTTGCAAACTTCACAAACTGGAGAAGAGGAAGGAGCATCAGGGCAGAGAACAGGAGACAATAAAAATACTACATTCATGAACCAATCTATTAAAATCATCAAATAATGTCTATTCTTGTATTCTAATTTATTTATTATTATTATTATTGATCATCGCACAGTCAGCCAGATGTTCAGACTGGATTTGGCATTTTTGTCTACTTATTGAGTCCTTACCAAGGACCTAGGATAGGCAGATGTGGATGTTTGATGGTATTATACATATTGTTGCAGGATGGAAGCAGTTCCTAGTAATGCTGCCTTTTGCAATTGACTAATGGCGAATTTGTCAATGCCAATGGTGTTCAAGTGGTGCTCCAGTTGTTTTGGGATTGCACCCAAGGCGCTATTATTATTATTGTTGTTATTGTTATTGCTGTTGCTGCTGCTCTGGGACTTTAGAATTCAAACAGACAAGCACCTGCCACATAACACCCCAGATTTAACAACTGTCAATAAGAAAGTCTGGATAGTAGACGTGGCAGTGCCTGGAGACAGCAGAATAGATGAGAAAGAACTGGAGAAAATAACAAAATACAAAGACCTACTAATAGAACGACTGTGACAAAGGCAAGCAAGGGCAGTACCAATAGTAATAGGTGCCTTGGGTGCAATCGCAAAACAACTGGAGCACCACCTGAACACTACTGGCATTGACAAATTCACCATTAGTCAAATGCAAAAGGCAGCCTTACTAGGAACATCCATCCTGCAACGATATTTTATTTATTTTTATTTTAATCCCATTTATATCCCGCCCTTCTCCGAAGACTCAGGGCGGCTTACAATTTAAAGCACAAATCAATGTGCTTAGCAATAGCCTTCATTCTATGTATATGCCTGCTTATTAGGGCTTTTGCCCCCCCCAGCGGCATTATTACAAAGTCAGCTTATTGCCCCCAACAATCTGGGTCCTCATTTTACCTACCTCGGAAGTATGGAAGGCTGAGTCAACCTTGAGCCTGGTGGGATGCGAACCTGCACTAATTGCAGGCAGCTGGTGTTACTTAAGGAGGCATTAGCCTACTGCTCCACCAAGGCAGTGTAATATATCTGTAATACCTTCAATTCAAACATCCATATCTACCTATCCCAGGTCCTTGGTAAGGACTCAATAGGTAGACAAAAATGCCAAATGCAGTCTGAACATCTGGCTGATTGTGCGATGATCAATAATAATAATAATAATGTCTGTAAGCAGGTCAGGATGGTGGTCAGCAGTACAAACCACATCTTGCACTCATAAAATAAATATGTGGTATAAGGGATTGTGATATTGGGCACAACTTTAGATAAAAGGCAACAGATTACCCCAATCTCAGAAATGTTTTCTAGATTGATGGGGTCAAGCAGCTTTTGATCTATGCAGCTCTACCTTATGTAAGGCTTTACATCATTTCTGGATTAAGTTTCTCCTATCTGAGGCTCTTTATTAGCTCTCAAAGTCTCTTATAGGTTAAGGTCTCCGCAGCTTCTCTCCTGAATTCATTTAATGGAGACAGGACCAGCAAAACATTTTGTAATCAGAAGGAAAAGGATGAAATGATTCCTGATTATGGAAATTTCAGCTTCAATTGGCTTTTTTATGGTTAAGAGATACAGAATATAGACTCATAGTTTTGGTATGGATTGTTTTTCCATTAGTTCAGTGGGGAACAGCTGACAAGATTATGACAGTGAGTGTCACGTGTCTGACAGGAGAGGAAAAAGCAGATTTTAGCTGGAATTTTGCACCATTTTAAATGTAAAGCCAGGGGATTCAACAGGAAAATATCATAGAGGGTGATGGATTTGGGGGGAATAGATGAGAGAACTGAGCTAAAAGTCAAGAAACAAGTGAATATAGAGATGTTGCAAATTATGTGATAAAGACAGGCCTGATGCCACCTAGGAAGTTTCCCATCTTGAGTCTGGATTTGAACTTGGATCCTACCTGCCCATCCTTTATTCTCATATCGCCATGTCATTGTTTTCTTTTTCATGGTTTATTCTATAGTTCCATTACATTACTACTGTTATGTTTACACTTCTTTTCATTTCTCTGTTTTTACTGTTATAAGCCTGCTAGAGTAGCCCCATGAGATAGGCAGCAAGTAAATAAATCTCTCCAATCCCAATCTAATCCTTTACCAGTATACTACATTATATTTCCTGCATAAGGGACAAATAATATTCTATCCTTGCATATGCAGTGCTTTTTTTGTAAAAGAAAAAGGTGCCGGAACTCACACATGTCCTACAACCTGACTTGCCTAACCTACAAGGTTCCATCCAAAAAAGGTGCCGGAACTCCGTTCTGAGCGTTCTATGAGAAAAAAAGCCCTGTGCATATGTGACTCTGAAGTTATCAAATTTACTACACGGAGTTGCTGAAGGAATAAAATATAGGGGATTATATGCTGCCTTTTACAGAGCAGAGTGGGATGTAAAAGCATTTGCAACCTGGAGCATCTGCCACAGAAGCCTGATGCATTCCAAAACCCAAACCCAAGCAAAACAGGTTTCTTAAGATTTAAAATAAGGGAAACATTAACTTCAATGTCTGGAATTCTCATCTGTCCTTAAATCTCACTGAGTTCAGTGGAGTTTCTGCCTCAATTTTCTAAAACTTCACTTTCACTCTTCCCAACTACGAATCATAGCGGCCTCTCCTGTGAAGAGACCAAAATGTATGCAGGCATATTTTTCTGGAATGTCTTCACTTTCTATCAAAATAGTTTTATGAGCTTCTTCTCATAAACAGCAGGAACATTTTCTACCGAATTAATTTTAAATATTGCCTATGTAAAAATGTATGTTATAATGCCATCTAATTTTTGAAATCCTGGTACCTCTCCAGCTGCAGGGAGTAGTTCTCCAGAACAGCCAAGACAGAGAAAGAAATTGAAGTAAGTACACAATAGTCTTGAATAATTATATTAGTGCAGTTTTATCATCCAATCTTCCCAGGACATATAAAACAAAGCAACGGGAGAAATTCAGTTTGTAGTTAGCTGCTACTTTAAGCACAATAAAACACTGTAAAATTGTATCTTTCTTCAGAATGATATTTCAAAATGAGGGGAATTGCATTTATTGGCTGAAAAATAATAAAGTAGCAAAAGTCTTGAGGACTCTTTTAAAGATTGTCGATATGAATATGACCAAATAACTCCTAACAGAATTCAGTACTTCATCTGTACAAATGTGTTTTAAACAGGAACAGTGAAGATAGGTATTTAAAACTTGGTCTACTCTTAATCTCTACAAGTAGTCTTTAACTTACAACCTATTGTTTAATGACCTATTAAAGTTACAGTGGCACTGAAAAAAGTGACTTATGACCAATCCTCGCATTTACAACTGTCACACTACTGGCAGGGTCATATGATCAAAATATGGGTGCCTGGCAACTGGCAAGTATTTATGACAGTTGCAGCATCCCGGGGTCATGTGATTACCATTCGTGATTTTTGTTGTTGTTGTTACAATACTTTTGTTTTCAATGTTTTATTAACTACTCAGTGTGTTTCTATTTCTATTTGCATACCTCGACTCAGTTTAGAATTTTTCTCCAATCCCTGAGGATCCTTGACAAATTTCTAATTTAGGTGGATTGCCAGGCCAATGGTATATGCATGTTCCCTACTTTATGATAATCATTTGCCTCCATTTCAAATTGAATTTTGATCAGTAAGCTGTAAAGAATGAATTTAAGCCATTATTTCCATAAACATATACTCTCCACTTGACCCAGCTCATGATTTGCAGGTGCTATTTCTGCAAAACTTCACCCACAGAAAAGGGCCAGTCTCGTAGATTACAATGAGAGTCAGGCTGAGGACAAAATAGTTTTTTTAAAAATATCCACCATTCTTCCCATTTTGGGGTTAACCTGGTAATAGCATTTTAGATAATCAAAAAGCAATCATATTTTCAATGCCTACTCACGATATCCATCTTGGCAGATGGCAAAACTCCCGTGCCTCAGGAGCTTTTGGAATGGGAGATGAATTTAAATGTATGAAGAAAAATATACAAAAAAGGGTGTGGGTGTACATGTGGAACGATGGGGATATGACAATTCATAAAGCAGATTTGCTCAACTCTGCATATTATGATAAACACTATTTAGCTCAAGTGTCTATTTTTCAATGCAGGCATTCAAGGGAGAGGAAAACAGGATTTCTTAAAAATTAGGCAGAAGAACATTGCAGCAGCTGCCATCTTAAAAGAAAACTCCTTTCTGTGTGAGCCTAAAGGGAGAATTCATCTTCAGTGGAATCAGGCAATTGTACTCCTTTTGAATAAAAGCGGCAGAATTTAATAATGTAAAAAATAATCTGCATATTAATTGAGATTCCTTTTATGTTTATGCAATCTGTTATTGGTTGAAACATTAATATCTACATATCAGAATCTTTCAAGGACCGCAAGATCCTTGCTTGTCTCCATATGGTCTAAACTGGCACATAGCTGAGTTTCTGGAATGAATTACTTAATCTCTACACAAGCATCTGGGTTCTACAATGAGAGTAGTGTAGCCTCTTAAGTCTTCTCGTTGACTTATAGTGCTTCAAATTCTTTTTTGCAAATGACATGGACAGCATGGTTAATTCCTAAAGTTCTGTATGAAGATTTTCCATTACCTATATTTATTTTCTTCTTTCCCAACAAGAGGTCTTGGATTAGGGTGGCTGAAGACTTGCATCGGTGAGATTGTTTGAAGATGTGGATGTGGTTAACCGGTTGGTTTTTTAAAAATTTCTTCTTTTATAATTATTGTATTTTCTATTATGTTTAGTTTTAGTGTACATTGCCCAGAATTAGTTTGGAGTTGGGTGGTACCTAAATTGATTAATCACAGATGATGTTGCACATACTATACTAATAAATATTGGCTGTTTCACAGATAACTCTTTATGAATGCAGTTCTTCAGTAAAAAAACCCCCCAGCATATTGTATTATGTGTACAGACAAAACACATATAAATACATGTTCCTAAACCTGTTTTCATTGTACATTTCTCATCATTGTGACCATTCCCCTTCTAATTTAATAGTACTCTGCTAGCAAATATTACAGACATTGTACATCATATGAGTTATTCCACGTCTCCTGGATACCCTTGTAAATAAAACATAGGAATAAAGGAGAGTGTTCAGGTTGCATGATTTCTCTATTCACTGAGTGGAGTATCTATCTTTGTTTAGATGGCTACCAAGTGATTCATGTATTCATATGTCATGGACTCCAATGTTTGCAGACATCTAATTAAGGTCTAGCTCAAATGCTGTTCAGATCTTCCTGCCTCTACATCACCCACCTTGTCCTTTTACTTTTCTTCTCCCATTTTCCCTTATTAAGTTAAAGGCACTGAAATTATGTTATAGTGGATGGGAATTTCTATACTTCTTTTGCTATCTCCTCTCCTCCTCTACTGGATAGGCCAGAGGCTGTTTAATGCTAACAAATCTTTACAGCTTAAATAAAAGCACAGGTGTGATGCACATATCAACTCTTTTTCTAAATCCAACCACTCTCCCTTCAAAGATGTTCTTACCTCTAAATCACTCCAGTTCATTTCTGATACAGACAATTGTTCCCTCCCAAACAGTAAACTCAGATTAGGAGACTTGCATCTGGCCAACCAGATGAGATAGGATTTATTTTGCACTTAACAGAAGCAAAGACAGCTGCCTGCTGCCACACACCAAATTAATTTTTATTGGTTCTCTTTTCATTTCTACCTTCACTGCCTTTCTAGTCAGCTGATGGGAAAGGCAAGACTTCCATATCATTATGCTCCACCTAACATTCCTTCTGGATATGATTTCTTCTTTCTGAAACCCTTTCGGCCATGCAAGGAGAGAGGAAGGAGGTTGCACTTATTTCTGCCATCCTAATTAGGACTAAGACCATCTGACCTTGCTAGAGAAGGCTCATTAACTATCAGCATCTCTATAAAGTGGGAGATATGCAGCTTTCTCTAGATGAAGGCCCACACTTGGCTTATTAATGGCATGTACAACACTGCATTCCCCCAAAAATGGGTGAGATGAAGTTTAAATCATTTTGCCCTTGACAATTAAGATATTTTCAGAAATTAATAGAATCTCTTAAGACAATGATACAGATTTTTATATAGTAAAAACGCTAGAAATTGGGTGGTCTCTGAAATCAGCTTGGTTCACCATAAATTGCATAGCTGTATAACCCAGAAAAAATATTACTTATTTTGCACTCTGGTATAAGATGTGTAAAGAATATAATTGTGCAGCATGGTAATAGTCTTGAAGGCCATTTGAGGTGGGGGTCATCATTACTGCAGCTGTATAGCAGAAGAGAGACTTGGTGGCAGTAGAGATAAGGCTATTGGGTCAAATTTTCTGGGCTGATGAAGATGGAGGTGTTTGCTTAAGGAATCTGGTTCCTGGTCACTGAGGGTCCCTTGGGAGAGGAAGAGGAACATAAGCAATTCCAACCAGTCATTGAAAAACAAACTCCAATAAGAACATTTAGCAGCAACTCAGTGAGTTGTTGTGGTTCATTGTAACTATTCCTTGAGTGAGATGTCTCTGTGGACAAGCTTTGGGGAGGGTGATGACTTTAAACCTGGAGAACCTGAGTAAGAATTAAGTTCTTGGGGGAGAGGGACAGAAGATAGAATGGAAGGGAAGTAAAAAAATGATGAAGCATAAAGTTTGGTTTGGTTTGGTTTGAAGAAAAACTATATATTTATGTTGTGATTCAGTGTCAGCCTGTGATACCGGCAGCTGAGTCTGATGATTCTGAAGAGGAGGAGGAGGGGTTTAGAGAGCCTTTGGTGTCAGAGGGAGGCTCTGATGCACTGCAGGACTCTCAGCCTGGCCCCTCCCATCATGTTCTTCATCAGACACAGCTGTGTGAGCATGAGGTTTTGGACGTAGATGATTCACAGCTGGATCTATTCAGGGACAATAGGAGCAGAAGGCAATCCAGCAGAGCAGAACAGAGAAAGGCAATGAGGAGCCACGCCTTGAGACTGCTGATAAAAGGGGAAGGTGTGGGAGGTGCTGGTTGCTGAAGGCAACCGTTTGAAGATCTTCTGCTAGAATCCTGGTCTGTTATTCCTGTTTAACTCTTTTTTGAACTTTTGGTTTAACTCTTGTTTGAACTTTTGCTTTCTTTGTAAATAAATTTGGTTGGGTTTTCCCAGCCTGTTGACTATAAAAAGGGGTTGTCCCTGACATTCAAACAGGGCCGGTCGTAGGCTGGAACAGAACAATTTAGGAGTTAGGGAGCATGGGTGTGGTGTATTTGCTTGGTGTGATTGATGATTATGGATTGGACTTTGGACTTGCCAACAATGTGGAGAAAGAATATAGACAAAAATTGAGCACCTACTTGATCGGTTCAATTGGGAGTGTGTGATTAGAGCTCTCAACAAGATTGCTTCCATGTGGCCTCTTGCTGTTGGACAATTTCAAGGAATTCTTCTGGATTACACAAGTTCTCCAGGAGATGAAGCAACAGAGAGGTGGCTGAAGAGCCAGTAGACAAATATGAAAGGTAATCTGGTGGAACATGTGTGTGAGTTCATGTCTGAGTCTACATCATGGAAATATAAGTGGTGAAGCTCTTGTATTTCTCTACTTTTTGGTCACTGGATTGTTGTCTAATAGTCTTATTTAAAGTTGTCCTGTTAGAAATTGTTGGGCAAGAGGATCTACTCCTTGGTGATTATGATTTCTTATAGCACAACACTTTGCTGTCAGTTGCTCAAATTTTCCATAAACCTGACTTTTCAAAGGCACAGTGGGATATCACAATATCTTGTAATGTTATATGGTACTTATTTTAGCCTGTACTTTATGGTATGACCTATGTCACTTGTGAATTTGATTCATGCATCTCCAAGCCCCTTTGAGTTGTTAGGGAGAATTCAGTCCACACCTTGCTGAAAGGGACTGTATTTCCATCTCCTATGAAGGAGGTAGTGGTACTTGTTGGTCTCTCACTTGTGGAATCCCATAGTGTTTGATTTTCTTCACAGCTGTTTAGCACTTGTATCAAACCACTGTCAGAAGACATCCATTATTCTGAGTTGACAGATCAGCTGTATGGTGATGATACCTAGCAGTAGCACATTCCCATCCCAGATCAAGCTGGTTATTTAGTCTTGATGCTAAGAACCCCTTTCCTAAGATCAGCTATTATGGCCCAGAACTTGACTCAGTTGCTCAAGCTAAAGAAATGCAATGTCAGCCCCAGGAGACACTAAGCTAAGAATCACCTGAAACTGATCATATATAGGTCCATCAGAACAATTGGAGTAATCAGAAGATGTATTGCCTCCAAACCCTAGGAGAGCAGAATAAAGCTCCTTGCCAAGCAAGGGAATAACACTTAATTAAAGACAGTTGCCTGCAGCCTGATTGAAGAGGCAACCCTGAGTTCTGTCCTCCATTGGAAACAGTAGATCAATCTCCTGTTTGGATGTCTTATTCTATTCTGCCTTAAGTAAGTTACTATTTGAAACAGGACAACTTGTGAGGTGAGAATTGAACTGGAATCTTCCAGGTTCAATGCTCAGTAGCTTACTTTATTAAATTCCTATTTTAAGATAGAGGGGAGTATCTTAATATACTAGGAATATCACTGAGTCTCTTCTAGACTGTGTCCAAAGGAAATGCTTACCGAATTGGTGCCAAGGATTTGCAGGTCAGGCTTCTCCGATTCCAGCAGCTTGGCCACCATCTTCAAGAAACTTTCCACAAAGAGATTGATGCTCTGGCAGTGGCAGGCCATTAACAGCTGATCCAAGGCTTCCATTGCAATGCACACATACCTGTGGATAAGTGGGTATAAAAATACATCCAAAATAAAAGTTCTGCCTAAAATTACATCCAAAATAAAAGTTCTGCCTAAAATTATGGAAATTGAAGTCTAAATCATCCAGAAGGTTAAAGTTAGAGAAAGCTGTCACAGATGGGCAGACTTTCTACTACTCCAGCCAATCTGAATTCAATTTTGAGGGTATGGAGGGTATGGGGATGATTTCTTATTTTTATTCAAACTTTCCTTTATCTATCTATCTATCTATCTATCTATCTATCTATCTATCTATCTATCTATCTATCTATCTATCTATCTATCTATCTATCTATCTATCTATCTATCTATCTATCTATCTATCTATTTTTGGGACTTATATGCCGCCCTATCTCCCGAAGGACTCAGGGCGGCTAACAACAATAAAACACAGTAATACAAATGTTAAAAAAGATTAAACTCACAAGCCCCAATGATAAAATGATAAAATATTAAAAATATTCTACTTAAAAATCCCTATCGTCAGTCCAGGTCAGCCTGATGGAAGAGAAATGTTTTAAGGCTGCGACGAAAGGACCGGAGATCTGGGGCCATCTGGAGCTCAAGGGGAAGTTGATTCCACAGTGCCGGCGCTCCCACAGAGAAGGCCCTCCCCCTGGGGGTCGCCAGCAGACATTGTCTAGCCGATGGCACCCTGAGGAGGCCCTCCCTGTGTGAGCACACCGGGCGATGGGAGGTCGTTCCTGGCAGCAGACAGTCCTGCAAATATCCCGGGCCTAAGCCATGTAGGGCTTTATAGGTAAGAACCAGCACCTTAAATCTCACCTGGAGGACAACCGGTAACCAATGTAGCTCACGCAGGAGGGGTGTAATATGGGAGTATCGCGATGCTCCCATCACAACCCGCGCGGCCACATTCTGCACCAGCTGGAGCCTCCGGGTGGTCTTCAAGGGCAGCCCCATGTAGAGAGCATTGCAGTAATCTATACGGGAGGTAACGAGTGCATGAGTGACCGTACGTAGAGCATCTCGGTCCTTCCCTTTATTCATTCACAATAAAGAGTTTGGCCTCAGATCAGCCAAGGGGATTCATGCCTGATTAAAAATTAAAATCTAGTTTTTCCCAGGTGCTTGTTAAACGCAGTATAAAAGATTTTAATCTGAGTTCAGAAAATATTTTCCAATGTAATGACCTGCATTC
The DNA here is from genome assembly GCF_964194415.1 of Vipera berus. NCBI lineage: Eukaryota > Metazoa > Chordata > Lepidosauria > Squamata > Viperidae > Vipera > Vipera berus. The sequence continues at coordinate 336,180,556 of NC_138202.1, read as the reverse complement.
ACTCAGCATGCTTAGGTCACAAGCTGAACCAGCACTACCCAACCCCATCAAGCTTGGGCTTAGACTATTATGCAAATCCAGCTGCCAATATAAAAGTAGTTGTCTGAGAAATCCAGATCCTAAAACATTCTTGAAACATAGTGTATGTGCCTAAGCAAGCTGCAACAGGAAGAGAACACATAAATCATGGTTTGGCCCAACCACATGAAAATAGCAGGAGGAGTAGGGAAGGTTTAAACCCCAAAGAGACATATACAGAAAAGGGTGAGTTCACTGATTATTTCTTTTGCTATTATTTGCAAAGATGCAGGGGAGGGAAGGGCACTGCTTTGAGGTTTTGTTTTTCTGAAAAATATTCTGTAAACTGGAATAACCAAACACAGGAGTGTGGAGGTTTCTCCTTTTTCCATGAGAGCACTTTGGTGCTTTTCACTTTCAATGGGGTTGGTAAAAGGTTGAACTGGATGCACACAATGCAAAGGTTGAACACAATGCCACTGTCTATTATTTGGATTGTAGAGAGTCTTAAAATAGTTCAACTCAAGGTTTCCAAACTCAACAGCAAAATGCCAGGTATGACATGTGGTAAGTATTACAGTGCATCAGTGTTTCTCTCTCTGTGTGTGTGTGTGTGTGGGGGGAAATGGAGGAAATATATGCTGCAGCCACATAGCATTGCCAGTTTTCTTAATGCGTATTGACAAATCAGTCTATTTTTAACTTATGGTACTTTCACAGATGTTCATCCTAGTTTGTTCCATTTTATTTCTGTAGAAACGTATTTCAATATGTATTTTTATAAACTGCTTTTTTCCAAATATGTCTTGAAATAACTAGTGAAGTTTGGGAAGTCTGAACTAAGCTAGAGTGTTGGTGGATAGTTACATCCTAATTCATAAACTAGTTTGGAAGGAAGAATTGGGTGCATCAGAAGCTGAAACCTCAATTTATTTAAGCATATTAACAGAAAGACTCTCACGTGATACTTAATTATTGGTGACTGCAGTCATGCAATTTTTTAGCAAAGTTATAGAGATAATTTGGTAGAGTTACAGGTTTCTGGTTCTATTCAACAACCCCAAAATTCATAGGTTGTCCTTCAACCTAATATTAATCAAGCCAGCCCTACTAAACTTCCAAGATTAGCTAAGCATCTGATCCCTCCCTTTTAGCTAGTATGCAATAATTCACTGAACAGTAAAAATGTGAAGATCTCAAATATGCCAATTACTGCTGTAAATAAAAGGGACTCACTGGAGGGATTCAGAGCAAAATTGTAGCCTAGTGACAGAACATATACGTAGAAGATCCCGGGTTCAGTCTTCAGCATCTCTAAAGAGCTGGAGAGGAGATATTCTCTACCACTAGACCTGGAGAACTATTGCCAGTTAGTGCAGACAGTATTAAGATGGAGCAAGGGATAACTTATTATAAAAGGGCCGTATTAATTTTTCTTATGATTTAATAGCAAGGGATTCTTCTGACTTTTTTCTAGACAGCCTTTCATCATGGATGGTTTAATTAGAATTCCTGCACTGAGCAGAGGTTTGGGCCAGATATCTTAAATTACTCTTTCCAATCCATTGGCAGAGGTTGTGTGACACTGTAGACTAGGCAAAAATGGGACTGAACTGTTTATTAATATGATTTATATATCTATTCAACTAGGACTATATATCTATATATCTATTCAACACTGACTCCCAGAAGCTTGCATAAACACAAAAAAACTAACTAAACACACAAAGACACACCACAATAGCAGCGTAACAGGCCAAATCACAACATATTCCAGTTCTGGAATATGAACAGGACAGGCTAATCCAATGCTTTGATCCAGTGCTTGGGGAAAAGCCAGGTTTTTAACTTTTTATAGAAAGCCAATATGATTAAGGCCATCTGAATTTTGGGTGGTATACTATTCCACAGAACAGACATTCTGACAGAGGAGGCATACTTCCTGGGTCTCATTAGGTGACACTATTTGACAGCAAGAACATTCACTACATTAAATATTAAGACTCTGCAGTATCTCATGGGAGGGCAGAGACTATCAGAGATAACTGTAAATAATCCAGCCCTGTGCTATGAACCACTTTATAGGTAATAACCAGCATCATAAGTACAGATCACAAAGTAATGTGGTCATATAGGTATACAGGAGTGCAGCCAAAATTATCAGTGCATTCTGGCTCAATTGCAGCCTCTGGATTGTTTTCAAAGGCAGCAACCGTGTACTGCAATAGTCTAATTAGGCAGTGACAAGGGCAGGATACCAAGCAGGGCCTTCTGATTCAGGAATGAGTACAAACTGGAATAACAGATTGATTGTGAAAAAGCTGTCTGGATTCAACCACATACATAAATTATGAAGGTCCTAAATCTATTACATATAGGTGATTGTACTTACAACCCCAAGGACCCTGTCCACTTCTTCAGGTACAACAACATTTATCTTCTCCCAAAAAGTCTGAACCTGTCCGTGCTACATTGTGCCTCAGTCAACTCCAAAATTTTTCCACAACTGAACTGGCAGGGGATCTGAATGACTTTATCTGATAATTGCCTAGAATATTCTTTACAGCAGCCTTGCAGATGTTCCTCCAGCCCCTCCTTTCCCAGCAGGAACTGGGATACCCTAAACAAAGCCAACGCGTAGCCATCTGCAGAAGCAATATGAGCAGAAAATAATTATATTTGCTGTTCTAATTGCTATGAGTAATCCTTAATCAAGATTCTTACCCATACTTTATCAAGTTCACTCTTTGTTTTTTTTTCCCTTTAGAGGACTGATATTCCAGATTTTCTGGGATCCAAGGCTAGAAAAAGTTCACAGATAATTTTGCCCTAAGATGATGAACAGAACTAATGTGACTGTTGCTATAAATCAAGCCCAGTATAACTGGTTCCATAGTTGTCTTGGTGGCCAAGATGTTCCAAGCTGCCTCTGACCCCATGCCCAGGCAAGGCAGAATAAAGTCCTCCTATAACATGAGCCTGGGGAACTCCACTGACAATCATGATATGTCATCAGGCAGTTTGAGTAAGAAGGCCAGGATAGCAGCAGGAATCCCGTCTGATGCCTAGAACCCCACCTCATCTGGAGACTCATACCTGTTATCACACCTGTTATCTAGAAAGCAACAGCACTACAATCAGGGTGTCTTGGATGACTACAGCCACTCTACCATCCCTGTTCTATTATCATAGTTGGTGTCACACTTAAAAGAGGCACATTCCCAAAAGGGAGAGACCCCCATAATAACGCACACCAGGTCAGCCATCTCATTTACTTCAATGGACAAAGAAGGCCTTATTGCAGGTGAAGTTGGCATTCCACACTAACAGCTGAAAGCCCAGGCAATTGGAGCTGAGCACAAGGGGCTAGAATGCAGAATCAGTTTTATATATTAAAGATTGCCTACCCAAGAGCAGTCTGGTTGAGAATATTGTGAGAATCAATGTCTTAGCATTTTGTATGAATCCTCCAGTCCCTTAGGTTGTTTGGGCACTGCATCCTGTGTGTATTTATTCATACGATCTCAGTTTCCTATGCATATTTCTCAATTAAACCTGGGCACTAGAGGTCTTACTGTTGATTTGATTTATATCCTACCTCAGATAGGGCACTTACGCATTCTAAAAATGAGAATTACCTTGGCTCTGGGCAACACAGGCAACAACATAACAGCATATATTCTTTCTTTTAACAAAGCCAAAGGGGACTAAAGTTCTGCTTTCTACTGCAACTGACGTCAACAGAAAACACAGGGGGGCCAGTCCTCCTTAGGGCTCAGTCTGGCCAACAGGAAAAATAAATAAATCACCTGACAGAACAGAAAACTAGAGCACTTATAGACTGCTATAACTGACAGTCAGTGCTGCTACTGCAGCAAATGATTGAAATCCCGTTAAATCATCCTTAAGAAAGATGAAGAGAGTAAAAGTGAGAAAAATAGGGCCTTGACAGAACATGCATCTTGGCTGGATATAAAATGTTGAATGGGAGGCTTTGCTTAGTTAGGCCTTAGCTCCAGTATTCACCTGTAATAATTTTGGTTGGAGATTTCTGGAAGTCCACACAGAAATAGAATTATCATTAAAAAATGCCTAGCCATGCAACTGATCATAACACAACAATCACAACTTATGAAAAGGATAACTCTCCTGTACTTCTACTTTTCAGAGACATCAAATCAAATAAATCAAATAAACCTTTATTGTCAAAGTACAACATGTGTACATTGAGATTAGCTGAGCCTCCCCCCGTGCTCTCTCCCCCCAAGAGCAGTCTGGTTGAGAATATTGTGAGAATCAATGTCTTAGCATTTTGTATGAATCCTCCAGTCCCTTAGGTTGTTTGGGCACTGCATCCTGTGGTTGAGCCTTGGTGGAGCAGTGGGCTAATGCCTCCTTAAGTAACACCAGCTGCCTGCAATTAGTACAGGTTCGAGTCCCACCAGGCTCAAGGTTGACTCAGCCTTCCATCCTTCCGAGGTAGGTAAAATGAGGACCCAGATTGTTGGGGGCAATAAGCTGACTTTGTAATAATGCCGCTTGGGGGGGGCGAAAGCCCTAATAAGCAGGCATATACATAGAATGAAGGCTATTGCTAAGCACATTGGTTTGTGCTTAAATTGTAAGCCGCCCTGAGTCTTCGGAGAAGGGCGGGATATAAATGGGATTAAAATAAATAAAAATAAAAACACACAGTGACAACAAACCCTCCATCCTACCACACCATGTGAACCAACTACACCACACACCGGCCTCCCAAGTCAATTCTGCATAAGATTATGTCCCATTTAAAAGCCTAACAGCCCACGGATAAAAGCTATTTTTCAGCCTGTTGGTACGGCTGGCTATATTCCTATATCTCCTACCGGATGGTAGGGGAGTAAAGAGATACCGTCCAGGGTGTGAGTCATCCCTGAGAATCTTCCTCACTCTTCCAAGGCAACGAGCCCTGGCGATGTCATCCAGTGGTGTCAGGGAACAGCCCACAATGTCTTGTGCTGTGCTCACTACCCTCTGTAATACTTTCCTGTCTGCGGCTGTCAGACCAGCATACCAAACCACAATACCATACGAGAGGACGCTCTCTATAGTAGACCGGTGAAAGAGGGTCATTAGCTGTTGTTCTACCCTGTTCTTCCGCAAGACCCTAAGAAAGTGAAGCCTCTGTTGGGCCTTTCTAGCCACCTGAGTTGTGTTAACTTTCCAGGTCAGATCTTCACAGAGGTAGACTCCCAGAAATTTAAAGGAGGAAACTCTCTCTACACAGTCCTCCCCGATGTAAAGTGGGGCAGGTTCCTCCTTTTTTCTCCGGAAGTCTAACACCATCTCTTTCGTCTTGCCGATGTTTAGGTGCAAGTTGTTGTTACTACACCATATGGATAGTTTTTGTACCTCCGCCCTATATGCTGTCTCATCCCCACCTGTAATAAGACCCACCACAGTTGTATCATCTGCGAACTTGATTATCGCAGTGGATGGGTCAGATGATACACAATCATAAGTGTATAAAGAGACTAACAGACTCCAACAATTTCTTAACATCATTGTAGCATTCAACTCAATGAAATCCATTCAAAACACCTAAAACAAATCCAAAGACTCCTACTCAAAGAAGAAACAAAAGAAGTCATCTACAGCAAACACTATATGGCTTGTAACAGCCACAGGCAGGCAGAAAGAAGATTGTACATCACTTGGCGATCAGAAGACATGAAAATTCCTTAATCTCTGAATTAGAGGATAAAACCAATCACAATTTCAACTGGAAAACTGTCAACATTTTAGATAAACTCAAATCCAAAAATGATAGATAATTTCTGGAAGCATGACACTCAGCCATTAAAAGATATATACATAGAGATAAATGATAAATTCTTTTTAAAATATATAACCAAAAAATTAGGAAACAAACAAGCCAGAGTATATCCTCCTCAACAATCAATATCCAGATAAGCAGAAAATAGCACCAGATAAATGATTAGGGAATAATAGCCCAATAAAAGATCAAGAAAGAGACCACAACCTTGCCCAAATGTGGCAAGGTAAGCTACCACATATAAACAAGCAACAAACTTCACCCATCCACATGCTGATGATGTTACTTAGTTAGGGAATGAAAAGTCTGAAGGTCATCTATTGAGCTTTAGAAGAACACAAAGAACCTGACTTCTATATTCTCTCAAGTGTTTAAATTCTAGACTTCTTCCACTCATCCTTCCAAATAACAAATATTTTGCACACCACTCAGTATCTTGTAGTGATGGTACGTTTACATAATAGCCATCACTAGCCTGGAAACAGCTGGTTCCTACCTTGTCAGCCTCAACCTTTTCATTATGATGTAAATGGAAAATATGTTCTTCAGCTGAACTCAGCACTTATGACTACACAGACCCTACATTGCAGGAAGCACCAACTAGCACTGATGTTACCTAGGTTGGGTAATGAAACGTCTGCAAGAAAACAAGCAAGCTCAGAGAGCACCAAGAACTCCTCATGTCAACCCTGAGCTACAAATATTCTCCTTTATTAGGAAGGCTGTGGCAAACACAAACTAATGTACTGTCTTCTTTCAGGAGGATGTTTTTTGACTTATAGTAAGTCTGCAACTCTGCAATTTTTCAGTTGTTTCACCGTCAAATACTAACCAGATTTGCCTGCCTAGTCCGCCAAGTGCTACCATCTATTGATGTTATCTAAGAGGTAGGTTAGACTTAATCTTTTCTTCCAACAACTTAACATCTGTCATTATTTGTAATCTTATTAATAATTTCTTAACCACAATCCCTCTGATACAAATCTGAAGACACTATCAGCTCAGGTGAAAAGACTTTTCTGTGACTTGGAACAACTTTTTTATTTTGTGCCTTAATGTTGCTTCTGCCTCTTTCCCCCTTTTGTCTATTTATGACAGATAAAAGCCATTCATAGTGTGAATTATAACAGGGATATTTACATATCTGCATTGGGCTGGTAAGATTAAGAAAGGGATTCCAGTCCAAAACTATTTGCAGACCATGTTCCATCTGTTCATCCGATAATTCTAATTGGAACAGCAATTTATTCTTGGCAACTACGTGCCCACACAAGATACATGGATGTATTTCTTCTTCCAATAAACAGCAGCTCCTCAAAACACAGCTGTACTTGTGAAATGAACGGCAAGTGCTAAGAGAAGTAATATAGATATAGAATTGACTTAGACAGCTGAGTCAAACTGCGGCAAGAAGCAAAACACTATCACTTTAGGACCTGCTAAGAGATTCAAGCAGCCTTCTGCAGCATGGTGTATTGGATCAGAATCCCATAATCCCCATCAACATTTGGAGAACATCCCAGGCTGTTATGGAAAATATATTTAAATCACAAGACTATATTTTGCTCATTTCATGAGGAAAAATATCAGCCCAGAAAATCATGCCAGAAAGCCACTTTCTGCATCCTAAGCTCATTCCTCCCAATAGTCAGCTAATGACTACTGCAAATCCATTCATAAGTCAGCCTTGGTTGACTAGTAACTGTGAAAAGACTCCATTGAACACATTATTCTGTGAAATACCATGCAACAATACAGTTGTTCTTTCTGTACTGTTGTGTCTGCCATGAAGTACTCATTCTGATTGCTAGGAATGAATTACTGCAGCTCAGCTACAGAGAATGGATGGAGAAAGGAGTAGGTTAAATCCCTGGCATCACAAGATACCAGGCAATGGAATAACATCTTTTTCTGCTTGGGAATCTAAAGAGATGCAAGCAATTTGTCTAGGCTTGATGTGCCTCATAGCTGTATAATGCAGCTTCCTATGTCCCAAGCTAGTTGCTAATTTGCCCATTTTTAATTTTTAAAAAATTGCCTAACTTGTGCATTTTAAAAAGACAAATAAGATCATCTGCTCTTCTAGCTACCATCCCTTTTACCGCTTCCTTGCTGTCTTTCACTACAATAGCGTTACAGGAATAAAAAGCCTATTTTTTCAGATGTCTCACAGTCATATCTAGAATGACCAGCAGTGTTCCCAATACTGAAATGGGGTATGGAGGGCAGCTCCCACTGCTTCAGGAAGAACTTGATGGCTCAGCTATGAGTAAATAGCTGAGGTTGACTCAGCCTTCCATCCTTCCGAGGTAGGTAAAATGAGGACCCAGATTGTTGGGGGCAATTAAGCTGACTTTGTAATAATGCCGCTTGGGGTGTGTGTGAAAGCCCTAATAAGCAGGCATATACATAGAATGAAGGCTACTGCTAAGCTTGTAAGCCGCCCTGAGTCTTCGGAGAAGGGCGGGATATAAATGGAATTAAAATAAAAAATAAATTCTTTTTCTGCTTGGGAATCTAAAGAGATGCAAGCAATTTGTCTAGGCTTGATGTGCCTCATAGCTGTATAATGCAGCTTCCTATGTCCCAAGCTAGTTGCTAATTTGCCCATTTTTAATTTTTAAAAAATTGCCTAACTTGTGCATTTTAAAAAGACAAATAAGATCATCTGCTCTTCTAGCTACCATCCCTTTTACCGCTTCCTTGCTGTCTTTCACTACAATAGCGTTACAGGAATAAAAAGCCTATTTTTTCAGATGTCTCACAGTCATATCTAGAATGACCAGCAGTGTTCCCAATACTGAAATGGGGTATGGAGGGCAGCTCCCACTGCTTCAGGAAGAACTTGATGGCTCAGCTATGAGTAAATAGCTGAGGTTGACTCAGCCTTCCATCCTTCCGAGGTAGGTAAAATGAGGACCCAGATTGTTGGGGGCAATTAAGCTGACTTTGTAATAATGCCGCTTGGGGTGTGTGTGAAAGCCCTAATAAGCAGGCATATACATAGAATGAAGGCTACTGCTAAGCTTGTAAGCCGCCCTGAGTCTTCGGAGAAGGGCGGGATATAAATGGAATTAAAATAAAAAATAAATTCTGTACATTTTCACTACCCAGGAATTCTTCAGCATAGCTGTATTTTACCAGTTCCAACTGAAACATTGTGTGTGCCTTCAAGTTATTGTTGATTCCCAGAATGGTCTGGACAAATCCCTGCAGTTTTCTTGACAAGGTTTTTTTTGGAAGTGGTTTGCCATTACCTACTTCCTAGGGCTGAGAATGAGTGAGTGTCCTAAGATCACCTAGCTGGCTTTTGTGCCTAAGGTGGGACTAGAACTAACAGTCTCCCAATAGCTTTCTTCTCTGAGATGAAAATACTGAAGACATATGACAGTATTCTTAAACTACATGAAAGAAGATAAACCTCTATTCCTTTTCCCACTCCATGCATGGATTTGGGAATTCTTGAAGTTATCTATACGTCTTAAAGTTGCTGAGATTGAGAAACACTGAATTAAAATATAGGAAGGGAGATATTGTTAGGCAAACTTGATAACAGTACAGTATTTGAACACTCAAACTAATTACTCAGATTAGTGAGAGGTGTTGAAACAGTGCACTGAGCATGGTGTCTAAGCAATCCTCCCAAATTTATGATTCTATTTTTCATTCCAAAAGTTACTGACTGTGTCATATTGTCATTATCATAGTTCTGCTTCTTTCAGGACTTTTTTTAAAAGCAGATAAGGCTAAAAAGAAACAAATATTTGAACAAATATTTAATGAAGTTTACCACATGACCCCAAAGTTGAGGGTGATCTTACAGTTGCAACAGAGATCATTCATTTTTACAGTCAGCATTATCCCTTTATTTTTGTCTCTAACCACAATAATTCACATTTGGAGGCCAATAAGATGGTTATGGTTGGATTTGTGCATACTTTCTGTTTGTTTTTAAAAGTGTGAAATTAAATCTTAAACCAAAATATTTATCATTGCATGTTTTTCTTTACCATTTACATTGTGTTATTTGTACTACTACAACAAAACTCAGCACAAACGTGCTGGTCAAGGATGCTTTTCAATAAATAATCCCTGAATATTACAAGACTAAAGTCAAACAAATTTCCAGGCCAATGAAATCTTGTTATTTTAGTTACTCATAATCCCATTCATATATTTCTTTTGCGGTTGTTCATTATTGTCCCATTTTGCATAGAACACATGGGTTCACAGTTGAACTTGAAGCCATTCCATTATTGTCTATTTTATAAATTTTAGTACCGTATTTTCTGGCGTATAAGACGACTGGGCATATAAGACGACCCCCTACATTTCCTGTTAAATTATAGGGTTTGGGCTATACTCGCCGTATAAGACTACCCCTCTTCCAACGCACACCAAATAAAAATTAAAAAACATCAGATTTGATTTTAATATGGTAATTTTAATTCAAATGCTTATGACATGCAGGTACTTAGTAGGAAAACTGTCACTTATAAACATAAGGCTGTTTGTCATCAAACATGTAAACATAAAACAGTGCAAGTGGATTAAACATAATAATAATAATAATAATAATAATAATAATAATAATAATAATAATAATAATAATAATAATAATAATAATAATAATAATAGTAATAATAATAATAATAGTAATAATAAGAAGAAGAAGAAGAAGTTGGAAGGGACCTTGGAGGTCATCTAGTCCAACCCCCTGCTAAGGCAGGAAACCCTATACCATTTCAGACAAATGGCTGTCCAGTTTCTTCTTAAAAACTTCCAGTGTTGGAGCATTCACCACTTCTGGAGGCAGGTTGTTCCACTGGTTAATTGTTCTAACTGTCAGGAAGTTTCTCCTTAGTTCTAGGTTGCTTCTCTCCTTGACTAGTTTCCATCCATTGCTTCTTGTCCTGCTTTCAGGTGCTTTGGAGAATAGCTTGGTTCCCTCTTCTTTGTGGCAGCCCCTGAGATATTGGATCACTGCTATCGTGTCACCCCTCACCCTTCTCTTCATTAAACTACACGTACCCAATTCCAGCAACCCTTTTCCTATTTTCCTAATTCACTTTTCCTAATTCACTCTAAAGCTTTCCCTGCGCAGAGCCTTAAGTAACCCCAGCTGCCTGCAATTAGTGCAGGTTCTCATCCCACCAGGCTCAAGGTTGAGTCAGCCTTCCATCATTCCGAGGTAGGTAAAATGAGGACTCAGATTGTTGGGAGCAATAAGCTGACTTTGTAATAATGCTGCTTGTGGGGGTGTGTGTGAAAGCTCTAATAGGCAGGCATATACATAGAATGAAGGCTATTGCTAAGCACATTGATTTGTGCTTTAAAGTGTAAGCCGCCCTGAGTCTTCGGAGAAGGGTGGGATATAAATGGGATTAAAAAAAAGACCAAATGGGAGATCCACTCCAGGTTTTCCAGCCAGCCCGTCCAGTTCCTGAGTCAAATGTGTCCTTAGAGCTAAGCTGCTGCTCTGCTACGCATTCCCCACCTGCCTTTCAAATTGCTCTTGCATTCCCCACCTGCCTACAGCTGCTCTTCAACTTTAGAAGGAAAGAAGCCCAGACCCTAGCCTGTAAAAAATCACAGACTGCAGCTTCTACTCCAATTGGTCCCGCTTTCCCTGCGCAGACTAAATGGAAGATCCACTCAGGTTTTCCAGCCAGCCCTGTCCCTAAAATTTCAGCACCCGGCGTATAAGACGACCCCTGACTTTTGAGAAGATTTTCATGGGTTAAAAAGTAGTCTTATACGCCGGAATCTACGGTACACACATTTTTACTTGTATGGCTGCCATTTGTATTATCACTGGTAAACCAGTTTTCAGACACTGTTCTAGTCTCAAAAACAGCTGGTTGCTGGAACGCTTGGGAAAATGATGAGCATGAATGTGTGGAGGCTGTGGTAGATTATTTGGCAAACTCTGGGTGGGACGGGACGATTGTGAATTTTTATCTATACACTTTAAATGTTGTATGCTGCCCAGAGTCACTGTGTAGGAGTTGGGTGACTATATAAATTTGTTTAATAACAAACAAACAAACAAACAAACTCCTCAGGCCATGGTCTGAGCATTGCTTCCCTAGAGAGTTAGATGAGATGGCACAAACTGGATCTATATATCCGAAACCAGAAATTTGTATTTTAATAAGCAGAAATGATTCATAATGACAAAGAATGGAGCTAAAAAAGAGCCATTTTTAAAGGCATTTCTGAAAATACACAGCATCCCTTACCCATATCGGTGCCTGCCCACATCTCTGATCAGTTTCTCTGACAAATAAGCTCCAATGCGATCCAGCTTCTCTGGAGCAGAGAGGGCATAGAACGTCAGCTTCTCCATGTTGGTTTTTACCAGCCCATCCTGAAAGAAACATTTTCATTATTGAACATATTAACCCCCCCAAAATCAGGTTTCATGTAGGAACATAATGCAATGTGTACAATATTCTCGCATGCAATTTATCCCCCATTTACCCTCAAAACACATCAGTTTAACAGAAGGAAAGACCAAAAGTCAACCAGCAAGTACTCTATGGCTGAGTATGGACTTGGGTTTGAATTTGAGACTCTCATGGCCAACCCTTCTAACTTCATCATTCTGACTTGCATATTCTTGACTCAGAATTCCTAATTACTATTGTACACCTATCTTTTCACAAAAGGTAAAAGCAGTCTATCCTGATAGAAACTATACTATGGAGGACTGAGGAGAAAAGCAGGTAAAAATGGATAAAAAAAATGATGCGAAGATGCCAAGATGTTTTGAAAGATTCAAGACTTTGGAATCAGATGGATTACACATACCCTTTTTTGAAAAGTTTAGATAGGACAGACAAAGAGAATGGTGTTTATGTAATGTATTTAGACCAGTTTCTCAGCCTAGGCAACATTTAAGATGTGTAGACTATCACAGCTTAAAAGTTCTTGAGAATCACTGAATAAGACTTTAGTATGGCATTTGATAAACTCCTTTCTTCACAAATAGAACAATGTGAAATAGATGGATTTACAATTGGTTGAACAACTGTAGCCAATGCAGTCTGGATTTATGTCTGGATGGGGAGAGAAATGTAATGAGGTACTCTGGGGTTCTTTCTTAGCATTCTTCAGCATTTTCTTTAAAATGATTTGAAAAGGGATAGAGGGGAACTTACCAAATCTTCAGGTTATGAAGTTATGAAGATCAGCTAATACTTCAGAAGACAAGATTCAAAAGGATCTCTATGAACCTGAGCAGTTGGGGCCTATCCAATAATATTTAATTTAATTTAATTTAATAATATTTATATACCGCCCTTCTCCCTGAGGACTCAGGGCGGTTCACAGGGCAAAAGTCAAATACAAAGTACAAACATTAAAAAGAGATTAAATAATTGCCCAAGTTAAAACAATTAATACAATAATAAAACCCCAAAAATAAAATTAAGAGTACAAAAAAAAATAAAAACCCCACCAATCCCCATCAGGCTAGGCCGGCTTGTACAAACAAAAACGTCTTGAGATCGCGATGAAAGGAGCGAAGATCGGGCACCATCCGGAGCTCTACCGGCAACTGATTCCACAGCTCCGGAGCGCCCACAGAGAAGGATCTCCCCCTGGGCGCCACCAATCGACATTCTCTGATCGGTGGCACCCTGAGGAGGCCCTCTCTGTGGGAACGCACAGGGCGCAGGGAGCTTGATGCCGGCAGCAGATGTTCCCTAAGGTACTCCGGCCCCATGCCATGAAGGGCTTTGAACACCATTACCAGTACCTTGAATCTCACCCGGAAGGCAACTGGCAACCAATGCAGCTCACGGAGCAAAGGTGTAACGTGGGAGTATCGGGAGACTCCCAACACAACTCTCGTGGCTGCATTCTGTACCAGTTGGAGCTTCCGGGTGGTCCTCAAGGGCAGCCCCATGTAGAGAGCGTTGCAGTAGTCCAGACGAGAGGCCACGAGCGCATGAGTGACCGTGCATAAATCATCCCGGCTAAGATAGGGCCGCAACTGGCGCACCAGGCGAACCTGGGCGAAAGCCCCCCTAGTCACAGCTCCTATATGGTCTTCCAAGGTGAGCCGTGAATCTAGGAGGACTCCCAAGTTGCGAGCCCTATCTACGGGGGGTAATAGTTCACCCCCCATAGCAAGAGGTGGAATGTCCGAATAGACCCGGGATGAAGATACAGTATGCAAAGCCACTCAGTCTTGTCGGGGTTGAGTTGAAGTCTGTTCCTAGGAGGAGAACCACTGTAAGACTGTGCCTCCCACTCCCAGTCCCCTGAGACGCCGCAGCAAGATACCATGGTCGATGGTATCGAAAGCCGCCGAGAGGTCTAATAGGACTAGAACAGAGGAATATCCCCTGTCCCGAGCCCTCCAGAGATCATTCACCAGCGCGACCAATGCCGTCTCCGTGCTGTGCCCGGGCCTGAAACCCGATTGGTACGGGTCTAGATAATCCGCTTCATCCAGGACCAGAGGGAGCTGATGCGCCACCACACTCTCAACAACCTTCGCAAGAAAGCGAAGGTTGGAGACAGGACGAAAGTTGTTCAATACAGCTGGGTCCAAGGCAGGCTTCTTGAGGAGAGGCCTCACCACCGCCTCTTTCAAGACGGCGGGGAAGCTACCCTCACCCAAAGAAGCCGATATAACTGCCTGGAACCAGCTGCGTGTCCTCTCCCGGGCTGCATAGACCAGCCAGGAAGGGCACGGGTCCAGTAAACATGTGGTGGTGCTCAGCCTCCCCATGATCCTGTCCACTTCCTCCGGAGTCACAGAATCAAACTCATCCCAGGTGGTATCGACAAGACCACCCGTGTCCTGATCGCCAGACTCTGCCCAGTCAGAGTCCAGACCGGTCCGAATCCGAGCGATTTTGTCCGACAGATGCTGGTTAAACTCCTCGGCACGACCCTGCAAGGGATCCTCCCTCACCTCCTGATTTTGGAGGGAGCGAGTCACCCTGAACAGGGCGGCCGGGCGATTATCTGCGGACGCGATAAGGGTGGCGAAGTGGTTAGACCTCGCCTCCCTTATCGCAGCGAGATAAGACCTAATGTGGGCTCTTAGTCGCAATCGGTCGGATTCGGATCGGCTGGATCTCCAACCGCTCTCTAGGCCCCGTCTCCGACGCTTCATCTCCCGGAGCTCCGCAGAAAACCATGGAGCTCGACGGGATCTGCACCGGGTCAGGGGCCGCAGGGGTACAACTCGGTCAAGAGCCTCAGTGGCCGTCCTTTCCCAGGCTTCCACTAAGGCATCTGCCGAGCTGTGAGCAAGGGAGGCAGGTGGGGACCCCAGCGCCGCCTGGAACCTCTGGGGATCCATTAAGCGTCTGGGGCGGTACCATTTAATTGGTTCCATACACCCACGGCGGGGGGTGGCAAAACGGAAGACCAGGCGCAGGAGATGATGATTGGTCCATGACAGGGGCATAATAATTGGAGAGCCCCCACCAAGATCATCTAACCACCGTCCAGATAAGAAAACTAAGTCAAGGGTGTGGCCTCCCTCATGAGTGGGTCCCAAAATTACTTGCGTCAGGTCCATGGCCGTCATGAAGTTCAGTATTGCAAAATGTAAGGTTTTGCACTTGGGAAGGAAAAAACAGATGTATGGGTGTAAGCTAAGTGGTACCTGGTTTGAAAGTAGAACTTATGAGGAAGGTCAGCCATTGTAATAGACCACAAATTAAGCATGAGACAGAAGTGTGCTGTAGCTGCCAAAACAAAAAAATGCAAACTTGATCTGTATCAACAGAAATATAATATCGAGATCATAGCAAGTAATAGATTTACTCTGTTCTCCATTGGTTAGACCATCTCTGGGATATTAAGTTCTATTCACCAAAATACAGGAAATATACTGAAGAACTGGAAATAGGAAGGAGAAGACTGCTAAAGGTGGTGAAGAGCTTGGAGGGTAAACATTTTGAAGCAACTGGGTGTGCTTATTCGACCTTGATTTACTGAATGTCTATTTCAGACATGTCAAACACAAGGCCCGGGGGCTAGATCCGGCCCGTGAAGTGGTTTCATGTGGCCCGCAAAGCCATACTGGAAACAGTGAGGGAACGGCCCCCACTGCCTTGGCCCTGGCCCAGAGACCCTCCTTCTGCCAGAGACCCTCAGATCTGTCCCACTCCTGCCCAGGCCCCCATAGGCACCCTTGATGCAAATGAAGTAGAGCTGGCCACACCCACCCAGTAGGCCATATGCACTTTAGCCACGCCCACCCAGTAGGCCACACCCACCCAGGCCACACCCACCCGGGCCCCTGAGGGCAACCGCAATGCTGATGCGGCCCTCAGTGAAATTGAGTTTGACACTCCTGGTCTATTTCAACCATCAGAAAGGTATGTAAAGATATTTAAAGCTCCAAAATCTATACTTCACCAGATTCCATACCTCCTATGCACCACACCATAGCACCATTAGACTGCATTGCAAATATGATCCACATCATAAGAGAGCAAAAACGTTGTTCTGGTTTCCTATCATGCTCATGGAGCAACCAGAGTTTGGAAAGTATATGTAAACCAACTGCTGGTTTTGGAGAACCTGTATATCCCTGCCTACCTGAGGTCAATGAATGGCTCCCATGTGGACCCTTAGTGGACACATGAGCACCAATGAATGACACGGCCAGCTGAATAAAGAGATAAAGACATTGCTTCTAGATGACCACAGCTTCTTCAAAGCAAAAGGAAATGGGTTACAAGATCACGTGGATGTATAACTACTACCGCTGTCCTCATGTACACTCATATATCCTTCAAACTTTAAAAGAACAGCTTCTCTCTCTTTTTTGTTTTTTTTAAAAAAGGGATTTGGCAGCTCTCTCAGATCTCTTCTTCATGTATTTTCTGCATTTTAATTCAGAACCAAGGATGGAATATGAAAGTAGATAGAGAAAATATGTTTCTTTTGTTGTTTCCTTCTGCTAGTTTTAAGTTTCTAAGTTTTGTGTGTGTGTGTATGTGTGTGCGCATATATATGTTTGTATGTATATAGAAATTTGCATGATCACATGAGATCTCTTAACTTAGAATCAGGTTAACTTTGATTCAATGAGCACGTCCGCTTCTTGGATACTAGATGGGGAGACAATATAAAACAGCCACCATTTTGAGAAATGTTTCTCTACACATGAAATCATGTAGGCCCATTTGCTTTGGGGCTTTTGCTCAAAAAACTGCAGAGGGTAAGTAAGGAAAGACGTAACAGAGATACATGGGGCGTATGTATATATACATAACATATATAATTCATATGAAAAATATAGACAGAAAAAAGTTTCCTTCCCTCTAGTGTGTTACAACTCACAATCATCTGCTGAAACTAAAATGCGGGGAGACTTAAGGTGAATAACAGGAAGAATTACTCATTTATACAAATGTACACAAAATTTACATAGTACATAATGTACACTGTCATTAGATGGATAGCTATATAAATCATTTAAATAAAATAGAATAAATAAAAATAATTGCAGAATTATCTGCTCTCTGATTTGGTAATGGCCACTTATATAAATTGTTTTAAAAATTGGACTGGATAAATTGGTGGAGCCTGGGGGGTTGGTAAGAGAAAAAGAGGATTGATTACATGGAAGTAAGATCCAGCAGCTTTAGTTTATTTGGACACGAAGAAAAGCTTTGATATGGTTTCCTGGAAGTTTTGAAAGACTGAGAAAACCAGAATACATTTGTTTTTTAAAAAATTATGAATTGATAATTGCTGTTTGTCAGTTTTGAGATTGGGTTGATCCTTAACATTGTTGCACGTATTTGCATTTTTCTTTTCTTGAATGGGTTAGCATAATGAAGTAAAATGCCCAGCAAAAGACTTATTGAGATGGGCAATCATATAGATTGTATAAATAAATAACTTTTAAAAAACCAAACAGGGGGATAATCAATGAGGCCATGACTGCATATAAACCACTAGAACTGATTTTTTGTGCAGAAAGACTTTTAGTTAAGGTTCACTTACCTCTGGATCCTCTGGGAAGATATTGTCAACAAGTCTCTTGTAACGGGGACGCAATGCTCCACAACAGCCACACACACCTGAAACAGAAAGAAAATTAAATCTCCGCACAACAAAGGAGTAGCAGAAATGAGACCTAGATTAGTTTTCAATTAATTATGCCAATCATTCCCCTTGCAACTATAAATAAAACTACAGAATCCTAGAATTAGTTGAGACCATTTTTTTGTCTCACATTTTTATTACCGGTAGTTTATCAAAATATAAAATACAAAGAGAAATTCAAAAAAGTAATAAAAAACTAGGGGAAGGGGGAGGGGAAAACATGGTGTAAAGGGGGAAAAGGAGCGAAAAAGGCACTGACTTCTGCAAGTCACTTTAGTACAGTAGAAGATAACATTATAACCTCAACTTTTTACTTTTACACAGTGGTATATACAATATATATTTTTATAATGTATATATATATATATGTATGTATGTATGTATATATAAATAAAGGGACGTGGTGGCTCAGTGGTTTAGGACGCTGAGCTTGTCGATCAGAAGGTCGGCAGTTTGGCGGGTCGAATCCCGAGTGCCGCGTAACAGAGTGAGCGCCTGTTACTCGTCCCAGCTTCTGCCAACCTAGCAGTTCGAAAGCACGTCAAAATGCAAGTAGAAAAATAGGGACCACTACGGTGGGAAGGTAACAGCGTTCCGTGCGCCTTTGGCGTCTAGTCATGCTGGCCACATGACCACGGAGACGTCCTCGGACAAGCGCTGGCTCTTCGGCTTTGAAACGGAGATGAGCACTGGCCCCTAGAGTTGGAAATGACTAGCACGCATGTGTGGGGGAACCTTTACCTATATACAGTATACAGTATATTTCTATAACAACTATACATTTCTATAACAACGAACCTATCTAATTAGCAAAAACAAAATCAAAGTTTAATTTTTTTTTCATTGCAAGCTCAAACTCTGGAAGCAATGTCCAAATCGAAACAAAATTAAATATATTCTCTTCTTTGGATAAAAGAATCAATTTGACTATTTCTGCTTCTCCTTGCTGTGGGAAATAATATATGCTTCTGTTTACTCATTAATGTTTACCTTACTTTATATTAAAAGATTTCCCTATATTATTTCAATTTTTTTTTTAGGTGGGACCATTTTGACCCTGAAGCTGTGCCCTCCTTCATTACTGAGACGCAGATTAAAGCAAATTTAAATAGAAGAGAATATATGCCGCTCTGGGTTGAAGTGTGGAGTCCTTGGTGCTTTCTGAGCTTGGTTGTTTGCTTGCAGATATTTTATAACCTAACTAGGTAATATCATCTGTATGAGGTGAGCATGAGATTTGCTCCTTTTAATACAGAAGCCAGTTTTGGTGGTTTTCTCCTTGGTAGTTCCTTGATTAGGAATATTGGATTAGGAATACCTTTGATTAGAGCAGCATGGCTGGCTCAGGAATTCTGGGAGTTGAAGTCCACGAGTCATAAAAGAGCCAAGGTTGCCTACCCGTGGATTAGAGTATTGGTTTCTGTTTGATTATTTGGTGTTAATCCTTGCATATTGTCTGGGTGTGGTCTATTAGATAGAATGTATTTTCCTCTATTTTCTTTTTAGCTAGTTTATTATCTCTTTTAAATAGTGCATAAATATGGTTATTTCTATGTGTCTATTGATGGCCGCTTTGTCTGAATATCAGGCTTTCAGGAATTTATTTTATTTTTATTTTATTAGACTTATATACCGCCCTTCTCCCGCAGGACTCAGGGCGGTTCACAAGGTTTTTTTTAAAAAACAATACAAGAAGTTACAAAAATCAAAAACAATTAAAATGATTACACTAACCTTGAACTAAAAACCCCAATTATAGCTAAAATACAATTAAAACCCCAGTTAATACTCTCAGTCATTCCCTAGTATTTTGGGATTTGACTCAGAATTTCCCAATTACAGCTATGGCTGAATTGATTCATGTTGTGAGCTTAAGAAGTTTTCATTGTGTCTTATGACTGCTAGTTGGCATCCATGCATGCATTATACTTATATTCTGCCACTCTGTCCCACATAGCGGCTGTTATAGTTTTTGCAATGTTTGTTGTAGATGATTCCCATTTTTTCCTCTTCTTCGCTACTTGTCCTTTGGTTTACTTAAGATGTTTTGGAGATGTTTGTGTGTTACAGTGATGCTGTGTAACTGTAATTGTATTGTATGTAATAGAGTAATATTTTTGTGTCAGAAGCATCAAAGTTCTTCTGTGGTGAAAGGATTTGCTGGTGACATCACTGTTGCCCAGGGGACGCCCAGTTGGGGGTTCCTTTCGCGTCCCCCTGAAGTTGCTCACCACAGTGGTACCCATTTATCTATTTGTGGCTGCCCACATTCAAACCACTGGGTGGGCAGAAGTGGAGCATGTGATAAGTACTCAGCCTGCCCCACAGCAGCAATGAGTTTTGAATGGGAGGCTGCTGATCGTCAGCCCAGACTCCTAACCTTGCAAGCCACCATGCTCCCTTATGTAATAAAAAGACTATTACACAGATAAAGATTTATAATTACATTCAATACTTTTCAGGTTGTTTACTTGAAGGTTTATTTCAGCTAATATATTTTTCAGTCTGCCTTATATTCTTGTTGATGAAATCTCTCTCACAGTCCATTACAGCAGCCTTTCCAACCTGATTATCATATGTATTGGTTGGACTATACCAGGGGTAGGCAACCTTCATGCTGGCTCAGGAATTCTGGGAGTTGAAGTCCACGAGTCATAAAAGAGCCAAGGTTGCCTACCCCTGGACTGTACCTGCAAAAATCCCCAAGTAGCAGATACCAAGCTAGAAATGCTACGCTTACACATTCTTCTCTGAAAATGCCAATTAAATGATAAGGAGCTATGCAAGAAAATGATTGAGAGTTGATGACTTAGTTTTTAGCAGCGTAATCTACATATTTATTTAGAAATAAAGGTCCAGTGACTTCAGTGAGAATTACAACCAGAGACCGGCTTTTCCAACAAAGCTGGAACCACTGTGATTATACATGAGCGAACTTGTCACGAGTAGGCTACACCCACATCCCACAATTTGACCGTTATTATTACCATATAAGTGTATGTACTGACTCCCTTATCATTCAGCCCTTGCTCTGATGATGTCAACAGCTTATTGATGAAAGCTCAACAATAAAGAAGAATTTTTCTTATATCCCGGAGTTCATCGTTTTTATTTTTACTGATTTCAAAAACATATATGTATATGTATATGTGTATATATATATATGTGTGTGTGTGTGCGTGTGTGTGTGTGTAAATTTTAGATAAATATGAGCTGTCACTGGTGTGACTACTGCCTGTCGATGGCCTTCGGTTAGGCTGAAACAGGAAATAAAGATTTGTCCCATGTTTGGGGCCTAGCAAGGTAATCTAAATATATATATATATATTTATTTATTAGTTTTTATAAACCGCCCTTCTCCCGAGGGACTCGGGGCGGTGTACAGAGGAAGGAATGTATACAGATTGAACAATAAATAATAAGAAACACTAATGAAACACTAATATATATCTGTGTGTGTGTGTGTGTGTGTGTGTGTAAAGGGATGCGGTGGCTCAGTGGTTTAGGACGCTGAGCTTGTCGATCAGAAGGTCGGCAGTTTGGCGGGTCGAATCCCGAGTGCCGCGTAGCAGAGTGAGCGCCTGTTACTCGTCCCAACTTCTGCCAACCTAGCAGTTCGAAAGCATGTAAAAATGCAAGTAGAAAAATAGGGACCACTACGGTGGGAAGGTAACAGCGTTCCATGCGCCTTTGGCGTCTAGTCATGCCGGCCACATGACCACGGAGACGTCCTTGGACTTTGAAACGGAGATGAGCACCGGCCCCTAGAGTCGGAAACGACTAGCACGCATGTGCAGGGGAACCTTTACCTTTTATACACACACACACACACACACACTCATCTGTACAAAGCAGGGGATGAGATATCAGAAACTTCCAGAATTGATAGATTAATGTGTTCCTTGCTTCAAACAGATAATATAAATGCTGTAAACACTTGCAATCTACAAATGGATAAGTCAATATATGTTCCCATTACATTTTTATGAGTCAAGGAGAGTAACAGAAGCTTCACCAGTCAAAAATAGAAAAATAGCTGAGACAAAGTACTAGGAAAAATGCTTCAGGGAGTTGCTTCATAGCCTTTGCCTTGTTAGACTTTCCTTTTTTCTTCATAATTGCAATTACATGCATTTTTTATATAAGGCAGCCCAGAATGCTTCCAGAGTACAGTAATAGCAAACTTGCCATCTTTCTTCTAAAGCAAAGAAAACATCCAGCAGCCCTTCTTCACATCATTAACATTAGCATCCTTTCTGTCTTTGTCCTTAGCCAATGCTGGAACCTGGATGACATTGAGATCTTTGGGCTTTCCCACCCTCAGATATGCTGAGATTTGAACCTTCACAATTCCTCAGGCAACGTGTTCATTGATCTCCAAGGCTGAAAATGTTGAGAGATGCTGCCTCAACACATCTGGAGGACATAGGATTGGCTAATATTTTCCGAACACTTCTAGAAAGCACCAGGTTGTCAAAGGTAGCATTATAACATAGAGACAAAGAAAGCAGAAATATTCCTATTATGATTGTGGAAAAAAACGTCGTCTTACATTCCACAAAAGGGCAAACCTTGGAGCAAAGAAGGGACAATCATCAGAAAGTAAGCAAGTCATCAAAGCACCTTTCCTCCATGAATTCAGGCAACTGATGATGAGCAATCTCTTCCAACAAGCATTTAATTTTTAACTGACCTGATTTGAATGATGTCTTTTTAAATTTTACCTCTGATTTTAATTGTATTACTTTTCTCTAAATGGTTCATGTGTTATATTTGCAACTGTCATAGTGAGCTGCCCTGAATATTGCATGGACAGAAAGGCAGAATACGAACTAAAGAAACAATAGCAATAGCACTTAGACTTATATACCATTTCACGGTGCTTTACAGTCCTCTTAGGCAGTTTACAGAGTCAGCATATTGCGCCCAACAATCTGGGTCCTTATTTAATGACTTCGGAAGGATGAAAGGCTGAATCAACCTTGAGCTGGTCAGAATCGAACTGATGGCAGTTGGCAGAATTAGTCTGCAATACTGCATTCTAACTACTGTGCCACCACCACTTAAAATCATTTGTTTAGCGACTGTCTGAAATTACAACTGTGATGAAAAATGGATTTATGACCCGGTCCAAAGTTATAGTAGTTGGCACTGTCATCACTCCCAGTGTTTAACTTCTCCAAATCAGGCAATGAGACCAGTTGGATGCCAGCATGGAGAATGGTAGGATCTTGTTCTCCTGATACTTCAGAATCCTCACGTGATTTCAATGAATGGTGCTGCAACTCTCCCCTCCCCATCTCCCCTTCCTCCCCCCAATCCATGCCCTTTTGTTTACCCTGTACAATGACACTCAGTAATGGCAGCACTGGGCCTCGGGCTGAAGTCAAGGAGCCTGGGGTCTTCAACAGTCTCAGACAGCTGCCACTGCTCCCAGGCCTGGACTTCAGCTCCGCTGCTGCTGCTGGCACCTGAGAAATGCCACTTCAATCCCTATACCACAGCCAGCCATGCCAGCACATTTTGCCAAGCCCTGACTCCCCTTGCAGCCCTGAATTCCACAGTAACTGCTATGGGCCACTCACCTTCAGTCATTTTTCTCCTGCAGTATAACTTTGAGTAAATCCAAGCTATTACTTCCTCTCTAACATCAAATGTGAACCAGGAACCCATTATCCTCCAGTGCTATCCTATTCCAGAACTGCAACCTATCTGGAGTGCCCAGAAGTACAAGGTGTTCAGTGCTCAAAGATATGGCCAAGGTGAGGAAGGCTGAAACCCGACCACCACTGAACAAGACCCATCCATCCAAAGCCACATCAACAATAATTTTTAGGTGAATTTAACCTCTAGCAAACATTCAGCTCCTGAACATATGGTGGATTCATTTTAAACACCTCTTTAAACTAATTCCCCAACTCTTGCAGCAGCCCAGATTTATGCCAGCTTTGAGAGATGATTTAGCAATTCTCACCCTCCTACTTTTTCCAAAGCACTGACAGCAGCATACTGTAACTATACCAATGCAGAAATAGCCTGCAGAGGGACTCCCTGCTTTGTCAGGCAAAATTCAACTGATTTGGAGTAGTTATGCAGGGAAGGCAGCCTAGAAGGGTTGGCAGAGTTTCTTTCTCTCTGGAATGGGGAGGAGGAGAAGCAAAAGGAGGAGAGAATCAGGAGGAGAAGCAACTACAGTAGATAAGAGAATGAGAAAAGCCTTTCTGGCCCCTTGCCAGCAGCCAAAAGCCGCTAGCAATTTGCATTATAAGGCCTAGCTTTTATCTC
Organism: Vipera berus; assembly: GCF_964194415.1. Lineage (NCBI taxonomy): Eukaryota > Metazoa > Chordata > Lepidosauria > Squamata > Viperidae > Vipera > Vipera berus. The sequence continues at coordinate 336,156,348 of NC_138202.1, read as the reverse complement.
ATTCTTGCCATGTTCAACACAATTTGCAAACATTATCTAATTAATCTACATAATATGGTACTTTCCTCTTGCCTTCCCTCTCTTGCATGAGAAGTTAAGTATACCATTTTTTTTATGGTTGCAAGAAAACTGCTACAAATTACCAAACAGACTTAATCAATATGGCCTAAAGAGGTGCTTTTTTTAAAAAAAAAAGACAAGACACTCTATTGGCAGGTGAGATTCAACTACCATCTAATCCAGCATTCCATTCTAAAGCGGCAAGGCAGAGCTTTCTAGTGTGTTCAGAAAAAGACATGGAAGGAACTACAATTTCTGTTGTTTTCCAATTCAGAAGCTCTAAAGGTAAAGGTTCCCCCGCACATGCGTGCTAGTCGTTTCCAACTCTAGGGGCCGGTGCTCATCTCCGTTTCAAAGCCGAAGAGCCAGCGCTTGTCCGAGGACGTCTCCGTGGTCATGTGGCCGGCATGACTAGATGCCAAAGGCACACGGAACGCTATTACCTTCCCACCATAGTGGTCCCTATTTTTCTACTTGCATTTTTACATGCTTTCGAACTGCTAGGTTGGCAGAAGCTGGGACGAGTAACAGGCGCTCACTCTGTTACGTGGCACTCGGGATTCGACCCGCCAAACTGCCGACCTTCTGATTGACAAGCTCAGCGTCTTAACCCACCACTATTGCCAACAATATGTAGTTCCTTAGTATAGATTCAGAGAGAAGAATGTCTAATCTACTGGTGAGCTGAAAGTTACTGTACAAAGCTGCCTTCTCTGCAGTCAGAACACTAGCTAGCTGATCAAGTTTAAGAGTGTTGGCAGTAACAGCAGCTTTTCTGGGTTTTCAAACTCAACATCCACCTAGGATTGAATCTGTGAATTTTTGCAGGCAAAGCAGCTGTTCCACCTCTTTGCTAACCTTTTTTTCCCTAACAGGTTGCATTTGTGGAATCACAGTGGCATGTCGAAAAAACATCAGTATGGTTCCCTTTGTGATGAATTGAAATTATTCATAATCTCAAGGAATGTATTTATCATGTAATGGTGTCAGCAATGGCACCTTCTTTTCAAAGTTGGACTTTGTTCTTTCTGCTTCTGGTGGAAGCAAGATGGCTTTTAAAAAGGGAAGGAGAAAGGAACAAATGACTTTCCCAAAGGTGCTTTTCCAAAAGGCAACTGGACTTTCTTGGTTTTTTTCCTCGAAAGTGTTTCCCTTCTCATCCAAGAGGCCTCTTCAGTTCAGAATTGAGGAAGTTCCCTGTATGAGAAGTCAGGGCTTTTTTCCTCATAGAACGCTCAGAACGGAGTTCCGGCACCTTTTTTGGATGGAACCTTGTAGGTTAGGCAAGGCGGGTTGTATGACATGTGTGAGTTCTGGCACCTTTTTCTTTTACAAAAAAAGTACTGTGAGAAGTAATATGTTTTCAAAGAAGCCAAGAAAGTCCAGATGTCTTTTGGAAAAGCACTTTTGGGACAACCATGACTTGGATGGTTGAGAATCTCCATAGATAGAAAAAAAAATGCCCTGAACCAGTAACTCTCGATCAATCACAAAAAGAAACACAGAAATGCCTATGTTCCTACAAATGGAGATTTTTTTAAAGGAGGCATTTTTCTTAGCCCTGGAATTCCCACCCCAAAGACATCAAAACTAGTGGTTATCACTATTACCATCACATTTTACTATGCTAAAGTCTATAAATTAATGATGTTGTTTGAATACAGTAAATGTTTTGCTTGTCTTAGTTACAGCGGTAGCACTGGCCAATCACACTCTCAAGAACTGGGCCACTGGTATGGAAGAAAGCCAGAAGTCACAAATTCAAGAATCACCTATGTAATACAGATAGTCCTTGACTTATGATCACAACTGAGCCCAAAATTTCTGTTGCTGAGACATTTGTTAAATGAGTTTTGTCCCATTTTACGATCTTTCTTGCCACAGTTGTTAAGTGAATCACTACAGTTGTTCACTTAGTAACATGCTAGTTAAGTGAACCTAGCTTCCCCATTGACTTTGCTTGTCAGAAGGTTACAAAAGGTGATCACATGACCCTGGAAAACTGCAACCATCATAAATGAGTCAGCTGCCAAGAGTCTGAATTTTGATCGTGTGACCATGGAAATGCCTTGATGGTCATAAGTGTGAAAAATGGTCATAGGTCACTTGTTGCAGTCCCACCGTAACTTTGAATGATCACTAAATGAACATTTGTAAGTTGAGAACTATCTATAGCATGATCTGGTGGCCATCAGCCAGGCTTCCTCTAACCTGGTGCTATCTTTTATATATTTTAAGACAATATCACTCTCAATTTTATCTCCCTCTACACTGGCTGAGGAATTCTGGGAGTTGAAGTCCACAAGTCATAAAAGGGCCACGTTTGAAGACCCTTGCTCTACAAGATCCAAATAGCAGAATTACAGCCATAGTTCAACATACAACGGATGGTGAAGTCTTCCTAATAAAATGTTACATATTAACATACTCTCGGGCTTAGTTATCTAAATCAATTCAGACAATGTATCCAGGTAATAATTGGGACAGTGCACTAAAGGTGCTCAAAAGGTAGTTCTTACAATATTACTAGTCATGAAGCAGTCCAGCTGTGCCATCTGAATGCTGTCTAGTTGATCTGGACCTTTATAAGTACCAAAGTTTGCTTAATCACAGCCATATACTCCCTCAACATAGACAACAGGGAAAAACAGACTTTCTGGATGCCTTGCAGCAGAGTTTGAAAACCCCCCGACTTTTCTTAAGATTAGAGGAACCAACTTCCTTGGATAACTGATTCTGAAAGCCAAAGAGAAAACACATTTGAATGACTGAAATATACCTCATAGGGGGCATGCTCTGCAGGCAAAGAGAATTTCTTCCATAGTCTGCAAAGCTCCAATTCCTTTCAACAAGGGTTCATGGGAGAGCTCCTCTCCCCCCTTGCAGATGATACCCCATCATAAAATTATGCAGAAGTGCTAAACCGAATCTGCCTCTCTAAAAGCAGCTTACTGATGCAATGAGAAACACTAGATCATAAAGTCATTGAGGGCAACCAAAATAATGAATTAAAGGGGGGAAAAGCCAACGCCAGCATATACAGAGGAGTACCCTCCACCACAAATAGACCCGCTGCCTGCATATATATCACATCCCGCCCCCCACCCCACCCCAGTCGCCCCCTGGATTTACTTGCAGCCACCATCTGCTGCTCGGATGGGATCATGAAGCCAGCGACAGCTAAAATCTCGCCCTTTGTCTTTGTGACAAAGAGTTAAATTAACCCAACAAACAGAGGAACTGCTCCGTCAGCAAACCCAGCCCACTCCGTTCCTGTGATAAGCAGTACCAAGGACTAGGACCAGATGGCCTCGTGGAAGCCTCTTGTTCTCCAGGCATTTGGGTTACACAACGCCGTCTTCTGCCTTTGCTCTGAGGTTGGGACTGCTACCAAGGGAGGAATCCCTGGAAACCATTTGCCTGGCAAAGGGCATCGCCCACATGTTAACGCTACTGGGGCTCATTAAAGAGCCTGCTCCATTTTCTTAAAAACAAACTTCTTCCTTTTCTCCCCCCTGGAAAGGCCTGATTCCCTGCAGGCTGAAGCAGATGGGACATGTGTCCACGGGTGTCAACACTGTAGGATTTTCTTCTGCATGGAGAAGGTAAATACGGACATTTATTCTGTCTCTTAAAGATAATAGATGCAAGAGTTTTGTATTCTCCCCTTCTCCCCCCCAGAACAGCCTCTGCATTTGAGAGATTTAAAAATGGAACAACAGAGAAGGGAATTTAACAGGGAGCAATGTAGACTCAGTTCTACTGAATATGGTAGCCATATCTGCAACACAAATCACTATTATATCTGGTAACTTAAAAGACTTTCAGCAAGCAAACATCTATTCCATGTTGGCAGACTGGGGCACATTGGTGGGTGAAGGAGTAGCAGGTAAGAAGCAAGGAACTGACACAGAAGTTGCCAGTGATTTCAACTTTAGAAAGTAGGAAAAGCAGTCTGTACAATAGCATTAGTGGTACAACAGCAGCAAAGTACTCTTTGCCTTCCAGTAGCAGGCTTCCAATCAATTGCAACTCTTGATTGATCTAAGAATATAATGTTGCAATTGTGGTTTTTTTTGTTCCTCCCAGGAGTGAAGTATGGAGTGATCTTTCCGGAAGGCTAAGCACGAAGCCACTGCATTTACTCTTTTGTTGCACAGATATCAGTAGCCTATTCTCAACATTTACTGTTTTCCCCATTATATTTGTTTGAGGAAATGAAATTTTTCCCCTGGTTACTATTTCCAACACTTTTGAAGAGCCACCTTTTTAATTGCTGCCACATGTTATGTAACTGGAATGTTAATATATTTCTTTGTTTCAAACATAAATTATGACAGATGTTTATCAATCAATGTGCATTCCAGACTCTAGATTTTCACTGATGCAAACAGATCCATTACAGCTTTGAAAGGTCCTTTCTGGGAGATTTCTTGCTGATGTGCAGAGTTTTGTGAAACTAAAAGAAGGCAAGGGGAAATCAAAGCGCTGTTGTGTAAGTTTACAAAAGCTTCCCTTCTCCTCCTCCACTCCAACATCTGAAGACTCCTTGCTGAATCCCACCCCCTCTTTTGTAGGAGAAACAACCTCTTGCTATGCAACGCTGTTCTTAAACGCTTTCACAAGGGAAGATGCAAATAGTGTACAGTATCTTCCTCAGAATAAGCAAGTCTTTTTCTCCTCCCCCTCCGAATACAGCCATGTATTTCTTACTAACATTCTGAAAGCTTTTTCTTGAACATATTTTATTACTAAGATAATCAGGACCCTCATCAGTATACTTGAACAATAAACAATCATCAAATGTAAACAGTAGCATCTCTCAATTTCTTCCTTGGCTTTATAAAGTGCATGTAGGAAAAGGCTAAAATAGGGTGCACACATCTTCCTGACTTCTGTCCAATAGCCAGAGTCAAACTAAGTTAAGTTTAAGTTTAAGTTTATTTGATTTCTATACCGCCCTTCTCCCGAGGGACTCAGGGCGGTTCACAGGGCATATATAAATAGCAGTACAAAAATTAAAAAGAAATTAAACCAATGCCCAATTAAAATAACTAAGACTACTGATGCCTACAAGCACATCAGCCAACAGGGTAGAAACTGTTTAAAACTGTTTCTGATTTCATTTATTCTCTAAACTTTAAGGCCTCCACTTCTAGACACTGCAATCCCAAGAAAAGTAAGAGACTCTCTGTTGTTACTCTCACTTAGCAGTGTTGCATCTGCATGATGGCAATTCTGCTTACTAGGGACCCACTAGCTGGGTTCACATATCATGCCATACTCTAAACAAAAGTTAACACAGCACAATTTCAACATTATACAACTTATTATGCCTAACAATTAAATGATATTACAGCTTAAGATCAGGATTTCATTCAAACAAACACATTTATTCAGCAAATATGTTTACTGATGCTTCAAACCACGGGGCCTTTTCAGTTCTCCTCAATAGGACAACCGAAGAGGCAAGAGGTTATAAATAAAGAGAGAAAAAGGAACCTGGCCTGTGTATTACTGGAGTCCCTCAATCACACCTCTAGCACAGGGGTCCTCAAGCTTGGCAACTTTAAGACTTGTGGACTTCAACTCCCAGAATTCCTCAGCCAGCATTGCTGGCTGAAGAATTCTGGGAGTTGAAGTCCACAAGTCTTAAAGTTGCCAGGCCTGAGGACCCCTGCGCTAGAACATTCGACCACACAAAAACAAGATTGAAAACAGGTACCTCTGGTAAAATGGACCGCTTTCCAGCACCATGCCAGGCTCACAGCAAAGGGATCAATAGCAGAGGTCATCATTTGCCTTTTTCAGGAGAGGTGAAGGAGGCACTATGAGTCTCCAACATGCCCTACTTCTTGCTATGCTAGATAAGCAAGTGTGAAAAACCCAGCTGGGATGAGAGTGCTTTTGCACCTACTGGCAGTTCTGCCAGTAGAGAGAGCTCTGTACCCAAGCCAGAGCCTCATCCATTTGGCAGCAACTGATGTAAACGAAGGAGCCTTTGCTGTGCAACCCGAATCCTGCTGAGTCACAGGGTGCTTCTTGAGAAGACGTTCTAGGCACCCAGGGATCAGGAAGGGAGCCACAGGGTTTTCTCCTAGGATAGAATGGAGGGGGGTGGAACTTGAAGCAAAAGGACAATTATTGGACCAAGGTGTCTGGCTTGCATGGAAGCCCAACTATGTGATACAAACTCTCTGAACCCTGTTTTCTTTAATGCACACATGCATTAAGGCAGGAGTCTTCAAACCTGGCCCTTTTATGATTTGTGGACTTCAACTCCCAGAATTCCTCAGCCAGGCACACTGGCTGATGAATTCTGGGAGTTGAAGTCCACAAGTCATAAAAGGGCCAGGTTTGAAGACCCCTGCATCAAGGCTTCCACCAAGTACAGGAATTAGCTAAAGCAATTCAAGTTATATTTTCCAACTGTACAGGAAGACCAACTACTAGGATTTATAAAAGCAGGGTTTTAAATTTAATGGGAGGAAGAGGAGAAAAGGACATTTAAGTTATCCAATATACAGCAGCACTCTATAATAGGGATGAGAAGACAGCAAACCTCACGTCACTTCCCAACTCCCAGTTTGCAGCTTACAGAGCACTTTGGATTTTTACAGAAGGAGGACCCTGTGATCTCAAAGTGTTTTGCATAATACTTGCAACAGACACAATTTACTGTTTCACCTCTTAAAAAAACCAAATTCTTAAAAATCAGTCTGATTTCTTCATTGACAGAGAAAGGCATTTCAGGAACAAAATTTTACTACTTAAACCCTCCTCATGTTCCTCCCAACACCAAAAATGTCAACCCATCCACTCCAAAGAAAATACAAGTGGCCTCAACCCCCAAGAGGAGTACAAAAGAAAAGAGCCAGCCCTATACGTGCTCATGAATCTTATACACTTAGTGCCTTTCCTCACTTGTACTTTTTTTTCTGCCACAACACAATATAGTGCCTGTCTCTTGTCCCCAGTATGTAACTCAAGCAATTTAAACCTGTCCTTAGCCATTCTAGCATTAAGATAGAGTTGCCCCCTCCTTAAGGAGGTAATAAGCTATGGAAGTTTAACCATGAGAACAATCTGAAATGTTTCACCAACATTTTGTTAATGGTACTTCAGGTGACCCTTAAGAGGTTAGGTTCACCCTGGTACCAATTGGCAACCTTTTGTGTGCACAATCTTTCCCCCTGTCCTCTGAGGACCACTGCCTGGGGCAGTGGGAGACTCCTTGGTTCAATGTGATTTCTGAACCAATCTTTGGAGTGGAAACCTGGATCAGCCTAGGTAGGAACTGACAGTAGGAATGTTAGGATAAGTATCAGATGAAATAGGGGAAAGATGGATCTGAGGGTGAAGGTTCATTCTCCGAGCTTGTAGGCTGGTTTCCAAACATTTTGTTACCCAGCTAGGTAACATCTTCAGCGGAGTTTAGGGGATGTCACTGTCAGTGTTCTTCACCTGTCATGCTTGTGAGTTCATCGAAGCCTGGCACTCCACAAGCAATTCCATCAACAGACACATTGACTTACAACCAGCCTATAAACCCATCAGAATCCAAATCAACTGCACAGCCAACTAGAGACAGCACCAACCCTCAACCAACCCACGCAAGCCCTCCCCCCACCAGTTCACCTCCCAATGATCCTGACCTGATGTAACCTCCCTATCACAAGACCCTCACTTGACATGCCCACACCTGAAGCTCTTATAAACAGAAGAACACTGACACTGACATCCCCTAAACTCTGCTGAAGATGTTACCTAGTTGGGTAATGAAATGTTTGGAAACCAACCTACAAGCTCGGAGAACGAACCTTCACCCTCATCCTACACTCGAGCTACAGATACTTGCCACTACTGCAAAAGATGGATCCCTCTGCTCTATGTGGTGTAAGCTCCTACCTAAGTTCCTATATGGAGCTTACACCATATAGAGCAAAGAGATTCATTTTGTTAGCTATTGCACGTTGATTATTGTTCAGAGGCTGCTTTTGAACAGAAATTTAAAATTCTTTCAGAAGATCAGGAAACTAATGTTTAATGCTACACAGGTTTAATGCAATTCTGGAAAAGTGTTAAATCTCTATTCAACAGCAGCTGAAACAACAGTAGATAATGAGGGAAGTTGCTCAGTGGAGCACCAGAGTGAAAGATCCAGTCCATATAAATCCCATCCCCATTCCTAGCTGTCAGCTGATGCTTTGTAACAGAGGTTTGGCACTTCTCCAGAAGAGTTCTAAATGAAAACTGGTTTAGTACTCCTCTGCAAAAAGCATTAAACCTGTGTTCAAAAGAAGCCTGACTAATGAGTGCCATCCATAGTTCAAAGTTGTGGTGGGATTACACAACTGAAACAACAGAAAAGGGTCAATGCTGCAACCTATACCTGTAAACCAGAGGTCTTCAAACTTGGCCCTTTTATGACTTGTGGACTTCAACTCCCAGAATTCCTCAGCCAGGCATGCTGGCTGAGGAATTCTGGGAGTTGAAGTCCACAAGTCATAAAAGGGCCAAGTTTGAAGACCCCTGCTGTAAACTATTTGGGTTGATTCAGGCCAGGGAAGATGGAAGGCAAATTCAGACAGGTGATTAAACCCATAAATGTAGCCATCTGCCCAACCATTACTATATAAATCATAAGCACTACTGTGACTGGCAGATTTTCCTGCTGGTTAGTGTTATTAGAAGGTGAACGGTGGGTGGCAGCTTCTCTGCACAAGAAATAAAAATATTGTCCAGTGGCTACAAACCAGAACAGAGACAATACAATATGGCAATGAGAACAGCAAAAACTATGACAATTATTTTTATGCTGGCTCACAGATGACAGCAGAATGCTTTAATTGAGCTGTGGGAAACAGCCCTTGGGTTCACCAGGTTCTTATCCAGAATGCCCCAGATATAATGGCCAACACTACAAGCTTAAATTAAAGAAATATCCATCTATTCCAATGAACCTGAGATCTATCTATCTTTCCCTTACACTGGGCTAAACCATTTTTAAATATCTGAGCCCAGCACTGTTGCATCTAGAGGGAACCAATGTTTCTCTGGAGATCTTCTTTGATGCTCCCAATTTCATTTTGGTTTTATATTTAAAAAGTCTACAAATAAAACAAAAACAAACCAAGCACACTATAATCCAGGGGTTTTCAAACTTGGGCCTTTTATGACTTGTGGAATTCAACTCCCAAAATTCCTCAGCCAGCATGCCTAGCTGTGGAATTCTGGGAGTTGAAGTGCAGAAGTCATAAAAGGCCCAAGTTTGAAGACCCCTGCTATAATCTAACATACCAGCTTCAAGCACCATCTGTCTTTAAAAATATTCAACTGGGTCCCATTAGCTTTCTTATGAAATAAAACTAGGGGGAGATACAAATATTTTGCTTAGAGATATGTGCATCTTTCAGAAAAATGATAACAATAAGAAGTGGTAACAGCATTCCAACAGGAGGAACAGCAGGTAACATCTGATAAATTAGTACTTTTGTTTTACTGGATACTGTTCAAAGATAGTCTCCAAAGTGTATTAGGCTTTGTCATCTTGTAGTCAGCGAACTCTAGGAACAGATCAACAGAGGAAAAATATGGATCAGCATTGGGACAGTGCATATAATATTTTTCAGGATGGGTGGATTTTATGGTAACTTGGTAGAGGGGGAAAGCCCTTGGTAATTGGTTACCACCTACCCAGAAATCATTTTGCAAAACAGCCCATGTGTTTTCAAAATTCTAAATATACCCAGTGCCCCCAATAGAGATGGGAGCCTCTGCTTTAAAGTGCACAACCAAACAATCAGCATTGATTTGTATCTCAGACTGACTTCCCTATAACTCAGCTCTTTTCTCAGGAGGTACTGCAAGAATCATGTAGAAAGAAAGTAGAAAAGATTGTTTAAATAACTGGTTTGTCAGTTTATCTTTTCTTCCTTGGCATTTTTAATTAACAGCAAAATTGGGTTGCTAGAGTGGCCTGAAATAAAATTCTGCAGAGAAACTTATCTGTGAGAGAGAGAGAGACAGAGAGAGAGAGAATGCTGATAATCATGGCAATGCATCATTACAGCAGCTCAAGAATTGTAGTGTTAAAATATTACCTTGCAAAGCTTGGGCAAAGAAAGGATGGGAAATAAGAGTGGCCATATCAATAATTCATAAACTGCAAAGTTTATTCAAAAAGATGCATTAAAGCCTATAAATTTAATAGGTGCAAGGGATTTTAATAACATTTAATCAACAGTTTTGTAAAGTTACTCTTTTAAAAAATAACCACATGAGTATTTTGAGACTCAAGTAACTGATAAATGTATTAGTTTTTTTCAATCAAGTTAGACTACAGTTCCAATTATACATAGATGTACATACTCCTCTGTCAGTATACCTTACTCTGGTCAAGTAAAACTTCTGTACAGAGAGAAGAACACACTTCCTGTTCAAAATGAGATGGAGAATGACCACTCCCTGCTTCCTTCTGGAAACTTAACTGCTACAACATAGTGCTTTCTTTAAGCCAACAGTGATTCCATAGCATCAAATGTTTGGGGAGGAAAAGGGTTGTAGGAGATAATGGAACTAGAAGTATTCAGGGAAAAATAGGTGAGTTTTGTGGATTTGCACTGAAAACACCTATAAAATATATCATCTTCTGCAATAAAAAACACATTTTAGAATTTCAAAATATATAGCCAGAAGATTCTTATGTAAAATAATTTAGAATTTTAGAGTATACTTAAAATACACTAAAATCCAAAATTATATGCTTTAAATGTATCTATTAGTGCATCCAAAGTCTGAAGACATCTCAGCAGGACAGAGGACCTGTGAAGCAAGGATACTAAATGTATTCTTGTAGATTTTGAAGGAAAATGAAATATAGACAGTGATACTCTCCCAAGAGCATCACTGTCTATATTTCACTTTCCTGCAAAATATAGCAAATCCAAATCAATTAATCCAAGTTTGAGCACGAAGAACAATGCATAAAGTCTTGAAGCATATCAACTGTACAGAATTGCTATGCCCCCATCTGGCAAGGATTTCAGATTTCAAGAGCATGTTAGCTAAGGATTTGGGGAGTTGCACCTGGAGTCTCCTTGCCAATACTAAAAAAACCTACCTGCTTAACTAAACATTTGTAGGATATCAACAACTCCAGGATTGTCTTTCAGACTATTTTTAAAAGGAACCTTATTTTAATTTTTTTATCAGGATTGTTGTTTTTACTGATGATGGTTTTATTTAAATTGGGTTTGATTGATTTGTTTATGGTATATCATTCAGGGTTCCTTCAACAAGGAGATTGGTATACTGTAGTGAAAATAAAATGTTAAACGTAATTTAGATTCATCAGACTGGAAACACTGATACCTAGTGCAATGTCTTCAAGATCTGGAGCCCACTGGTGGTACCTCAAGCATTTGATCAAAGCAGCAGATGAAATCTGCACACTGTGTCTAATAGCTAAATAGACTTAGTTTTCTTGGTAACAATACAGAGGTTTTAGATTTTACACTATTTTCTTCTAAAAGTTTTTCCACTTTCAAATGTAGCTTGTAGCTCTGGGATCCCAGAGATTGCCCATCCAAGTTCTAACCATGCATGATGTTACTTAGCCTCTGAATCCAAACAAGGTCAGCAGCCAGGCACTGCCACCTGCCAAGACGCTGCAAGCAGACTGATAGCATAAAAACATGAAAAATAGATGTTTCAAAGCTGGGGAAGTTGATTTAACAGAGGATAATTACAGTAATTCATCTATAACCACTGCCACTTGGGATTGCAACCTTTATTTAACTGCTTTGATGCCTGCGTGAGCCATTACTTTATTATAATAAACACATTAAATGCATTTTGAACTTCTAAATGAGTCTCTGCAGCTCCTCTGAACGGCAAAGTACAGTTGGCCATTGACAAAATGTATCAAGAGCCATGGCAGAAGGAGAAAATGTCTGCAGAGAATTTACAAAATGAAGATAAGAATCCACTTTTGGAATCCAGCAGCTCAATCTGTGGAATTGAGGTAGAAGCATAGGTGCTCCTATTAAATGAGGGGGCAACTTCCTGGGACCTTTGCTGGCAACTCCTAAGGCACCTCTACCTGCATGCCCAAATTTCAGGTTTCCATCATTTTGTGCTGGAAAATGCACAGAATACCATGTGAGCCTATAATGGGATTGGACTAGTTAAGGAACGAAGGAAAAAGAGTCACCCTGAACAGTGAGATAGGCAGCATCTAAATTTAATTGAAATTTTTTAAACAGATTTCAAAAATGTAATAAATTACGTAAGTACAAATCCCAACTGTCTAAAAAAATGAAAAAGAATGGGCTCAGTTCACATGTGGCATCATTGATTTTATATCACCCTTCCCAATATGCCCCATGAGTAATTGCATCATTAGCAATATGAGTTGGAATAATTATTCACACAGAAAAGCAAAGCACTGGATTCCTCCGCCACTACCCCAAAAGCATATCACTGCTACCAAGACAAACCAGTATAGTTTTACTCTACAGCAGGGGTGTCAAACTCACAATGTCACATGACGTGTTGCGACATATCGTGACTTTTTTGCCATTGCCGGCAATGAGGTGGGCGCGTTTTCATTATGATGCATCCAGCCCGCGGGCCGGCAGTTTGACACCCCCGCTCTACAGCAACGAAATCCTAAAGAGATGGCCAAAATATGAACCACTTTAGCAATCTAAAGGGTGACACAATCTAGTGTAGGAATTTAGTCTTTTAGCTACCATCTATACAACCTGGCCATGGATTAGAGGATGGGGCCATCTTACATCATGCATTTTTCTGTGCAGAAAAGGATGGAAGCTGTCACCTTTCCATTGTGTGTTATTTTGAATATAATCTTATCATAGAGAGGCAGTAAGGTAAAGGTAAAGGTTCCCCCGCACATGCGTGCTAGTCGTTTCCGACTCTAGGGGCCGGTGCTCATCTCCGTTTCAAAGCCGAAGAGCCAGCGCTTGTCCGAGGACATCTCCGTGGTCATGTGGCCGGCATGACTAGACGCCAAAGGCGCACGGAACGCTGTTACCTTCCCACCGGAGTGGTCCCTATTTTTCTACTTGCATTTTTACGTGCTTTCGAACTGCTAGGTTGGCAGAAGCTGGGACGAGTAACAGGCGCTCACTCTGTTACGCGGCACTCGGGATTCGACCCGCCAAACTGCCGACCTTCCGATCGACAAGCTCAGCGTCCTAACCCACTGAGCCACCGCGTCCCTTAGAGAGGCAGTAGTGGGATTCAAATATGTGAACAACTGGTTCTCTGTGTGGATGCCGCTTCTGGAAGTCCATTCTGGGCCTGGGCAAAAACAAATTAGCTATCAGTTCTGCCGAACTGGTGCGAACTGGCTGAATCCCATCACTATAGAGAGGGATATCTGCTGAACAACTTCAGTAACTCATCTCAACATTACCTGCATGAAGCAACTCATCTAAAGCAAAAAAGATAAACCAGAAAACACCCTTCCCTTCCTGTTATTTTGAAAGCTCTATTTAAAAACGTGAACCTTTATTCTGAAAATTGAAGGTGGGAAGTATAGCAAAAGTAAAACTAAGGTAAGTTGGACTAATACAAAGATCTGAATAAAGGTCTGGGGTTTTTAAAAAAATGAATTGTTAACATATGGCAATAGCATCATGACAAAGAAGGTTAATTTAAAGAATTCAAAAGATACTTTCAGATGAAGAAAAATTATGTGTAATTAAAATAATCCATAAAGCATGAGCTGTTATGAAAGCAGAAGTGACAGTAAAAGGCAGGGTTTTCAAAAGAACCACAGAAAGACAGGTATGAATAATATTGCTGTTATCAGTACAGATAGACTGAGTAATAACTTGCTTGACAAAAACCATATGACTGCATGCTTGTGGTGAATAAGAATTATCCCTGGATAAGCAAGCGAAATTGAATCCTTTCCCTCACCCCATTATCTACAAATGGCAGAGTTATTACAGTTAGCTTTTTAAATTTGATATATTTACTGATTTTTTTTCTATGTATATACTGTATATACCGTATTTGATATTATGTATTGTGTCATTTTATAAACTTATTCTTGTATTTAATTGAAGAGGCACAAAAGCACCTGCAATAAAACAGACCCAATCTGATCAAAGCTTATGTGGGTAGAAGTCCAATAAAATGTTGCATATTTTCCAAATATTTTTTTTTCACAGAGTAAATTTCATGTTTTGAGAAAATTGGCAAACATTTTCCCAAATGGGGACCACAAAAGGCACAGCCAATTGGATTTTCTGATTTTTTATTTTTTATCTCATCTTTATTACTTTATAAGTAACTCAGGGCAGTGAACATACACACTTCCCTCTCCTCCTTCCGTTTCCCCCCACAAGAACAACCTCGGCTGAGACAGAGTGACTAGCCTAAAGTCACCAAGCCTGCTTTCATGCCTAAAGTGGGACTAGAATTCTCAGTCACCTGGTTTCTAGCCTGATGCTTTAATCACAAGACCAAACTGTGTAAATTGTGTAAGGTAGAACAACATAGAATTTTAAAAACATGTGAAGTTTCTCTCCATCCCATCTTATACAACTGGCAGTTCTCAACTTAGCACAATTGGGACCAGAATTTCCATCGCTAAGTGATGTGGTTGTGAGTTGCACCTGATTTTATGACTTTTGGCTTGTTGGAACTCTCTTCAGAAGGCTGCAGATGGCGATCATATGACCCCAGGATTCTGGAACCATCTAAAGGTATACTAATTGCTAAACACACAAATTATGACCACAGGGATGCTGTGAGTCACAAGAGTCAGGACTAATGATAAGTCACTTTTTTCAGCACTCTCATAACTTTGAAAGTTTATTAATTGAATGGTTGTAAGTTGAGGACTATGTGTAAACAAAATCAAGGTGCATGCAGTTATTTTTTTCCTGTTTCTCAAGACTGTGTAACCTCTTGTGTAAATTCCCCCTTAACAGCTCCCTCCTTCCTTCTCCAAGGTCACCTCCATACTCCTTTACATCTGGCCAGGTAAACGTATTTTCAAACAAGGTAGCAAGTTGCAGGTACATAACATTTTTATTTTTAAGGCAACCCTATCAAGTTTATGTGATGTCTGGCAATATTCCAGTACATGCAGATGGCATTTCCACTTGGTTTTCTAACATGGTCATTTTCCTCTTGCTTTAAAAATTAGGAGAAATCAGACAAGGGATCTGACAGGCATGGAGAGTGTGGTCACAGGCATACTGGTATTTATGGGTCTATACTGCCCACCCCAAACTTCGTATATGAGCTAAGCAATGTTGAGAGTATGGTTCAGCCACAAGGTTTGCCAACTGCCTTTAAAGCCATAAAAACGGTTCATTGGCAGGACTGAATTCTTAAAAAAAATATCCATAGAAGATTCCAGCCAAGAAGGAATTGTCAAGATAGGATAAACAGAAAATGGAACTGACAATTTAGAAAGTATAGCATTTTTACCAATTATTACAATATTGTGTCTAGAGAACTAGGACACCAAAACTGGAGAACAAAATGTTCTTTTCTGAAATGAGAGGCTCAACAATTGCCATTTTTCAGCAGCCAAATTCAGTTGGTTTTCCCTTGCTCTCTTTCCAACTGTCTTCAAGAACAAGACCATAAGAAAACCACTGCCAACTTGAACATAGCTGAGAGTGACACAGGACTGTTGGGGCAACGGTTCTCCTGGTAATCCCTGAAAAAATGCCCCCAATGCACTGCTGTTAGTACATAAAGCCTTCATCTTGCTAGGCAGCACAATGAACAGCAAACTGTTAAGTTGATGAAGAATTTAAATGGATCAAGATTTCGGTTTCCCTCCATCTTTTATTCCCCTGTGCTGTTGCTAAATAGGAGCACTCGACCTGCAGAGAACTTTTATCAACCTTGGAGTGTAACAGTCAATTGATCCAGACAAGAATCAGTGCAGAGAAATAAAAAAAAAACCCAACCCCTTGGGTTATCTAAGTATCCTGATGTTATTTTACTAGACTGGAAGAGTCTGAGAATGACCTGATCCACTTATTGTCAATGTATTTTAGTGTGTATGAAGATACACATGTGCTCAGGTAGGCAGATGAGGAAACATGAGGGAGATGGGTGGTCCTCCAAAATGATAAACAAACAAATGAAAACATCATTCTTGGTGATCCCTTAAAAAAAATGAGAAAAAAGCACATGTCAAGGAATTAGAAAGACCCCTCTTCTCAGTGAGACCTTGGAGAGCTGCTGCCAACTGAAGCAAATAACATTAAACTAAATGGACAGTAAAGTGATCTGGCATAAAACATCTTGCTGTGAATCTCTATAGTTTTGGTTGATTTAAAAAGCTAAAAGCAGGATCTGACCTGTGAGCATTTTGATGGGAAAACATCAGGAAATTCCAGTACTATAGGACAAACCAGAAACTTTTTTTTTAAAAAATAACATCTTGGAAGTAAACAATAACAAATCACTTCCATGTTGCTGCCAAGAAGATTGAGCTGACTTCTCCATGAAGTCATCCAGAGTCCAGTCTGTCTTGAGATTTTACCTTTTTTGGGATCATAACTACAGAGATGAGCTTGAACTGCTTCCTGTTTTGCTGACTCAAGATCTAAGTAGGTTCTATCTTTTAAACAGTTTTCAAGTCAACATACATAAGAAGCACTTTCAGTGATTCAGGTGTTTCCTTCTAAGAATTGTTCTTCTATTTCCTATTTCCTTCTATGGCAGAGGGAGTTTAGTAATTTTTCTTTCCCCCTGAGATCATCACATAGCCAAGCAAGCTGGCAAAAGTTGCCTTCCGTGGATTGGGGGCCATTATTTAGTCTGCAAATCTTTTGGAAGGTCATAAATTAATCATCCATTTTGGCATATCCGAAAGGAGTTTGTTTCTCTGGCAAATTCAAAGTGCTGGCATCGAGCTTTACACCCTTAAAATGTTATTGTATCTGAAACTCCTAGTAACATGTGATTCTTCATCCATTTTATTTGTGGTCAAGGAACCTCCTTCTCTACTGCCCATTGCCATTTAAGTTGCAAAGGAACTTGAAAGGTAGGTATTGCCAGATACCATTCACTAGACAACCCAGTCAATTTTTTATCCTTTTTATTTCAGGCACAAGGGGAAAAATAAATTAGCATACCCTGCATTTTACACATTCTACTAAAGAAAATGCAATTTATTTTCCACACTCCTATCTTATTATTTTTCCTGTGCCTATTCTACTAGATTTGGTACTAACCAACCTTTGGAATGGAAGCAGCAATATGTAAATAAATTTGAGAACTTTACTGTGCACTACATTATGTTTGCTACAAGGACACAAGGAGGTTAGGTCATACTTTGCCCATCTGGTTTATTATTAGGTCATAGTCTTTGCCCATCTGGTTTAAAATAAATCTTCTTTGATCGGTAGCAGTTGTTCAACATATGGTCATGTCCAAAATGACATGCTTTGACACCACGGTGCAGGATGGGAGAAAAACAGCAAGGGAACCCCACTACTAATGCAGCATTTCTGTACAGGCTTATGGAAGAAAATAAAAATAAATTCTTTATTTTAATAATGTTGAATTTGTCTCTTCCTTTACCACCTAACTCAGTGATGGCAAACCTTTTAGAGACTGAGTGCCCAAACTGCAACCCAAAACCCACTTATGTATCGTCGGGTGCTGGGTGGGCATGGCCCATTGGGTGGGCGTGGCTGTGGTGGTAATGGAAAACTGGGTGGGACTAAAAAGTTCAGTCAATCAATTTCAACTTTGCAAGATATTTTTTCCCTGCAAGAAGTTGAAATTGATTGAACCTTTTTTTTTGCACACGGCGGTGGAGGCCTAAAGTGAAAAGGTTTTATAAAACCCAGCTGAAGGCCTGGGACTGGGGTGACGATGCACGTGCCCACAGAGAGGGCTCTGCGTGCCACCTGTGGCACCCGTGCCATAGGTTTGCCACCACGGACCTAACTGGATATGTCTGATCCAACCTATTATTTGGTTCTGTGGAAAGATCCCAGGGATGCAAAGGAAAAATCTAGCCCAAAGCTATGAGACTCTTGCTTACAACTTTCTTTGTCTCAAAATAACAGTAATGAGAACAAGATTCTCGGGTAGATGGTGCTAGAAGATGCTATAAAACATTAGAGGGGATCATACTATAAATTCATAATAGCAAAAAGGGGATCACAAAAAAATAATAACTAAGCAATCTATGAACTCAAGGTGATAGACAACTCCCAAGTTCCTTTTCTGTTCCCTTTCCTAAGCTCTGTGATTTGCAGAAAACCACTGTAATTATTTTCAGCATTTGAGGCTGAAAATAATGGTACTATAAGCCCTAAAAGAAGATTTATCATGTTTTTAATAATCCAAGAAACACCAAAATCCTCTTTTCAAAATGCAGGACAACAAAATCCAATCTAAGTTGGTCCCCAGTGTTATACCTTTCCCACTACTTCTTCCATTAAGTTCTTCCAAAAGATTGCCTGTCACTGATCTAGCTCACCTGAAGATGTAAAAGACTGTGTTCCATTATGTTTTGCTGAATAAACCACAATTGGCTGTGTTTACATAATATGCTCATCCATGAAATGTGGCTTTACAAACCAAAATGATTGGGTTTGCACATGTTAAATCCAACCCAAACAAACCATATACAGCACAATACTTATTTCAAAAAAGCCAAGGAAGAATATGCATGCATACACACCAACATGGTGGATTGACTTCTAAACCAATACACAGAATACCAACCAAAATCAAGTGCTGCAGACAAAATGTAGATTACACTTCCCTGAATTCCCAATTCCCAACATCTGAGTGACACTGGACTTGAAAATATAAATGCAGAGTGTCATGTTCTTCTCTCCCCACTTTTATTTTTAATCAGTCCTGCATTCTTCTGCCACTCAGTATCCGTGTATTGTTAGAAGTATTAGAATGGCATCAACTTTCATGTCCCGTTTGGTCAGGCAGACTATAAAAAACCTCTACATCCTCTTATCATGAAAATGGATGCCTCTATGAAGCCAGAAATCTTCAGAAAGCCACAGGAACCACAGATTACTTTTCTGTGACAGATTTAACATGGCAGCTACCCTTCTGGAACTCTCATTGGCTGCAAAATATCTCTAAACTCTAAGAAAAACAAGCAAGCAAATAAATAAAAGCCACATATCAGAAACCTTGATAGTAAAATTGGCTAGGCCATTCTCCTCTCTGCCACAGCAGCTACTGAAACAGCCTCCCTAACTTAGCTTTCCCTCCTCACTCCCACCCAGTAGCCAATTTCTGAATAGCTAATATAGTTTACTATACTATATTAGCTAATATAGTAGGTAAATTTTGAACTTATGAAAGCTCAGAAATTCTAGTAGCTTCAGCCTTCTCCTCCCAAGTCTGGAAAAATCACTCATCAACCCACCTGCAGGTTACTAGTTAGCTAATGAGACAAGCTGTCCTTCAAATTATTGCAAAGAGGGGGAGGCAGTGAATTATGGAGAGCAGATAAACATTTGCATAACTGTTCTCTATTACTCATGCTCTCTTTACTGTTCCCTTGCTAGTTGGATTTTTCCTGCATGTGAAGAAGCACTAAGAATAAGCTCCGTGGCCCCCAAATACCTTAGACACGATCTCCAGTCTGTCCAGATCAGCATCATTTTGTATACTATAATTGCAATTAGTTGATCAAGAGACATAATAGGATGAGCCAGTCCTTGAGAATGCCTGGAACAAGTTATAGAATTGCACAGTTCTAGGTGTCAGTTTCACAGAAAGCTTGAGGTATAACTTTTGTAGCTCTTTTAGAGCAAAACATAAAAATAACAACCTGCAACTAGCTAAGTGATATCAAGATTTAATGGACCAGTAAAAGGACCTGGAGATTATTCAGGACGGAATAGAGCACATTTGTTTTATCCGTGTACCTTATGTGGGAAGTCAATTAGCCTTAAGAGAAAAATGCCCCCAAAATGCAGCAAAATCAAACATTTTACCCACAACTTGGATGACAGCTTTGCAATTAGGCAATATCTGAGAATCCAACTATCAATACCACTCATGATAATCAATGACTAGAATACTGTTCATATAGAGCAGTGATGGCAAACCTTTTAGAGACGGAGTGCCCAAACTGGAACCCAAAACCCACTTATGTATCATCGGGTGCCAAGTGGGTGTGGCCCTTTGGGTGGGTGTGGCCAACTGGGTGGGCATGGCTGCAGTGGTAATGGCAGACTGGGTGGGACTAAAAAGTTCAATCAATCAATTCCAACTTTGCAAGAACTTTTTTCCCCCGCGAGAAATTGAAATTGATTGATTGAACCTTTTTTTTTTTGCACACGGTGGCGGAGGCCTAAAGCAAAAAAGGTTTTATAAAGCCCAGCTGAAGGCCTAGGACTGGGGCAACAGCATGCGTGCCACCTGTGGCACCCGTGCCATAGGTTCGCCACCACGGATATAGAGAGTATATCCTTATTTTTGAATGTCTCCCTCTGAAGCAGCCATCTTTCATTTTATTTGAGGTCAGTGGGAAACAATATAGCTTTCTGTATGCAAAGGAGATATTTGCCTGTATACATTGATAAAAGGTGCTTATCTCATTTGATAAATGTCAAAGTTCCCAGTCTGTGCCTATGTATAACCTTGTTCCATTTTATGGCAATCATATAGGCTTGGGCCTAGAAATATTTCTCTTTTATGTATCCATGACTGTATCTTTGGACTTTAAACCATTATTTCAACTCTCTCTTCGTCCTATTTTATAACTAGTCTCCATTGTTTTCAAGCGCAGCAAGAAAATCAGCAAAGATGCACCACCACTTAAGAAAGTGTTCCTCCATCCTCATATCCATCTTAATAAGTGTTAATAAATAGTTCATGTAGCTGTGAGAATGGTGGATGCATGGTAATCATTCTTCGTTCACGTCACTGTTACGGATTAAAACAAAACAGGAAAATTGTGAACAAAAAGTAAAAAAAATGTTCCTTAAATTAATGGCCTATTGTAATTATATTTGTTAATTAAATACAGAGGTAGCTGCTTCTGATCCAAGTCTGGTTAGCCTCATTAGACATAGAGACTTATGCCTGAAGATTACATCAACATTTTCAAGAAAACAGAATTTTCTAATTTCTCCTTTTTATATGTTCAGAGAGCTCCTGCTCCATACAGCTTGGGCCAAATTATAGAAAACTTTAATTTATTGTCCACCTCTTCTATGAAGGTCTCTACCTGATACAACTAGCACTTACTCTCCTTCCACCTAGAAGAGAGCCTGGGAAGAAATCATAGTCCCAACTGCACTCCTAATCATCTCCATCTTACGACGCAGCACTCACTGAGATGTTCCATCAGGGCTGTTTTCCTTGGACAGACACTTCTGCCAAGTCATCTATAACTGAACACCAGCCAGCTTTCAGCTGTGCAAACTTGCATTTAATTAATAGACAGAATGACACTCAACCCAGCTCAGTATCTTCAAGCTATCTTCTAGGGACCCTCTGGGTTCCTCAGTGAGAAATCATAAATGATGCACAAGGACTTTTGCATAAAAAGGTTACCATGCATCTTACTCTATAATGTGACCTTTATCAAAAGTTTTCAAGGGAGGATTAATAAAGGGCACATTCCCAGATAATATAATGGCCTAGCAAGCCTGATCAGGGAATGGTATTTGTGTTCAGTGCAAAATCTTTTGCAAAGAACATGCAGCTCTTATAAGAGTTCCCAAATTTATTTTAAACAATTTGTATATCCAGGAATCAAGTCAGCAGCTAGTAAATTGAGCTGGGTAAACAATACAATGCTTAGTAAATCAAGAATATATCAACAAGGAAGTAAAAAGGTCTTGATGCAACAGAGAAAAATTCTACAAGATGAGTAGCAATCCATCAAAAGCTGTACTTTTCTTACTGTAAAGCTCAGTCGCCTCAAGGCAAAGGGATAAGGCAGTGTCCCTGTTAAAGGTAACGTTGAAAAACATGCAATTAAAGATAAAGAACAAGGGTAGTGTCAATATTAAGGTGCAGAACAGGGCTCAGAAAAATCCAGGTTCAAATGTAACTTGATCATAAACTTCATAGCCAGTCATGATTGCTTATTCCAACCTATTTGTTGTTGTTTGGAGGAGAAAATTTGAAACCCCCTTGAACTCCTGAAGAAAAATAAGCATAAATGCTATAAATACCCACATTAATCAAAGACAAGTAAAAAGGCATATTTATTCCTTGCACCTTCTGCAAGTGTCTATTTTGATGCTTTCTCAACATCTGCTGGAGACCCTATTGATAAAAAAGATATAAAAAGCTTTTCTTCATCTGTGCAAGCTCATGTGAAATGTAACTTTTTGATATTGGACAAACCCACAGCTATGTGTGCCAATTAGCCCTTTTTATTTTCTTGGATACTAAGGCTTTCTCTTTTCAAATAAGATTCTCCATGGGTTGTATACAAAACCCTTTCTCTGGAAAGGCAGTTGTCTCCCTAAAAATTAATTAGCATCATGTGTTTTCATGATAATCATACATTAAAGTTCTATTATCAAACACAGCACAGTGAGCAACAGGGCATGTCTACGTCTATATGGTTTCCCCTCGGCCATTTCTTCACCTCCTCAGGAGAATCACCAGCAAAGGATCATTAAGAATTAGAAATACATCAGAATTCCCACTTTACCATCTGATCATGGCCACAGAAACTTCACTGTTTAAACTCCTGTGTAGCAAATAGGTGAAACTGCCTACTGCAAGAAGCACAACCCAAAATTCATATTGTAAATATTTAGTTCTGAAGAATAAGAAAACAAGAGCAAGGACTAACCAGTGGTCCTTCAAGAATCACTCAGAAACAAACACCCAGATCAAATTCCCATCTTGCTAAGGAAAGCCCAAGACAATGGACGCAATACGAACTGATTAGACCCACTCACTCCCGAAAGAAAAGCTGAGTGAAGAATGAAGGTACCAGGTACCAGCAAACCACTTCTGAAAATTTGGAGCCGGATGCTTTTTGATTCCAATGTTCCTTCACCTGTTCTTCTTTTTGGGGTTCCTGATTCAGGCAGGAACCCTGCAAGAAAAGTACCCCATCCAGAGCAGGAAATGACACAAATGTCCTTTACTCTTGCTGATGCAAAAAAACCAGATGGACACAAATTTAATAATCTCTTGTCACATTTTTAAATCTCGCATGTTGAACATTAAGGATCAACATTAATGGAAGAGGAAGGGATTTAGTGATCTATTTGACATGAACAGCCCTGTAAGTGTAAGGATTTGTCTCTTGGGACCCTTGCCAAGTTATTGAGCTTTTAATAGGGTTAAAAAGAGATAAAATGCATGCAAATTTAGAATACTGTCAGAAAAGAACCAAAGAGAAAGAAGACACCAAGTCACAGACAAAACATATATGCATTTTTTTTTATTTGTACCTTTCACTGAACAGCTAAGAGCTCTGTAGGCATCTGGACAGCAAAGAGCATTTGATAAATACGTGCCCAATGATTCTAGCTTTTCTAGAGAAAGCAGAATCTATCTGTACAGTGCTCACCTATAAGGTAAACCAGATTTTGGAGAATCCTGGCATACATTTCAGAGACTATTTTTTTCTATATGGGTCTTTCTGTTAATGAAATTAAGCTCAAGCTGAAATGTTAATCTTAGCATATTGTCTTAGCTGAATTTCTGTCTCATATCCCTTATAACAGGGGTCCCCAATCCCTGGGCCATGAACTGGTACCGGTCCACAGCCTGCTAGGAACTGGGCCATGCAAATGGCGGGTGAGTGAGCAAAGCTTCATCTGTGCATGCGCAGGATTTGTTGCACATGAAACCATTCCTCCCCGGTCTGTGGAAGACAATTTTTCTTCCAAAACCGTTCCTTGGTGTCAGAAAAGTTGGGAAGCACTGCCTTATAAAACTGGATTGAAAATCAGATTTGGGTTATATTTAAAAAATAACCCTATTTTGGGGGGGTAAGATTTGCCACCTTATATTTTTATCATGCAGAAATGTATGATAAATAGTAGCCAAGATTTTTTTGTGCAATGACAGGGAAATTTTTCTTTCTATAGCTATCTAAAGCTGCTGATTCATGTCGCTGAAGAGCCACTAAATAAAAACATACCACAAAATCCAAACTATATAAATTAAAGTTATAAATGAATTACTGTGGAAAAAACAGCAATATAATCATGCAGATCTTGAAAACTAGCCAATTTATTATCACGTAAGATTTCATGGGTGGTAGGGTATACTGTATTAGATAAACGAAGTGGCTAGTGATCTATAACACATGAAAACAAACTGCTTAAATTTTAAAATGTACAGGGGTTCTATTTGTGCTGCAAAATACTATTAAGGCTTTCTTTCTAGAATTATAAACAAACTTTAGAGCAATACTGAAACTCGCCACAGAACAACTCTGCTGGACCAGTGTTTGCAAGGAGGAAACATTAAGAGTTTCATTCAGCAGAACCCAGCTAGATATGTTTTCACCATGGATGCACAACCAGGGGTTGATTTCTGGCTTCAGAGTCAGTGCTGGAATGGACACAGCCCCCTGAGTGGGTTGAAGGAAATGGTTAAGCTTTGAAGATGCTTAAAGTACATACTTCACTCCTCGAACTGAGTCCCCTTCCTTCAAACTGGGCTCTATTAAACTGAAGTTCTTGTCATGCCAAGCAAAGCCTGGTGCCTGAGGTGATGGAGATGGCACTCTTCTTAATGAATCCCTTCCACTACTCACCCCACTCCTGATGCTGCACATCTAACAGTGGCAGCCACTGAATAAGCATTGCTAGGGAGCAGCTCCATCTATGCCAGGGGTGTCAAACTCACAATGTCACGTGACGTGTCGTGATGTATCACATCTTTTTTGCTATTACTGGCAATGGGGTGGGCGTGCTTTCGGTATGGTGCATCCGGCCCGTGGGCCAGCAGTTTGACACCCCTGATCTATACTGATTCTTGGAGCCTGCTACTAGTTCTAGCATGTTCAGGATGCAGGGAATGTATGATCACAGGGAGAGGGACAGTGGTTGGTACATTCCACTTCATTTCCTCACAGTGTGTTTTATCTATGGACTCCTGCAACTTGGATCTTCTAAAGTGCAGTTATCAAACTTTTCCTGTGCTCAAACTTTGTACTGAGTTCACTTCTCCTCCTTGTACCAACACAGTGACAGCTGCAAACACCAACTACAATTGCCCAGTAAAACTGCAGCCAGTGCACTATAGCGATCCAAGGAGAATTAGATAACACATGGCTTGTAGAAGGGACAGGTGGGATGGAGGGGTGGAGAGTAAACACTGCCTCTGCCGCAGATCTCCAATAGTCATTCCATATAAACTGCAAGCTGTTTGCTTAGCTATCAATGAAGCAAGTTAACAGGATGAAGACTACAAAGGGAGGCTGTAATCTTTGATGGAACTCTGCATCTCCCCCCCCCCTCAGCTCTGTGTGTTTGTTGTCTATTCTGTTTGGGCCCAAAGTGTCAGAGAGCTCTGATTTAGATGTGTGCATGAGAAAGAGAGAAAACAGACAGTAGTTCTTTCCTTGGAAGGAAGCAGTTTGGAGGAGAAAGGGTTTTTAACCTTGCTCACGCAGGATTTCTTTCTCCAGAAGTGGCTAAGCTGTCTCCACAGTTAATGGTCAGGGCTGAAAGAGGGAGTTCTCTTACATGCTAGCAAAACAAACAAAAACACCTCCTGACAGAGAACTTTGTCAAGGTGGCGATCTTTATGCTGAGAGGGCTATCATAAAGGACAGCTCCCCAGACAGTAATGTCCAACACATGACATCTCAATTAAGAAGCCGTTCCACCCACGTATATCTTTTAGACCAGCGTTTCCCAACCTTAGGAACTTGAAGATGCGTGGACTTCAACTCCCAGAATTCCCCAGCCAGCATAGCTGGCTGGGGAATTCTGGGAGTTGAAGTCCACGCATCTTCAAGTTCCTAAAGGTTGGGAAACGCTGTTTTAGACCGATGTTTACTTTTTTAAAAAACCATAGGGGAGAGGCAAACGCTATTCCCCCCCCCCAGCCTCCCAAACAGTGTTCAGTTTCCAACCGCATCTCTGACCTTTTGGCCTTTGCTGGAATAAGAAAGAAAGTACTCTTAATTGTCTGGCCGGCTCTCAGAAATAGGAAGGGACGATTTTCCAAAGCAGCCCGCTGCAATTTAGAAAAAAGATGAACTTGGCTCCTGAAACATCACTCGACTCGTTTCCCGAACAAGCCCGTGCCCGCAAACCCCAGGAGAAAAGTCGGCTGCCGGTAAAAACAACTCCTAACCACGCTCCCCCTTCCACGGATGCACGGAGAGCCGGGAGAGAACCCCGCTCTCGCGGGCTCCCTGGAGAGACAGCTCGTCAAGGAAAGCGTCAGGCGGGGAAGGGAAATCTCCAGGCACGAGGAGGTTCTCCGGAGCAAGTGGCTCTCGGAAAACACCGTGCAGAAGAGAGCGTCTGAATGCCTCCGACCGGGAAGGAAACGGGGAAGGGAGGGGGGGCTGGGGAGAACGGAACGGACCTGCGCGGCTCCAATGGCAAGAGCTTTAAAAAGGGGAGGGAAGAAACCTGCCAGCGGATCCAGCCGGGAAAACCAAGCAGCCAGTTCTAGGGAAAAGAAAAGCGAAAGAAAACGGACGCCCGTCCTCTCTTACCGTACATGGCTCAGCTGACCCCGCCGGCCGCCGGCCCGCTCTCCAAACTCCAGCTCCGCGGCGCTCGTTCGCTCGCTCTGCCTCTGCGGCGCCTCTGGCGTTCATTCAGCCTTCGCGGCGCAGCCAGGAGTGGGCGGAACCAGGAGGGAGCATGAATGAAGCGACAAAGCACACGCAGGCGGCGGCGGCGGCGGCGGCACAATAGCGGCCCCTTCGCAGGCGGCGGCCGATGCTCGCTTTGCGCATGAGCGAGGGATAGGGTGGCGACCGGCAGGAGGCGGTCCCTTTTCCGGTGGACACGCCCCCGCGGACATCCGGGAGGGAGGAGGGGCGCATCCGAAACGCTTGTTGCACCAACTCGTTGTTCTCATAATGCACAGGATGTTTTTGCTGTGGTGTTGTGGCGAGGGGAGCCTTCTGTGTACCATGGTAAGGGGTCACGGTATTGGTAGTCCAAAAGGTTTGGTTGGTGCCGGCATGGGAAGAATTGGGTTTTCGAGATTAGAAGCCAAGAAGTGCTACAAGCAGTGGGATTTTCAGTTGAATCCCCAAGGGATCATTATTCTGAGTTACTCATTCTCTTGGTTTGATGTATTATTATTTTTAAAAAATGATTAGTTTTGTCAATTAACTCTTAACCCCATAGTCAGCTTTTTTTAACCTCAGCAATTCTAAGATGCATGGACTGCAACTTCCAGCATTCTTCAGCCAGCATGCTGGCTGGGGATTTGTGGGAGTTGAAGTCCGCATATCTTAAAAATTGAGAAATAATGGATATGTCTTATCCCCCCCCCCCATTAAGCTCCATCTTCAACTTGCTTCAAAGCATGTGATACCCATTACCATTGTAATGGAGTTCATCCATCTTGCTCCTTGTTCTCTTGCCTTCCACTTTCCTAAACATTATGAGACCAGGGTTTCCAAGTCTTTGCGTAATATGTGCAAAATACACACTATAACTTGAGCCGGATCACTTATGCTACGACCGAGAACTCTAGACAGATTTGTTCTATGATCCATTTGTTGTCTCTCTGGCTGCCCTTAGTGTTTTCCTTAGTTTTCTCCAGCACAAAGTGCCAATTCAACTTCCAGTATCAGAGGTTCTTGTACACACAGCATATCTTCTAAGTCAGAGGTCCCCAACCTTTTGGGCACCAGGACCGGTTCTGTGGAGAGGTTTTTCTGCAGACCGGAGGGGGCATGGTTTTGTTGTGTGCCTGCATCTCGTGGATGGGGCTTTCCTTGTTTGTTTGGCTTGGTTGCTGGCAAGCCACGGTCCAGTACTGGTCCACAGACCGGGGTTGGGGACATCTGTTCTAAGTTACCTTGAATGTTGACCTCCCTATTAACACAGAATTTGTGTATACACTTTTTATCTTTGATCTCCCTTGAATCAGTTACTGTTTGACCATTGATTTCCTTTAGCACGCTAATTTGAAGTTCAAACCCCCTTATGAGTCTGGAGATCTTTCAAAAAGCTTTAATTTGCTTTTCTGTTTTTTTTTCCATCTCCAGTGTCTTTACAGATGTTGTCATAATACTGCTTCTTTCTTTTAGGAGGTCTCTGAAATTCTTAAGATCTTTCCTGAGATATCTGCCTTTCTTAGCTTTGGTTTCTCTTGTCTTTTGGACATTTTCCAAATTGTTGTAACACATAATTCGTTTTGCTCTGTTCATATTGGGCAGTATCTTTTCACATTTGTTCTT
The DNA here is from genome assembly GCF_964194415.1 of Vipera berus. Taxonomy (NCBI): domain Eukaryota; kingdom Metazoa; phylum Chordata; class Lepidosauria; order Squamata; family Viperidae; genus Vipera; species Vipera berus. The sequence goes on along the minus strand of NC_138202.1, from coordinate 336,127,919 downwards.
TACTGCTTATTTGATTTCACTCTGCAGCTCCTCTGGTTCGCTATTGGTTAGATTCAAAGCAGTTCCTTATGTTCTTCTTGAAATTGATCGTTATATGTCATATTGACTTCGTTTTTCCACTTTGGTTGGACAGTGTGTGGTCTGTTCTACAATTAGCCCGTAGCCAGATTTGTTATAACTGGGCTCTTTCACCCCTTAGTACAAATAATATAGCCAGTTTTATTTCTGTGTGCTCTGTCTGGTGGTGTCCATGTATATAGGCATTGTTTTGGTTGTTTGAAGAATGCAGTGAGAATGAAGAAATCATTGGATTGCTATATTCTTCCTGGCTATGGTAGCAAAGCCATTATTTTTCTGGTTTTGGATTGTGTGTGTGTGTGTGTGTGTGTGTGAGAGAGAGAGAGAGAGAGAGAGCACTAAATAGTAAACATTAAGATGTTCTTACTGAAAGTGTCTAGTTCTGAACCATTTCAAAATTTGCTGGTACACTGGATGGCTTAGGCCCGGGATACTTGCAGGACCGTCTGCTACCGGGGACGACTTCCCATCGCCCAGTGCGCTCACACAGAGAGGGCCTCCTCAGGGTGCCGTCGGCCACACAATGTCGGCTGGCGACCCCCAGGAGGAGGGCCTTCTCTGTGGGAGCACCAGCACTCTGGAACCAACTTCCCCTTGAGCTTCGGATGGCCCCGGACCTCCGGTCCTTTCGCTGCGACCTCAAAACTTTTCTCTTCCATCAGGCTGACCTGGATTGATGATGGGTTTTTAAATATGTTTTAATTTTTAACTGTAGTTAATTTATTTTGGGGCTGTTATTTAATTCTTTTTAATTTTTGTATTGTTGTTTTTTATTGTTGTAAGCCGCCCTGAGTCCTTCGGGAGATAGGGCGGCATATAAGTCCCAAAAATAAATAAATAAATAAAAATAAATGTCAATGGGTAGTCAATTTGTTTCATGTTTCATCATGTTGAGCTTTCCCATGTTCATGCTTTTTACATGTTTTCACTATAATTCTGTGTTTGCAGCTTCAGATTTTCTTTTCTTTCTGGTATTATCAACAACTAGAAGTCCAGACAGCTTTAATCTAATAACATCATAAACACCATTAGTATTCAAAAAATCCTCAGTTTTTCCTTCTTCCATCTGAGGGGCCATGTCTGGCATTGTATTGTTAATCGCTTTTTTTTGCCCATCCACATGTTTTTTCCTAGTAAAAGACAGAAATAGCTTACCACTGCCTTCTCCTGTGCAGTTTTGAATGGTGCCATTATTGTTGTCACTAAAGTGTTAATCTGTCACCAGCACCTTCCTGTATTGTGAAATTGAACAATACAAGGACTGCAATGAAATGATAGGAATGATAGTACAAGTAATGGCAGGAGCCCTCTTTCATTTCTCCACATACATAGAATTTCATCTCACACTTGTCAGTGTGGCTGCTTAATAAAAATGCCCTCTTCTCTAAAAATTTTCCAAAGGCAATTTCATCTGAAAAGCATGACCCTTTGTTAAGTAAGTGTCAATCATTGGAGAGAATGTGTCATTTGCATACAGCATCATATTCATGTACCAGTTGAGATGTTTACACCTGGCCCACAAATGCAAATCAGTGGGTCAGAACTCCTGAAATATTTCACTTCGTGAAATATCCCAAAATATTTTAACTCTGTATTCAGTATTTAACACACATCAAGTATTTTCACCCAGAAATATTTTCATCCAAGAAATAAGCATTGTTTTTAGTCAGCCAATGAAGTGGTTGTTCAAAGAGCTGATAAAAGGTTGCATTTAAGATTATGCCCATGATGAGCAAAGAGCTAATTAGAGAGAAAATCAAATATAAGGAAATAGTGCTGCAGCAATTATAGGAAGTTGTCTACACCAGGGATACTAAACTTGGGAGTATTCTCCTGCTGGGGATATAAAGAAATTCTAAGTGGGAGAAAGAATGTGACGTGCTTAGCAAAATTATCAGTGTAAAAAAATATTGGGATTTTCAGACAAAGATCTAATGAACTGGGATGTAGCAGTGGAGCAGTGGGCTAATGCCTCCTTAAGTAACACCAGCTGCCTGCATTTAGTGCAGGTTCGAGTCCCACCAGGCTCAAGGTTGACTCAGCCTTCCATCCTTCCGAGGTAGGTAGCCTTCCATCCTTCCGAGGACCCAGATTGTTGGGGGCAATAAGCTGACTTTGTAAAAACGCTGCTTGGGGGCCCCCCGAAAGCCCTAATAAGCAGGCATATACATAGAATGAAGGCTATTGCTAAGCACATTGATTTGTGCTTCTTAGATTTTAAGCTGCCCTGAGTCTTCAGAGAAGGGCGGATATAAATGGGATTAAAAAAAAAAAGTTGAGGATGGATGAGGGAACTGATTAGATGATCAGGGCAGATGTGACTTCTGGGAAGAACTGAAGACAGCTCTTCAAAAGCTGAGCCAGTGAATGTGGCAAAGATCAAGGAACCAGTGAATAGACCACTTCCTTGGAACCTCTCTGGATAAGAAAAGGATGGAAGAGCACCCACATGTGCCCTGAGTGGCTGCTCCTCATGAGGAGAACATAGGACAGTGGTTTTCTGTAGGTTTGAGGACCAGGAGATAACAAGATTAGCCATCTTGTTGGCAACTGTAGCACAGCCTTTGAAAGAACATTTAGTTTAGAAATCTTACTTTTACGCTCACTTTCAGTAATTGCTCATTAACTACTTCTAGGTTATTAGAAACCTTTGGAATGTCAAGTTTGAAAATAATGGACGAGCCTTCAGTCTTGAACAAAAGAACATATTAATCATAGACTTAAGAATTTAAAGAATCTTAAAATAAGCAGCAAAAGGCTAAATAAGATTTGATCTTAGAATGTTATAGGGTTCAGATAAAATTGGAATATTGAAAATTTTACAATAAGATTTTGGAATTTTCACTAATAAACTGGAGTATGTTGAATTTTGCAAGACCATAAGAAAATGTATCCAAGAAGAAACACGTCAGTTTAATGTGAAGCTTGTGAGAAAAAGGCAATTGAAGAAAACAAAGGGATTAATAAAGCAAAATGCAAGCATATATATACAAGAAAGAATGTTTTTGCATTAAAACGTGAAGATGGCTCTGTGTGTAGAACAAGACTGGAAATGTTAGAAATAACCAGAAAATTTTATTCAGAGCTATACAAAGATCAAGATCAGTATCAATACCCATAAAAGAGGAAATGTCAGATATTCTACTGGAGGAAGTTTAAAGTGCCAAAAGATCAATAAAAAATGGCAAAGCTTCAGGAAATGATTATGTTACGGTTTAAATGCTGAAAGCTGGTGGTCACAATTTACACAAGATACTAGTAAAACTATACTTGAGATGTCTTTGAGAAGAAAAAATACCCGATGCATGGAAAAATGCTGAAGTGATTCTTATACATAAGAAAGGGGCCCAAGATGATTTAAAGAAATATCGTGCAATAAGCCTTCTTTCAGTCATCTTCAAGGCTTTCACCAAGATAATAGCAAAAAAAATATTGAGAACATTAAATGATGCACAACCAAAGGAGCAGGCAGAGTTCAAAAGTGGCTACAGCACAACAGATCACATCCAGGTTGTTCAGCAAGTCATTGAAAGGCACAACGAGTACACCATGCCTCTCTGTATAGCTTTCATTGACTATGAAAAGGCTTTTGACTCAGTATTCTAGCAAGCAATAATTAATGCATTGCTCAGCCAAGGCATAGACACTGCTTACATAAACTTACTACAATCAGTATATGAAAAAGTGGTGACAATTTGCCATAATGATCTTAAAGTGGAAGTCGACATAGAACAAGGTGTACAGCAAGGCGATACAATATCACCTATCCTTTTCTCAGTTGCTTTGAAGAAGAATTTTACAAACTATACTGGGCAAAAGATGGAATAAAAATCAATGGCACCTATTTAAATCACATAAGATTTCCAGATGATGTAATTCTCTCCTCACAAGATCCAAAGACATACAAGCAGGAGAAACATTTGGCTTAAAAATCAATCTAAAAAAGAGCCAGGTTATGTTTCATAAATTCACCAAAGAAAGAAAAAAAAATTATATCTCGAGAAGAACTAGACATAGTAGACCAGTATATATACCTTGGCCAATGGATCTGAATTGTAGGTGATACAATAAAGGAAATTCAATGGTGTGTTAGATATGATTGGCAGCAGTGGTGGGATTCAGCCAGTTCGCACCACTTTGGCAGAACCGGTAGCTAATTTTTTGTTGCCCAGGCCCAGAATGGACTTCCCAGAATGGAAGTGGCATCCACACAGAGAACCGGTTGTTCACATATTTGAATCCCACCACTGGTTGGCAGGCATTCGGCAAGCTAAGCATAATTTTCAAGAACAACCTGCCCCTATACCTGAAGAGAAAAAAAATTGATCAGTGTGTGCTACCTTCTTTAACATATGCCAGTGAAACATGGACACTAACCTCATGATCGATACAAAAGCTATGAGTGGTGCAAAGAGCCATGGAAAGATCCATACTTGGCATTACAAGGCAAGATAGAAAGACCTGTACATGGATTAGAGAACAAATGAAAGTATGCAATATCATCAAGAGAGTAAAAGAATTAAAATGAAAATGAGCTGGTCACATAGCAAGAAGAACAGATGGCAGGTGGACTAAGGCAGTCATAGAATGGATCCCATTTTGATAAAAAAAAAACATCCATGAAAGAGACCTAAAACAAGATGGATCGATGACATCAGCAAGTATCGCGGTCCCAATTGGCAAAAGAAAGGTTGGGACTGTATTGGTTGGAAAAATGTGGAAGAGGCCTTCATCCTGCAGTGGATAGACAGTGGTTAAAATGATGATGTGATTATGATGGTGATGATGATGATGACATCCTCTAGCAAGCCAACAAGCAAGGTATAAGGCAAAAGCTCTCTGTGGTTTCTCACAGCAGTTGGAATTCATGTAGATAGCTACTGCACGTAGAGGTACATATTCAGTCATAATCATGCAATCAAACTTCATTACAATCATGAACCAGCATAAGCCATGATAATTAACAATCAGAATATTACCTAATATTACCTAATCCTCTTAAAATCTACCAAGCAGCCTGAAGATATAAGCAATAGTTCACTTCTGTGAAAAACTTTGTTTTGCTTATTCTGAATCTATTTTCAGTCAATTGGTCAGAAGCCTTATAGTATAGTTTTGTGAATGGAAGAGCAACATTTCCCACACTGCTCTTCATTTTATGAATTGCTGTATTCTTCCACCTCCAATATCTGAGGGGCTGTCACAAAGAAGGGGGTGTGTGTCAACTTATTCTTAAAAGCATATAAAGGCAGAACAATAAGCAATGGTTGAAATTAATTGAGAAATTTCCTGATTGTGAGAACAAATAATCAGTGGAACAAACTCCAGGAGTTTTGGGTGTTTCATTACTGCAGGTTTTTAAGAAGAAATTGGACAACCATTTGTCTGAAATGGTATAGAGTTTCCTGCTTCAGCAGAGGTTTGGACTAGAAGACTCTAAGGTCCCTTCCAATTCTGTTATTCTGATCTAAAATCTAAATCTAAATCTGTTTTTTTTTGTGTTCTGTATTGCCTTTCTAGCCACCTTTCTTCATAAACAAGCAGTACTTGTCTTATGATAATTTTGGCAGCCTTTTTTAAAAAAATAATTTCTGGGAGGTCACAACCAGAACGGTCACATATCCATCAATACTGGTTGGCTTCACAAAATATTCTTAAGTTGAATTAACATGTTTTCTGAGGATGCAAAAGTAACACAATAAAGATTGCTCAATGTACATTGTATAGCGACTGGCTGTTGGCCCTATATGGTAAACCAGACTAAGAAACAGACACCATGCAGACCTAAAGCTACTTTTATTAGAATAGCCATTGTAACAGAATTTTGCAAATCTAAAAGTGCTTCCCTTTCTTTCTCTTTTACCTTCCTGTGAATTTGGGGGTGGGATATCTGAGGCATTTTCATAAATTAGTTTTTTGGTCCAGACTCAGGACTCATTTACATGATCATTGTTTTAGTAATCTTCCCTCCATACTCTGTATCCTTCATACTCACTCACTCATCTTTCCATGACACTCACTGGCATGGAAAGAAAGAAAAGTAGTGGAGGAGAGACAAAGCATTATAAAATGAATGGCTATTATCTTAAATAAGAACACTGCATTGTACTACCATGTTTTGCTGCACATTCTATTTGTATATTAATACAGCAGCATCACTTCTAAGTTACATTTCCCAAGCTGGCAAAATGCCTCTTGTTGCAGCAAATAGACCATTAAGTCTTATTTACCCGAGCTTCATCTGAGTTCACAGTCTCATCACTCTACCATCTAAAGATGTATATGACTAGCAAGAATAGAATTTATCGTGACTAAAGAGACAATTCATCTCAGAGGAGGGAGTGAGGCAGTGCACTCTCAGGATTACAAATGCAATCCCTCAATGACACCATAATTGCAGGTGTCTGCAGTGCAGATAGATTTAATGGACATAATTATGAAGGTGAGAATGTCTCCTTGCAGCAAGCAAAAAGATGAGAGGAGTGATGGCCCCGTGATGGAGCACCACCTTGCATGTACAAGTCCAGGTTCAAAGTCTGGCTTACCTATCTAAAAGGATCACAGAAGTAAAACTGAGAAAAGAAAATCCATTATGACCCACCCAGCTGGGAATAGTGGTACAGGTAGTCCTCAACTTACAACAGTTTGTTTAATGACCGTTCAAAGCTGCAACATCACTGAAAAAAGTGGTTTATGATTGTTTTCCACACTTGCAACCGTTGCAGCATCCCCATGGTCACGTGATCAAAATTCAGACAGTTGGCCACTGATTCATATTTATAATGATTCCAGTATCCAAAGATCATGTGATCACCTTTTGCGACTTTCTGACAAGCAAAGCCAACGGGTAAACCAGATTCACTTAACCATGTGACTAACTTAACAACTGCAATGATTGACTTAACAACTGTGTCAAGAAAAGTCAAAATGGGGCATAACTCACTTAACAAATGTCTTGCTTAGACATAAATTTTGGGGTCAATTGTGGTCGTACGTCAAGGACTTTGTGTAGTTGAACAAGCATATTTTCAAAGCATTTATATAAAGCATTCATATAGGGGGGCCATTAGGTGACAGCAAAGAATGTAATTATCCTGTATCTTTTTCCTACCATTTAGAGATAAGAGGAATGTAACCAAATTTTTACGGGCATTAGTAGGGGCTAGTATAAATTTAAGGGCTACAGAAGAGAGAAAAAAATCTAATTTGAAATCACATTAATACTTGAGGGTAAATCTTTGTTGTTGTTGTTAGTTGCGAAGTCGTGTCTGACCCATTGCGACCCCATGGACAACGTTCCTCCAGGCCTTCCTGTCCTCTACCATCTTCTGGAGTCCAGTTAAGGCTCATGCCTACTACTTCAGTGACTCCATCCAGCCATCTCATTCTCTGTCATCCTCTTCTTCTCTTGCCCTCAACCTTTCCCAGCATTAGGCTCTTCTCCAGTGAGTCCTTCCTTCTCATTAGGTGGCCAAAGTATTCGAGTTTCAACTTCACGATCTGGCCTTCTAAAGAGCAGTCAGGGTTGATCTCCTCTAGGACTGACTGGTTTGATCACCTTGCAATCCAAGAGACTTGCAGGAGTCTTCTCCAGCACCATAGTTCAAAGGCTTCAATTCTTTGGCGCTCAGCCTTTCTTATGGTCCAACTTTCACAGCCATACATTGCAACTGGGAAGACCATAGCCTTGACTATACGCACTTTTGTTGACAGGGTGATGTCTCTGCTTTTTAGTGTGCTGTCTAGATTTGCCATGGCTTTCCTTCCCAGGAGCAAGCATCTTTTAATTTCTTGGCTGCAGTCCCCATCTGCGGTGATCTTGGAGCCCAGGAAAACAAAATCTGTCACTACCTCCATTTCTTCCCCATCTACTTGCCAGGAATTGAGAGGGCCAGATGCCATGATCTTGGTTTTCTTAATGTTAAGTTTCAACCCAACTTTTGCACTCTCCTTCTTCACCCGCAACAAGAGGCTCTTTAGTTCTTCTTCACTTTCTGCCATTAGAGTGGTATCATCTGCATATCTTAGGTTGTTGATATTTCTCCCAGCAATCTTAATTCCAATTTTTGATTCATCTAGCCCTGCCTTTCTCATGATGTGCTCTGCATATAAGTTAAACAGGCAGGGCGATAGTATACAGCCTTGCCGGACTCCTTTCCCAATTTTGAGCCAATCAGTGGTTCTGTGTCCAGTTTTCACTGTTGCTTCTTGACCCGCATATAGGTTTCTCAAGAGAGAAATAAGATGGTCTGGTACTCCCATCTCTTTAAGAACTTGCCACAGTTTGTTGTGATCCACACAATCAAAGGCTTTAGCATAGTCAATGAAGCAGAAGTAGATGTTTTTCTGGAACTCCCTAGCTTTCTCCATGATCCAGCGCATGTTGGCAATTTGATCTCTAGTTCCTCTGCCTCTTCGAAATCCTGCCTGTACTTCTGATAGTTCTCAATCCACATACTGCTGGAGTCTAGCTTGAAGGATTTTAAGCATAACTTTACTAGCATGTGAAATGAGTGCAATGGTGCGATAGTTTGAACATTCTTTGGCACTACCTTTCTTTGGAATTGGAATGTAAACTGATCTTTTCCAATCCTGTGGCCACTGTTGAGTTTTCCAAATTTGCTGGCAAATTGAGTGTAGAACTTTTTTACTACATCGTCTTTTAAGTTTTTGAATAGCTCAGCTGGAATACTGTCACCTCCACTAGCTTTGTTGTTGCTCAGCTTTTCTAAGGCCCATTTCAATTCACGTTCTAGGATGTCTGGCTCGAGGTCAGTGACCACCTCATCGTGGTTATCAGGGACATTAAGCTCATTCTTGTATAGTTCTTCTGTGTAATTTTGCCACCTCTTCTTAATCTCTTCTGCCTCTGTTAGGTCCCTGCCATTTTGGTCCTTTATCATGCCCATTTTTGCATGAAACGTTCCCTTCATCTCTCCAATTTTCTTGAAGAGATCTCTAGTCCTCCCTGTTCTATTGTTTTCTTCTATTTCTTTGCACTATTCATTTAAGAAGGCATTCTTATCTCATCTAACTATTTTTTGGAATTCTGCATTCAATTGGGCGTATCTTTCTTTTTCTCCCTTGCCTTTCGCTTCACTCCTGTCCTCAGCTATTTGCAAAGCTTCCTCAGACAGCCATTTTGCTTTCTTGCATTTCTTTTTCTTTGGGATGGTTTTAGTTGCTACCTCTTGTACAATGTTGCAAACCTCCGTCCATAGTTCTTCAGGCACTCTGTCTATTAGATCTAATTCCTTAAATATATTTGTCACCTCTACTGTATATTCATCAGGGATATGATTTAGTTCATACCTGAGTGGCCTAGTGCTTTTTCCTACTTTCTTAAGTTTAAGCCTAAACTTTGCAACGAGAAGCTCATGGTCTGAGCCACAGTCAGCTGCTGGTCTTGTTTTTATTGACTCTATAGAGCTTCTCCATCTTTGGCTGCAGAGCACATAGTCAGTCTGATTTCTGTGTTGACCGTCTGGTGATGTCCATGTGTAGAGCCGTCTCTTGGGTTGTTGGAAAAGAGTGTTTGCTATGACCATCGTATTCTCTTGACAAAATTCTATCAGCCCTGTGCCATTTTGTACTCCAAGGTCAAACTTGCCTGTTATTCTGGTTATCTTTTGGCTTCCTACTTTAGCATTCCAATCCCCCATGATGATAATGACATCATTTTTTTGGTGTTAGTTCTATAAGGTGCTGTAGGGTTTCATAGAACCAGTCAATTTCATCCTCTTCAGCACTGGTGGTTGGGGCATAGACTTGGACTACTGTGATATTGCATGGTTTGCCTTGGATTCGAACTGAGATCATTCTGTCATTTTGGGGATTGTTTCCCAGTATTGCTTTTCCTACTCTTTTATTGACTATGAAGGCTACTCCATTTCTTCTGAGGGATTCTTGCCCGCAGTAGTATACCTGATGGTCATCTAAATTAAATTCACCCATTCCTGTCCATTTTAGTTTGCTGATTCCTGAGATGTCGGTGTTCAGTCTTGTCATCTCTTGTTTGACCACATCCAGCTTTCCTTGATTCATGGATCTTACGTTCCAGGTTCCTATGGAGAAAAAATCTTTACAGCATCGGACTTTCCTTTCACCACCAGATACATCCACAACTGAGCGTCCTTTCGGCTTTGGCCCAGTCGCTTCATTCTTTTTGGCGCTACTCTAGCCCTCTGCTCTTCTCCAGTAGCATATTGGACGCCTTCCGACCTGAGGGGCTCATCTTCCAGCATCATATCTTTTTTCCTTTTGGCACTGTCCATGGGGTTTTCATGGCAAAGATACTGGAGTGGGTTGCTATTTCCTTCTCCAGTGGATCACGTTTTGTCAGAACTCTCTGCTATGACCTGTCCATCTTGGATGGCCCTGCACGGCATAGCTCATAGCTTCATTGAATTACGCAAGCCCCTTCGCCACGACAAGGCACTACTCCATGAAGGGGGAAGGTAAATCTTATTCTTAGTTAACTATACAATCTTATTCAATCTTAATTTATCCAGGAGTAACCTTAGATGTATTTAGGTAAAGCAGTTATCTTTGTTCCAGGTTGTTTGATAAATGAATTTTACATATGTAAAGTCACTGGTTCAGTCCCTGACATTTCAGAACAGATTAAAAAGATAAATATGGGATTCAGTACCGGTTAAAATAGGAATGAGCTAGACTAGAAATGTAAAGAGTTTGGTGGAATATGTTGTTTGCCAGAATCCCTTTTGAAGCCCACAAAGCACCCTCCCATGATGTAGAGCCAAAGATAAATTCCATCCTTCCCATGGACTGGCTGTTCAGTTTGTGGATATGATCCTTAACACTTCATTCAAAGCCTGGTATAGTCTCAAGACCAACAGGGATTCTGCAACCTTAGCTCAGTGGAGAGTGGTTTCTTGTATTTCCATCATTATAAAGAGTCTAGGGCCTCAGTTTAGCTGCAGACTCCCATTTGACTTCTTGATCCTATTTGCATTCCTATTTAAGAGTTTTTAATTTTCATAACTGCAAGAGGAGCAGGTGGCTTAAGCAGAGCCCTCCTTAATTTTTCTTATTCATTTTTTCCTGTTTTGATTGTATCTTCTTCTGTAGCCACAGGTAAGCTTTTAACAGAACATTTGTTATTGGCCACACCAAAGAAGAATATGAATACAGTTCAGCCTTGCACCACAGGCCTACAACACTTTGGTTTCAAATCTTAACACAGACATAAAGTTGCTTGATTTTCTTAAGTGGTTTTCTCAGCTTCCCTTTTGCATATAGGGATTTGCAGTAAGATAATAATTATAATAAGAGCTTAACTTACTACTTTGTTTACAAAGATTCTTGGCCTCAGCTGTTCTGTACCAGCCTACTACCGGCCCTGCAGATAAGGCAGGGACAACCCCTTTACAAGAAGGCAAGAGGTTGGAACTAAGCCTGCCAAATTTATGGACACAAAAGCAAACAGAGCAAAACAAGACACGAACCATGAAACAGGAGCTATTCAAACAGTTGCCTTCAGCAAACCAGCCCTCCCACACATTCCCCTTTTAAACAGTTCAGGGCGTGGCTTCTCTCTGCCTCCTTCCGAGGTGCCCCATTGCCTTCCTCTGTTTACTCCTGATTGACTGCCTCCTGCGTCGGACGTCCTTGAACAGGGTCAGCTGTGGGTCATCTTCATCCACGCTGTCAGGCTCACACAGCTGGGTCTGCGTCGTAACCAGATGGGAGGGGCCTGGCTGAGGGCTCTGCGGAGCCTCATCAGCAAGCTCTCCAACCCCCTCAGCAAGCTCTCCAACACCCCCTCCTCCTCCTCTGAATCGTCCGACCCAACTGCCGAACCCACAGGCTGACCCTGAATCACAACATCAGCTGTTTGAATACTCTCTAAGAATGTGAATGGGTATTCTTAAAATTCCATGGAAGATATAGCTTGAAAAGGGATGCGTTTTTCTGGAAATGAACAGGGAAGCTCACCTCTCTCTGTGTGCAGACTCGGTGGGGCTGAAGGAGCTTGATGTTCACGTTTATGTATAGACTGAAACCACCAAGAACCATTACCTCTACAACTGACGACAAGACAGTAATTCCCAAACTGGCATTCTTCACCTGTGTTTGCATACAATTTCCATCATTCTGAAATTGCTGGCCCAGAGGATTTGCTGGAAATAACTTTTTCATCATTATGCACCAAAGGTTTTTTTCACTTTGTATTGAATGGGGAGGGGGGGGAAGTGAAATGAACACCCTTTTCTGTTTATTCTTTTCTACAACCTTGAGCGAAGGAGACTCTAACACTTTTGTCAGCAAAAGAAGAGAAGAAATATTGCCAAGAAAAGGTACTTGGTTCCAGTGGAAGCCTCGTTGTTGAATTAATTAAGCAGATGCCAAGTGTTTTTCCAGGTTAAGCCACCAGAGGAGTCCATGCAAATGCAAACAAGTCATTGAGCCAGAAAATGAAGAAAGGGATGGAAAATCACAGTAGAATCAATAACAGCAACAGGGTGTGCTTCTGAGCTGTTGTTGGGGCAAGAATCTGTGGAGCTTGATTACTTGCAGATTCCTGCGTTCCTCCAGGCTATTTTTGGTCTTTGTTCTGAGTGTGAAACAGCAAGCAAGAGGTGTGTATTTGGGGAGTGGATGATGCTGGCACAAATGTTCTGAAGCAAGATTAAAATGGAGAAGGTGTTGAGTCTAAAAGGCTATTTCTCAGTATAAACATTTCACCCTTTACTCATCTCCCCCTCCCCCTCAAATACCGAGAGACTTTGTCAGTAGCAGTAATAGCTACTGCAGCAGTTACTTTGGATGGAGTGCAGTGAAAAGTTCCACATAATTTCCATGGGCCAAGGACATCTTTAGAAGAAGAAGAAGGCTGTCAGAACTTGGCATCCTTAAATTCTTGAGTAATTATGAGGATGCCTGTTTGGACTGTTAACAGACAACAATGCCAGAAGCCTTTCAAGGGGTAAGATGAAACAGCATAAAATAGCCTGAGGCAGGCAGGCAAAAACAAGTAATTACAGAGAGCAATAAACATGATGCTGTCAAATAAGACAAATGGGCAGAAGGGTTGTCAAATGAAGTGCAGGGATTTTATTCTTACATCTGTGGATGTGAAGATGTATGTATGAGACAACACTGTCTTCTGGTTGATGTGGAGCCAACAAGACCTAAGTCCTGTCTAGAGAAGACAACTTTGAATCAGGGGTGGGCATGGCTTCCATGTGATGCATCTGGCCTGTGGGCCAGCAGTTTGACACCCCTGGTAATATATACCAGTAGTGAACCTACCTGTTCTGTGAGGACCTCCATAGAGGATCTGCTCAAGAAACCATCATGATGTTTGATATTATTAAGGCTTGTCTTATCCTATATAAGCTAGAGAGTGTTGGATTTTAGAGTTTATAGTTGTTAGCATATGATTGTTTATGATTGCTTTTTATATATATACCTTGTATTTAGCTCTGGGAAGTGGGGGGGGAGGGGGGGAGGGGAGGGGGGGAGGTGGGGGGGAGGAGGGAGGGGGAAGGGGGGATTTTTAAAGGAAAATTGTACTTTAAAACTTTTCAATAAAAAAAAAGAAACCATCATGATGTGATTTTATGGGTGTATGGAATAGAAAATAAGTCACCTCTGTTTTCGCACCCACTTTGTAGACTATTCTGTCTTGTATTCATTGTTGTACAGTTCAAAATTGTAGGATAGCAATTCACACAGATACAAACACATTCGTAACAAATAAATAGTCAAAGAGCCTTTTTGTCCTAGATTCACACAACATGATAAATGTCAAATTACTTAATTATGTATTCACTTAAGATCTTATGTAAATCATGGCTTAAGAGGAGGGACTTGTTCATACAACATGCTAAGACAATACTAAAACAATGGTTAAATTTCAACAAAGCTATCTACTTAAACTAAACCTGGCTTGAACTGTTCAGCAGAATAAATTCAATCTTCTTTTTTCTTAAGCTCATGTTAGCACTTCAGACATAGATCCCAGGAATGCTATTTTATTGTCTTGGGATATAATAGAGTTTTGAAAGCATATCCAGGTTTGCCCTATCTTACAATAAATAAAATCAACATGAGGTTATTTTGAATTTCTCATGCTTCTTTCTAACTGTGCATGGTCCAGTCTATTAATAATTGCTTGTTCCTCACCCACTCTCCTTTAATGGCTCACTCATATATTCCCCAAGGTCACTTTTACATATATTAAGAATCTGATTTGTAGAAGGCTAAACACTTGATCTGATTTTTCTTACCAGGCAGATGCAATGTGATCTGAGTGAATGAAACATTAACATGTATCTCTTATCGTAGTCAGATCACTATCTGATTGCTTTAGAAGCAAACAAGGCCACCAACTTGCATAGGGAGAAGACATCTGAAATGGTGTACAGAGTACAGAGAAGAGCAACAAAGATGATTAGGGGACTGGAGGCTAAAACAAGGAATGGTTGCTGGAATTGGGAATGTCTAGTTTAATGAAGAGAAGGACAAGGGGTGATATGATAGCAGTGTTCCAATATCTCAGGGGCTGCCACCAAGAAGAGGGAGTCAAGCTATTCTCCAAAGCACCTGAAGGCAGGACAAGAAGCAACAGATGGAAACTAACCAAAGGGAGAAGCAACCTAGAATTAAGGAGAAATTTTCTGACAGTTAGAACAATTAATCAGTGCCTCCAGAAACTGTGAATGCTCTCACTGGAAGTTTTTAAGAAGAGACTGGACATCTGAAATGGTATAGGGTTTCCTACCTGAGCGGGGGTTTGGACTAGATGACTTCCAAGGTCCCTTCCATTATTATTATTATTGTTGTTGTTGTTGTTCTTATTATATGCAACCAATCTCTCTTAGGCATCTAATAGAACTACTGAGTTTCCAGAGAGCTTTTGAGTAATTTCCCAAGGCTCTGGTGGGCAGTTCTTTAGAGGTTCTTGTCACCTCTTGGGGTGAACGGGAGGCTGGGGTCTTGGAAAAAATTGCTCCTGAGTAATCTCTCCCTGCTGGCTAATTCAAGGAAAGCTCTTTGTTTTATTGAAGAGCTCCAGGAAGTGAAGTGGCAGATAAGAACGGTAGAGCTCTGCTGGTGGAAAACAAGTAGTGAATCTGATGATTGCACATGAATACATGCTTGAACTTCATGTACCTGGAAAATATCCAGCACTGTTCCAAATTGTTTGCTTGCTAATAAACATGGAATGGCAAACTACCTACTTTGTATGCAGAATGACCTAAGAAAGGATCTAAGAAAGCAGGACTAGCAAAATGCCTTTTGTAAAGTGACCTTGACTAGTTGCTGTCCGTTGGATGTGATGCTTCTAAAAGAGATGGAACCAAAGGCCCACTCTTAAGTATCTTTGTATGTCATTTTTATTTTTGTCCCTGTAATTGTGAAGAGTAGAACCTGAACCTTTACTGTAAAACAAAGATAAATGTTTCCTACACATTATCTTGTGGATTTAATTAAGTGACCCTAGGTAATTATAAATATTACACACATACACCAAACATACACATGACAGAATTCTTATCAGGTGTGAATGCTTGCAGATATCAACTTCAGCTGGTCAAGTGGTATCTGCTTTGAATGGCAGATATAAAGTAGACAAGAGTCTTTTCCAGTCTTCTAACCTGAGAAGCTTAATGTCAAAATACCAGGATTCCTGAAGAAGCAAAACCATGTTGAGGCAGAAAATTATGGTCCTTCCAGAACTACCTTGGCCAGCATAAACCTCAAATCTACACCTGTGGCCTTTTTGGTAATGCAATGTGCCAATTTGATGTATTTAAATGTTATAGGGGAAATCATCTTCACAAAGTGGACTCATTTCCTTTGCCTACAGACAGTTCTCATCCCCATAGAAAAGGAAGTAAACTGTAAAAATTACCGTATTTATTTTCTCGCTAACCACAGCCACACTAACTGCTCAAAACTTCATTTAGATTCATCATTGGTAACGAAGGCTATCTGTCTTAAGATGGTGTAATTTGGATCTTAAAGTCCTGAATGGATTAGAGAAAATTATATTTAAGAAAAATTAAAAGCTACAGAAATAAAGATGTGTACCACTAAACAGGAGTCTTTTTGTATTGTTTTGTATTGTTTTCTGCCAAACGAGGATGCTGTTTTATGCTGTAACAAACCTTTGCCCAACCTGGTATCTTACAGTTGTTCTTTGCCTACATGAGGATGATGGTAGCACGGCAAACAGTCATATTAGTGACAGCAGATGCAGCTTCTTTCCTTTTTCTATTTCCTTTGTTATTTCCTGGGATCTCCACCTAAGGTCAAAAGAGACTGATGCTCGTCAACGTAATGAAAACAGCACTAAAGAAGAAAATATTTTGTTGCGTCAACTAAACGAAGCTAGAATAGATCTTCCTCATGCTTGAGTATAGGCAAGAGACTGGATGCTTACCCAAAAGTGGCAAGATTACCAAGCACACATGGCCAAAAAAGAAAATCTAAGTCTGATCGCTGATCTGAGAATTATCTAGACTTACATCAGCACAGTTTTTGATGCCGTCAACAACAAATACAACCTATAAACGTTTCCTTCCTAATAAGTCCTCTGAACCAGGCATGATTTGTTTTAATGCGGAAAGATTATTGGTTCTATTTCAGTAACCAAAAGAACTTTCTGAGCTACGCATAGATCCAGAAAAGGTCTGTTTCTTAAGTGCACATCCATTGCACCGAGATCCTATCCTGCAGTTGGTTCCAGCTGGTAGATCAGGGGTGTCAAACTCAATTTCATTGAAGGCCGCATCAGCATTACGGTTGCCCTCAGGGGGCCGGGTGGGTATGGCCAGGGTGGGCGTGGCCTACTGGGTGGGCGTGGCTAGAGTGTGTATGGCCTACTGGGAGGGCATGGCCAGCTCTACATCGTTCGCATCAAGGGTGCCTAGGGGGGCCTGGGCAGGAGTGGGACAGATCTCAAGGTCTCTGGGCCAGGGCCAAGGCAGTGGGGGCCGTTCCCTCACTGTTTCCAGGATGGCTTCGCAGGCCACATGAAACCACTTTGCAGGCTGGATCCGGCCCCCCAGGCCTTGTGTTTGACATGTCTGTGGTGGATCAAGAGGTGCTGGTAACAAACAAGCAGATGCTACAATGCTGCACTTTACCCATACAGTCAAAGAGGGCTCACCACTCCATTTAGTTTGGTTGTAACCTTGATTTCCCTCTAGCTGTTATTTATGTCTATCAGAATATATCTGTAGTGTAATCCCTTTAGAATTATACGAAGAGCCTGTAATTGATACCTTGCCCACCCAGGTTAATGGAGCGCACAAGGCAGGTTAGTCACATACAGTGAACCCTGCCAGGGAGGTGTCAAAGTAGCACTTGTGAACAGATGTCAGTTGCTCTGTATGACTGACTGCTTTGAGAAAGATGCTCATTTGGATTATTAAGCAGCAATGAACGATGACTCAGACATTTAGTTTTCAGGGATATTGATCAGTCAATTAAAACCAGACTTTTGATAAAATCTTTTGTCTGATTTCCCTTGAAACTGAGGGAATATAGAGCTAATGAAACGAATTCAAATATATATCTGCCCCAAAGCCATGGGCTTTGTCTTCTAGTTCAAGATGGGTTGGGGAAATAATTAAAAACCAGGGTACAAATGCCTAAGAGACCTTGAGAGCAAAACAACTCCCCTAAAGAACTAAACCCTGCCCTGAAGAACTCCCCTAAAGTTCGATGTAAGATGGAATGAAGAGAGTGTGGTTAGATGGGAAGGTCAGTGACTGTAATTAGAGATTAGATTGTGAGACAAAAAGTGAATGTTGTAGAGATCTGCTTTCTTTGCTTGCAATAATAGTGATCTAGTAGAGTGGATCACTGTCACTAAGGTGATCTGCGTGTAAATTTTTATTCAGCCTTAGGGATTGCTAGATTGACACTGATTCTCAGATGAATGTAATAATTAATCGGCAGCATTTTATAATACTCCAAACAACATTATTTCGGCAGTATAAAATCTGACGCTGTTGTTGGGCAGATAAAAAGCCAATTCTTAATGAACTCAGTAAAATAGCTTCTCAATATCAATAGCTTCTCATCACTGAGAGCTTGTGCTTATGCTTATAGACCAGTATTTCTCAACTTTGACAATTTTTTGGTATATGGATCTCAGCTTCTAGAATGCCCCAGCCAGCTCCTCTCTCTGATTTTTAAAAATAATATTTATATGCTTACTTGTGTCATCCAAGTATTTAAAAAATGCCTCTTCTCTCTGGATAATTGTGTCTCACTGTAATAATGGGTAGCATTCAGTTGTCCATGACACGGAATAATATTCTAGTGAGACTATTAATAGTAATATTTACATACATTATACCATCTACACCCAAAAGTAAGAAGACCCCGAGTTTAAGACAATCCTCCCCTAGAGGAGGATTAATCAGGAAAAAAACCCCCCACACATTTGCCTCTGTTACGATCCTCTCAGCAACTCTAAAAACATCTTCGAATTTTGAAATTTATCTTTTAAAAACCCTGATCTTTTCTTTCCAAAGGATAGATTCTTTCCACATGGGAATACTGTAAGTATTTTTCTAAGAGGATGTAATGCAAGAATATTGCTATCCTGCATTTTAAGAAAATCATGTAAACAGTTTTATTACACTTGCTAGGAAAGCTACTGAGGTTCTAAGTTCTAACATTGCTGTTTTGGCACTATAACCAAAGGTCTCTCTGAAATCGAGAAACTGATGAAGAAAGAAATTCTAAAAGTTTGAGGCATTTCCATTTCTTATTATAGAAGCAGACTTTCAGAGAATCTGATCCCTAGCTTGATTAATATATTTGTGCCTCCAAGCCTCAGCCTGGACAAACTGAGGCTTGGACAAATGCTATCCATCTCTGACATCAAGAGTAAGTTCCGGAGGCTCACAAAGGTGAATAGTGTCAGCTAAAAATATTTGTTGCTGGAAGCCAATTCTAAAAATGCCTCTCTCACTCCTACAGACAGCAGTTAAAAACTGATGAGTACAACCTGAACAACCTGAGTCATTTCCATGCTCCCAGCCCATTCTGCATCTTGGATATAGTCCATATATCCAGGGCTTTTTTTCTCATAGAACGCTCAGAACGGAGTTCCGGCACCTTTTTTGGATGGAACCTTGTAGGGTAGGCAAGGTGGGTTGTATGACATGTGTGAGTTCCGGCACCTTTTTCTTTTACAAAAAAAGCACTGCATATATCCATATATATTGAAGCTCTAAAAGATGGAGGATAAAATGCATTTTATTCATTTATATATCAAATTTAGAAACTGCCCATCTCACTCTCAGAGGAACTTTGGATGGTGTACAATCAGAAGCATAACAGTCACATCAATATTATATATATTAAATATTATATGCCACAGGGAGGCAGTTAAAACAAGAATAGAATAAAGTTGAAAAGATGGGAAGAGGCCCTTCAGGAGCAATCCCCAAAGGGGTTACTTCTGAAAGGCCAGGAGAGTGGGGTCCTACTTCACCTCTGGGGGGTGGGAGAGAATATTCCAAAACACAGGGACAACGGCTGAGAAGGGTCTGTTCCTGGACCCACTGGTCAAAATTCTTTAATTGATGGATCTGGTGGAACAGGCCCATGTAATGAGTAAAAACTGGTTCTGGAGATAGCCTGAGTCCATTATGAAATGAATTAAGTCCTTATTTTATTTTTGACTATGTGCAATTACATAATCAATTACAAGACAATGTTGGCTTGTAATAACCACAAAGATAGATTTTCTCTTGGTGCTGGAGAAGACTCCTGCGTGTCCCTTGGACTGCAAGGCGATCAAACTGGTCAGTCCTAGAGGAGATCAACCCTGACTGCTCTTTAGAAGGCCAGATCCTGAAGCTAAAACTCAAATACTTTGGCCACCTAATGAGAAGGAAGGACTCACTGGAGAAGAGCCTAATGCTGGGAAAGGTTGAGGGCAAGAGAAGAAGGGGATGACAGAGAATGAGGTGGCTGGATGGAGTCACTGAAGCAGTAGGCGTGAGCTTAAATGGACTCCAGAAGATGGTAGAGGACAGGAAGGCCTGGAGGAACGTTGTCCATAGGGTCGCGATGAGTCGGACACGACTTCGCAGCTAACAACAACAACAACAGATTTTCTCTAGGACCCTTGTCCCCAATCTGGTCCTTCGGATCTCAATGATATACTCATTCCTGCTGTAACCTGCTGCTGGTCATCCTTTTCTCTTCTGTCATTTTATTTTATTTCATTCCTAGATGCTAAATCAGATTTAATTGTTATCCTAGGCTCATCTACATTTTTGTTTAATTTCTGATTATAGCTGGGGGTTTTTTTTGTGTGTGTGTTCATCTCTGTGTCTCTGTGTGGGTATCTGGTGTGTGTCACTCGCCAGCATGCCTCACCAAGTTTAAGTGTCACTCTTGCTTTCTCCCGTCCCTGCCAACATTCAGTGCAACTAATTAATAAACAACAAAGGTATGCAAGAATTTTTGATAAGCAAACTGTACAGTGGGAAAGCTAAAAAGCCATCAGGAAAGAATTCCTGCAATGGCAGTATTTCAAATACAAGTTCAGTTTATATGAAACGGTGTCCACGTTTCTTGTGCCTCTTCCTCCCATCTACCCTATGTAAAGGACTAGACTTTGGGCAATGCTGCATTGCAGTCAGGGTTGCTTGTTTCTGGTTGGCTCCTGGATAGGGGGATTTCCCAGTGCCTGCCTTTCCCTTTAGAGTTTGTCCCCTTCTCACTAGTCTCCATGTCTTTCCTTTGTTTTCCTAGACATCTCACACACGGATGCCTTTATCTACTTTCCTTTCAGAACAGAAACCCCATGAGATCATTGTTGCTCTGCCACTATAATCAAAGCAATAGGGAATATGTTGTTGTTCCTAGGCTCCTACGTAGATCTATGGAAACTTTTAGCAAGGAAGAATTCATTGCTCAACTTCATAGGAACTGAGTAGCAACAGTCCTAATTTTCAACTTAAAAATGGTAAAAAAAAAGAAAAAGGAAAGGAAAGGAAAGGGAGAGGGGAGATAGGGGAGAGGAAGGGAAGGGTAACCTTGCAGTATTTGGATATTTCACTCAGTCTGGGCAGCAATCCAAAATGTGCCCACTGGGAATTGTAAGGGCTAAAGGGAGCATGAGCTTCTAGGTTTGATAGCACTTCATTGATTAAATGGATGAACATCTGGTCATCTGCAAGCTTAGAAAACCTAGCAATAGCTGATCACCAGAAAATATAGCAGCCCAATAACCTAGGATGAAATGGCTGCACAAGGCAGCATCAGCCACTGAAGAGGAGAGTACATGCCAGCTGTTATAGCCAATCATTGCTGGATCTGCTACCTGAACAGATCAAAGCAGTGGAAACCATTTGCTCTGAAGGTTTTAAGATGGCTTGCTTGGGTCAGAAAACAGCCACTTTGAATCAAAGCTAGTAAACATGGGTATAAAGGGGTTTGCAAGGAGTTATGAGTGAGAGGAGGATGCTGGCAGTTCCTGCACCTGGCAGGTTGTGGGTGGTATAGAAGATTGAATGAATGAACCTTTATTGTCAAAGTACAACCATGTATACATTGAGATTGGCTGAGCCTCCCTTCATGCCCCCACCCCCAACTCACAGTGACAACAAACCCTCCATCTTATTGCACCATGTGAACTAATTGCACAACACACCGGCCTCGCAAGTCAATTCTGCATAAATTTTTTAAATTTTAAATTTAAATTAAATTTTTTTAATTTTTTTTAAATTTTAATTCCATTTATATCCCGCCCTTCTCCGAAGACTCAGGGCGGCTTACAAGCTTAGCAGTAGCCTTCATTCTATGTATATGCCTGCTTAGTAGGGCTTTCACACACACTCCAAGCGGCATTATTACAAAGTCAGCTTAATTGCCCCCAACAATCTGGGTCCTCATTTTACCTACCTCGGAAGGATGGAAGGCTGAGTCAACCTTGAGCCTGGTGGGATGCGAACCTGCATTAATTGCAGGCAGCTGGTGTTACTTAAGGAGGCATTAGCCCACTGCTCCACCAAGGCTCTATAAAGTTTATAAAAATTAAAGTTTATAAAAATTATAAAGTTTATAAAAATTATTTCCCATTCAAAAGCCTAACAGCCCAAGGATAAAAGCTGTTTTTCAGCCTGTTGGTGCGGCTGGCTATACTCCTATATCTCCTACCCGATGGTAGGAAAGTAAAGAGATAACGTCCAGGGTGTCATCCCTGAGTATTTTCCTCACTCTTCCAAGGCAGCGAGCCCTGGCAATGTCATCCAGTGGTGTCAGGGAACAGCCCACAATGTCTTGTGCTGTGCTCACCACCCTCTGTAATACTTTCCTATCCGCGGCTGTCAGACCAGCATACCAAACCATAATACCATATGAGAGATCTCTCTCTATAGTAGACCGGTAAAAGAGAGTCATTAGCCGTTGTTCTACCCTGTTCTTCCGCAAGACCCTGAGAAAGTGAAGTCTCTGTTGGGCCTTTCTGGCCACCTGGGTTGGATTAACTTTCCAGGTCAGATCTTCGCAGAGGTAGACTCCCAGAAATTTAAAGGAGGAAACTCTCTCCACACAGTCCTCCCCGATATAAAGTGGGGCAGGTTCCTCCTTTTTCCTCCGGAAGTCTAGCACCATCTCTTTCATCTTGCCGATGTTCAGGTGCAAGTTGTTGTTACAACACCATATGGATAGTTTTTGTACCTCCGCCCTGTATGCTGTCTCATCCCCACGTGTAATAAGACCTACCACGGTCATATCATCTGTGAACTTAATTATCGCAGTGGATGGGTCAGATGATACACAGTCAAATGTGTAGAAAGAGTACAGGTAGGGGCTAAGCACACAGCCCTGTGGTGAGCCGGTGCAAAGCTTCAGGGGGGTGGACAAAGCAGACCCGACCCTCACTGTTTGTAACCGATCCCTAAGAAAGTCTTGAATCCAATCGCAGATGACGGGGGAGAATTTCAAGTCAGTCAGCTTCTCGATGAGAGTGCTCGGCAAAATGGTGTTGAAAGCCAAGCTATAATCAACAAAAAGCATCCTGACATAACTTCCAGAGAATAACAGAGTTGGAAGGGATCTAGGAGATCTTCTAGTCCAACCCCCTACTTGAGCATGACCCTATACCATTCCAGACAAATGGCTGCCTTATCTCTTTTTGAAAACCTCCACTGATGTTGGAGTTCCACTGATGATAAATTTTCTTCTTAATTCTAAGTTGGATCTGTCTTTGATAATCTTCCATCTGTTACTTGTTCTACCCTCAAGTGCTTTGGAAAATAGGTAAATTTCTTCTCTGTGACAGCCCCTCAAATATTGGAAAATTGATATCATGATACCCCTAGTCCTTTTCCTTTTTAGACTAGACATACCCAGTTCCCATAACCATTCATCATATGGTTTAGCCTCCAGTCATCTAATCATTCATGGGCTAAGTAGAAAGTCCAAATCAGCCCTCTTTGGGATGGGAAACATTTCCCATTTGTTCCTTGTCTTGATCACAGCCTGATATAGCATTAAATAGTTTACTCTGAATCATGTGAGAACTTTCACAAGCCTAAGGCCTCTCCCTAGCTAGCTCCTATGGAGAAAGAGAGATGAACAATTGGGGTCACTGGATTTTTATAAAATCTACTTTTGATGAAAAATGTACTTTTATTTATTCTGAAGGGCAAATGTTGCATAATCTTTTATGAAAGCTGCCTTTAGGAGGCATGCAAACTTTTAAAACTGGCTTAAATGAATAAAACAAATGTTTAAAACTCTTGCTTCTGTCCTGAGCTAACCTCAACCTAGCATTCTACATATACCTTGGACCACATCAAGCGCAGCTACCAAGGCATGCTAGCTGGGAATATGGGAATTACGATCCAATACATTTTCAGAACATTAGAATGGGCCAGCATGATCTAGGTCAGGAGTAGGCAACCTTGGCTCTTTTATGACTTGTGGACTTTAACTGGCTCAGGAATTCTGGGAGTTGAAGTCCACGAGTCATAAAAGAGCCAAGGTTGCCAATCCCTAGTCTAAGTGCAATGAGGTGTAGATTTCAAAGCAGCAGCATTCGGGGTGAAAATCTGCAAAACAGGGAATGCAATATTACAATTGAAGGCCTAGGTGTAGCTGCTGAATACTGCAGCTATACCAAATGCATATGCATATTTCGATCCCATTCCCAGCAGATGCCAATGAAATCCAAGCCACTTTTACTATCTGGATGAAATATATATTGAAAGAAAGCTTAAAAAACAAACATATTTCTGTGTCATGAGACAGGGCCTCAGTAACTATTCAGCTGCGTGTGGGAAGGCAGGCTGCCCACTGCATTCAAATGTTTATCAGCTTGGCTGGGTTTTATGGGGCTTGCAGACTGCATTTGGATTGCGCCTGGATTCAAAGGGCTATGGAGGCTGCTGAGTCATAAAGAGGAATGATACTAGAAATCTCCCATCGCCCACAAACTGTGAAAATGATATTTAAAAATAGAGGCAGAACTAGCAAGTGCAAGTGATCAGAAAACTGGGACAGTTGGAGCTTCTGGAAAACTTAGGCTGTCTTCTTCACATGGTTATATAATGAGCAACAACATGTTTGTCATGCATTCAGTTTGCACCTTTTAAAGCAGGCAATTCACACTAATGCATTTAATGCCTCTGAAATAATTTCTAGATAAATGTGCTTGAAACTGGATGAACATCATCATTGGAAGGGAATATCTGATGCTCAGGAATGAACTGTGCAATCCTTGATAATCTCCGAGTTTGGTTATTGTCTTGCAGATGTTTTGTTACCTGGCTAGGTAATATCTTCAGTGCTAGAAGGGTTTGTTTTGTTTATATATAGTAGCTTGACCTGTTGTTTACTTCTTGGTAGTTCCTTGATTAGACTATTGTTTACTACTAGATTTTTTTGTCTGAGTTGGTAGTTCCCTGTTTAAGGTATTGTTTACTATTTGATTCCTTTTCTGGTGTTGTTCCTGGTGCTAATCCTAGATTATTTGGGTGTTGATTACTTCTTTTTTTTATTGAAAAGTTTTAACATACAGTTTATCTTTAACAATCCCCCCTCCCCCTCCCCTACCCATCCCTCCCTACCCCTCCCCCCCTCCCCCCCCCCCCCGACTTCCCAGAGCTAAGTACAAGGTATAAAAACAAAAAAAAACAATCATGAACATCCATATGCTAACAATCATAAACTCTAAGATCTATCGCTCTCTAGCTCGTATAGGATAACTACAAGCACTATTAATATTAAATATATAAAAAAAAGAGAAAAAAGAAAAAGAAAAAAGAAAAAAGAAAGGAAGACTTATTCAAATGCTACATGAAACTTTTTAGTCCCGTATTTGTTCTGGATATATTCAATCCATTTTCTCCACTCCATAATATAACGTTCTTGCGAGTGATCTTTCAAGTAAGCCGAAATCTTTGCCATCTCTGCCAGGTCAGAAACCTTTAAAGTCCATTCTTCTATAGTCGGCAGTTCCTCCTTCTTCCAATATTGACCTATTAAGAGTCTTGCTGCTGTAATTAGGTTCAACATCAACTTAGTGTCCACAACCGTAGCATCTGTAATTATGCCCAACAAAAAATGTTGCGGACAAAACTTTATCCTTTGCTTAAAAATCTTCTGCATGTTCCACCAAATTTTTATCCAAAAGGCCTTAACCTTTTTACAAGTCCACCATATGTGAAAATATGTTGCATCTTCATCGCCACACCTCCAGCATTTGGGCTGATAATTCGGATACATACTTGCAAGTTTTTTAGGATCTAAATGCCATCTATAAAACATTTTATAAAAGTTCTCTCTTAAGTTTTGAGCTTGTGTAAATTTTACGTTCCTCACCCAGATCTTTTCCCACGTGTCCATTGTAATAACTTCTTGGATGTTTTGGGCCCATTTTATCATACAATCTTTAACAAGTTCTGTTTCTGAGTCAATTTCTATCAATGCAAGATATATCTGTTTGATATGTGCTGGACCCTGATTTCTAATTTGCTTTATCAGATTTTCATCAGTCATTGTAAAACCAATTTTCTGATCTTCTTTCCACCTGGCCTGTAGCTGAATATATTGAAACCAAGTTTGAACAATCTCCTCATCTCGCAAGAGGCTGTACGGTTTCAGACACCAGACATTTCTTTCCAAACTTAAAATCTCCTTATACGTGGTCACATCATGTTTAAAACCAACATTTATATTTTCTATTGCGTGTTTTGGGATTGCCCACAATGGTATCTTACAATCTAACTTATGTCTGTACTTCTTCCAAACTCTCAACAATGCCTGTCTTAAAATATGCACTTTAAACACATTATCTACCTTCTTATCATACAACAAATACGCATGCCAGCCAAATAACAAGTCGTGGCCCTCAAGATTTAATAATCTCTCTTGCGTCAAATTTATCCAATCACTTATCCCTGCTAACGCAGCAGCTTCATAATATAATTTAAGATTGGGCATTTTAAGACCACCTCTTTCACGAATATCCTGCATAATCTTAAGTTTAACTCGTGGCCTTTTCCCTGCCCAAACAAATTTATTGATACCCCGTTGCCATTCTTCCAAATTAGAATCTTTCTTAAGAACCGGTATCATTTGAAATAAGAATAAAAATTTAGGCAGGACATTCATTTTCACTGCTGCGATTCTTCCCAACAAAGACAATTGCAGTTTTTCCCAACTCTCCATTTCTTTTTGAATTTTACCCCATAGTTTTTCATAGTTATTTTTATATAAGTTTGTATTAGAGGGTGACAAAAACACCCCCAAATATTTGACCCTTTTAGCAATCTCAAATCCAGTTAATCCTTCTAAAAGAGCCTTTTGCGATACTGTCATATTTTTGGCCAGAATTTTAGTTTTTTGTGCATTAACTTTAAATCCAGAAACCCTCCCATATTGCATTATTATCTCCATCAGGTCCACAACAGAATTTTCTGGCTGGGTCACTGTAACAACCAGATCGTCTGCGAACGCCCTCAATCTATAATCCTGATCTCTAATTTGAATACCCTTAATTTTTTCCGAGTTCCGAATTTTTATCAATAATATCTCCAATGTTAAAACAAATAATAAAGGTGATAACGGACACCCTTGTCTTGTGCCCTTCTCAATATTACATGCTTCAGTCAAACTATTGTTAACTATTATTCGGGCAGATTGTTTTTGATATAATGCTCTAATTGGTTGCAAAAATTTATCCCCAAAATTCATTTTATCTAAAACTTTCATCAAAAATTGCCAATTCAATTGATCAAAAGCTTTTTCAGCATCTAAAAAAATTAGCGCCGCCGGGATCTGGTTGTTCCTTTCCAAAAACTCTAACACATCTACTATATGCCTCACATTATTTTTCATTTGCCTACCACCAATAAACCCAGTTTGATCCCCATGAATCACCTGTTGCAGAACCCTCATCAGTCTATTAGCCAACACCTTAGCAAATATCTTATAATCTGTATTTAAAAGTGATATCGGTCTATAATTTTTTACTTGAGTAGCATCTTGATCTTCCTTCGGAATCAAAGAGATAAAGGCAGTTCTCCAAGACGGAGGCACCTTTCCCCCTCTCTGAATTATCTGGAACAGTTCCTTTAATGGCTTTATCAACTCCGTTTGCAAATTTTTGTAGTAAACCGCAGTCAAACCATCCGTACCTGGCGCTTTATCCAGCTTCAATTCCTTAATTGCTGTAAGAATTTCTTCTTCTGTTATCAATTGGTTAATCTCCTCTTTTTGTGCCTGCGTAAGAACCGGGATGCTAGCATACTCCAAATATACATCAATATCTTTTTCATTAATCTTCTCCTTGGCATATAATTTAGAATAAAAGTCCAGAAAGGCTTCCTTAATAAGATCCTGTTGATACACAACCTTTCCCTTATGTTCAATTTTATCTATATTAGAAGCCCTTTGCTTTTTCCTTAGTCTATAAGCTAGCCATCTACCTGGCTTATTAGCATTGCAAAAAGTATTATGCCTAGCAAACCGCAAATTGGTTGCCACTTGATCAGCCATTAATTTGTCAAATTGTCCTCTTAATAGCTTAATAACCTCCTTAGTCCTCACATCCAATGGGTTCAAAATCAAGGCCTTTTCTTTTTCCCTAATTTCATTCTCCAGTTCTTTCCTTCTAGCTTCCAAGATACGTCTGTGTTTATTATTCATATATATCAACACCCCTCTCATATAGGCCTTGCTAGCATCCCAAACCATGTCCATAGAAGTATCCTTGTTCATATTAATTTCAAAAAAATCCTTCATCCGCTGTTTACATTCTTCCACATTTCTCTGATTTCTAAACAAATTCTCATTTACGCGCCACGAGCGCCTATCTCTATTGTCCTTATTGATCTCTAACCACACTGGACTATGATCAGAAATAGCTCTTGCACAGATCTTCACCTTCTTAATCCTAGAAAAAAAGTCATTAGTCAGCAAAATAAAATCAATCCTAGAAAAAGATTGATGTCTATCAGAAAAAAAAGTATAATCCTTTTCATGCAGGTGTGTATCACGCCAAATATCTCGCAATTCCAGATCATCCTTCATTTCAAAAAAAGATTTAGGCAATCTGGCATGACTCGGAGCATGCTTAAAAGAACCAGCCTTATCCATCTGTACATCCAAAACACCATTCCAGTCACCCATAAAAATAAACGATTTGTAATCCAGTTGAGTAAGCTTTGTATGAAGTAAACTAAAAAAATCAGCTTGTTGTTGATTAGGAGCATATAGTCCAACTAAAAGCGTTTTTTTGCCTTCTAGCAACAAATCTATCATAACATATCTTCCATGCTTATCTGCTTCGATTAATTCCGCTGTTAAAGTACTTTTAACATAAACAACCACTCCATTTTTCTTATTCATCGCAGAGGCAACAAATTGCGTGCCCAACCTTGAGTTCGATAAATACTTTTGGTCCATAACCCTAATATGCGTTTCTTGCAAACATATAACATCAATCTTGAATTGTTTTAGATATTGAAAGACTTTCTTTCTCTTCTGTGGTGAATTTAGTCCATTAACATTCCAAGTTAGAAATTTAGTCGCCATGCGTGGCATCCCGAAGCTGTTGGAGCACATCTTTAATAGCCCCTCTGTCTCCTTTGGGCCGTGCTCCTCCCACTGCTTCACTGTAAGTACGCTTTGAAAGTTCCATAACCTTCTGCTGGTCTTGCTCTTTTATTTGTTTTGCTCGTTTTAAAGCGGCACGCGTCACCCTCTGCTCTCCAGCAACAACCGACGAGGCTATAATTTGATCCCCTCCGTCACCATTCTCTTCTGTCTGTCCACCTTCGGCCTCTTGAGGTTTCCCTTCTCCAAATCCCTTTGCAGCTTCCAGAAGTGGTAGTGGGGTCGCTTTTAAAACATTATTGTAGAAATCACGCGCCTGTGTCACAGTAACCAGACGATATCTTTTACCTTCATGCATCACCACCAATCCAACAGGAATCTCCCATCTGAACTTTATATCACGTTGCTTAAGTTCCTGCACAAGAAATGCAAAATCCTTCCTTCTCCTTAAAATCTTTGGAGGAATTTCTTTTAGAACCAAAACTTCTTGGTCAGCAACCACAACTTTAGTGTCATAAGCAGCTTGAATGACTTCATCTCTAGTTTCTCTCTTTATAAAATAAACCACCACATCTCTAGGTAGCTTCCTCTGCCTAGCAATCCATGAGTTTACACGAAAAACTTTGTCCATGCATCCCTTTATTTCAGATGCTGGCTGACCCAATACTGCTTCCAAAGCTTCAGAAATCAGCTGCTTTAGGTCTTCTTTAAGATTCTCTTTTAAGCCCCTGATTCTAATAGCATACTGCATCTGATGATACTGGACAAGACTCAGTTCTCCGTCCATTTTATTCCTTAAATCTTCATTCTCCAGTACCTTTACTTCTAATATAGCATTCTTTTGACTAAGATCCTCCACTTTTTCGTCCAAACCTTGCACACATTCAGCCACGCTTTCCACTGTAGACAAGATGTCTACCCTCATCGCACTAAACTTCTCTTCCATCTTCTCCTCCATTACTTTAAACTTCTCTTCTATTCTCTCCTCCAGTTTCTCCAATTTCTCCTCCACATTTGCCAACTTATCACCCAGCATTTCTGATATTACCTGGGATTGTTTTTCAAAGGCATCTTGTAGCTCCTTTGACGTTAATGCAGCAGGAGGAAGCAAAGCTTGCAACGATGTCTGTTGCACCGGGGAAGTTCCCGCACTCCGAAGGGTTTTTGAGGGAGGTTTAGCCGCCATCTTTTCACTTTCACTTGTTGCGCACTTTCACTTTAAGTTTATAAAATCCATTAAGCTAGAGAGTAAGAATAAAAGTCCTCTTCACCTTGTCCTCCTGTACCGCTCTGCCTGCTCCTTTTTATTCCAAGGTCTTTCCTTCTGGCAGGGGTGGTCGCAAACGCCTGGCTCTGCTCCTTTAGCAGAGACGCTAAACAGCTGGGAGCAACCCAGGCTACGGGGGAGTTCAATCCTTCAGCCGCCCAAGCTTTAAGCTCAGGCGGCCCCGGAGAACTCAACCCCTACCTGGGGCCTCACCCCCTCCTCCCGAGGAGGGGGCTTCAAATCCACCCGAACAGCTGTTCGGCGCTGTTTCGGGTGAAAACAACTCAGCTGTGAAGTGGGCAGCCCGAAACGGCTGTCTTCGGCGCCGCGCCGCCACCGGAAGTTACTTCTTTTGAAAAGTGTACAAATGTGGTTTATTTCTATGTGCCTATAGATTTGTTTGAGTTCCAAGCTTCCAGGAATTCCCTAGAAGTTTTTGGATTTAGCTTGGTGCAGAATGCTGAAACTATGGTTAAGTCTATCTGTGTTCTGAGAAATTAGGGAGTTTTCATTGTGTCTTCTGAAGATCTTGATGATGATCATATCATCACCACTGAAGATCACCATGCAATAGCAAAGTGTTTACAATCAAAAGGTTATCTTGTTTGATTTGCCCACCCAGAAGAATCCATCATACTTTATTCACTCCCCTTGCTTACACCTTCCAAGTAAAGGGTGGCAATATATATATTATAAGCATTTGAGGCATCTGAATATGTGCAATGGCATCACTATATATGTCCTTCCCACAGCAGTATCACAGTGTAGGCATATAAGGAAGGGGCTTGTACACTACTAACATTGCCATGAGGTAAGTCTGCTATAATTTGCCCATTTTGCTACAGACACTCCATTCTAATATGCATGGAACAGGGGTTATTTCCACCAAGTGTGCAACTAAGGAGGAGTGCTTGATGCTGGCTTTGAAATTTACAAATGCCACTCGAAATAAAGCAGCATTAAAAACCCTCTAATCAGTTTTAGTCACAAACAATGGCTGCAGTTGAATGGCAAGTGGTAAAAATGCCACTAGCATGCCAAAACCAAGGGCTCTCCTGTGTCGCTCATCCAGCTATGATGGAGTCATCTGCCACAATAATAGAAGCTTGTAGCAAAGAACCAACTACAACCATCCTCGAGCCTCACTAGCTGCAGATTCAAATGGGTTCTAAAATTACTTGGCTTTTATTGCCTGTCCACAAAAGGAGAAAGTATCATCTTATATATCTGAATACTGCTGCTCAGAACCTAAATGGAAAAATGTCATTTAAAATGCAGCCTACTATAGCATCTAAAGAACTAGCATATTTTCAATCTGGCTGTAAGTCTGGGAAATGTAGGAAAAATAGATTGATTGCATCTAGAAAGTGCTTTATTGCAAAAAAAAAAGTTGATGGAAGCATTTATGTGGATTAGTGCTAGTAAAGAGCAATAGGCAAGTATGATTTCCCCTCACTAGAGGAGAAAGATTATCCAAAGCAGTAAAACAAGATTCAGCACCCCAAACTCTTGTATGATGTCCCCAAGTCCTTTCCTAGTCCAATTGCCTATTACTGATATGGTGTGCTAACATTGTGAGGCAGCAAACACCCATTAACTCTGCTGAAATCCCTAAAAATAGGGAGTGTTTCTGAAAAGGAGGGTAATTGAAATCCTACTTATGAGCATGACATGGCTGCCTTAGAGAATGATCAGATAAGAGACAGCATAACCCTCAGCTGGATACTGGGTGGGCAACAGGCTTTTATAAAGAAGGTGGTAGGAGAATTGTGCTTTTACACTTGCAAGATTCTGTTAATGTAGCTTTTCAATAAAGTAGAATTAGTTTGTTTGGTTAGGTTTCCTATCTGATCTACCTAGTAAGGCTGACATAATTAGAAGGTCCATGCTTTTGTTATGAATCCATAAACTCAAAAGAGTATTAGGAAATTTATAATATTTTGTTACATTTTATTATATTTTTTCATAAAAATCCCTTCCAATCAAATACTTTTTTTATTAAAACAGCAACAATAAAAACTGTGTTCTTGAAAATGAGCAAATTACAAGATTAATTGTCATCAGGTGAGATTTGCATATTTAGGAAAGTGAATCTTCAGATAAGACATATGGATTAACAAAGTTGAAAGAGTTTATGAAATAACATAAAACAGCTTATCTTCCACAACACTTTCCAGTTACATTAAACATTAAATTCCCATCACCCAGCCCATGGTCCATGTTGAATGTGTGTAGTAGGGATAGTAATCAAACATGTCTGAAGGATGCCAATTTGAAAAGTATTGTACAAATGTTTCATCTCTTCTTCTGTCTTATTTTTTCCCCCTTCAACTCTTGTCTGCTGCTATTTTTCCTAGTCTTATAAAAGCGTGGAATTGTGAATTATTTAGCTTGCTGAAACTAAACTCTGTTCGGTTCAGGAATGCCAATCAAAGCATTTTTGACAGATTTCTCTCTAGGCTTCTGCATAACCACATTCAGTAACTGATTCCATTATCTTAATTGATATTACTATTAGGCAGGGCTTTTTTTCTCATAGAACGCTCAGAACGGAGTTCCGGCACCTTTTTTGGATGGAACCTTGTAGGATATGCAAGGCAGGTTGTATAACATGTGTGAGTTCCGGCACCTTTTTGTTTTACAAAAAAAGCACTGCTATTAGGAAGAGGGTTTTTTCCTCTAATATTCAATTGGAATCAGTTGTCCCACAAATTATTCTGTTTTATACTAAGAAATAGGAAAGAACAGATGTGGATTTTCTTCTGAGACAGTTGCAGAAGCTCTCTCTCTATTTTGGCAAAGCTGCTATGTGTTTCCTAGCATCACACTTTCCTCTCAACTTATGGACCTAGTGTCATCTTCCTGATTCAACTAATGATTCAATTCCTTCCCTAGAAATAGTGAACAAAAATGCACATTGTAGCACAATCGGGTAAAGGAAGATCTCCCACATCCATAACTATCCTAATATTCTCTACACCCCTTCTCATGCATGATGAACTTACTATAATCTTTACTGATCCTGAAAATATAGCTTGCTATGATGAGGAGGAAGAGGAAGAAGAAGAGAGGATGAGAAGATTTTGTTAACAGTTTTATAACAGTATCTTCACTGAATTGATGAACAACAAAGGAATGCATTGAACTCCAATAAATTTAGTTCTGAGTCAGACATATAGAACTGTGTTGTCATGCTCTTAGCTACTATGGCATTTTCATTATTATTTAAAGGTTGCAATTTTTGTGAAAATTCAAAGTATTGGACAAATAATAAACAATAGGTATCATGTTACCCTTTCATAATATCTACTTTAATAGAATTATTAATTCTCATATTAAAAAAGATATTTTCCATTGCCTTTAGAACTTTATAGAGAAACATATTCCCCTCTAAGTAACATACAGTTTAAACTGGACATGTATTTCATAAGGCTCTCTAATGCAATTTAACACAACATTACTAAAAAATCTCAAATAGCAGTTCATAAGGATATATAAGCAGAAATAATGAATGAACATATTTCAGCTCTGTTTTGGATGTATTGACCTGTAGCAATCCACCCCCCCTCCCTTTCTCTTTGGCTTACCTGTCATTCTGGAATCTAAGTATCTCTGTTTTCCTGTTGAACTTCAGTCTGACTAGTAGACTTCTAGAGATCTTGTCGGTGATGAGAGGGCTTTCTGAGAACAAAACCAGGTAAGTTGATGATGTGTCACTCAGGAAGATCACAGACACATAAGGAACTGGATTTGTCCCTTAAAAGATGGCAGAGTCGATGAATATGCCTTTTTCAGGAACACGTTTCAAGATTCACAGCCAGCCTCTCAAAAACAGTTCACACCCATTTGCCACTGTTATGTGCTCACGTCTTCCAGATCATGTTGTCTCCTCCTGTATACCTCCTGCTCTGCTTTCAATAAAGGCTGCAGGATGAGGACCGGGAGGGTGTTCTCCCAAAGTCACCTTATTGGGTGAATTTGGGAGAATTTTATTGTCTCTTGTTTAATTTCCTACCTTTGTGTGTGCCCAAAGTGCTAAGGTCCCTGTGTCTCGCTCCTACCCTGACCCTGAATGACTGCTAACTACCATGCCACGGGCTCCAGAGTCTGGAGGAGTGTGTGATCCTTTGCAAGTCAGATTCCTCCCTCAACTGTCTGTTTCTACCTTCCTCCTGGGCTGCCCAGAATTGTTTCCATGGACACGGGTAGCAGCTGTCAGTGGCAGCAGGGGTCTTGAGGACTCGAGGAATCCAGCCATCCAAACAGCAAATCCTCCTCTCAGGGCAGTGACTGGATGATGCTTGCTCCAGAAGGCAAACTTTCAGTGGTGATTATCCTGCTTTGTTTAAAGGCTATGAAGAAAGGGAAGAAATTTGCATCTAGACACAGATCAAGTCACTAGAAATTGGAACAGTCTTAATATCTCTTGGGAGATAAGCACCCTCAGAAAGTCAAACTTACCTGAATCATGATAGTCTCCTCCTTTGCAAGATAGGCCCTCACAGAATTGGACAAGGCAGACAGATCTTCCAAGGAGATTGAATGCAGATTTATTATTAGAACAAGGGACATCTAAGAAATGCTGTCAGCTAATGCTGACCAGTTGTCCCTGCATATGCAAACATTTGAAAGCTGGCAGCGAAGGCAGGAAGGAAATGAGAGGACATTTTTTGTTTTCCTCTTTAAGAAAGGCAATCAAGAGGCTAATAAACTCAGAATATGAATTTCAGAAAGTTACTTTTATTGGTGGAACCAATGAAGATGGGAAGATACCACCTGCTTAATTTGTCCACTTGCGTGGCAGAATCTAATCTGAGACCATGATGTGGTGATAATGGTTGTATTCCTAACCTTGGGCACACAGATGAAATTGGAGCCCCAGAATATAGAACCCTCACATTCACCATTGCACAAATATTAAGTAGATAACCAGCTGAGATCTTGTCCAGTCTCCTTCCCACCTCCCAGCCTTCTAGAAGCTATCTGGAGAACTGAACGCTTGCTCTAGGGCTACTAATGAATCTGTAACTATGAACTTCTTCATAGCTATTTTTGCAGTATTTTTTTTTAAATCCCATTTATATCCCGCCCTTCTCCGAAGACTCAGGGCAGCTTACAATTTAAGCACAAACCAATGTGCTTAGCAATAGCCTTCATTCTATGTATATGACTGCTTATTAGGGCTTTCCCCCCCCAAGCGGCCATTATTACAAAGTCAGCTTATTGCCCCCAACAATCTGGGTCCTCATTTTACCTACCTCGGAAGGATGGAAGGCTGAGTCAACCTTGAGCCTGGTGGGATGCGAACCTGCACTAATTGCAGGCAGCTGGTGTTACTTAAGGAGGCATTAGCCCACTGCTCCACCAAGGCTCATTAAACTTGTCCTCATTACTGTTGTTTTGGCAGAACAATGTTGGATGACCCTAGAAGACATCTAGACATAGCCATATTTCCAGTTTATCCCAACTGTGTATTTCAGCCTGAGGGCAAGTATGCATGAAATCATCCTCAATCCAGCCCTAACTAGAAAGTAACACAATCACTGCTTATGTTTTCTGGTGCTCCATAAAAAGTTTACTATAGAACCAGAGATGAAATAGTGCAAGGACAGATCTGTGTTTTTGTGTTTTTAACAGATGAAATTGACAAGAATTCTGTCCCTTCTGTTCTAGCTCCTTCCTTCCTTCCTTCCTTCCTTCTTTCCTTCCTTTCCTTCCTTCCTTCCTTCCTTCCTTCCTTCCTTCCTTCCTTCCTTCCTTCCTTCCTTCCTTCCTTCCTTCCTTCCTTCCTTCCTCCCTCCCTCCCTCCCTCCCTCCCTCCCTCCCTCCCTCCCTCAAGAAGCAAAATCTAAATATGATAGGAGTTGTATTAAATATGATCCAAACAGAACATCAAACCATCACTCTGGCTAAAAAGAATTGGATTGAAATCTGAAAAGGGATTTGTTAAATTTAATTTCCAGGTAGAACGGCTTGCCTTCAGGAGTTGTGAGTGCTCTACCACAGGAGGTTTTTAAGAAGAGATTGGACTGCCATTTGTCCGGAATGGTAACAGAGTCTCCTGCTTGAGCAGGAGGTTATTGTTGTTGGTTGTTGTTGTTGTTGTTGTTGTTGTTGTTATTATTATTATTATTATTATTATTATTATTATTATTATTATTATTATTATTATTATTATTATTATTATTATTATTATTATTATTATTATTATTTGGATTTATATACCGCCCCTCTCCCGAAAGACTTGGGGCGGTGTACAGGGCAATTAAAACACTATATACAACACATAATATACAAAAATTAAAATAAATTAAACCAAATACAAGTAGCCCTAAACAATAAAACATGTTCTAAAATTAAAATTTAAAATTTAAAATCTAAAACCCCAGTCCCTCAGTCCAGGCCGGCAAGTTCAAATAGCCAAGTCTTCAGGTCGCGGCGAAAAGAGCGAAGGTCGGGAGCCATCCGGAGCTCAACAGGGAGCTGATTCCAGAGGGCAGGCGCGCCCACAGAGAATGCTCTCCACCTGGGGGCTGCCAGTCGACATTCCCTGACCGACCGTTAGACTAGAAGACCTCCAAGGTCCCTTCCAACCTGTTGGAATCTGTTTCTGGTTTTCACACAGAATACAAGCTGTTGAAGGCTTCATTGCAGAAAACCCCTATGTCACTGGGAGGACTTACACTGCGGTGTAAATCACACCCATTTTTAAAAGTAAACTGGAAAAGGGAAAAAAAGAAAAGAAAAAAGAAAGGAAAATCACAATGCTGTGGCAATTGCCCCAAAGCGTAACACTTTCCATAAACTGAACAAGCGTATTATGTCATCACATTATAAAAGTAAAAGCTCCCTGAAATTGCCCTTGGTTTTTTGAGACTGCATGGACATCTCCATATAATTTTCTTGGTAGTAGTGCAGAAGCTGTTTGCCATTACCTTCTTCCAAGAGGTGTTATCAACTTCCCAATCTAGCTTTTAGCTTTGGAGTTTCCTGGTAATCTCCCATCCAAGCACTAATCTGAGCAGACCCTGCTTGGCTTTTTGAGATCAGCTAGGGAATTTTAACAAATGTTTAATATGTCTTGAAGCTGTTACAGTTTAAGCTATTTGAAATAATGTAATTTAAATGACTTTAAACTGTCCCAGGAGTTCTATAAACTACTTTAGTGCAGCAGCAGTAACATAAACTAGGTAGTATTTCAATAAAGGCTTTAGAATTAAAAAGTAGAAATAGCGTCAATAAAGTAAGAGCATTCCGTAACTTGCGGAATTAAAAGTCTGAGATAATAATAAGATGCTTGATGCCAGAAATATATATATATGTTTCTCTACCCTGCTAACTCTCAGCTGGAGCTGGAAATGCTGAAGGACTTCATTGGATGATCTAGAGCTCTTCAGAGACACTTTAATGAGATCTCCTTCCATCTACTGATAACACAAAGTTACTGGCATACTTGGGTGCTGCCTTCATTATGAGTCTTCTTATGCCTCAGAAACAAGGCTAGCGACTGGTGCTGTCCCCATAAATTTAACTTGAGACTATATAAGGAAAATGATTGGTGGAATCTTCTGGAGTCATGTGCTATTAGGAAAAAAAATGGTTTTTCTGAGGGACGAGGCGAGTTGTGACAAATGGCTGGTTCTTCTATTGAAACCTGCTCCCAACATAGCTGATATCTATATCTGTGTGTTCATTTATCTGTCTCTGTATTTGTATTTCTGACAGCTTGAACTTGCCAAGCAGAAGCTACCACTCCTATTCACATGGAAGGAGGCGGATTTACTAAACAAAGCATCCTCTCCCTCCTATCTTATAGTAAATTTGCCTGCCTCCTGCAGATCAGGAATGCTTGTGGCCTGCAGGTAGGTGTGTGTGTGTGTGTGTAGAGGTGGGCAGGGAGGGTTCATTCTGCTTGGTAAAGCAGGAGATTGCCTACTTTACTACACAGGATGCATCCATGTAGTAAATACTATACAGAAAGTGCATATCAGGTGCTTTGGCAGGGAAATGGGGGTGGTTACTGTTTTGGTAAAACATACTTGCTTCATTGGGCAGAATGCACTCTCCCCCTCTAGATCAGGCACTTCAGCACAAGGAGGTGATGGATGACTGTGCTTTTTGACAGATGTCTAGTGGTCTTTGAGAAGATGACTGGTGATATATTTTTAAAAAAAGGCTGCAAATCAAGAAGGGAGAAGCAGCTTTTAGCTGTCAGTTATTCAGTTTTCCTCACTTTTCCTGCCATATTAATTAGGGAGTTGCATTGCTATGTTCTGCTTGTCACGCTTCTTTCAGACCAGTAGAAGAAGTGGGGAGAACAAGATCCACCCTTAAAATAGCACTTCCCCCCCCTGGCCTGGAAAATGAGTGACAGGTAGAATGGAAGAGTGGTTAAACCAAGGATAGGAACCAATTTAACCCCATTTTCCCATCCTGTTCCCCATTTTGGGAGCTGACACAATCTGGGAGTCCACTATTCATGCTGAGAACCCACCAGAACCAGTTTCTTCATAGCATGTTATAGCATGTTATATAAATACAATTATAAATGGATTTAGCAGATATTACAGACTGAGTCATTGCTATGGTCAGATCAGATTAGCCCTTCCTGAGATTGGAACTCATCTGGCCTCCCCAGATCAACTTTTCAGTAGAAGAGCATATTGATCCCCCGAGCAATTTTTCTCTTGAGTTTTGGACTGGTTCATTGATTATAATTCATGTGTTTGCATTCAATCCTTCTCTAGCAATTTCATTCAGGTTGCTTACCTGTTCAGAATTCCATAAAGGTAATCTCTTCCATACAAATCATATAGTTTTGTTGTGGTCAATTATGGTTTTCAGAGTAGTTATAAAAGTACCAAAGATTGTAAGAAAAACCAGACCACGAGTCCTGGACCAAATCTTGACAGACTTGAACACTGGGCACAATCTAACAAAATGAAATTCAATGATGAAAAAAGTAAGATTCTACATTTAGGCAAGAAAAACCAAATGCACAGGTATAGCATAGGTGGTATCTTGCTCAATAGTAGCAACTGTGAGAGGGATCTCGGAGTCCTAGTGGAGAATCACTTAAATATGAGCCAGCAGTGTGCTGCATTAACAGAGGGATAGAATCATGATCACGTGAAGGGTTAATACCACTTTACAATGCCTTGGAAAGGCCACACTTGATATACTGCATCCAGTTTTGGTAACCACGACATAAAAATGGTGTTGAGACTCTAGAAAGAGTACAGAGAAGAGCAACAAACATGATTAGGGGACTGGAGGCTAAAACATATAAAGAACAGTTGCTGGAATTGGGTATGTCTGGTTCAATGAAGAGAAGGATGAGGGGTGACATGATAGCAGTGTTCCAATGCACACAAAGAAGAGGGAGTCAAGCTACTCTCCAAAGCACCTGAAGGCAGGACAAGAAGCAATGGATGGAAACTGACCAAAGAGAGAAGCAATCTAGAACTAAGGAGAAATTTCTTGACATTTAGAACAATTAATCAGTGGAACAACCTGCCTCCCCATGTTGTGAATGCTCCAACACTGGAAGTTTTTAAGAAGAGACTGGACAGCCATTTGTCTGAAATGGTATAGGGCAGGGGTCTTCAAACCTGGCCCTTTTATGACTTGTGGACTTCAACTCCCAGAATTCCTCAGCCAGCGTGCCTGGCTGAGGAATTCTGGGAGTTGAAGTCCACAAGTCATAAAAGGGCCAAGTTTGAAGACCCCTGGTATAGGGTTTCCTGCCTGAGCAGGGATTGGACTAGATGACCTCCAAGGTCCCTTCCAACCGTATTATTATTATTATAAATAAAGATTGATAGCCGGTTTGAGATGTTTTTTGACGAATTATAAGATTGAAATCCTAAGCATTTTTCAATATAGTCATTTGGGGTTGAGTCTTATCTCAATGACATTTAATGTAGCATTCTCACAGCCTGAGTTCTTAACTACAGTTGGTTGAGTAAATCACAGTGGTTAAGTAGATCTATTTCTGGTGCTAGCCAAAACAGTAAGCAGCTGACTCAACATGGCATCAGTCTTGGAGTCTTCACTAGGACTTGAAGGTCCTTCTCACAGTTGCTGTTTTTAGGCCAGTTCTCGCCTAATCTGTATTTGTACCTTTGATTTTTCCTGCCTAAATGTAAAACTTGGCTTTTCTCCACATTGAAACCCATTTTGTTGCACAGAGCCTATTGTTCTGGCAGAGAACATTGTGCTAGGCTTACAACCTATCCAGGCAGTCTTCATGTCATTAAGGAAGAGGTTATTTAGAATCTTATAAACCACCAATAGGCAACAAGATTGACTAGGGTATGTTTTTAGGGTATGCACTGATAAATATTGCAGGAGATTGGTCTCAGTCTAGGAAAAACAGCTGGCCTTGGAGTGCCATCTCCTGGATATTTTGAGTTCCTGCTCTCCTTGATGGCTGCTGGGAAAGAAAAATGCACAATAGCTATGAGTGAATCTGTTTATTTGGGTTGCTTCATTTTTGCAAATATGTCAAATTCA
The DNA here is from genome assembly GCF_964194415.1 of Vipera berus. Lineage (NCBI taxonomy): Eukaryota > Metazoa > Chordata > Lepidosauria > Squamata > Viperidae > Vipera > Vipera berus. The sequence goes on along the minus strand of NC_138202.1, from coordinate 336,086,989 downwards.
TTTAATCCCCCAAGATTTTTAAAATTAGAATTAAAATTAGAAATAAGTACCTTTGGTTATTTAAGGCAATTATGCACATATTTTAGAGGAGTCATCTATTGCACATTTTTTGCAATTTTACCTAGTGGTGAAGATACCTCCTACTCAGAGTTTAATCCTAGGCAGAAGCAGATGTTTTTGTCCTAAGTCGCAAAGAAAAAAAATACCTGTTGCGAATTCTGTGTGGCATCAGGAAGGGCATCTGGCCAGTAAATGCTCAGCTTCATTCAATTGCCCCAACTCTACCCCAAATTAAGGGATTACAGGTTTGTAAAAAGGGAGGGTTTTTCCCTCCCTGAAATATGGCAATTCTGTATATTATGTCCATGAATATATGCAATTTTGTACAGCTCTATTATGTATGATTATTTTTAAATGAGTAGAATAGAGCTGGAAGGGACCTAGGAGGTCTTCTAGTCCAGCCCCCTGCTCAAGCAGGAGAATCTATACCATCTCAGACAAGTGACTGTCTCTAGCCTCTTCTTAAAAATCTCCAGTGACAGAGCACCTACGATTTCTGGAGGCAAGCTGTTCCACTGGCTAATTGTCCTCATTGTCAGGAAGTTTCTCCTTAATTCCAGGTTGCTTGTCTCTTTGATCAGTTTCCAACCATTATTTCTTGTCCTGCCCTCTGGTGCTTTGGAGAATAACATGACCCCGTCTTTTTTGTGGCAGCCCCTCAAATACTGGAACACTGCTATCATGTCTCCCCTATTTCTTCTTTTGTTTAGACTAGCCAAACCCAAGCCCTGCAGCCGTTCTTCATATGTTTTAGTCTCCAGGCTTTTGATCATCTTAGTTGCTCTTCTCTGATTTTTTTCCAAACTCTCAACATCTTTTTTGTGAAATGGTGACCAAAATTGGCTGCAGTATTCCAGGTGTGGTCTTACTAGGGTTTTATAAAGCAGTACTAATATTTCATATGCTCTTGATTCCATGCCTCTGTTTACGCAACCCAGGATTGTATTAGCTTTTTTGGCTGCTGCTGCACACTGCTGGCTCATAGTCAAATGATTGTCCACTAGGACTCCAAGGTAGTTGCTGTTTTTAAGCTAGCTCTCACCTAATCTGTATTTGTACCTTTGATTTTTCCAGCCTAAATGTAAAACTGCTTTTCTCCACATTGAAACTCATTTTGTTGCATAGGGCCTATTGTTCAAGTATGTCAAGATCTTTTTGGATCCTGAGTTTGTCTTGGGCCTAAGATGGAACCTTGTGGTACCCCACTGCTTACTTCTCTCCATGTGGATGTAGTGCCATTGAGGACTACTCATTGAGTACGGTTTGCCATCCAGCTACAAATCCATCTGGCGGTGATGTTGTCTATTCCAGCTTTTTCTAGCTTACCAAGGAGTAGGTTCTGGTCTATTTTATCAAATGCCTTACTGAAAGCTAAGTATACTATGTCCACTGTGTTTTGCTGGCTACTAGTTTAGTCACTTTATCAAAGAATGAAATAAGATTGGTTTGGCACGATCTGTTTTTAACAAACCTGTGCTGGCTACTATTATAACTTTGTTTCTAGTTGTTCACAGATTTGTTTTTTGATTATCTTTTCTAGGATCTTCCCAGGTATTGATGTTAAACTGATTGGTCTGTAGTTTCCTGGGTCCATTTTTCCCCCTTTCTTGAAGATGGGAACCACATCAGCCCTTTTCCAATCCTCAGGTACTTCCCCAGTGCTCCAGAATTTTTGAAAGATATAGTGCAGTGGTTCTGAGATAATATCTGCCAGATCTTTCAGAACTCTGCTATCATGTCCCCCACAGTCCTTCTTTTCTCTTCTATATGTGTTTATTCTGAACAGCTGCTTTCCCCCGCTGGTGTCTTTCAATATTTTAGACAAACAGCTGCCAGAAAGTATTGATTACCCCTTTTCCTTGGAGTGATCCATAGGTGATCTGTGTTGTGATTCAGGGCCAGCCTGTGGGTCCGGCAGCCGGCTCGGATGTCTCGGATGACTCAGACGAGGGGGAGGAGGAGGGTGTTGAAGACGAACTTGCTGATGATGGCTTGGAGGCTTCGCAGAGCCCCCAGCCGGGGCCCTCTTCTCAGCTGCGCGAGCCCGACAGTGCGGATGATGATGACCCACAGCTGGCCCTGTTCAAGGACGCCCGACGCAGGAGGCAGTCAAGCAGGAACAAGCAGAGAAAGGCTGTGGGACTCCTCGGAAGGAGGCACAGGGAGGCCACGCCCTGAACTCTAATAAAGGGAGTGTTTGGGGAAGGGCTGGTTGCTGAAAGCAACCGCTCCGTTTGAGGATCACAGTTCCAGTGTTTTGTTTCTTGTTCTGTTGTTTGTGTAATAAATCTTGGCAGACGCCTTCCAGCTTCAGACGCTCTCCAGCCTCTGCCGTTTGTACAGGGGTTGCCTTTCTGCAAGGCCGGTAGCAGGCTGGTTCAGAATAATCTATAGGCTAGAAGAGAAATTGAAAAGCTGAAATATTCAAATGCATATTCTTTTTTTGGTTAACATTTTATTAATTTTCTAATTTTACAATCATAAATACTTAATAAACAATGTGTTGTCTGGGTCCATTGGTAATTCAGTGGTACATATTAACTTTCTCAGTCTAGTTCCAACACTATGCCATCCAGTGCTTTCTTGATCCATTCTTCTTCTGGTGGTATGCATTTTTCCATACTCGGTAAATACAATTCTTATTACTGTTAATACATATACAATTAAATATAGACATCTTCATCACATTTTTCTGGTATTATACGTAATATCGATAATGTCAGTTTATAATATTTTTTATAACCAAAACATATCTCAATTGCCTTTGCACTTAAAATTGCCTTTGCATTAAAATCCATTTGTTCAATCAGTATCCTGGTTTTCCCGTTTTTTTAAAAAAAATTAATTTATTTAAAATTAATTAATTTTAAAAAATAATTACCCATCAATGTTCAAAATAGCTCTATAATTTTCTCATAATATATTATATTTGAGTAACCAAAAGCTTCCCTTATTCAAACCCTTTTAGAATTTTCATATTTCCCCTCTCATAACAAAATATAATATTCTAGTTAGAATTCCTATCCTTCTAGTTATAATAATACTTTTATTTCTAAGTTATCTATTTTCTTAACCATATTCAAACATCTGTTTAATAATATAATATCCTGTCTCCATCGCTTATAGTTTTCTTATAGTAAATTATATTTGGTAACCAAAGGTTTCTCTTATTCAGACCCTCTTGGCATTTTCATATTTCCCTTCTCATACCAAAATATAGTATTCTAGTTGCATATCCTATCTTTCTAGGTATAGTAATACTTTTGTTTCTAACAATTATCTATTCTCTTAGCCACGTTCGAACATCTATTTAATAATATAATGTCCCATCTAATGGGTCAAAACCTCTATTTTCTTTAGTCTTACTCTGGCTTTCTTCCTTTGCCAACTAACTTTCCAAGTCAATGCATTTGAGTACTCAAGTAGTTCTTCCCCTATGTTTGTCTATATTGTTTGATGTAAGAAAGACAATTTGATTAAAGTATTTTGGGAAGAACCCTCAGCCCATTTATATTCATTAAACAGCCTCCCTCCGTCTCCAGTTTTCCACAGTTCCTCTGATAGCTTTATCTTCTGTTCAATCAGCTCTTCTTCCTTATTCTCAAATGTGTTCTGAGATCTTGAGAAGTAAGATATCTTTTCCATTTCCAGTATTATTGCTGCATCTTCTAATTTTTCTTTTGTCTGAGTCTGTCAATTCCTTCCTTTAGGTCCTCCATCTTTGGATCTGCTTCCTCTAATTTTCCTTCTATTTTATGGGTTACTGGTTCCTTCTTTGTAGTCATTTTCTGAATTTGTAAGTTTAGATGAGAAAGTTGTTCTTTTATCTCTTTTGTGTTATTTTTAGTCTCATCATGAGCTAAGACAGTTGTCTCTTGTATTGATTTCAACATAGAAAGAATTTCTTTCTGAGATTCATCAAGATTTTCTTGTTGGTATGTGAAACTGGGGGGTTTGGAGACAAATGTTAGAGATGGTTTTTTACTATTTAAGACTAAGTGCAGAACATCCATTTTATTTTTGTATGTGATCTTTATCAGTGCTTTTTTTGTAAAAAAAAAAAGGTGCCAGAACTCACAGACGTCATACAACCCGCCTTGCCTACCCTACAAGGTTCCATCCAAAAAAGGTGCCGGAACTCCATTCTGAGGGTTCTATGACAAAAAAGCCCTGATTTTTATAGTCCAATTTATTTTGAGATTTAAAAAGTTTCAGTCAATTGTCATTTGAACTCCAAATTATCCAGCCAGCCTGTCAGTCCATCCCTAGGCCTCCCCTAAACAAATATAAGCAAAGTCCAGGTTTTTCTGTCCAATGAAAAACATATCCTTTCTGTCCAGTGAGAAAAGAGACAATTAAAAGTTATTCATCAATCAAAAGTTCATAATCCAAAGTGTTCCATCATCTCCATCAGTCATGCCTGTTTATTCTACAGGGGAATAGTTCCATAACACAGCTCTAAAAGTCAGTTAGTATTTATATTCATAATCCAAGCAGGCCAATTTCAAAATAGTTTATCATCTCTGCCATGCAGATAAGCAGCCCAAAAGATTTTTTTTCCTTCTCCAGCTGCAGTCTTCAAAAGTGAAACTTTCCAAGGACACCCAAGGTCTTATCTGAGTCTGGGCTTCAGGCCAAATTTCCTTTAAGCATAATAAACTGTAGTGCCGTGGTTCGCCACTAGATGTCGTTAACACCTTCTTCCATCTTCAAATTTATATTGCAAGCTTTTCAAGTCTCTTTTCTAAAAAACTCTCAAAAGCACTTTTAGTCCCCAAATTTCAAGGCTATATATTTATTGATTCCAAATTAATCTTATAATATTCTCCATTTCCCCCCAAGCAGTTAGTTAACTGCTTTTTTTTCCCTAAGGGAATGGGGCGGAAATTCCCTTTCCCTCTCTCATCAGGGAGGATTCTTTACTTTGGGCATTTTTTCCCCAAGAAAAAGTCTTAAAGTTATAAAGAGAGGATAGTCTCACCCAGTTTCATCCAGGTTGCCCAAAAGTTGCTCTTTAGTGCTTATTTCCTTTGGTTGTCATCAGCTTCTGACTGGCTACATGAATGTAGCCATTCCCCCCCCCCCGCTGGTTTGGAGGGCTTCCTCGGATCAAACAGAAGGGCCACCACCCCTCTGCAATCAACGAGGGTCCCCTCCTTCTTCGTTGCCTCTCCGGGGTGAGTTTCGACCCTTTTTAGGGTCTCCAGCGGGGCAAAATTGAATGCATAAGATGGAGCCTCATCTTTCTGTGTCCATTACGCTGCGACATCAAACTGGAAGTCCAAATGCATGTTCTTAATCTTGCTATCTAAACTCATTTTTTTTACTTACAAGGTAGTTTACGTTCTACTCCCATCATTTGTCTGTTTAGTTCACAAGACCATTCCATCCTCCTTGTCTATGGAGTCTCTCAGTCATCCAGGTCATGGCTGTCCCAGAAGTGCTTTATCAAGAAGCAACTGGGCTTTCTTGTTTTTCTTTGAAGAAGTTTCACTTCCCATCCAAGAAGCTTCTTGGGTGAGAAGTAAAATGTCTTCAAAGAAAAACAAGAAAGTCCAGTTGCCTCTTGAAAAAGCACCTTTGGGATTCCATCATCCTTACATAATACAAATCCAGGATTTCTAGTTGGATCCTGGAGTTAGTCGATGGAGCCTGAATCCTTTCTGCAGGGCTTCAGGGAAAGTAAAGGGAGGACATTTGCCATTTAGCACTCCCAATTTGTTCAAAGGTGGAAAGAAATGAGGCTGAAATATTTTGTTTGCAGATTTGGGGGGCTACAAAAGAAATACTGGTGGGCCAAATGTATAGCACCTTTGAACAAGCTAGTCATAAGCAATTGGGGATCTTTGTTCCCAGTGGGCACACCAGTCACCAATGGTAATAGAATGCATTTCAATAATGATTGCATAGGTTTATTGATTCAACATTACAAAACAAATTGCTCCTTAGTTCATTTCTCAATTTCAGCACAACATAGAACATAGAATATCAGAGTTGAAAGGGACCTTGGAGGTCTTCTAGTCCAACCCCCTACTCAAGCAGGAGACCCCATACATTTCAGACAAGTGTCTGTCCAGTTTCTTCTTAAAACCCTCCTGTATTTCTGAAGGCAAGCCATTCCACTGTTTGATTGTTCTTACTTTTAGGAAATTTCTTCTTAGTTCTAAGTTGGATATCTTTTTGATTACTTTCCATCCATTGTTTCTTATCTTGCCTTTGGGTGCTTTTAAAAATAGATCCCCTCCTCTTCTTTTTGGTAGCCTTTCAAATATTTAAACACTGCTGTCATGCCTCCCCTGGTCCTTCTTTTCACTAAACTAGTCATACCCAATTCTGGAACAATTCATTCTATGTTTTAGTTTCCAGTCTGTCCAATATGAGTCTTGATAGGATTAAAGGAATGTTTCCTAGTATTCTCCTGTTGTAGATAGGTTGCATGTTCATGTTAGCATTAGATAATAATTGAGAAACTAAATACAAAATGTCAACTCAAAAAAAATATTTCGTTTAATCTCATTCACCATTCTTCATCTATTCATATTTTCCCTCCACATAGCATTCATACTCCCATAATATATGGTTAAATGTCATTTGCCATTGGAACAATGGGCCACAAGATCCCATCTGTCATTGCATTACTTAGTATAGAACTAGGATGGCCAAGCCACTACTGATAATCTAAGCAGAAGTGATGGAGAATTTTTTTAAAAAAATGGAAAAATGGAATGAACTAGTTCCTCGTCTTCTCTCTAAGTTTTGAAGTACAAAACAGAATGGTGTATTTGATTTAACTTTAGATTCCAAGTTTCCACAAAGTGTCCATGCATCAGAATGAGTGGTTTGCCTGTTGATTGTTGGGTCACATTTCTTGTGTGGTCCCAGATGTTCTTTGCTTTGATGCAATAGTGCTGGACTGGAATGGAATGTTTCCTCATCCACTCTGCCATGACTTCTTTCATTAGGCATGCTTTCAAATGAACAAGTCATTCTGACATGACTCCATTAGGCTGATCATTAGCTGTGTATTGAATAAGTTCCCACAGATTACTTTTTGCTCAAACAAGATGCTCCTAGATTTAGTCAAAGTATATATGATATATATAATACTCTATTATTAAGGTGGTGATGTATTAGGGTGAGAAACAGAAAATGTTTACGAAATAGAATAAGAATATATTTAAGTAACTAATATGTGTATTTTAGACATTAGAATTTTTATAAAGTGAGATAAAGGAAATTTGGCTTACCTGAAAGTCAAATACTATGGATATTAAAGGTTAAATTGGAGTACTGTAATTAAAAATTAAAGATTAGGTAAAACTTAATAACAGGATATGGATTGTTTATCTAGATTTATTAAGATATGTATAAGCAAAAAAATGTATTCATAAATGCGATAATGAAGTTTTCACTGAGTTTGATACAATTAGAAGTTTACTAGCCTAAATACAAAATAGCAAATGAGGAGAAATATTTGATGATGTTACCTGAGATATGTACTAAAGATTTTGTCATGGAACTATTGATTAACCCAATCACCACGTTGCCTTCTAAATACTCAAATGTAAAACTGGAAAACCAATAAAATATTATAAGAAAAAGTATATATGCTTCTGTATTTTGACTTACAATTGTCCAGATACCACTCCAACATCCCTCAGTCTCACATTTTGCACCCAAGGCCTAGTCCTTGAGCATTTTGATTAGCATTTCAATGAAAAATGTAATTGCCTACAATATTCAATAGAAAATTGAAAATATGTTTCATCAAATTTAGGGTATGAAACAGCAGGCTTAACTATTTAATATGTGTATGCATATATGGTACTAGCAGAATATTTTGAGATGTAGCAAGTTTAATTATGAGATCCTGCATGTGGCTTCCAAGGGTACAGCGGGCCTCTGTACAGTGGGTGTCTGCCAGGTTCCAAACTGCCTCCTTATAATTTTTAAACATATATTTCATTTTTAAAAATAGGAAGTTATACTATAAAGAAAAATGCCAATCTGTATCATCACTTTTATTTCCAGGACTGCAGGTAGGCCTCAACTGAGCTCCAGAGCTTTTTAAAAAAATAAAATCGGGCATTTACAGGACAATACTTTATTTAGAAGCATGTTTATCTGCCCAGAAAGAGAGGAGAAAAAACTGTAATAATATAGAGATTCTGGGAAGTGAAGGCAGATGGACAAAGTTGTATCTCCCATGGCAGTTATTTTGTAAAGGGGCAAGCAACAATTATTTTACTAGTATGCCCACATATTGGTTCTGAAAAAAATATTATCTCATATGCTTGCTGGATACTGTTCTTCATGGTCATATTGGCCTGGGTTGCAAAAGATTCTGGATACCTCCTCACTCTCCCTCTCTCTGTCTTATACACTGGAATATTAGTCTCCAGAGAACAATAGTTCTGTCAACCAGGAACTTCTTGTTTATTTGTTTTTTTTTGACATGGGATATTGATAATTCAGTCGAGTTTGCTGAACTTTTTTGTGCTGCTTTTCAGTGTATGTTGTGCATGAGCTGGGAAAGAAGGGCACTGTCAAGCAATAACATTCAATGTTAGTAGACAATTGTGGAATGTGAGGTGGCAAAGAGATTCTGTTTGACCAAAAATGATTCAGAGGTGCCATGGTCTTCAGGAATGAAAAAAAGGAAAGAAAGATCCAGAGGCAAAATAGCATTGGGAATAATCTGGTGATGGTTTCTCTGCTCTGTACCTCAGGTTAGTTCTTCCAGTCACTAAGAGCTCTCTTTTCTTTCTTTGACATAAATATTTTGATCTTTTGAATTTGAATTTTATTGAATTTATATACCGCCCTTTCCCGAAGGACTCAGGGCGGTTTACAGGGTATATAAAACATCGATACAAAAATTAAGACCAATTTAAAAAGATTAAACTAAGTCCCTGCAACATGTAAAACCCCAGTTAAAACCCCAATTAAAACTCAGCCTGAGCCGGAAAGCTCGAAGAGCCAGGTCTTCAGGTCTCGGCAGAATGATCGAAGGTCGGGGGCAGTCCTAAGCTCCACGGGCAGCTGGTTCCAGAGGGCAGGCGCCCCCACAGAGAAGGCCCTCCCCCTGGGTGTCATCCGCCGGCATTCTTTGACCGGCGGCACCCTGAGAAGACCCTCCCTGTGGGAGCGCACAGGACGAAGGGAGCTTGATGACGGCAGCAGGTGTTCCCTCAAATATCCTGGACCCAAGCCATATAGGGCTTTATAGGTCATCACCAGCACCTTGAATCTCACCCGGAGGGCAACTGGAAGCCAATGCAGCTCGCGGAGCAGAGGTGTTACATGGGAGTAATGGGAAACTCCCATCACAACTCGCGCGGCTGCATTTTGCACCAGTTGAAGCCTCCGAGTGGTCCTCAAGGGCAGCCCCATGTAGAGAGCGTTGCAGTAGTCTAAACGGGAGGTCACGGGGCAATCCATTTCCTAGAACACCAATAATCAGAATACCAATAATCCTGTGTGAACAGGGGATGTGTATATGATGCTGTCTAGTGAGTCATCTGGATTGTAGTCCCAACCTTTATTTATATGAGGGAAGCCATGGAAAATAAACTACAGCACTGTAGCTGAGAATGGGGGAGAGTGTAGAGGACATCCCAAGGAAATAGCATTCAGGAAATGGAGGGGGAAAGACAACCCTTTTAGAAGAAACAGAAAAGAGATTGGCGATTATCTTTGCAGAAATGCTGGAATGCAACAGCATCTCATGACTGGCCTTCAAGCAATTCTATTCCCCACCCGCTCCTATATTTTGCTCTTATTTTTCTCTCACACCAATATCCCTCTCCCTCCTTTCCTTCACGCCTTTTCTTATGTTACTCCCATTCTGCATCTTAGGAAGAACAGAACAGATGGAAGAGAATGTGGGTTTTCTTGGTAGCTTCTCAGCAAAAAATAAAACAACAACAACAAAACAAAACTACGACAACCCCCCCCCCCAAAAAAAACCCCAACCCCAAAAGAAACCCCAAATGCACACACTGGCTTATTCAAAGAAAAAGGATGTAGAGATCAACAGAATTAACAGAATTTAACAGAATAACAAGAGTTGGAAGGGACCTTGGGAGTCTTGTACTCCAATCCCCTGTTCAATCAGGAAACCATTTCAGACAAATGGTTGTTCAGTCTCTTGAATCAATGATCAATCAATGGTCTTATGAAAATATTTTTTTCCTGTCTGATCAGTTGGTGGGATGTTCAAGATAAGTAGGAGTGAGATGGATGGTCTCTCTCTTTCTCTGTGTATTAGTGGGTTTGCTTCTCACTTGTTAGAACATGTTTTGCTTTAACTTAGTTTATTGAATACATTAAAACTGGCTGGTTTTGCACTATGCCCTAAATCATAAATTATGGTCTTTTAAACACAGAGTCTAGAATTGCTTCAAATAAACCACAAACTGGCTGTGTTTTCATAATGCACTTAACGTCCTTACTGAATTTTCTGGATTCATGCCATACACTGATCTGAACTATTAGTTAGCCAAATGGGTTGGGGTTACAGAACACACTATACCACAAAAATGTAACCTAGGTTAATAATGTCCAAACTAACATATTGTGCAAACTGCTAACTCTTCATTTGACTTGATAGTTCGTGTAAACCAGTATAATATATACAAATAGGAATATAAAGATCTGTCACTCAGTCATTTCATCAGCAATAGTTCCAAACACTTCCCTCCCCCAAGGCTTCCCATATGACATTTCTTTTTATTGGTCATCCTAAGAATATGTCCACAAATATTTCCCAAAACACAGCTCAGGGTTGTTTGGGAGACACCATGATGGCCAGTTGTGCAGTCAGGCTGAGAACAGTTCTGACCTGCAGCCTAATCTGCTTGTCTCCCATAATGCTCTTGGCCTTTTCTTAAGCCAGCTTCAAAAATTTCAGTCCACATTGCAGTGGGTTCACAACACAATAGGACTGGAAATAAGACTCTGTATCAATTACATTTAATTTCAATATTAAAAGGGAAATCACTTTAGTTTTTGGAGTGTAGCCCTTGGCAGGATCCTCAAAGACCAAGAGAAGACTTTGAACCAAAGCAAAATATGCACCTCTATTATAAAGGATACATTGTATAAAACTAAATTTAGGTTGTTAGAATGCCCAATTTTGCCATTCCCCTCTCTTATTCCTCTACCTCTCAAGAGATAGTAAAACTGCCTTTCTAACGTGGCTCCCTGCCAGGTGGCGAAACACAAATCCTCTAATAGTATGGTTTAGATACAGTAAAGAGACATTCTAACCTAGCTTGCAAATCCCATATACATTTTCATATAGTATTCCTGGCTAACCGCCTAGAAAATAAAATGTTGTGCAGCCCCAATGTGGCAGTCTGGCTCTAAACCTCCAACTTTCCTTTGGCTGGGTTCACATGTAGGTCAGTTTAAAGCTTTGTGGCAGTTTTAAAGCAATGTGCTGTAATTTTAACCTTGATCATTTATTTTTTGAGCAAGGTTGGTAATTTAGTGTGTTGTATGAACCAACCCTTAGGTGTAGTTTATGATTTAGGGTACTGTGCAAACCCAATCAGGAGTTAATTTATGAGCCATACTATGCAAACATGATATTGGCACCCTTTTCCTATCCTTTTTATGCTCCTAGACCTCACTCAAACTAAAAAGCAAAGAGGCAAGTGTAAAGCAAAGGAAAGAATTTGCAAGAATGATGATGGACGTAGCAAAAATATCATAGGGCAGCGTGGTCAAAGGAAGATTTAATGCCAAAAGTAAGATCAACGTTTTGAAGGCAAGTTTATAGAATCAGAGTGAGCGCCTGTTACTCGTCCCAGCTTCTGCCAACCTAGCGGTTCGAAAGCACGTAAAAATGCAAGTAGAAAAATAGGGACCACTACGGTGGGAAGGGAACAGTGTTCCGTGCGCCTTTGGCGTCTAGTCATGCCGGCCACATGACCACGGAGACGTCCTCGGACAAGCGCTGGCTCTTCAGCTTTGAAACGGAGATGACCACCGGCCCCTAGAGTCGGAAACGACTAGCACGCATGTGCGGGGGAAACTTTACCTTTACCTTTACCTTATAGAATCCAGAAAAACAGAGCAAGGAAAAACACTTGAACTAATAGAAGCACATACTATATTTGTAGTGTGTGTGATTATCTGTGAAAGAGGCATATGGGTTCTCAAGACACATATATAACTAAACTTTCTACAAACCGACGTCTACCAAGTGTATTGGTTTCTAACCCACAGGATCCTAAGCCACCGTGACTTTTGGTTCTTGGACATTTTGGGCCTTGAAGCCAAAAATCCCTGGAGGATATCAAGTAGGGGGAAGGCCAGTTTGGTCTAGTGGTTAAAGTACCTGGTTAGAAACTGAGAAACTGTGACTTGTAGTCCTGCTTTAGGTATGTAAGCTGGTTGGGTGATTTTGGTCAATCACTCTCAGTCCAACTTACCTCACAGGATTGTTGTGGGGAAAATAGGAAGAGAATGGAGTATTAGGTTTGATCACTGCCTTGAGTTATTTATAAAAATAAAGACAGGATAAAAACAATCTTTCAGAAAAGACTGCTGTAGCTCTTTTTTAAAGGGTAAGGCAGATTAACAGGCAGTTTAAAACATATTACTATTATTTGAGTGATTTAATTTAGTAAGAATAAGAAAATTATAGAAAATGGCTAATCAGAGGAGTTAGTGTCGGAAGGCTAAAAGTGCTTTTCAGGAACTGTTTAGTCAAAAAGAACTAGAAAGTAACCAAGATTGGCACAACATATATGAGATTTATACAGGTTGCAGATTTGATGCGAATTGGGGCCTTCTTTTCAAATATTGATCTAATGTAGCGGTGGCACATTAATTAAAGCTTTCCAAAGTGGACTTTCCCAAGCCAAGCATTTTCAGATAGATGTGTGGACTTCAGCTTGCAGAATTCTTGGCAATGATCTACAGTTGGAAATTCTGGGAGCTGCAGTTCATACAGTTGGAAGGGCAACCAAGGTGAGGAAGAGTCATATCTTGACATGCAGACCAAACAGAAGCAACCTGTTACTCTTTTGAAACATGAAACAGCTTAGGTAATTCTTCTACTTGAAGGTGTAACAAATTATCAGAAGCATCTTCAATATTATTATTATTATTATTATTATTATTATTATTATTATTATTATTATTATTATTATTATTATTATTATTAATTGGATTTTTATACTGCCCTTCTCCCGAAGGACTCAGGGCGGTGAACAGGGCATATAAATAGAAATACAAAAGTTAAAAAAAGATTAAATAAATTGCCCAGTTAAAACAATCAATTATAAAAACCCATAAAAGCCCTGACATTCCCCCATCAGGCCAGGCCAGCTTGTTCGAATAAATGGGTCTTTAACCCACGCCGGAAGGAGCGGAGATCCGGTGCCATCCGGAGCTCCACCGGCAGTTGATTCCATAAAGCCGGGGCGCCCACAGAGAAGGCTCTCCCCCTGGGGGCCACCAGCCGACATTCTCTGACCGGAGGCACCCTGAGGAGGCCCTCTCTGTGGGAACGCACAGGGCGGAGGGGAGTCGACGCCGGCAGCAGGTGGTCCCTGAGGTATTCCGGACCCATGCCATGTAAGGACTTAAAAACCATCACCAAAACCTTGAACCTCACCCGGAAGGTGAGGTTATACCAAGGTTTGGTATAAAGCTAGAATATTTTAACCTGCTTTATAGAGGAATGATTCTTCACTGAATCATATGGAACAACTGCTTTATTTCTGGATATAAGCAAAACAGCTCCAGTTTTGTTTTTCCTTACTCTTTTGGCAGGAGGTAAATTAAAGGTTGGCAACATCATCTCTCTTTTGAGGAACCGAAGCCATCTGTTTCTCTGGCTGATCTTCTGCACCAATTCAATGCAGCATGTCTCTGACTTCTTGTAAACATCACCAGCAGGACAACTCAGAATTGAACATTATTATGACAATCTACATTTATTCAAGTGGCAAAATTCCTATTGGCATGAATGCCTTTCTGGATCATGGTTTTAGCTTGTTTATGTTCTATCTGATGCCTTGACATTCTATTTTTAATAAACTCAGAACTGTCAAAAAGCAGTGACATAAAATGCAAAAGGGATACAGGCTTTTCATAGGGGAAATGGTGATGGGAGTCATTCGTATATAAGATCTTTCTTTCACTTTCTGGGTTGCTGGGAAGTTGGTTCAAGGAAGCTCTCAACTAAAAAAGGAAATAAGCTCTTAGAGATCTAGATTCAATTCCTAGATTCATGCACCCCACAGTTTATTTAAGCATTTAGGAGAAAAACCTCAATTGGCTAGGTTTACTTAATAGTCTAAAACAAGACTTCTTAATCTATGAATTGTTTGGCTGCCCTATCAGTCTCAGGTGATATGCTCTATCAGATATACATTGAATATCATCATGCTCCAACTCCTGAAAGAGATTGAAAAGATAGGGAATATTTCCTAAATGGGAGATAAATAAGTTGGGAATGTGGATTTTTAAAATAGCATATCTGTTATAAATCTCTCCTTTTTTATAAAGACCTATGAATGAATGAAAAGGGACGCGGTGGCTCAGTGGGTTAGGACTCTGAGCTTGTCGATCAGAAGGTCGGCAGTTTGGCGGGTTGAATCCCGAGTGCCGCGTAACAGAGTGAGCGCCTGTTACTCGTCCCAGCTTCTGCCAACCTAGCAGTTCGAAAGCACGTAAAAATGCAAGTAGAAAAATAGGGGCCACTACGGTGGGAAGGTAACAGCATTCCGTGCGCCTTTGGCGTCTAGTCATGCCGGCCACATGACCACGGAGACATCCTCGGACAAGCGCTGGCTCTTCGGCTTTGAAACGGAGATGAGCACCGGCCCCTAGAGTCGGAAACGACTAGCACGCATGTGCGGGGGAACCTTTACCTTTTTACCTTTATGAATGAATGATTTGGTCATAAGAAATGTTACATGATGATGTTACAGCAAGTGTAGAACTACCATTTCCAATATTTCCACAGACAACTAAACACAGACTTCATAATGTTGCTTCGTCCTTCTTCAAAGGCTTGTGGGGCTGCTGCACATTGGATTGCAGAAGAGTAAAGTAAGAAGATGGCTTCTGTTTTCTTTGACAACCTCTATTTGTCCACATAGCCAGACAGCTGGACTTCAAAGAGAAACTGCAGAGGGAAGAGTCAGCTCAGTTCAGGAATTGTAGAGGGAAAATGTGGGAGGACAGCGATGAGGACACATACAATTTCTTGCCAATGAAAGAACACCCCAAAGACCAGAAAGGAAACAGACTGTCCTGGGATATTGGACAGGGTTACAAATATATTTCTGAAACTCTGACTATTAAATAAGTGCTGATGATTATGCATAATGGCTTAAAATGGAAGTGCAAAATGAATTCTAATATGAATTTCTTTTGAGGAAAAGCCCCATTTCACATACAATACTTTCATACCTTGTTTCTCAAGGAAAAGTGACATTGTTTCCTACATTGGGGCCATCCAGAGGTCGTAGAGGATAATTCCTGTTCAACATAAATGGAACACATGAGCTCATAGAAGATTGGCTCAAGGTATATAGCTCAAAATAAAACCAAAGCCACAACTTCAGAATTCAAACTGCAACAATACAATCAAGTCTTCTTTTTGCCCATTGCTGCTATATGTGGGACTAACTGTGAAACTAACCTTGAGGAACATAAGGAAGAGCTGCAAGGCAAATGGGCAGATAAGTCCATAAGACCAAAGCAAGAATGGAAATTGAGAAAACATCTGACTGGACTGTTCCTAGTTCTCTTTAGTTAAAGATGTGGGGGCAGGGGAGGAGTACTTTCAGAGTTGAAAAATTCTGTTACTTTAATAATAAAAAATACATGTTGAAAATAGCTGACACCTCACTGCTGAAGCTGGCCTTCACCACCTTCAATTAACCTACATGGACAAGTCCTCCCCAATAGTAGGAGAATTCACCTTACAATGAAAAGGCTGATTTGAAAGGAAGCAGAAGAGATTGTACTGAAGCTCCTAATCCTAGGAAAGAGTATGGCAGAAACTGACAGGTTTATAATAGTTTCGGACAGCATACAATGGAAATGGAAATTATAAAAGAAATGAACGCACCTGCTCATGATCATACATGAGTGGACGGGTATAGTTGTGAAAAGCAAAGTAAGCAACTCCAAAAGTTTTTCCATCTCCATTTTCCGTTTGTTTGAAAATTGTGCAAAAAACAACAACACCCTCCTGTATGAGAGCTAACTCTTGTGAGGAAAAGCTAAAAAATATTACAAAAGAAGGAAGAACCACAGAAATAGGTTTGCAGTCACAGATGTCCTTGCTGTATGCCTTATTTTGTTGTGTCCCTCTAATTATTTACCATCATAATACCTGTGATCTGAAAATTCAGTTCAAGGCCATTCTCTTCAACTGGAAACTTCAGTTGAAGTTGAATCTGATTTGGTGATTAAATATACCTATTCATTGTTTAAATAAAAAAGTAGATCTTGTTTCTCAATACGGTTCAATAGGGAGTATTGCAGAACTCAACCATAATCTGGGCTGAGATAAACACAGCTGTGGCCCACCTTATCTGTCTATGCCAGATTTCCCATATCATGGCACTCTCTAGTCAATGTTTCTCAACCTTGGCAACTTGAATATATGTGGACTTCAACCCTGAGAAGACTGATGGCCATGCTGCCTTGGCGTTTTAGAATTATATCCATATATATGGATAATTCAAAATATATGAAAAACAGCAGGTTGTTGAATCTGTACTATGAACAAATAAAGTAAAATAAAGCGTATGATTCAATGGAAAATTTTCCAGTGCAAGTATTTTCTTTCAAAACTCTGGATCTGCATAAAAAGATTATGATTATTCCTATGATAAACATCAGAGCTGCTTTATACTGATCAGTACCAGGGCAATTTGATCTGACAAGCTTTGCCTATTGTGCAAATCTAATTCTTGGTGGTTTATAGTTCATTTGAGCCTACTCATGGGTTTGTGCACTAACTATGCCAACATACTTGGAGATCATTGGCATGGGACATAGGCTTTGTATTGTTTCTTCTACATTTGTGCATTCTATAAAGCAAATGTTCTTCATTTTGATTTCACCTTGTGGGAAGCAAATACATGTTCTGATTATTTTCTGTCACTTTGCTAAATTCTATATAAAAGATAGATAGCATTTTTCATTCCTTCCTCTGTCCTTTTGTTTTAATCAGCAAAATCCATTACAAAGAGACTGTGTGTTCTGTTTCTAGTTTTTGTTGGCCCTGGCTGCATTCTTAGATAAGCCAATGGCTCCTCGGAAGCTTTCAGATTGCAAACAAGGATCTGTAGCTAACTTTTGAAAATAAAAAGCAATTCTAGCTGCCTTTCTTAGTTTGGCCACCAGAGAGTGCATATTTCCGCACGAGTTGCAGCCACAAACGTTCCACCTTCCCAAAAACTTTTTAAAACTCCAAACAACTGGAACTTTTTGCAAAGCACAACAATATTTGAGCCTTTGGACCTGCATCTGATTCAGCAGTGCATATTTTTGCTCCGCTTCCCATTCCTGTTGTCTCTCCATGTGTGGTGAGTGTCCTAGTCACCAGCATTGCTGGAGATGCTGAGTGCTGGATTTTGAGAAAGCATCTGAAGTCCTTTGTCACAAAGGGTGGGGAGGTTTGCAGACAACTCAACAGCACCTCCCCTTCACCTCCAGTTGACTATGGAAGGGGCTGTTATATATGCCTAGCTGGCTTTTCCCCTTTCTTCTGAGTTTGGAAGAACCTGACAAGAAGAAACACTTTGTTTTTCTCTCCTCTCCTTCACCATGTCATGTGGCAGGAAATAAGAGGAACTGAGGAGTCAAGTGCCTAAGCTGCCCAGCAATCCTTCTTAAGGTGAGTAGCATATCTAAGATCTTACCTCTTGTTATTGAATGGACTGAAGAAGTAGTGAGATTGTGGTGTGGTTGGGGAGGCAGAAGAATGTTTTGTTAGCGTCTTTTCCCTCTTGTGCATAATCATGCTACAAAGATGTTCTGGGCCTGCTAATATCATTTTTTTTGTCTTATCCTCATGAGTTGGACCTTGACCTTGAGTTCATTCCAATTGCTGAATGAGATGAGCGTAAGCCATCTTAACCCTTTTATCCTGAAGCCATCCCCCAAACACCCCAGAATTATATAAAATTTGCTTGGCTTTTTTCACTGTTACAAAATCAGGTGATTTTGTGGTGATTAAAAATAGAGACAGTGAAAGTACAATACAAGTAGGCGGTACAATAGCAAAAAATCATGCCAATGTACTTTTCTTTCAGTTGAAGAAGCAATATGAGCCTTTCAGATCAGCTGTGGAGAAAAACCCTTAGTCACTTATTTCCAGCATAGCTCTGGATTACCTTTTTCTCTCTTAGCTATTCTTCCCTATCTGTGAATTGGAAATAATGGGCGCCTAACTTCATATGTACAGGGCTGACGTGGGAAGAAAGAGGGCATTTTACATTATTATAGTGTTTCCTCTACCAAGGTGCCCTGTCTAACCCTGGAGAATGGTGAATTAAAAAGAAGAAGAAAAAAACATTCTGCATCTTGAAATGCAATGCAAAAAACAACAACAAAACCCTATGGTATTTAAATATAGCCCAATATAAATCAAGTAAACATCACTGCTTAGCTACAACAACATCAATCCATCTGTAGAAATCTCCAATGGGGCAGAAATAGGGCTGTAAGGAAGATGAAATAAAAGTGTCTGATTGTGGATGGAGATGCCGACAACTGGAACTGGAGACCAGCGGAGAGGGAAAAGATGAGATATGAAAGGGACTGTAGGTCTAAGAACATATTTGGAAGGTGTTTAAGTATTAGTATTACTTTTTTAAAAAAATAAATAAATTAAACTCTACCAAGCAATTTGTTAGAGAATCTGGATTCCATGACAAGAGGCCCAGAAGGATATGACTATGTTCACAGCAATTCTGATATTTTAGTTAGAATGTACAGTAAATATTAAATAATTAGACTTTCAATAATTTATGTTGGTTTTGAATTATTTCTGACATCCACCTATGATATCTGGTACCACATTTTCTGGTATGGACTAAAATGGAAAGACCTCTTTCTGGATCAAACCAGCCAGGAGAATCTTCACTTATGTTACGAATTGGTTTACTTTAATCATAATTTGTTAAATACACCATAAAGGCTTAGTATTATTTATTTGATTTTATTTATATAGCTTCCATCTCACTTAAGTGACTTTAGGCAGCTAACAGTACTATACAATAAATAAAATAAATCCATAAAATACACAATAGAAAAATAGAAAATAAAAATAAAACACACACCAGCTGGTCATGTAGTAATCTAGCCTATCATCCACACAACCAGGAGATGGGTTTTAATCCACTTTCAGGGCCCAAGGTTTGGCAGTAATCCAAGTTTTCAAAACCTTATGAAAGCCAACAAGGATGGGGCCAATCTACTTCTCAGGGGATGATGTTTCAATGTTTTGCCGTGCCAAAAAAGGTGGGATCTTCTGGGCCCACCAGCTGGCACTCCCTAGCCCAGGGGTAGGCAACCTTGGCTCTTTTATGACTCGTGGACTTCAACTTCCAAGTCCACGAGTCATAAAAGAGCCAAGGTTGCCTACCCCTGCCCTAGCCATTGCTACCCACAGCATACTCTTCATGCCAGATTGGGTTGGATGGGTAGAAAGGTTTATTTGTTTGTCTGTTATTCAATTTTTATAGCTGCCCATTTCACATACTTGACTCTGGGTGGCTTACAATTAAAATACAAACAGTACCCCCCCAAAATATAAAAAATATAAAATGCAAATAATACAAGCATTAAAAACAAACATTTGAAGGAATAAAATATAATCACTGGGAGAGCATAGCCATTCAATACCAGCAGAGCTATTTTATGGGTTCTATATTATTCTCTGATCCTTAAACCAGATGGCAGAGCCAGGACTTCAAGATCTTCCAAAAGGCCATCAAGTGTTAGGCTGAGTGCCAATGTTAGACGGTGTTTGTATGTAACACTAGATCACACTATGTTTTACAAACTAAAACAATTGGCCTCATAAATATGTTAAACAAAAAATAACTGACATTGGCTGACTATCCACATAATGTTTAATCATAGTGCAGTGTTTTTAGCTATGGCTTAGTGTACGATGGTTACTCAGCTAACATTGAACTAAACCAAGGGTCTCAAAACTTAATAACTTTAAGACTTGTGGGCTTCAACTCTCTGAATCCCTCAGCCAGTCCTCAATTGATGACTGGAGTTGGTCATCTAAGCGATGCAGCCATTAAGTGAGTCCTACCCAGTGGTGGGATTCAGATATGTGAACAACCAGTTCTCTGTGTGGATGCTGCTTCTGAAAGTTCATCCTGGGCCTGGGCAACAAAAAATTAGCTACTGGTTCTGCCGAAGTGGTGCAAACTGGCTGAATCCCACTACTGGTCCTACCTAATTACAGAAACTCTTTTGCTGTAGTTGTGAAGCAAATCACCATAAGCGAATACGGTTTCTCCCATTGACTTTGCTTTGTTGGACACCCTCTGGGAGAGATCACAAATGGTGATCACATGACCTAGGGTGCTGCAATCGTCGTAAATACATGCCAGTTGCCAAGAGCCAGAATTTTGATCATGTGACCATAGAGACACTGGAACAGTCATAAGTGTGAGGACTGGTCGTAACTCACTTTTTTCAGCATCATCATACATTTGCAAGGTTGTTAAACCAATAGTCATAAGTCAAGGACTATCTGTATACTGTATTTAAATAAGCTTGATGTTCCTTTTACCATAGTGGCAAGTTATATATGGAACTAACTTCTATGGAGACAAACCATTAGCCACCCAGGTTCAGGGCTATCTGCTAATAGAAGCTCTCCACTATCTGAGGCACAGCTGGTATTCTCACAGCTGGTATTCTCCTTTAATTTGGGAAGAAATGGCCAGGTTAACAAGAAAAACATTACACCTCCTAGATTTAAGCCACCTCATTGTATTGCAGATGAAAGAAATGGTGGCATATAAAGTCTTGACTGATGTTTCGAGTAAGTCATCAAATCCTGTTTCTAAAGGCAAATCTTCGCACTACATGTCTATGGAGTTTCTCAGTCACCCAGTCTCATCCAAGAAACAAAATGTCTTCAAGGAAAAACAGTCCAGTTGCCTTTAAAAAAAAACACCTTTGGGATTTCGCACTACATGCAATTTTAAGATCATCGTAAAGCACATAATTGGCATGAGATGGCATTAAAGCACCTTCAACTTCTTCAGTGAAAGCGGCAGATCTTCCATTATCAGGCAAGTGGCGTGGACATATAGTCTGTGCTGCATAAAACTTCTGAAGTAATCTGGATAAACACATTACACATCCATCAGGCAAAGCATAATACTGTAAGTGCCACAGAAATCTTCCAGTGATTTGTAATTCAAAGTGTGGTTTTTGCAATGCCTGCTCTCTTCCCCTTGATCAAAGTGACAGGCTTCCCCCCCCCCACCCTTCTAGCTGTTTTTCTCTGGGTGCATTTGCAAGCACAATTAATTTGGTTCCTGAATGAATCACTTTTCTAGACTTGCCTAGTATGCTGAAGCACAAATTAAATTAAAATAAATTAACCAAAGAGCCTCACAATTACCACCCAGGGCTAGGCACGGGTTTTCCATAATTGGGATAGCAAAGGAAAAGAATCCAAATCTCTCCTCCCACCCCATTTTTAACAACAAGAAGTAAAGTGGCAGCGCACTAAACAGAAGCAGCTGAGACTGGGTAAGGATAAATTATCGTTGTTAAGCCAATATTTATTTATTTATTATTTAAACTTATATACCGCCCTTTTCCCGTAGGACCCAGGGCGGTTCACAAGGTGATTAAAACAATATAACAATACAAAAGTTAATAACAAATTAAAATAAATTAAATTATCCTTAATTAAAATCTAAAACCCTTAACTCTAATTAAAAAACTCAATTACAATAGGTTAAAAATTAAAAGTTCTCAGTCCTGGCCAGAAAGCTCAAAGAGCCAGGTCTTGAGGTCCTGGCAGAACGAACAAAAATCTGGGGCAGTCCTGAGCTCTACAGGTAACTGGTTCCAAAGGGCAGGCATGCCCACAGAGAAGGCCCTCCCCCTGGGTGTCGCCCTCTGGCAATCCTTTGCCGGCGGCACCCTGAGAAGGCCCTCCCTGTGGGAGCGCACAGGACGAAGGGAACTTGATGCTGGCAGCAGGTGTTCCCTCAGATATCCCGGACCCAAGCCATTTAGGGCTTTATAGGTCACCACCAGCACCTTGAATCTCACCCGGAGGGCAACCGGAAGCCAATGCAGCTCGTGGAGCAGAGGTGTTACATGGGAGTATTGGGGAACCCCCATCACAACTCGCGCGACCGCATTCTGCACTAGTTGAAGCCTCTGAGTGGTCCTCAAGGGCAGCCCCATGTAGAGAGCGTTACAGTAGTCTAACCAGGAGGTCACGAGTGCATGAGTGACTGTGCGCAAGGCATCTCGGTCCAGATAGGGCCGCAACTGGCGCACCAGGTGAACCTGGGCAAAAGCCCCCCTGGTCACGGCTCCTATATGATCTTCAAAACTGAGCCGCAAATCCAGGAGGACACCCAAGTTGCGAGCCCTATCGACGGGGGGTAACCCCTTACCCCCCATCATTAAAGGTGGAATAGAATTATTCACTCGAGATGCCTGTACGCACAGCCACTCAGTCTTGGCAGGATTGAATGGAGATGAGCACCATCCCCTAAAGTTGGCAACGATTAACAGTAAAATCCACAGGGACTCTTTTACCTTTTTTAATTAATAGGTTAAACTCTGAAAGAGAGGTTGGATGATGCTGTGGAAGCTGGAGCCTTGCCTGCCTACTACTTTAGGGTTGGATATATGAATAAATGTAGTCAACCATGACTTAATCAACAAGTTATAGTTAACAATATTTGAGTGGCAGAATATGTGAATTCAGTGATAAGATTAGATCTCCTCATGCAAGCTTCTGTTCAACTGTAATAGCCAATAAGTGTTGGCAAATTCATGAATGGAAATAGATGTGACTGGGCAGAGTTGGCATCCTCTGGGTCCCACCAATTAAAAAGTGTGGGCCCTAGGAAGTGGGCCTTCTCTGTTGCAGCCCCTGCCCTTTGGAAAGATGTCTTCCCGGAGAATCCTTCTTTGTACTGATTGCACATGACATGGTTTGAAATTGTTTTACATTGTTTTATATTGTGCTGGAATACGGCAGCCTGTTAAATGAATATAACAATAAACAGTAAATAACATTTTTTTAAAAAAAAGTGATTTAATTCACTGGCTACCGGCATATATCAAGTGAAAATAAGTGTGAAGAAGTATTTTCTTTTGGCAATTTTGAGCTTATGGCAATGGAAGCACCATCAGCACAAATTTAGATAAGAAAATTTATCAATCATCAAGAAAAGCTTTTATAATTCAACTCATATCAGTCCTAGAAAAAGATTTGTGTCTCTGAAAAGAAGGTAAAGTATTTTGTCAGTCCATTTTTACCTCTCCATACATCAATCAAACTTAAAGTATCAGTCAATTCAAAAAACGTTTGGGGCAGTTTTCCTTGTGTTTCTTTAATTTCTTTGTCAGCTGATCTGTCCAGTTGTGGGGTTACTACCCCAATGTAATCTCCAATTACACACCAATACTGGAAGGAATAAGCAAGTAGATGTTCGGGCAAATATTTAAAAAAACATAGCTTTTTCTTCTTGTGGGGTGTATAATTCCACAACAATTCAATTTGCACCATTATATATCTGCATTGATCATCAGCAAACAATAAATTTGGATGTAATTGGGGTTTTATATATAAGATTACCCCATTAATTTTCTTCTTAGAATTAACAGAAATAAATTCCAGAGCTAAAGTCTTGTTTATTAAATACTTTTTGTCAGTCTCTTTAATATGGTTTTTTTTTGCAGACATGTTATACCATGATTAACGTTTTCAAATAGTGAAATAACTTTTTTCTCTTTTGTGGGGAATTCACCCCATTAACATTCCATGTCAAAATCTTGCCATCTATTGGCTATGAAGAGGACGTTCCAGGCACTCCAGCTATGGCTCCCAGCTCCACAACCTGTCCTTGATCAGCATCAGACCTCTTTTTATCTTCTTGTATAAGAACAAATCTTAGGTTGAGGGCACGTCAGCCCTCTGAAATAGTCATCTCACTTGCTTCTTACTTGAGGGAAGTTCAGATGGATCTCTTTTGTGATCAGTATAACAAGAACAGATAGAGAAATGTGTGAATGATTTGACTGAATGAACACTGTGCTATGATAAACACACTCTGTAACCCTTGGCTCTTATTTTTGCCTATTTTAGTCTGTGATGGAAATTGCTTTAGGAAAAAGAGAGAAAAATGTTTTTGGGGAGGGGGTGTCTCCAAGGTGTTCTAAAGATAAGTACTGTGGAAACTATAGAAATACACATCTTTAAAAGAGTTTTATACTGAACCTCAAAATGCATGGCCAGCGACTGTTAGGATATTAAATTAATTAAAATTGGGATATATAAAGCGAGTTTTGAATACTGTCTGGGTATTCAGTACATATTTTTCCTAATTATTTCAGATGTCACAAGAGGGAAAAAAATGGATTTCCTCTCAGAGAAGGGGTTGGACTTGATGCCCTTATAAAATTATCCAGGGCTGTATGATCCTATTCTAATTTTTTTATAGAGCCTTTGCTAAGAGACCCTACTTAAAATACTATACAATGGATGGATTTGTCTGTGGGAGGTCCTCACCTATAGAATAGTCTGCCCCCCACCCCCGAGAAAGAATAGTCCCAACTTTTATGGCTTTCTGGAAGGGGATAAAAAAAGCCTGGTTATTCTGGGTGGCATTAATTAATTAATTAATTAATTCATCTGATTTTAAGGCTGCCCACTCATCAGTGACTCTGAACACCTTACAGCAAGGCTGGGAAAAACATATCAGAAATGTTGCGGTGCAAGCAAATGCTGCATAATTCTAACTCAAAGGCAGCTGATAGTGGAGGCATTGGTACCAGTATGTTGTTAGAATTGAACTATTTATTGCTAGTGTATTATATCTATTATTAATATTGGACTACTGCCTGGAATTCATCTGGACTGTGGCAAAAGATAAATCTCAAATAATTAGAAGTTCCATGTACTTAAAATGGGGAGGTGAAAGGAATAGATATCAGTCTAATCTAAAGAAAATCTACTCTAAAGAAAAGAAGAAACAGGAGTGACATGGCAGCAGTATTCCAGTATTCGAAGAGGAAGTTATTCACCAAAGCATCAGAGGGCAGGACAAGAAACAATTGTTGGAAACTGACCAAAGAGAGAAGCAACCTGGAATTAAGGAGAAACTTCCTGACAGTGAGGACAATTAACCAGTGGAACAGCTTGCCTTCAGAAATCATGGATGCTCCATCACTGGAGGTTTTTAAGAAGAGACTGGACACTCACTTGTCTGAGATGGCATAGGCTCTCCTGCTTGAGCAGGGGGGCTGGACTAGAAGACCTCCAAGGTCCCGTCCAATTCTATTCTATTCTATTCTATTCTATTCTATTCTATTCTATTCTATTCTATTCTATTCTATTCTATTCTATTCTATTCTATTCTATTCTATTCTATTCTATTCTATTCTATTCTATTCTATTCTATTCTATTCTATTCTATTCTATTCTATTGATCCAGAGAGGACCAGTTTAACTCTACCTTAAGCCAGAGAAACTAACTGGATGATAACATATGTAGCAACTGCAAGAGGGATTTTGGAGTCTTAGTGGACAATCACTTAAATATAAGCCACTAGTGTGTTGCAGCTCTCAAAACGTCAATGCTGTCTTAGGCTGCATTAACAGAGGGATAGAATCAAGATCATGCAATGTGTAAGTACCACTTTATAATGCCTTGGTAAGACCACACTTGGAATGTTGCACCCAGTTTTGGTCTTTAGGATGTAAAAAGATGTTGAGACTATAGAAAGAGTGCAGAGAAGAGCAACAAAGATAATTAGGGGACTGGAGGCTAAAACGTATAAGGAACGGCTGCTGGAATTGGGTATGTCTAGTTTAATGAAGAGAAGGACGAGGGGGGACATGATAGCAGTCTTCCAATATCTCAGAGGCTGCCACAAAGAGGAGGGAGTCAAGCTATTCTCCAAAGCACCTGAATGCAGGACAAGAAGCAAGAATGGAAAATAATCAAGGAGAGAACTGACCTAGAACTAAGGAGAAATTTTCTGAAAATTAGAACAATTAATCAGTGGAACGGCTTGCCTCCAGGGTTTAGGATAAGATAACCTCTTTGAGCTGATCTCATACTTATCCAGCTGGTTTGATCTGAGCTGTTCTGTGCTCAACATCTTCCACTCTCTAAACATTTCATCAGAGTTTAAGCTCAGCTTAGCTGAGTTAACCACCCAGTCAGCCAGTATGCATTGATAAAGCCCTTTAGAGAAGGCTGTTTGGGGTTGACTATATGAAGAACATTTCATTTGTGCTGTTTTGTTACCTGTGGCACATAGTTTGCTCTTCCAGTTTAACAAAATATTTTTATTTTATTTTTTATTTTAATTCCATTTATATCCCGCCCTTCTCCGAAGACTCAGGGCGGCTTACAAACTTAGCAGTAGCCTTCATTCCATGTATATGCCTGCTTATTAGGGCTTTCACACACACCCGCCCCCAAGCGGCATTATTACAAAGTCAGCTTATTGCCCCCAACAATCTGGGTCCTCATTTTACCTACCTCGGAAGGATGGAAGGCTGAGTCAACCTTGAGCCTGGTGGGATGCGAACCTGCACTAATTGCAGGCAGCTGGTGTTACTTAAGGAGGCATTAGCCCACTGCTCCACCAAGGCTCTTTATAATATAATAATATAATATAACACAGAAACAATTTTGATCCAACTGTTTATAAATAAGCTGCAAAGCAAGGTTGCTTTTTTAGTTTTGGTAGTAAATTGAATTTGAATTTGATCAGTAGAAGCCTTCTTAGGGATTTCTTCAATCTTGTGCATTCTAGATATGTTAGAATTCAAGTCCCATGATTCTCAGCCAGAATGGTAATAATGGGGAACGATGGAACTTCTAATAGAGATGAAGTCAGGAAGGTTTATGTGAGATTTTGAAAAATGAGCAGAGTTAAATATTGATTTGAACAGACTATCAATTCAGATGTCTTGTAGCAATGCCTCCTATAATAGGATGATGGGAGCAATCTGATAACTGAGATTATATTATAACTAACTTAAAAAATGAAAGACCATTAATCAAAGAAATAGATGGAGGAAGGGGGGATGATAAGGATGAAGGTATTAATTACATTTTTTTCTCTCTAGTCAAGCGCATGGGGAAAAGGAAAGTCTGATTATTTAATAGATTTATGCAGGAATTTGACCAGGAAAGAAGACACAGTGGTCTTCATTCTGCAGGAAATCTTACAGGGTTGTGGGAACAAGTGGAAACAGGAGTCTGACTATCAACGCTGCAAACTTTCATCTTATAGTGAGCTTTTATACATGTATAAATAAAAAAATCATTGAAAGACTCATGAATCCTGCATTACTTCTTGAGAGAACTGGACTGTAGGAGATGACCAGGCTGATCCCAAGGGAGGGGCCAAACACGTCATCATTCTCAAGTCTTTTCATGCCCACAAGAGATCTAAGTCCAGCCCACCTTGAATTCCATTGATTCTTATCTACCACCTGGATTTCCTGATTTCCTTGGTGCTTTAACATGAACTCTGAGAAGCACCAGAACCCTTAAAAAGTTTACTGTTGAAAATAAGGTGTATGTCAGGGCCTCAAAGAAATGTATCACTATTCTATCTAACCTATACATGCTTCTATAACCATTTGGGAGGCACCTGCCATTCTGTTGGGAGGGGGGATTTCATTACGGGGATATACAATATGCTTTGCTTTGCCCATGCCACACTGCTCTTCCCCCAGGGGAAGGAATGCGGCCGAATACCATCACCCTTATCTGGAAGATGGTTTGCACTTGGAGCCAAGAGAGACCTTGAAGAGCTCACCATAGGAGCCAGTTACCAAAACAATATACCACCTGTAGATTGGCCGAGATTCAAATGGACAGTGGGACCCTGGGGGGGGGGGAGGAGTAACGAATATTGCTTTTGATATACTGCTTATGCGGGCTATTTCCTCAGACTTCGCTTTGCTTCTTTGCTATCACCTAATAAAAGTTCCTTTTGAGACAATGCCTGTTTCAAGAGTTCTGCTTTATTGGGAGACCTAGTTGAGGCAGGTCCTTACTTGTATCACATACTGTTTTTTTGTATGCATAGATAAAGCATTAGCAGAACAGGACAGACTGGGAAAGCACAGATAAACTGAAGCTGTAGGATATGTTGTGTGTAGAGGGGCCCAGAGTTTTCCTAATCTATCAGTTTTGCTTTGGAAATAAGGCTGGGTGTTTCAAACCTGAAAATCCAGCAAGCATTTTAGATGAACACCAGAGGCCTCCCTATTCAGCTGCTGATGCTCCTACTCATGTCCTTTCCGTCATACATTGGCCTTTATCCTTTTCTCTTTTCACTAGATTTTCACTCTGTATAAACTGTAGAATACAGAGACCTTATCTATTTTGTCGTGTACAGATAGTTCTCGACTTATGACCACAATTGAGCCCAAAATTTCTGTTACTAAGGGAGACAGTTGTTAAGTGAATTTTGCTCCATTTAATGACCTTTCTTGCCACAGTCGTTAAGTGAATCACTGCTGTTATTAAGTTGGCAACATGGTTGTTAAGTGAATCTGGCTTCCCCATTGACTTTGCTTGTCAGAAGGTCACAAAAGGTGATCACATGACCATGGGACACTGCAACCGTCATAAATGTAAATCAGTTTCCAAGCATCTGAATTCTGATCAAGTGACCATGGAGATGCTGCAATGGTCGTAAGTGTGAAAAATGGTCATAGGTCACTTTTTCAGTGCCTTGTAACTTCAAATGGTCACTAAATGAACTGTTGCAAGTCGAGGACTACCTGTAGTTCTGTATGGTTTGATAATAGTTATACATCAGTCAATCAGTCATGCAGTAGTATACTATCTGTGCCAAATGTCCATCATCACTGATTATGGATCTTCTTTGGGATTCCAAAACGTTTTTATGCTCCAGAGCAGCTGCAAATATTCACTGATCTTCTGATCCCAAGTGGGGGATCCAGATGAAATCCAGCAGCCTCCACAGAAGTAAACGTCATTAAATTGAAAGTTATAAGACATACAAGCACAGGAATAGTCCAGCTGTATCACATGAAAAGTCATCTTAGTCCAACATGTTGATACTCATTGTGGCCAGATACTGTATTTTTGAGGTACTTTCAAGCAGCAGACCCCTTCATGGATTACTGCCTTGTCGTGGCGAAGGGGCTTGCGTAATTCAATGAAGCTATGAGCTATGCCGTGCAGGGCCACCCAAGACGGAAAGGTCATAGCAGAGAGTTCTGACAAAACGTGATCCACTGGAGAAGGAAATGGCAACCCACTCCAGTATCTTTGCCATGAAAACCCTATGGACAGTACCAAAAGGCAAAACGATATGACGCTGGAAGATGAGCCCCTCAGGTTGGAAGGTGTCCAATATGCTACTGGGGAAGAGCAGAGGGCTAGTACTAGTAGCGCCAGAAAGAATGAAGCGACTGGGCCAAAGCCGAAAGGACGCTCAGCTGTGGATGTGTCTGGTGGTGAAAGGAAAGTCCGATGCTGTAAAGATTTTTTCTCCATAGGAACCTGGAATGTAAGATCCATGAATCAAGGAAAGCTGGACGTGGTCAAACAAGAGATGACAAGACTGAACATCGACATCTTAGGTATCAGCGAACTAAAATGGACAGGAATGGGTGAATTTAATTCAGATGACCACCAGGTATACTACTGCGGGCAAGAATCCCTCAGAAGAAATGGAGTAGCCTTCATAGTCAATAAAAGAGTAGGAAAAGCAATACTGGGATACAATCCTCAAAATGACAGAATGATCTCAGTTCGAATCCAAGGCAAACCATTCAATATCACAGTAGTCCAAGTCTATGCCCCAACCACCAGTGCTGAAGAGGATGAAATTGACCGGTTCTATGAAGCCCTACAGCACCTTATAGAACTAACACCAAAAAATGATGTCCTTATCATCATGGGGGATTGGAATGCTAAAGTAGGAAGCCAAAAGATAACCGGAATAACAGGCAAGTTTGGCCTTGGAGTACAAAATGAAGCAGGGCACAGGCTGATAGAATTTTGTCAAGAGAATACGATGGTCATAGCAAACACTCTTTTCCAACAACCCAAGAGACGGCTCTACACATGGACATCACCAGACGGTCAACACAGAAATCAGATTGACTATATGCTCTGCAGCCAAAGATGGAGAAGCTCTATACAGTCAGTAAAAACAAGACCAGGAGCTGACTGTGGCTCAGACCATGAGCTTCTCATTGCAAAGTTTAGGCTTAAGCTGAAGAAAGTAGGGAAAAGCACTAGGCCACTCAGGTATGAATTAAATCATATCCCTGTTGAATATACAGTAGAGGTGACAAATAGATTTAAGGAATTAGATCTGATAGACAGAGTGCCTGAAGAACTATGGACAGAGGTTCGCGACATTGTACAACAGGTAGCAACCAAAACCATCCCAAAGAAAAAGAAATGCAAGAAAGCAAAATGGCTGTCTGAGGAAGCTTTGCAAATAGCTAAGGAAAGGAGGGAAGCGAAAGGCAAGGGAGAAAAACATAGATATGCCCAATTGAATGCAGAATTCCAGAGAATAGCTAGAAGAGATAAGAATGCCTTCTTAAATGAACAGTGCAAAGAAATAGAAGAAAACAATAGAATAGGGAGGACCAGAGATCTTTTCAAGAAAATTGGAGAGATGAAGGGAACGTTTAATGCAAAAATGGGCATGATAAAAGACCAAAATGGCAGGGACCTAACAGAGGCAGAAGAGATTAAGAAGAGGTGGCAAAATTACACAGAAGAACTATACAAGAATGAGCTTAACGTCCCTGATAATCACAATGAGGTGGTCACTGACCTCGAGCCAGACATCCTAGAATGTGAAGTGAAGTGGGCCTTAGAAAAGCTGAGCAACAACAAAGCTAGTGGAGGTGACAGTATTCCAGCTGAGCTATTCAAAATCTTAAAAGACAGTGCAGTAAAAGTGCTACACTCAATTTGCCAGCAAATTTGGAAAACTCAACAGTGGCCACAGGATTGGAAAAGATCAGTTTACATTCCAATTCCAAAGAAAGGCAGTGCCAAAGAATGTTCAAACTATCGCACCATTGCACTCATTTCTCATGCTAGTAAAGTTATGCTTAAAATTCTACAAGCTAGACTCCAGCAGTATGTGGATCGAGAACTACCAGAAGTACAGGCAGGATTTCGAAGAGGCAGAGGAACTAGAGATCAAATTGCCAACATACGCTGGATCATGGAGAAAGCTAGGGAGTTCCAGAAAAACATCTACTTCTGCTTCATTGACTATGCTAAAGCCTTTGATTGTGTGGATCATAACAAACTGTGGCAAGTTCTTAAAGAGATGGGAGTACCAGACCATCTTATTTGTCTCTTGAGAAACCTATATGCGGGTCAAGAAGCAACAGTGAGAACTGGACATGGAACCACTGATTGGTTCAAAATTGGGAAAGGAGTCCGGCAAGGCTGTATACTGTCGCCCTGCCTATTTAACTTATATGCAGAGCACATCATGAGAAAGGCAGGGCTAGATGAATCAAAAGTTGGAATTAAGATTGCCGGAAGAAATATCAACAACCTAAGATACGCAGATGATACCACTCTAATGGCAGAAAGTGAAGAAGAACTAAAGAGCCTCTTGTTGCGGGTGAAGAAGGAGAGTGCAAAACTTGGGTTGAAACTTAACATTAAGAAAACCAAGATCATGGCATCTGGCCCTCTCAATTCCTGGCAAATAGATGGGGAAGAAATGGAGGTAGTGACAGATTTTATTTTCCTGGGCTCCAAGATCACTGCAGATGGGGACTGTAGCCAAGAAATTAAAAGACGCTTGCTCCTGGGGAGGAAAGCCATGACAAATCTAGACAGCACACTAAAAAGCAGAGACATCACCCTGTCAACAAAGGTGCGTATAGTCAAGGCTATGGTCTTCCCAGTTGCGGTGTATGGCAGTGAAAGTTGGACCATAAGAAAGGCTGAGTGCCAAAGAATTGAGGCCTTTGAACTCTGGTGCTGGAGAAGACTCCTGCGAGTCCCTTGGACTGCAAGGCGATCAAACCGGTCAGTCCTAGAGGAGATCAATCCTGACTGCTCTTTAGAAGGCCAGATCCTGAAGCTAAAACTCAAATACTTTGGCCACCTAATGAGAAGGAAGGACTCACTGGAGAAAAGCCTAATGCTGGGAAAGATCGAGGGCAATAGAAGAAGGGGACGACAGAGAATGAGGTGGCTGGATGGAGTCACTGAAGCAGTAGGCGTGAGCTTAAATGGACTCCAGAAGATGGTAGAGGACAGGAAGGCCTGGAGGAACATTGTCCATAGGGTCGCGATGGGTCGGACACGACTTCGCAGCTAACAACAACAACAACAAGCAGCAGATGGATACACATAGCAAGTGATATTTCGAAGAATGCTACTCCATTCTGCCTAAGGGTTACACAGAGACTTTAAAACAGTCCTTCTCCAAGGAACTTATACAATCCCCTGTTAAATTGCCCATGTTTGTGATCATCATCTCTTATCCCACCATATCTTTGGACAGCGAACCGCTTGAGTTGCTATATCTGTTCTAAATCTCCTTTTTGAGAGGAGAAATAATTCTCCCTATGTACTTTATCATGCCTTGTATAACTTTATACCTCTCAACCATATCCTGTACTCCCCTTGTTAGATTTTTTTTCCTAAATAAGAGTCCTAATGTTCTAGTCTGTGCTTGTATAAAAAGTATTAGAACACTTTCAGGTTGGATTTTGGTTGCCCCCTTCATGCTTCTTTATGTCTATTACTTCCTGCCATTCCCCCCAACATTTGGCAAGTAAGTTGGAGTGAATGTTGAAGTCTGAATTGACAAATCTTTGAAATTCTTCAGTGACATCTCAGAATGTTCAGTGCATGCATGCAAAATATATAATCTAAACATCAATCAATCTTCACCAGTTTCCTCAATGAATTCTTCTGTGTGCTTTGCACAGGATGGAGAACAAAGCCATGTATCTGCACACTTTGGGTGAAAGAGAGAATGGATCCATCCTGGAAGAGCCGTTCGATGGAAAGAACCTTTCAAAGCTGAATCTCTGTGATGACGGTAAGTCCCAGGGAG
Source organism: Vipera berus (assembly GCF_964194415.1). Lineage (NCBI taxonomy): Eukaryota > Metazoa > Chordata > Lepidosauria > Squamata > Viperidae > Vipera > Vipera berus. The sequence goes on along the minus strand of NC_138202.1, from coordinate 336,053,596 downwards.
CAGCTCTGAGATTCAAATAGCATTTCACCAAGAATCAAAGGAGCATGATGATGTGTAGCCCAGGAGTGCTAATTTATGCAAATTCTCATATCAACATTCTTGAATTGCGCCCCTTGAATCAATTCTCGATTAAAGATTAAGAATCCACACTTTGTCAAATTTCCAGCACTGTTCTCAGCTCAGAAAAATATTCTTCAACATGCAAAGTGTATTTGGAGAGATAAATCACATTTTAAAATGCATTTTGTGACAGACCGGAAACATAGGACAGAAGAGTGGCTTCATAAACTGAACACACTAAGTCAGACATGTCAAACACAAGGCCCGGGGGCCGGATCCGGCCCGCGAAGTGGTTTCATGCGGCCCACGAAGCCATCCTGGAAACAGTGAGGGAACGGCCCCCACTGCCTTGGCCCTGGCCCAGAGACCCTCCTTCTGCCAGAGACCCTCAGATCTGTCCCACTCCTGCCCAGGCCCCTATAGACACCCTTGATGTGAATGATGTAGAGCTGGCCACGCCCACCCAGTAGGCCATACGGACTTTAGCCACGCCCACCCAGTAGGCCACGCCCACCCTGGCCATACCCACCCGGCCCCTTGAGGGCAACCGCAATGCTGATGCGGCCCTCAATGAAATCGAGTTTGACACCCCTGCACTAAGTGTAACTTCGTAGAGGACTATTTTGGAGTAGCAGTGAAAGTGGCAGATGAATGTATATCTGAGCACTAAATTGAGCACCAGTCTTCCCACGTAACTGCTGAGGCACATGGCGCCTAGTCCAGCATAAGTGGAAGATGCTGGGTCACTGTGAGTCAGACAAAAGTTCAATATTTTCTTCTTCCATACCAAGTCTGAATTTTGATTCACTAAAATTAATTATTTTGGCACTGAGTTGAGGTATTTTTATTCAGCCAAGCATTTTTATACTTATATTGTTTTGGTTAGTTTGCAGTTTTCATTGCTTGCAGCCTCTTGTTTCTATATTTGTTTCTGATTTTATAGTACGGTATATATGAATTTTGATACTGGGGTATACTATTTCTAAATGTCAGTAAATAAACATTAAGAAATGCCAGGGACTGAACATAAGGTATTTAGCATGCAAATCTTACGAATTTAATACCGGAGTACAACCCTTCCTCACACCGCAGGTATACATACTCGCCCATGTACAATGAGGTTTAAATGGCCATTGTGTGAATCTGCCTTTGACACAGCAAGCCATCATGTAATGAGCCCCCTTTTTTAAAAAAAAAAACTTCCTGTAAAGCAGCATGGATTTACATCCTTGGGACTGATTTTTCCATCAGCACATTTGAGATTTAGATCTATCACTGGAAGCTTTCAAGAAGAGACTGGACAGCCATTTGTCTGAAATGGTATAGGGGTGTCAAACTCGATTTCATTGAGGGCCGCATCAGCATTGCAGTTGCCCTCAGGGGGCTGGGTGGGTATGGCCTGGGTGGGTGTGGCCTACTGGGTGGGCATGGCTAAAGTGCGTATGGCCTACTGGGTGGGCGTGGCCAGCTCTATATCATTCGCATCAAGGGTGCCTATGGGGGCCCGGGCAGGAGTGGGACAGATCTGAGGGTCTCTGGCAGAAGGAAGGTCTCTGGGCCAGGGCCAAGGCAGTGGGGGCCGTTCCCTCACTGTTTCCATGATGGCTTCGTGGGCCACATGAAACCACTTCGCGGGCCGGATCTGGCCCCCAGGCCTTGTGTTTGACATGTCTGGTATAGGGTCTCCTGCTTGAATTGGGAGTTGGACTAGATGACCTCATCCCTTCCAATTCTGTTATTCTATGTTTTTTCCTATGTTTTCATAGATAATACCTTATTCGGGACAACAAAAATTCCAAAAGAATTTCACTGAGTTTATAAAAGGGAAATAAAAGGAAAACATTAAGTGATGCAAAATGGAACAACAAGCACACATTGCCAAGATAGTAATACATTTCTGAAACAGTGGTGAAAAAAATATCTGGGGTGGTACGACATTTGTGTCACAAAAACTTTGTCAATAAAAGGTAGAGAAAATGAGTAAAAATACTTGTTAGAAGTTATAACATAAAATGTCTGGTAGCCTTAAACAGTAGACCATATCAAGACACTGCATAAAAATAAAATCTTCATCTAGAATGACTGCAGAAAGAGAATCCTGGAAGTTTCAATTCCAGTGAATTACAAAGGTTCCCAATCTAAACTGGTCATTAAGTGATAAGAAATTTTCAAAAATTTCCAACTTGGTATGGATTTAAGCCATGTTTATCTGTTTGTTGCCTTGGTAGTGGACCTTCCCTCTCTCTCTCTCTGTGAAGGTTATTTATTCTACTCTGTACAACTCTCTACAACTTTTTTAGACCTCTGAAAAGGAGCTAAACCTATTATGAAACCATTTTAGTACCAGTGGGAAATTGGGAATATGCATTGAGTTTTGACCATTTTAATTGTTTCTAAGCCATCTCTTTTTCAAGAAACTGGGAACAAACTGAAGTCAAGCAAGGTGCAGCCAAATTTTCAGTCATTGAGCTTTCATCCACCCCAATAATCAATTTTCATATATTCAATTCACTTGCTGGGTTTCCTTGGCATCCTGAGCCATAATGGATTTAGATAAATCACAGTTTAGCCCTATGTGTGAATCTGGTTACTAGAATAGGTCTCTCAAAGATCACGGGCCACTTCCTAAAATAAATGAAACTAATTTTCAAGTGCAGGGAATTTTGAATTTCACAATTCTTCAGGAATTTGAGCAAGTAAATGAGGTAGGGAACAATTGGGACATGCTTTTAACCTTCAAAGGATGTCACTTCTTAGCAACAAATTGTGCTGAAAATTATGTGTCCAGAACTGCAGGTCTTGCATTTGGTAGCTCTGACCTAAACCATCTGGACTTCTTTAGCTTAAGACTAAGACAATTACGCTACTTTTATGACTACAAGAGTGATGTACTGTCTGTTGGCACATTCTAGTGTGGACTCTGGAAAGGACCACTTTGACACAAGCAATTTACCACAACTGAAATTTGCCACACATGTTAAGGTTTGTCTTGCTAATAACAATGTACTTGTTAAAAATAATTTTTGTAATTGTGTTTTTTTTTGAAAAATAAAAACCAGAAACTTGACATTCTTTTTGCATCTTGATTAGAGCTGTTCCAAACTTTTAATTGAGGACATTTTGAGATAGAAAAGTGGCTTAATTTTTTTTTGTCATGTGATAATGCTGAAATTTACATGATTCATTTTTTCCCTACTCTTTCCAATGTGCAACTTTCTTCGCTGCTGTTTAAATCCTTTTTTTTTCAATGAGGACTTTTGCTATGATCCTAGCTAGCTAATTAGGGTTCCTACAGTCTGCACAGTGCATCCCTATCCATGTGGTCTACCAGATTTGGCTGTGTGGTAACTTTAATTATAAGGAAAGCCATGGCTTTGGCAGTGTAAATTATATATATATATATATATATATATATATATATATATATATATATATATATATATATATATATATATATATATATATATATATATATATATATATATATATATATATATATATATATATATATATATAAATTATATATATATATATATATATATATATATATATATATATATATATACAGTATATATGTATATATATATATATATATATATATATATATATATATATATATATATATATATACAGTATATATGTATGTATATATATATATATATATATATATATATATATATATATATATATATATATATATATATATATATATATATATATATATATATATATTCCTTATTGTGCTTTTATTGCAACATATTAAGTAATTAAAAATGATGGTTATCAGGGTGAAGTTGGTAGCTGTTCCCAGAATCTGGAATTCCTTTGTCTAGTATTCTGATCTGAGGAGTTTACAGCAAGAAGCAAAGAACCACATTGACTGATGTGCATTTGGTTTTCCTGGCTGTTTTAAATTGAACTTGATAGCTTTCATTTTATGTGTTCGATTATATTGGTATCACTGCTGCTATCTAGGTACAATTTGGTGAAACAATATGATGTAATTTTAAAAAAACTATCTACAAAATTTATCTTTTTGTATTATTTCTTTCCATTATAGACTATGTTCTGTTATGTCCATAAACCAGACCTTATCATCTCCCTAGATAAGAAAAAAAAATCCAAAGAGGTTGCCATGTTGCTTCTGATCCTGTATCACGCAGCATAATAACTATGAAGGGTTTTGCCATATGCTTTGATGGTTTGTTGGATTTACCTAACAAAAAAATAGAAAGTCCAATTCCTCTTTACTTTACACTGGAAAATTGAACTGAGGTTAGGTGGGCTGTAATGGTTCACTTGATCCTCATTTCCCCAATGGGCCTCTGTGGGAGGGAGAGAAAAGGATAAGTTTTTTTTAAAGAAGTCATTTGTGCCATTAAATTGGTGATGGTGGTGGTAGGTTGAATGGCACCACTATACCAAAATGTGGTATAGATCTGGATTTGAAAGGATACTGGGCAAATCAGAGATTTCTTCCTCACAGAAATCATATATCCCTGTTGAAATTAGTCAGAGACCACCTAAGGTCTGCTTCTGTTCCAGAATAGGAACGATAGGTTCCAATTTCCATCATGCTCCCTAAGGGCCCAGTATAAGTATTAATATCAGAAAAACAGATTGTAATTTTCCTCATTATGAAACTTTTGCTCCATCTGTTTGGCCAGTGAAAAGAAGAAGGCCACAAGTTGACAATAAAACTATGCCAGTAATTAAAGACATATTGAATCAGAGAGGAGAGAGGCAAAGAAATTATATCATAGCTTAATCAGTTATTAAGAAATCCCTTGTTTTTTTTCCTTCAGAGACACAATTTAGATATTAAAAAGAATTATCTTAGTGATTTATTATAGTATTTCAGAATAAATACGAGTAACATGTTTTTAATTTACTGGGATATGCAAGTTAAGTATGTGTAAACATAGCTTGGTTCAGGGTAGTAGGTCACTTTGAAGCTGTTATTTACCATTAGTTTATGAGCTGTAATTATAGCTTAGCATGAAGTAAGGGGCAAATTGGGTTCATTAAAAAAGTCAGGATAATGGCTGAAACTGTACAGTTGAAGCACTTTGCCCTTTTGTACATGTGTACCATTCAAAAAGGGATAGAGCTTTGATGACAATGATAATGATAATGATGATGATGATGATGACAATGACAACAAGAACAACAACAACAATAATTGGAAGGGATCTTGGAGGTCTTCTAGTCCAACCCCCTGCTCTGGCAGGAAACCCTATACAATTTCAGACAAATGGTTGTCCAATCTCTTCTTAAAAACCTTCAGTGTTGGAGCATTCACAGCTTCTGGAGGCAAGTCACTCCATTGATTAATTGTTCTAACTTTTAGGAAATTTCTCCTTAGTTCTAGGTTGCTTCTCTCTTTGGTTAGTTTCCATATGCTGCTTCTTGTCCTGTCTTCAGGTCCTTCTTTTCATTAAACTAGACATACCCAATTCCAGCAACTGTTCCTTGTATGTTTTAGCCAGTTTGATGTACTCTGGTGGTTAAGGCACCAGGCTAGAAATTGGGAAACCAAGAGTTTTAGTATAAGTAGTATAGAGTTTATATATAAATATTATATATTTAATTATAATAGTATAAATAAATATAAAACCAAGCAGTCATCTGGCAGATAATTTACAATTTTATTGATGATGTGAACAAGGAGGCAGAATATTTCTAGATGGCCAGTGTATGCTGTATCCAAGACTGTATGCTGATATCATGCAGATTTGAACTGTTACCTAATTCTATACATCTTTGGTTATTTAACTGGTATTTATACTGCTGTGTTCCATTCAGTTCTGTAACGATGCAATGCTTTGTTTAAAAAACCCACAATAATGATTCTACAACAGACAACCCAGTATATTAAAATGCTTTAACAAATAAAACCCTTCTGACCAGGCACTGAAAAAGGAAATTGAATGGAGCTGGCCATACTGCCTTCAGACGGGTTGTGTGTGTGTGTGTGTGTGTGTGTGTGTGTGTATGTGTGTGTGTGTGTAGGTGTGGTGGGTGTATGGACTCCAGCACTGGGATATAAAAATACCCCTCCCCACCAAAGTATCTCCCCCCCTTTTGCAAATATGTCTTTCTCCAAATAATGGAATTCAGAAAGAGGTTAATCTGTATTGCTTTGAAAAATAGAGTTTCTGCATCAGTAAACTTGTTCAGTCTGTGTTTTCACTTTGATACAAAAATAAAACTGCTATCATCTTTTGACTTAAAATTGTATAGGTTGTATACAGAGATGTCATTCTACTAGATCAGAGAACTGGAAAGTATAGAACTTAACATCCTTTTCTATGGGGCAGGGAAGGTTCAGGAAATAGCAGAAACTTAGCTTAAGATCTATTCCTGATTTATTGAGAAAAAGCATTATGAGTTATCAGATCAACTTTTATAATTTAATTTATTTGACTTAATTAAGTACCAATTTAATTTAATTGGTATATGAAATCAGGAATCCTTGAATGGCTTCATTCTGCTTGCGAATTAATGAATATTATAACCTTTGGCCAATCAGTGACTGCATCAAACTTTACAGCTTCTGAATATGTAAGTTTAAGTTTGGAATATCTAATGATCGTTATGCTACACCAATATGTCTATTTTCTCAAAAGGTTCCTTCCCCCATATTTTCCTGTTGCACATTTTCCTGCCTGGTGGTCCATCTCCTCACATTTCAGTTTGAAAAACATGCTATGAAAAGTATCACCAAGAGCCTTGGTGGAGCAGTGGGCTAATGCCTCCTTAAGTAACACCAGCTGCCTGCAATTAGTGCAGGTTCGCATCCCACCAGGCTCAAGGTTGACTCAGCCTCCCATCCTTCCGAGGTAGGTAAAATGAGGACCCAGATTGTTGGGGGCAATTAAGCTGACTTTGTAATAATGCCACTTGGGGGGGGTGTATGAAAGCCCTAATAAGCAGGCATATACATAGAATGAAGGCTACTGCTAAGCTTGTAAGCCGCCCTGAGAAGGGCGGGATATAAATGGAATTAAAATAAATAAATAAAATAAATAATGTCTTTCTTTGCAATTTAATTGAAACCTACTGGCAACCAACATAGCTCATGTATCAGAAGTGTGGCATGGGGATACTATGTCATACCTATCACTACTTACTCCACCACATTTTGGACCATTTTAAGCTTTTGAATGGTTTTCAAGGACAGCATCTTGAAATATTGAAATAGTCCACGCATGAATTATCCAAGGCATAGTTGACCTCTTGAATGGGCAAAACTGACATATGGGATGAATTTGTTGAAAGGCCTTTGTGGCCACAGTTGCCACCTGCTCTTCAGGAAGGAACTAGCATCCAAGAAGATTTTCAAATTACACACCAGTCCTATCTGGGAAAGTATAGTCTTATTCTTAGCTAAAGATGGAGAATTCCTGTACCTGTAAATCCATGCACTTACATCCCCAGCTTGCCAGGGTCAAGCCTATTCTTCTCCATCTGGCCCCCAACAAAATCCAGGCACTGGAACAAGACCCTAATAGCATCACTTGACCAGCCTAAGGATGAGATGCAGTTCAACTGATGATGGACCTTACTGATATAAGACCCCATCTTGAAGGATGACCTCACCAGTGGCTTCACACAGATGTTAAACAGGAAGGGTGACAATGTTGAGCTTTGTGGCACCATGTAAATTGGAGCATCAGTGTGACTATAACTGTCAACGCTGCTAATATTGGATGTTCTTGCTTTGACAACAGATGGAAATGCAGCTATTTTTCTCTTTCACTTTTAGAGTTAGTTGATGCTGGGAGGGGGGGATGTGGATGAGAGTCCAGTTAGTCATAACAATAATAACTCAGCCGTGTGAATGCAAGGTTATTGCGCCCAGAGTTGATAAAGATTTGGTGGGCTGGACAGCTGGGGAGAAAGCCCACGCTTCAAGCTAATTGAGAAATGTGATTTATGACTGATAATTGGAGGAGGGAATTGTGCTTTGCTATTTTGTGCCCAGGGGAGGGGAATTCAGTTTCTGGTTTCAACTATGTAGTGCCGATACTTTGTTTCTCGAATAAAAGATTCTTTAAGGTAAACAATGCCTCGAAGTTCTTTTGAAGAGTTTCATCTGTTGGAACCATGACAATAATTTTGTTTCCTGCAGCTGTACTCATATGTTAATTCTTGAAATTTAATTCTATTCTGTTTAAAAATTTGAAACATTTTAGGTCTGGAGGTTGCTTCCTACAGGAAAATCTCATCAAAGAAATACTGGATTCCCATCTGTGCTAAGCATACCAGGCCTACCATATATTTCTTTCTGATTTGTTTCTAAAAAGCCCTTCTGGAGGGGAGAATCCCCATTGTATTAAATTCTTTCTTAGGCCATCGTTTCTCAACCTTGGCAACTTTAAGATGTGTGGATTTCATTTTACAGAATTCCCAAGCCAGCATCTTACAGTTGCTAAAGTTAAAAATCACAGTCTTAAGCTATGCATAAGCATGTCCCCATTACAACATAGTCCTATATGTTTTTAGTAACAGGCAGCAGTATCTAGGTCAGAAAGAGATCTCCAAGTTGCCAAATGAGGTGAAAATTTGCCTTTTGGGAGACTCTCCCATCTACTGTGAGAAAGCTAGAGCAGCAGCTGCAATGGTGTATTTATGTGAGGGAAAAACCCCTTCTGGGATGTAGCCAATGAGTCCCAGTTAATTTTCAATCTGTTCAAACCAATGCTAAGTTAAAATTAGGGCATGGAAGAAAATCTGAATGTGTGCAAAAATCTCCATCATAGTAAAACCTGCTATTACCTTGGTTTTCTTCCACCCAGAAACTTCTATTCCAAAATAGCATGTCAATCCAAAGGATAAATGCTATAGTTTCATTTCTAGGGCTTCGTTCACACATCACAAATTATCAGGTAAGTTAGGAATCAAACAGACAAATTTGCATAATTTGCAAAATTTGCAAAATTTGATTAGGGTCACCTTGGTTTATTTTCATTCATTTTAAAATCTGCTATTGATTCAGTGTGCAAGCTGTCCTTCCTTTGTGACATTCTTCCACTATGCTGCCTGAAATGGGTTATGGCTTCAGATTGAGTCAGAAGGACAGAGAAAGTCTGTTTCCCAAAAGAAAACCTTCAGTGTATCCAATAGTATTGATGTCCATGAAGCAATTACATGTTGCATGTCTACTTGAGGGATAGGTGTTGCTGACGATAATGTAGGAATTACAGTTGTACATGCAATCACATCAGATACAGCTTCTTTTTATACCTCTGTTGTCTTGAGCTGGTCAACATATCATCTCCAAATCTCACCAGGAGAAATCTTTATAGTATAAGAAAGCTGTAACATGTCTGGGGGATTCACAACTGCTTGAATGTTTTAAGCACACTTTTATAAGCTTTGTGTCACCAGTGTGACTTCAGTGCATGATACAATGTTCAAAAACTCACATATATTAGGTTGTGGTCCAATATCTAAACCAGTGTTTCCTAACCTTGTCAACTTTAAGATGCATGGACTTAGACTTTCAGAATTCTCTATCAAGCTCTGGCTAGGGAATTTTGGGAGTTGAATCCATGCATCTTCAAGTTGCCAAGGTTGGGAAATTATTGTATGCTAATCTCTACAATAATAACTTGAGATTTACAGATGGATCCATCATTTTTCTCTGGTGACAATGTCACCATCCAAATATCCCTGGGTGTCTGGACAGCTCTACAATGCTTGTTCAATGGCTCTGTGGCAAAGTACTGAATTGTTATAACATTAAGATTCTTTAGAATGATATAATACTTTATAGCTCTTTATAATAATAAGAAACACCTCAGAATTTTCCTCCGTTTCCTATAGTACTTAGACTTATATAGGTAGTCCTCGAGTTACGACCATAATTGAGCCCAAAATTTATGTTGCTAAGAGAAGCATGTGTTAAGTGAATTTACGACTTTTCTTGCCATAGTTGTGGAGTTATTGTATTTGTTAAGTTAGTAACATGGTTGTTAAGTGAATCTGCCTTCCCCATTGACTTTGCTTGTCAGAAGGTCACAAAAGCTGATCACATGACCCCAGGACACTGCAACCCTCACAAATATGAGCCACCTGCCAAGTATCCAAATTTTGATCATGTGACCATGGGGATGCTGCAATGGTCATAAATGTGAAAAACGGTCATAAGCCACTTTTTTCAGTGCCATTGTATCTTTGAATGGCCACTAAATGAACTGTTGTAAGTCAAGGTCTATGCGTATAGCACTCCATAATGCTTTAAGTAAGTCTGGGCTAGATCTATTTTATTGGAATGCTTTCCTCCAGTGAGGTTAGCAAAACTGTCCTTGGCTCTATAATAGTGGGTTAAAAGTAACTTTAAGGTAATGTCAGCCCTGGATAATTTTATTTTATAGCACAGGTGCATTGCTGCTGGCTTCAATCAACTTTTAAAATAATTGTCCTAGCTTCCTTCAATCCACTTCTGTTTCTATTTTTTTTTTTGCATATGATGTATGGTTATCATAAGTTACAGTTGCAGGTATCACTTAGATCAGGGGTCTTCAATGCCCAGAATTCCTCAGCCAGCATGCCTGGCTGAGGAATTCTGGGAGTTGAAGTCCACAAGTCATAAAAGGGCCAAGTTTGAAGACCCCTGACTTAGATAATAATAATCTTTTTTCCAGCATAGGAGCCATGGTGGTGCAGTGGTTAGAATCCAGTATTGCAGGCTACTTCTGCTGACTGCCAGGAGTTCGATTCTTACCGGTTCAAGATTGACTCAGCCTTCCATTTTCCCAAGGTCAGTAAAATGAGGACCTAGATTGTTAGGGGCATTATGCTGACTGTAAACCACTTAGAGAGGGCTGTAAAGCACTATGAAGCAGTATGTAAGTTTAAGTGCTATTGCTATAAGTTGCTTTAGTTTAAGTTGCAAGTTGCATTTCTGTTTGCTTTAGTTTAGCATTTCTGAAACATTACTCAGATTTATGATGCGGTATAACTTATAAAGCAGAACCAGTGTTCAATTGGATTGATATGGTTTTGCCATTCATACATGGTAAAGGTATGAGCTGTATTGCTGCTCTCATTTGATTCTTTTTGCAGGTTATCTATCCTTGTTTCACTTTCATTATCAAGTTCTTTATCAATGGCACATGCCACTGCAGAACTTTTAAAGTAGTAGCTTAGCTCTATCTTTAGCAAATACTTGCCTTTTTCTCTTATTACATTTTCTTTCTTTTTTAAAAATAATATTTTATTAGTTTTCTATATTTACAATTCATAGTTGCTTGGTAAACAACGTGTTGTCTGGGTCCATTTGTCTTACTTGGTAATACACATTAAATTCCTAATTTCTACCCCATTTTTCCAGCCATTGATAAAATACGTCCCATATTTGAAAATATTCTACAGAGATCTCTTATTTCATTTTCTGTAGATTTCTCTTTTAAATCAATATTGAACCCGTGTCTGTGAATCTCTGCCACACGGTAGCCCTTTTCATTTTGACATTTTACTCTGTATACTATGGAAAACTTATTCCTATTTGCTTTTATTGCCAACTGCTGTCCTATGGTGTCTCTAGCAGCGATTTCCACAGAGATAGCACTTTCAAATGCTGTCTAAAAGCTTAATTTTTATGATGTTTTTGAAAGCTTCAACATTCCAGAGACAAGCTGATGTCTCAATGCATCACTTAGCCCTTTACCAAATTCACAGTGCTGAGATAGCCTTTTAAATTTAGCTCATATGCTGCAAAAAACTCTCTTTGTTTTCTTTGTCCTTATAAAACTGTGAAATACTTTCATCCGTACTAAGTATGGTCACAAATGTTCCTGAATTATGGTTTCCAGAACTTCAAAATTGAATTGCAAGGGACTTTATATGGCAAAGCTTTTCAAACAGCTGTCTTGTTTGCCTCCATTAAACCTCAACAGGCATCCATTTTCAGCAACTATTTAATTTCTCAGAAAATTGTTCAAGTGTCTTGGTAGATACTGTCCAGCCATCCATATCACAATTAAGCATATTCAGATTCTCCTAAAGAATACTGATTGGGGAAGTCTGGGAGTTAAAATACACAAATCTTAAAGTTGCCATTCGAAAAACACTGCCCTAAGGCTAGCTGCTGTCAACAAAAGTGCGTATAGTCAAGGCTATGGTCTTCCCAGTTGCAATGTATGGCAGTGAAAGCTGGACCATAAGAAAGGCTGAGTGCCAAAGAATTGAAGCCTTTGAACTATGGTGCTGGAAAAGACTCCTGCGAGTCCCTTGGACTGCAAGGCGATCAAACCGGTCAGTCCTAGAGATCAACCCTGACTGCTCTTTAGAAGGCCAGATCCTGAAGCTGAAACTCAAATACTTTGGCCACCTAATGAGAAGGAAGGACTCACTGGAGAAGAGCCTAATGCTGGGAAAGATTGAGGGAAATAGAAGAAGGGGACGACAGAGAATGAGGTGGCTGGATGGAGTCACTGAAGCAGTAGGCGTGAGCTTAAATGGACTCCAGAAGATGGTAGAGGACAGGAAGGCCTGGAGGAACATTGTCCATAGGGTCGCGATGGGTCGGACACAACTTCGCAACTAACAACAACAACAACAACAACAAGGCTAGCTGTCTTCTGTCTTCTTTTTCTCTTTTCCCTGCAAACACTTCAATTTTATTGTCTTATAGCCTTTTCTTTCTATAAAGAGACAAAATACACCCTCAGAGCTTTTTTTTTTTTAACAATCCTTCTTCATTGTCTCTGCTGTGTCTTTTCCATTGATCAAACAAAAGTTATTAAAGTCAGGAATTGTTGCTTCTGTTGTCTGCATTACAGAAATATAGCAATAGCAATAGCACTTAGATTAATATACCGCTTCACAGCCCTCCCTAAGCAGTTTTACAGAGTCAGCATATTGCGCCCAACAATTGGGGTCCTCATTTTACTGAACTTGGAAGGATGAAAAGCTGAGTCAATCTTGAGCCGGTTAGGATTGAAGGAATCAAACTCCTGGCAATGTGAGAAGTGAGTTAGTCTACAATACTGCATTCTAACCACTGCACCACCAGGGCTCTAAAAAACATCTTAAAGGTTGGCAAGAATTCCAATATGTTGGCAATCCAGAATACTATAATAACAGTATAAGACTGCAGGCATAGTCATAGATAGACCTTGACCCAGATTTTCCATTGCTAAGCAAGAGGGTTGTTAAATGAATCATGCCTGATTTTATGAACTATTTTGGCACTGTTGTTAAGCGATCACTGCAGTCGTTAAGTGGCTTCCCCCATTTCCTTTGCTTGTCAGAAGCTGGCTGGGAAGGTGTCAAATAGCAGTCTCACAACCCTAGGACATTGCAGCCATTGTAAATACATGGCAGTTGCCAAGTTCCTGCATTTTGATCATGTGACCATGGGGAAAGGCTGGGATGGTTGTAGGTCACTTTTTTTCCAGTGCTGTTGTAACTTCAAATGATTGATTACTACCTGTAATCAATCAATAATACCAATAACTAATAGACAAAACACTTGTTGTATAGGAGCAATTTGGAATGAATTGTTTGGATGGTTAGTTGAATTTTCACTGGCCTTTTTTAAAATCAGGGTCAGTGGACTGTAATGGGGTGTCTACTGCTGGGTTTTTTCCTGTGCTATAATGTGAAAAATTGCTTAGAACATCTGCATTAAAAATGTTTTCTTTACCAGATACGTTAACGTATTGTTTGTGGATTTGGATACCTCAGTAAACTTATAAATCCAGTCCTTCCTTAAATATTTCTGTTGTTTATTTTCTTCCCGTTTTGAAAGTAAGTGTTGCTTCTTTGCAGCATTCTATGGCCAGCCTTGGCTCAGGACTTCTGTGTTAGATTCTTGCTATTGGCAATCAGTTTGTAAAAAAAATTGTCATGCCAGATACATTTTTTTAAAAGTATGTTTTGCAAACGTTCTTATTAAATATTACTTTGTGAGCAATTTTTTCCTTTCTTGGCTCTAAAGTCTAGATCCTAATGTTCTGTCCATTCTCCTTGTTGCTGTGCTTATGAGTTGCTGAGAATCACCTACCAAATCTCACCTTTTTTTGGTGGAACACAGCTGTACTTCCCCAACAGAAAGAGACAAAAAACATAGATCCTAGATGGAGAGAATTTCTGGAAATTCCTCATATCAAAGTAGTTTCTTACTTCTTCTTTTCCCTATTCTATATTAATTCTCTGGATGTGAAATCTATTTCAGCAAATGACGTACTTTCATGACACTCCTGAGACAGAACCACCAGGAATAAGTAACCTGAGTACATGATGTCTATGGAGATTCTTCATCATCCAGGTCATGGTTGTCCCAAAGGTGCTTTTTCAAGAGGCTACTGGATTTTCTTCGTTTTTGCTTGAAGATGTTTTGCTTCTCATTCAAGAAGCTTCTTCAGTTCTCAGTTCTTTAGTTCAGTTCAGTTCAGTTCTTCAGCTCTTCAGCACTTAATAGTCAAAAGCAGATAAAAGCAGATAAAAGGGATCTGTCAATAGCCCTACATTAGTCTCAGGGTTGACATGTACCCATTTCTCCTAGTTATCCAGTGAGTGAATCATCAGTTTTTGGCACTGCATAAGTTAATTCAACTTCAGAACCACGCAAAATGTTGCCTCCCTACTAGTCTTGTTCACAAGTACAATGGGCAAACATAATTTACTCTGGGGTGGTCCAGGCATGCTTAGACCAAACCTTCTTATCCAAAGTTATCCAAATAGGATATCTGGATAGGAAAATCTGGATAGAGATGTTCTAAACTGTAGCAGGGATATACATGCTCCACCAGGTTTGTGTTCCTTTGTGCCAGTCTGTTTCCCTTGGCCCATTTGGTTATATATTTGCAAAGTAGGTTTATTGTCACTGAATGTACACCAATCGGCATACATCAAAATGAAATTTCATTGCATACAGCTCTCAAAGGTGAGAAATCATGCTAAGATAAAAGAAGAGGTTGCGGCCGGCAAAATGTCTTCTAAGTGTGTGGGAATCGGGATTATTGGCCTGCTTGTGCCTGTAAAATTCAAAAGGCTTGGCATTGGCAATCCTTATCAGTTATGAGGAGACAGTATGCCTATAGTGAATCCCATGCTTTTGCTCAAAAGACTAGTGCAACATGTCACACTGTGGTTGGTTATGTACTGTTGTTAGGGGTTTGATAGAAACACAACAAAAATCATACGATAGGAAAAATCATGAAATGGGAGAGCAAGTATTCTTCCTCCTCCAGAGTCAAGAGTATAAATTTCAAAGGTCACATATAGAGTTGGGCATAGGAAGAACAAAAACCTAGTTTGCAAATATATAACCAAATGGGCCAAGGGAAACAGACTGGCACAAAGGAAGACAAACCTGGAGCATGAATATCCCTGCTACAGTTTAGAACATCTCTATCCAGATTTTCCTATCCAGATATCCTATTTGGATAACTTTGGATAAGAAGGTTTGGTCAAAGTATGCCTGGACCACCCCAGAGTAAATTATGTTTGCCCATTGTACTTGTGACCAAGACTAGTAGGGAGGCAACATTTTGCGTGGTTCTGAAGTTGAATCAATTTACGCAGTGCCAAGAACTGATGACTCACTCACTGGATAACTAGGAGAGATGGGTACATGCCAACCCTGAATCAAATGTAGGGCTATTGGCAGATCCCTTTGGAAATAACTTCAAGGAAAAATAATGCCTTCATTGTCCCACAGGGACTATTCTATTTTATGTGGATGCTATTTGGATTTGATGGGGCTTTGCAATCTTCTGGAGTTTGATAGATTATATTCTCTCAGGCCAAGAAAAGTTTTGTAAAGCCTACCTCAACTACTTTAATGACAGCAATTTGACCTAGAAGAAACATCTGCCCCACCTCAGAACTGCTATAACCAATTCTAGATGACCAGTGGCAAGTCTTTGACAACTGCTTATAACCAAAAAAGCAGGATTTGCACAATATCTTCCTTAACCAGATTAACTGAAAGTGGAAAGAGAACTAGGTACAGAAATCTTGGTAAATTGGTATGCTTTGAGAAGCCAATTGTATCTGGTTTGACCATTAATTTGGAAAAGTACTATCTTGTTCTCAATGAACCAAAGTTTCTTGGCTATATAGGGAATGTGTGAGAAATTGGATTCTGTATTCTTACACAATCTGTTAGAAACCAGAGTCCCAGTGGAAACAGATTCTCTGGGACCCTGCTATTCAGGATTCAGATCTGTTTATGGGATGGAAACAGCCTTGGTTGGTCATTGGGACACTGCCTCAAACATCTCAGCAGCTTTCAGTACCATTAACCATGCATCTTGTTGATTCAGCTTCTAGGGCTGGGATTTGCAATGTTTTGCAATATTTCCTCTCCTACCAAAGTGGTTTTTGCTTGTAATTATAGACAGGAACAGTACATGAGACCTTGGTTACTCTAGTGAGAGGTACTTTAGGGCTCAGTGCTTTCCCCCATGCTATTTAACATCCATATAAAGCTGGAGGTCATCTGCTGTTTTGGGATGAGATGCAGTCAGTTATCAATCTGGGGCAAGCCAAAGATACTGTGAAAAGCTTGGACTGGTATCTTAATAGGGCAAAATAAGCACACGTTTGCTGCAAGACTGGACTGCTATATACTGGTCCTGATAGTTATTCTGGACAGGATCATGCTTCCCTTGAAGAAGCTCCTGCACTACTCTTCCTGGGGTTAAGCAACAGGGAGAGTGTGTGGTCAACATGGTCTTTGCTTATCTTTGGCCGGAACAAAAGTTATGACGCCACCTGTATTGGAATCCTCTGGCATTTGTAAATCATGCTTTACTCACGATTTGACTGGGTTACTGTAATGTCCACAACAGGGAACAGCCTTTGGAAAAATTACAACTGGTGAGATGGATCCCACAATGGATCAGTTCTGTTACTGCAGGGTAACACCTCTCTTGAACTCATACACAAGTTACCAATAGGCTTCTAGACTCAATTCAGCTAATGATCTATATCAGTGTTTCTCAACCTTGGCAGCTTTAAGAGGATTGGACTTCAACTCCCAGAATTATCCAGCCAGCATTGCTTTAAGGTGCATGGATTCAATTCCCAGAATTCCCCAACCAGCAGGCTTTAAGATGTCTGGACTTCACCTCCCAGAATTCCCTAGCCAGCATGCTGGAATTCTGGGAGTTGAAGTCAACACATCTTAAAGTAGCCAAGGTTGAGAAACACTGCTCTACATAATTTTATATGGCAGAGGATCTGGTTACATTGGACCCTGCCTTGCCAAAATTGAATTTGTCTGTCAAGGGAAGCATCTCAGAAAGTTCTGTTAAGAGTCTCTGCCCCCTTCATGTGAAATCATAGTTCTTTTAGAAAACATTTGTTTTGTACATTCATCTTTGTAATAAACATGTTGTCAAACTAGCATTGACCTGTGTCCCATCTGAGTCTGTACCTGTAGTGTATGCTGGCATAGCATACACATGTGACAGCTGAATAAGGAGGCGCGGAGCTGGACAGCTCTGTGCAGGAACAGCGTTCGGTGGGAAAGCCGGATTTAAAGGGATTGGCTGCCCAGCCAGCGGGAAACCTGAGTTTAAACCTATTGGCCAGGCATTCACCTGGTCAGGTATAAAATAAAGCAGGTAACCTTTGTTCCCCAGTTCTGGACCACGCTTCCTCCTAATTAAGTCTTTGCACGCCTGAAGTCTGAGTCTCTCTGATTCCCGAACCGCCACAACAGTACCATTCCTGAATCCATGGCAGTCCCACAGGAGAATCAGGGCTTGGAGGTAAAACTTCAGTTTTTGGCAAGTTCTGATGAAAAGGATCAGTAGCAGCCAACGGGAAGGACCTTTTATCGTTGGAGAGTTGGCTACTCAGGTGGATGTACTGCAGAATGAGCAAAACTTTCCATACATCATATAAAAACTGGAATTATGCAGTTTTGTGGTCCTCATCTTGCCAAGAGGTTATGGTCCAAGAAGTTGTCAGGATGCCAGTTGTATTCACAATGAATATTACAAAATAGCAAACTTATCACATCCATTACCATCATTTTTGTCTGACAGGTTCAGGCAGCAAGAAGAAAGCTTCAGGACCCTGTGGCCATCTAGGATCCTTGACTGCTCTCAGATATGCTGTGGTTGGTCTCTACTTGCTGGTGTTCCTGATCTTTGTGGGATTTTTTATCCTAGCAGGTAAGAATCAGACCTATATTGGAGCATCTGCCTGTACAAAAAGTTCCAAAACCTTTTGTGGAGCAGGAATAATTTGTCTTCTCACTCCCGTCTAGCAAACAGATTGGTATTGGCTAATAAGAGGACATTTAAGTTCCACTTGGTTTAGCATAGGAAATTGGAGAAATGGTTGCTGATTCAAATAAATTGTGTACAAACTGGGTTATTATTATTATTTTTTGCTGCCCCTCTCCCCTATAAGGTGAATCTGGGTGGTTTACAAGTTATTAAAAATATAATTAAAATATTAAAACATTAAAACTACACCAATTATGATTTTAAAGCTATACTGAAACCAGAACCAAGATATCATAGGAGGGGGTTGAGATCTTATCCTGTCAGCTACCTCCAGAGGTGAGCAACCCCCTTGGAGCTCCAGGCCAGTTTTAATACCCTTCCAGAAGCCAAAAGAATGGGAGTAGTTATCACTGCTGGTTGTAGTGTGCTCCACAGGGATGGAACCACAGTGGAAAAGGCTCTTCTCTTTGCACCCACCTGCTGGAGTTTCTTAGCAGACTGGATCCGTAGCAGGCCTCTTCCATTGGAATGAGTGGGATGAGCTTGGGGAGAGATGGCGTCTCAGATACCCTGGTCCCATGCCATGTAGGATTTTAAAGGTAAGAACCAACAGCTTGAATTGAATGTGGAAGAAAACCTGTAAACAATGCAGCTCATGTGTTATATATGCAGTCCTAGGCACTCCCAGGACTGTGCACACTGCTACATTCTGCACCAGCTACAGCTTCTGAATAGTCTACAGGAGTAGTCCCATGTAGGGCTCATTGCAGTAATCCAGCTGAGAGATGACTAGGGCATGAGTGACCATGCACAGGGCCTCAAGGTCCAGGTAAGGGGGGCAACTGGGGCACCTGAGGTTGCGCAAAGGCTCTCCTAGCCAAGACTGCCAGCTGCTCTTTGAGCAGGAGTTGTGAGTCCAAGAGGACTCCCAAGTTGTGCACTGGATCTGTCTGCGGTAGTGCAACCCCATCCACAGTTAACGATGATAAGCACTGATATAAGTCAAATTTATATATTTCTGCTAAGAATATGGGCCCTAGCACCAAAACCTCTGGGACTCTAAATATTGCATGATGACCCATTGGAAGAACCAACTTGCAGTTTCTTTTATTTCCCCTTTCCTGAAATCTTATTCCAAAATACTGTTAAGGACATAGAGACATCTGTTGTTGCCACTGTGGCATTGGAGCATTAACAGTCAACATTTTGACAAGCACATCACAGTAAAGCCCAAGCAGAATTCAGAGCACATATTGTGCACATTATTATAAGCTTCCTCCTTCATCTTAGAATAGTTTGCCTCAACCCTACCATATCAAGAACAGTCATCAGCATAGTGTGAAGGGAAAGAGTGTTGCTGGCCAAGCTCTATGCCAAAGCAGACCCTTAGATCAAGACTTGGCATCTATAGGCATGTGCTGAGGCCAATGCACTAGCAAGATTCATGGATGATTGCAGCACAGTAGCTGACATTTGATATTAAATCTGACAATGACAAGTTTGATATTTTAACACACTACAGTGGGCTGCTGATCTCCCCAACAGTGTCTGTCTTGCTCTTTCCTTCCTGCCAATATGAGCCATGGATCTTCTGCCACCCCAGAAGCTGCCCAGTTATGTGAATAAAATTAATAAACAGGATCAGAGAGATAACAGCCAACAGATCATGAGGATATAGAGAAGCAACCATCTATGAAAAAATTCCTCCATGCTAAATTGTGGTTTGTTTACTGAATAAGTCATGTGAAACCATATGTCATGGTTCACAAATGAAAATACTAGGTCCATGCAATATGCTATGCCATCAGGTTTCTTGGACAAAACTGAATTGATGTGCACCACAGAGTGCAATGTATCTCAGTCCTATTTCATACTAGCTAAAGACACCATTTTCTGGCCCAGATAAACCATCTGTTCACAACACTGTTCCTTTCATCTCTGCTTTTGCTTCAAGGTTCTTGATTTTCATTCATGTCAGGTCCAGCCTGTCACCTGCTATGTTGGGGTTACAGCTCACAGTATTCCCAACCAGGTTGGAGGATGCCAGGCAGGGCAGATTAATTCAGGCTGTTTTGACTCCAACAACTCTTAGCCGATGTAACAGAAATGAAGGTGATAAATATCTCTGGGTGTCATTTCCTCTATGGGTTGGCAATGAATTGCTCAGGTAGGACTGCGACCAAGGTAGTTGCTTATTTTCTCTCCCATCTTTGCAGGCCAGCTAAGCATTATTGGATGGCCATGTTGTGGCCAGGTTTCTTGGGCTCCCTTTTCATTTGAAGGATTGGTCTCAGGTGTTTCCTTTCTCTTATGGAAACCCACCGCTTGCCTTCCTGCATTCTTCCACATTATACAACCAACTTATTTCTTCCTTTAATTATTATTCTCTATTGCACAGGTGTCAAACTCGCCATGTCATGTGACGTGTCGTGACATATTGCGACTTTTTTTGCATTGCCGGAGCTGGGGTGGACACGGCCTGTGGGCCGGCAGTTTGACACCCCTGCTCTATTGTGAAACTTCATTTGAGATATCATTGCATTGATTTGCCTTATCCATGAAAACTCTTGGTATTTTTGAGGGACAGTGCTGAGCTGAAAGACAAGCTGGCACCATCTTCTATAGCCAGGCTGGCAACCAAACCTTATTTCAGTTCTGGCACTTTTGTTCTATAAAATCTGAAAATGGCAGGACAGATTAAGGTATACACCGTTCTTTTTTATTCCAGTTATTGTCTGTTCTTTATCATTTGCTATCTCAGGCAGTCTCCACACTCTGCCTAACACTAGGACCGACTCTAATTCAATACGTGTGCCTTCTTAAAAATTCATCTAGTTGCCCTTGCTGTGGAGAAAGTGACCTAGAAAGGCCTGCTGACTTAGATGGACTTATGTTTAAAGAGGGAGAAAGATTTGCTATCTTCTACTTCTACCTTGTATTCCTTCTCTGAAAGTGAGAGTCCCACCACTTTCTTGACAATCATGTAGCGGGCTGGGAATCCTATGTTGTAAGCAGGGCCCTAGGGCAGGGGTAGGCAACTTCGGCTCTTTTATGACTCATGGACTTCAACTCCCAGAATTCCTGAGTCAGCTGACTCAGGAATTCTGGGAGTTGAAGTCCATGAGTCATAAAAGAGCCGAGGTTGCCTACCCCTGCCCTAGGGGAGTCCATTGAGATGGCCACAGTTGTCTATTTTCTTGTTTTTTCTAATCATACCTGTTTTAATGCTGGGCAGTTATGTAAACAGCCAATTGTGAGGTTGTAGTAGGGAAAGAAATAAAACAACAAAGCATGTAGTATGTCTGCCTAAAGATTTTCTCCAAGCAAAGCATATGAAGCAGCTAGCTAATTTGGCAAGCTGTTCTCTGTGCATTCAAGGTCCGGGAAGCAGCTGTTCAGGATTTTCGGTCAGAGTGGCACTGGATGGAGGTTTGGTGTTAATTCACTTCCCATCCTAATCTACCACTCAGATTAACAGCTTCGTTTTTTTTCCTTAATGGAGTAATGAGAGGATGAGGGTAAAATGTTCTCCACCTTGGTGTTACTGCCAAAGGTGGCTTTTTTGCAACATCTGATTGCAATCAGAATCAAGACAGGAACTTTCCCCCTCCTATGAGAGATTATTATGATGCCAAATTGTTATTTTTGTGTTTGCTTTTTCCCTCTCTCCCACCCCACTATGATTTCTCCCTTGAGGATGGTAAATGAAATTAAATATGAAAACATCCGCCCACCCACCTCCCTAAAAATACTTCTTCCAGGGCGGAGGATGAAATTGCAATGTGCCTAGAATAGAAGGCCCCATTTTCCTAAGAGGAGAAACATGAGCGTGAATCACCAGCTAAGTCATCACAGTGGGTTTATTTAGACTTGCTATTGAAATATGTAGAATTGAAAGAAAAACTCTTTTATAGTAATAGCTAGACTATATTAGCATTCTTCTCAATCCTCATAGACATACCAGCTGGAACTGATTGGTGTAACATACAATCTCAGACAACTGAAGTTGCAAAAAGCTGGCCTAGATGGTTTGGTCCATTTATCTCAGCACTGCATATCTAGTTTCAAGGCTGCAGAGATCTTTTCCACCGCACTAACCTTACAGGCTGAAAGGAGGAGATCTAAGAACATCAACTTTGAAAAAAAGGTGACTATGTGGCCATTAGCAGAAACTAGCCACAGTGACTCTGTATTCAAAGGTAGCATTTCAGTGAAGAATTGCATCAGAAAATGGGGATGTTCTTTGATATTTAGCTTATGTGTTTCTCAATGCCATTTAGTAAATTGGCCTCTCTGACCAAAAAAATGTAGGACCTGGTGGTATTACGGCCATTCTGAAAGGGAAAACCAGATGAACAAAATCCAAGAAACATGATATGCATTTCAAGACTGTTCCAAAGTGATTCATCAGGTCAGTTGGGATTGATTAGAATCATGTGGTTTGACCCTCAGAATAGATACAGTACATGCTGTGGAAATTATCCCAGCTGGACAAAGAACTCATATGAGATAGCTCAAGTTTCAAGAAGCCTTTATCCAAAGTAGGAGTCACCTGTCCCAGTAAACAGCTTACAAACTAGTATACGTGATCCCAAATAAAGGAAATCAAAGAAGGCTGTTGACATTGTACACTGAAATAAAACTTATCTCTGTATTAAGAAACAGGAGATTCCTTGATCAAAAGTGAGTTACAAATATAAAACATTTGAATTATCCTTGGCCAATCTCCAGCTATACTGGGAATGTGCCTCCAGAGTTCTTATCCAGTTTGGCCACCAACAGGCTGAGAAAAGGACGGACTAATCCAGAGTCTCCTTACTAGGAGTAGAGAAATCATAGCCATCAGCTCTTATTCATTTGGCTTAGTTGGTTAAATTCATTTCTTCCCCATCTCCCACAGGGAGGGTCTTCTCAGGGTGCCACCGGTAAGAGATTGCCGGCGGACGACACCCAGGGATAGGGCCTTCTCAGTGGGTGCGCCTGCCATTTGGAACCAGCTGCCAGTGGAGCTGAGGACTGCCCCCGACCTCCGTTCATTCTGCCGGGACCTGAAGACCTGGCTCTTTGAGCTCTCTGGCCCAGGCTGAGAATTAATCTTAATTTTAACTGGGGTTTTATTTATGCAGGGACGAATATAATTTTTTTAATTTGTTTTTAACTTTTGTATCTTTGTTTTTTAATCACCCTGTAAACCGCCCTGAGTCCTTTGGGAAAGGGCGGTATATAAATGTAATAAAATAAATAAATAAATAAATAAAATCTCTAGACAAGAAAGCATAGAATAGGAAGTAGCTGTTGTTACTAAGCTATATAGCTGAGGAATCCTCAGCTTCCTTCTATGTTCCTGACAAGTTTAATTCTTTCATTTATGAGTGCTCTCTACACTTCCCTATCTTGAGGCCAAATTTCACAAGATAGCAGCAGCATTTTGGGAGGGTACTTCCAAGAATTAACTCTGGACAGTCTCCATGCAGGGCATTCTTGAGCAAAAAGCCTTCCTGGAACTGAGCATATGGATGTTCTTCGGACTGATTATGTATCTGAAGTTCTGACCACAGTGTGTTTACTAAAGGCTCTGGCTGTAGATTTCCTTGTTCTTTGCCCCTTTGGGACAAGGGAGGAAAGAAGCAAACAATTGTACCATTTTTCCTGTCACTTGGAGTAGAAGGGGAAAGTGGTAGCACTCTGATCAATTTTACTGCAATCAATCAATCAATCAATCAAAACCTATCTTTTTTTGTCCAAATTGTATTTACAAATTGCAAGAAAATCTTAGCAAAACATCTACATATACTAAAAAAAACCTTACAGAAGTAACAAAACAACCTTTAAACTTTAAACATCTGTTCATTGTTCTGTTTTCCCATTGATGAACTTGTAAAAAAGTTGTACTCTCCATTTATTATTCCATTAATGAACATTAAAAAAGCCACCAAGCTTTTCATCATTCTACTGACAAACTTGCAAAACTACCCCAAATGACTATGGAGAGTAGTGACTGGGATTCGGGACAGAGTAACCAATTGGAGTGGAGTCAGGCAGATCACTCCTTTGATAGCAGCAGCGTTTTTCCTAAATCTCTTCCCTAAAGACCAGCAGTCCCCAATCTTTCCTGCTCTGTGGACTGGTGGGAGTGGCAATGGTGGTCTGGGAGAGGGGATGGTTTTTTGTGTGTGCTGCTTCTGCTTGCTCGCTCGCCTGCCACTTGCATGGCCCAGTTCCCAATGGACCAAGACCTGGTACCAGGCTGGTACCAGTGGCACTATTTTTTCTCTCTTCTCTCTAATTTTTGGAAGCTGCCTGGACAAGAAGCCCTTGCAGTTTTCTTGCCAAGGATTGCCATTGCCCTCCTTCTTAGGGCTGAGAGAAAGTAACTGGCTCAAAGTCACCCAGCTGGTTTTGTGTCTAAGGCGGGACTAGAACTTTTAGCCTCCTGGTTTGTAGCTTAATGCTTTAACCACCCCAAGGCAAGGTGATTTTCACTATTTGTTTAGAAGCAAGCGTAATAATGGAAACCAACTCTCCATAGCTATAGAAAAAAGTGTGACATCATTTGAACGTGAAAATCCATTTTGTATCAAAATAAGATACAACCTTGACAGCACAGGGACTATCCTGTCCTTAAATAATTATGTATGTTGTTACAGGAGAATCCAACATAATAAAATCTGTACTTTCATGACTCTCACTGCTCCTTTTATGAATATTTTTATTGGAATCATTCAATATATTTTGGATTGTCCACAAAGAAATCGGATGCAATTCTGCTTCCTCCAAAGTACAGCAGTGTTTAAATAATCCTTGATTAAATGCAGTGTGAAACACAACATTGAGAAGAATGAATGAAATTGTTTCCTAGCACCCATTCCTTTTGTCCCTGCCCTTCCCCCCCAAAAAAGATACATGTTAGCAGAACTGGGAGGCAGACCATATTTTGATAGTCTCAGCTGTTTTTTGTAGAACATTTTCATATCTGTCCTAAGCAAAATAGATAGAATTATGAAGCTTTGCATCAGCCCCTAACAATGTTGCACAATGTTCATCAGATCTAAATTCATTTCCTGATTTCCTTTAGGATTTAGGTGGCCATCCTTCAACACTGTTTGTAATGCTGCAAGAAATGGGGCATATATCCTTTGCTTTAGAAGCAATAACTTGTAAAAACAGAAATAAAAGCTACAAACAGAGGCACTTCAAAAGTAGTTAGAGAAGGAGAACCCACTGTCAATCATAACAGAAAATATTTGAACAATAATAGTGCTTTCCAGTAGATTATTTTTGCAGCAGCTGGGGTGGGCCTACCCATTGTTTGAAATAGTTCTTAGAAAAGCAGCTGTAAACATGAGCGCAGCCTTAAGCAGTATTAGCATCAACATTTGAGTAACCTTTGAGACACAACATTACTGAGTCTTATCAGCACTGAAATTTGTTTGAAATTCAAAATGCTACAGAAAAGGTCAACAGACCATGGGTCACCACACTTTTGTGTACCTTTGTACATAGATATTCTAATCTATATTACAGTTGTAATCCAAAACTGGTGGGTTGAATACTGTCCAGCTATTCTCAAGAACTATTCTGTAGTTGTGACCATAGAACAGTTTCACACATCATTGATATAAAATTAACATTTCATATTTATTTTCATTAACTACGCCAACATATTCATGTTCAGAAATAGCTTTGCAAATACTGTACATTAGAATGGATTTCATTTAATTTTTATTAGGATTAATGCTATTTTAATTTACTTCATGTTATAACTATCCTAAGTGACAGAGAATAAAGTTTAAACTTAATGCTTAAAATTTAAGGAAGGAAGGAAGGAAGGAAGGAAGGAAGGAAGGAAGGAAGGAAGGAAGGAAGGAAGGAAGGAAGGAAGGAAGGAAGGAAGGATGGAAGGAAGGAAGGTGTTTTTTTTACTGTATTGGGACACTTTTAGGAAATTACCAAATAACATATGACTCCAAGTATAGTTATATATAAACACCTTAAGTAGTTATTATTAAATATCTAGCCATGTCACAATCCATTGTTTGGTCTGATTTCTTTTAGTTAAATATACTTCTGCTGATTGTTATATAAATTCAGAGGACAGCTATTTGTGCAACATGTTTGGCTTAGATCTGATCCCACAAGTTAGTTAAGCCAAGGGGCCTCTAATAAATGTCAAGCCAATTGGATCCCAAGGGTAGATCAAATCATTAACAACAATTCACTGTTATTTCATTTATTTTTTAAAATAAGTTCTTTGCCACTTCATAAATTTTCATCTGCATATTTGGCTAACTTGTTAAATTTGGTTTATTTTAAAGGAAGCAGTATCTAAGCAAAATCTGTGATCTCTCACAAATTTGGTTGTAGGAAAGCAGTTAATATGAAATTTCTTCTCTATTTTCTATTTGTATTGAGTAATCTAACTGCTAAGCCCAAAAATGTTAATTAAACTTGACATTGCATAGAAAGTTGGTCCTATTATTAGGTAGAATAAAGACAGAATAAAGGAGCCACTTTATTCTGGGTTACTTCTACCAAGCTCTGCTGTTTTTTGATGCCCTTAAAAGTCCTGCATACTAATTGTTATGTATTGAGCTTAAGTGTAACACCACCTGGTAAGCTGGAGCTAGCTAATGGTTCCCAGCAACTCAGACATTCCGTCTCCGGTGCTGCTATTGGCTGCCCCTAGGTGGCAATGGGTTGCTTTAAACCTATTGGCTGCCACCTAGGGGCCAGGCTATAAATTGCTGCAGGCTGCAGCTCAGTTTCTCAGTTCAGATCCTGCAAGCAAATAAACATGACCATTGCTGAACTCACTCGCTTCGTCTTCATTCCTGCACAATGAACTCACTACACAACACTGGCGACGAAGGTGGGATCCTGCTTCTCTGAAGGAGCTGAAAGTCACTAGGGGAGAGGGCAGCGCATGCCTGGTGGGAAAGGTATTTCCCCCCCCTACGGTCGGCTAGCCAGACACGCTAGCAACCACGCGCTCAGTGGATCAGTCCCTGGGCATCGGAGAAGCAGGATCAGAAGATGCAGGAACCAGCCAAAAAGACCAGAAGAATGCCCAAGGTCGGAAGGCTGCGAGAGTTCGACATTAAGCGACCAGAAGAATGGCCATCTTACCTGTCCCAGGTTGAAAACTACCTCCGGGCAAACCAGGTTGCAGAAGATGGACTGAAGGCCACCACGCTGCTCTGTGTGCGGCCCAGCAACATTCGATCTGGCTGAAAACCTGTTCGTGCCAACGCCACTGGAGACAGTCTCCTACGCAACTTAAGAAGAAGCTCAGAGAACACTTCCAGCTGAAGATGTCATGAACTTTATTCTCATACCCATACATCTTTTAGTGGTCTGATGAACAGCAAAATTTCTTCTTTTATTGGGGTTTTTATTCTTAATTATAAGCCATTCAGAGTTTGGTTTAAAATGGGTGGCTATACAAATCTTTTAAATAAAATAAATAAATGATCTGGTCTACACTATACGCTCCTTACCAAACATAAACCTGCTTTTTGGGGGGAAATTGAGTGCTTTTGAGTCAATGTTGTTCACAAATCCTGCAGGATTTTTTGGCAAGGTTTTTTGGGAGTGGTTTCCCATTGCCTACTTCCTAAGGCTGAGAGAGAGGGACTGGTCTAAGGTCTCCCCAGCTGGCTTTGTGCCTAAGGCAGAACTAGAACTTATGATCTCCCTGATTTTAGCCCGATGTTTTAAACACTACATCCATTTTGTTCATTGTCACCTCTTATATTCTTTCAGTCAGAATTCTGCCAAACATCTCCAACAACATGTGTTATGTATGTGTACACTTTGAGAGCAAGCAACTGCATTTCATTTTTAATGTGTGTCATTGTGCCCACAGTAAAAAATAATAAAGGTTATCTATCTATCTATCTATCTATCTATCTATCTATCTATCTATCTATCTATCTATCTATCTATCTATCTATCTATCTATCTATCTATCTATCTATCTATCTATCTATCTATCTATCTATCTATCTATCTATCTATCTATCTATCTATCTATCTATC
Source organism: Vipera berus (assembly GCF_964194415.1). NCBI lineage: Eukaryota > Metazoa > Chordata > Lepidosauria > Squamata > Viperidae > Vipera > Vipera berus. The sequence goes on along the minus strand of NC_138202.1, from coordinate 336,025,298 downwards.
TATCTATCTATCTATCTATCTATCTATCTATCTATCTATCTATCTATCTATCTATCTATCTATCTATCTATCTATCTATCTATCTATCTATCTATCTATCTATCTATCTATCTATCTATCTATCTATCTATCTATCTATCTATCATTCTTAACAGACTTTCTGCCCTCCAGTTTTTGCATTTTCTCTTTTTACCTTTCTCTTTATGTAGAACAGTAATATATTCTTCTAATTGTTAGGACCAACTGCAGCCTTTGCACACATCTTAAGGAAATCACAAAGTCATTCCAAAAATGAATCAAACTCATATGATAACATTTCTCCGTGCTTGCTTCCTTTTCAGCTTTCTTACAGCATTCGCGTTTAATCATTTATTCTTATACAATAATATTTTTCACAATGTTTCAGTGCTTTCTTTAACCTACAGTATCGCTATCATTCCTGGAAAACTAAACTTCTTAAAATTATCCTTCCAGCATTCCTTCACTTTTTGTCTAAAATAATTTCAATGCTTTTGTTTGTAATTCCATTCACTCTGCTGGGTGACCTTGTCTAGCCCTTTTTAACCACTCCAAAAACATTTATTCATTTCCATTAAAATGATTCAGTGTTTTTCTGCCTCTTTCAATTTCAGTTGTTCTTTGACTATATTCTAAGCAACCATTGTTTCTTTACAATATTGCAACACTTACATGCAAGATTTTTCTCTTCTGCATTGTGTTTCACGTCATCATTCCACCAGTCTTTTTTATACTTCCCATTAGTGTAATGCCAGGCATTTCTCTGATTCTCTATAGCATAAGTCTTCTTATTCTGTTCCAAACAGCTTCTATTTTCTCTTTCAAACCCTTTTATCCTTCATTGATTTTCTCACTCTTTCATCATAAACCATGAAATAAATCATGCTTTTTTACTAATTCCTTTCCCACTCATATGCACAAATACAACAATATTTTAATCATGTTTTTGAAATGAACATTCCCTTTCCTAAGTAAATACTCATCATCATTGTCATACATTCTTGAATCTGAGAAAGTCTATTCCTTCTATTCTCTTTTTTCTACCCACCATTGACACTACCTAAGAGTTCCCCACCCCCCAACATGGCAGTAATTTAGAATGTTTCAATTCTAGTTCTTTTATTATTAATATTTAATTTAATTTTTAATTTAATTTTTTAATATTTGTATACCGCCCTTCTCCCGAAGGACTCAGGGCGGTGTACAGGGCAAGAATAAAACACAAAGCTACAAAAATTAAAAAGTAATTAAATACATGCCCAACAATAAATACATTAATAAAACCCCAATAAAGTGATAGTAAAAACCCCACCAATCCCCCCTCAGGCCAGGCCGGCTTGTTCGAACAGGTATGTTTTCAGATCGCGGCGAAAGGAGCGAAGATCGGGCGCCGTCCGGAGCTCAACCGGTAACTGGTTCCATAGCTCCGGGGCGCCCACAGAGAAAGACCTCCCCCTGGGGGCCACCAATCTACATTCTCTGACCGGTGGCACCCTGAGGAGGCCCTCTCTGTGGGAACGCACAGGGCGGAGGGAAGTTGACGCCGGCAGCAGGTGTTCCCTGAGGTACTCCGGGAGTATAATATGCAACTATCATCAATTTATTGATTGCTAGTTTCATACACACCTGTAACAGTCTAGATAATGATATATGAGGGCAATCATATATGAGGGCAATTTGGAAATAATCATCCATTTGGTTATCAATGACAGAGACTCACAGATACAGAACTTTTATTATACATGTTAGAAAACTACAGCATTACATTATTTTTTGCCATAATCGCCATTCAAATTGAGGTACTTAATTTGAGGCACATCTTACAAGGTTTGAAATTTCTTAGTAGTAGTCACTCAGTGACAAATCTGGGCTATGGGGGAGGGGGTGATCAAAAATATCCCAACAGAACTGCTTCAAAAGTTCTTGGGTGTGTCTAGTGGTGTGCGGGTGAGCATTATCGTGAACTAACACCATACCAGCAGTCAGCATGCCCCAACGCTTGTTATGGATGGCTTATCTGAGTTTTTGTAACGTTTCACAGTAGACTTCTGAATTGATGGTCGAACTATACTCCATGAACTTCACTAGCAGTACTCCTTTGGCATCTTCACATTTGGTGGGATTTTCTATTGCACCACTTCTGCTGTGGTGTTGGCTCACAATAATGCTCGTCTGCACACTGCTAGACGCACCCAAGAATGTTTGAAACATTTCTGTTGGGATGTTTTTGATCCCCCCCCATAGCCCAGATTTGGCACTGAGTGACTATTTCTAAGGAATTTCAAACCTTGTAAGACATTATGACAAGTGCCTCAATTTGAATGGTGATTATATCGAAAAGTAATGTAATATTGTAGTTTTCTAATGTGTATAATAAAAGTTCTATATATGTGAGTGTCTGTCATTGATAACCAAATGGAGGTTTATTTCCGAATTGCCCTTGTATTTAATCTTTTCATTCATAATTAAATCTATATCTTCGTCCTTTTTCTGTATTTGCAGAATTCTTGTCTGAAATCATGTGTGTTCTTATGTGTTGACTGCAAAACCACTCATATGGCCTTCTAAAGACTATTTAACTATTGTTGGGCTTTAACAAGGCAATGCAGGCATATGGTACATCCAACCCCATCCAGAGCCCTTTCAAAACAATTTTAGTAGCCAAGTATAATTTCCAGTTGGAAAAAAACAAATCAAAAAAGGGGAAAATGGTTCCTTCGTCTAATCTGGGGAGAAGGGACAAGGGAAGAATTCCGAAATAAACATGTTAATCCAAGAAAACATTCCAAACCACAGTGTCGAGGGGAAAACTTCATAATTTCACTCAGCCATTTCAAGATAATTGCCTCATCTCACTTCTCCCTGGCCAGGAATTGGCTGTCAGTGTTGGATGCTTTTCTTCTGTCAATAGTCTCTGCTGGTTTAGCCAATCTTGAACACTTTTTACATCAACAGTTGATGCCTACATGGACAAACACGGCTAGTCTTAGATGCTGCCCTACATCATAGCTAATCATATCAGGCAGAACAGCACCTGCAAGGGAGAGATTAACAATCCACAATGCATATACAGGCTTTCAATCCATTTTTTCAGCCATTCAAATCTATCTGAAACTATGTCCTAAAGGTACTTTTTCAAAAGGCAAGTGGACTTTTTTCCCCCTTGAAGATGTTTCACTTTTAATTTAAGAAGCTTCTTCAGTTCTGACTGAATGGTGGAGGATGGAAGGATATAAATTCCTTGCAGTCATCTGGTTCTTAGCTTGGACTTAGTTCCAAGAAGCTTGCACACCCATTTGCACACTTCAGGTGACCCTGAGGGCACAGATAAACCTCCAAGTGGCCTCAATGACTCTCAGAAAGAGTGCTTATGACCAGATAACTGCAAGGAATATAAGTCTTTCCATCCTCCACCATTCAGTCAGAACTGATGAAGCTTCTTGGATGAGAAGCAAAACATCTTCAAGCAAAAACAAAGTCTAGCTACCTTCTGAAAAAGCACCTTTGGGACAACCATAATCTGGATGACTGAGAATCTCCATAGATATTTGAAATTATATCACTAAAATTCAGTAGCAAAGCACTAAAAGAGCAGCACAATTTCCAAATTATTTTTACCGGTGACTCTAAAACAATGTGTAAACTGTATACACCTTGACAAATCTTTTAAAAGAAAATAAAGTTGCATTTACATGAAAAAAAATATCCTGGAAACCATTGGAGGCCTATAGGTTCAACATCATTGTGTCATTGTAATAGATTGCCAGTTTTTTTTTTACACTTATGGGCATAACCAATATAGGTGTCACATAATATTGTGAAGGCATTAATAAGAATTTCTTTAACCCTATGTAAATGATTTTATTAAGGTATGTGGAACAGATGAGCAGCAAATAAATCTAACAAATAAAATCTAGGATGGTTAGAACTTGAAAGTGAAATGTTTCCAAACTAGGCACAGAAATGAATTTGTAAAGATGAATCTTGGGATAATAAAGAACCAAAACTTGTTCCACATAAACAGCTACTTGGGCTTGCCAGGAAATCCATCTACAGCTCTACATCAGCCGATTGGTCTGCTGGCACTTGTAAAAGAAGAAAGATCCCTTCCTTCACAAATTTAAAGTATCTTTCAGCAAGCCAGTGCTGTGCAAATGGGCTAGATTGTACACCCATTATGACAGTTTAGGAATAATGGGAGTTACAATCTAACAATTCTTAAGGGTCCTAGACAGGTTGAAATATCTGAACCATATCCAGAGATACCTTGTTAATAGCTTTCTATTTTAAAGGCAACTTCTTCTGATTCTGCTGTTAAGACTTTATCCTCACAGATGCATAGAGGCCTCAGTTCCAGAATGTCTGCAATAGAAAACAGAGCTGCAGTGATAATTACATTTCTTCTCTAGCTCCTTGTTCGATTACTTGGTGCTGGATATCAATGCTGGAACTTCAAAATGAACCCCCCTTTTTTCCCCCCCCAGCAGAGTCCCAATAGCCAGAAAGATTTTTTTTATGTTCTTCCTTGAAATAGGCTTCAAGTCCAATTAAAAAGAAAAATCAAAAATAGGAAGGTTTATTTTCTTTTTGTCTTCTGTCTAGTCCTGTTCCAGTAAAGATTCTCAGTTAAACCACCCGTAATTCCAAGACTCTAGTTTTGGGCCAAAGAATGTGGAAAGTGTGAGGCAGTTGGGAGGCTGTGTTTGTGGGCCAAAATAGAGTAGTGCTTCAAAAAACATGTTGAGTTGTTGTTCATCCAAACTTTCCTCACCTTGCCTGTCCTTTTTCTTTGCTTGCCATAATAAATAAATAAATAAATAAATAAATAAATAAATAAATAAATACATACATACATACATACATACATACATACATACATACATAATGTCTGGATATGGGCAGAAGTGACAACAGAGAAGAGATTAAATATGATGAATGGCTTTGTAAACAGCAACTCTATAAAGTGTGCAGCTGGAATACGGATGGGGTTTGGCTTGCTAAAGGATTCATTTATTTGTTTGCAGAATGATGGCTAACTGCCCTGCTCAGATCCAAAATAAATGCAGTTGTATGTTTTTATTTGAATTGTGAAGAAGGATAATGTTCATAATTTTAAAGGCATAGGGATTTCATTTGGAGATATAGAACTGCTCTGCACTTGCCTAGTTCCCACAACAAACTAGGCCTATTACTTAAGCTTAGGTTTAATGTTTGGTTTTAACTGAGCATGTTGTGAGAATGCAATCTTTGTAGACCTCTACATCTATCAGTGTTTATGTGCACTCCCACCGGACTTTGACAAACATCAGTTTGCCTACAGGGGGAATAGGTCGACAGACAATGCCATAGTTACTGCTCTACATTCTGTAGCAAGCCATCTGGAGAAACCTGGAAGTTTTGTCAGGATGTTTTTCATTGACTATCGCTTGGCTTTCAACACCATTTTGCCGTGCATCCTTATTGAAAAGCTGACTGACTTGAATTTTTCCTCCTCCATCTGTGATTGGATTAAAGACTTTCTAAGGGACTGGCTACAAACAGTGAGGATCGGGTCTGTTTCATCCAACCCCCTGAAGCTTTGCACAGACTCGCCACAGGGCTGTGTGCTTGGCCCCTACCTGTACTCACTGTACACATATGATTGTGTATCATCCGACCCATCCATTGCGATCATTAAGTTCGCAGGTGATACCACCATAGTGGGTCTTATTACATGTGGAGATAAAACAGCGTACAGGGGAGGTACAAAAACTATCTTTATGGTGTTTAGAGAACAACTTGCACCTGAACATCAGCAAGACAAAGGAGATGGTGCTAGACTTCCAGAGGAAAAGAGAGGAACCTGCCCCACTTTACATCGGGGGACGGGGGGGCTGTGTGGAGAGACTCCTCCTTTAAATTTCTGGGAGTCTACCTCTGTGAAGATCTTACCTGGAAAGTCAATACAACCCAGGTGGCCAGAAAGGCCCAACAGAGTCTCCACTTCCTCAGGGTTTTGCGGAAGTACAGGGTAGAACAGGGGTCAAACTGCTGGCCCGCAGGCCAGATGCGTCATCCCAAAACTGCACCCAACCCTTTGCCGGCAACAGAGAAAAAGCTCTGATACGTTGCGTGACGTCATGTGATGTTGCGAGTTTGACATGTCTGGGGTAGAACAATGGCTAATGACGTTCTTTTACAGGTCTACTATAGTGTCTTCTCGCACTGTAGTGTGGTTTGGTATGCTGGCCTGACAGCCGCAGATAGGAATATATTACAGAGGGTGGTGAGCACAGCACAAAACATCGTGGGCTGTCCCCTGACACCACTAGATGACATCTCCAAGGCTCACTGCCTTGGAAGAGTGAGGAAAATTCTCAGGGACAACTCACACCCTGGTCAGTACCTCTTTACTCTCCTACCATTGGGTAGGAGATACAGCAGTATAGCCAGCAGTACCAACAGGCTGAAGAACAGCTTCTATCCATGGGCTGTCAGGCTCTTGAGCAGGAAATAACTTTATGTATGATTGACTTGCAAGGCCGGTGTGTTGTGCAATTAGCTCACATGGTGTAACAAGACGGTGGGTTTGTTGTCACTGTGAGTTGTGGTGGGGGAGGGCACAAAGGGAGGCTCAGCCAATCTCAATGTATACATGTTGTACTTTGCTAATAAACGTTCATTCATACATCTATCAGTGTTTACATGCACTGGCAATAGCAAGGAGTTGCTTTCTTATTGCTACTGAGTAATTTTAGGTGGTGATACCTGGAAATGGGATACTGCATAATGAGCTTTGGTGCCTCCTTGTCTTGTGGCTGATGCATGCATATAAACAAAACTGTCCTTTACTGATTAATTGCCTTCAGACAACATAGATAACATGGTAACTGAATCAATTTATTTTCTATATACTATATACTAACCATTCGGATGGATTTGTATAGGATTCTAAACCACACACACAAACACACAAGCCCTAAGAAAATCCAGATACCAGGTCTTTATCTGGGGTGAACTATAACCAATTGGGCTGTTGATTCATCTGGGATGCAGCTCTCTCTGATTTCAGGGGATTTTCAAACACACTTCCAGGTTTGCTACTTGAGATTCCGAAACTAAAAATGCATGGAAGCAGTGACTTTGTGTATGCAAAAATTATTCTGTCCAGCTCAGAACACTTTCATTGTTAGAGTCTTCCCCAAACTCTTCTGAGTGGCAACTTTAAATTCATTGTTAACGAGTGTTGTCAAGGACTGAACCTGAAATCAGAGCTGTTGCTCATACAATACCATAGTTGTGCCATAACCAAGTAGGTCATACTTTCTATAACATTTTTCAGATTGTGCACAGTAAAATGGAAGACAGATACATTCATGAACAAACATAAATTGCAGAGCATCTATGACATAAATTGCAGAGCATCTACTTCCTTTTTCTTGCTTTTATAAACAAGCTCCTTTTTCACAAGTTCAATAGTCATGCAACTTCCAGACATTCTGTGTTTTTTTTCGGAATTCAGCTCTTTTGGCTTTCTCACTTCTGTTTCCATTCACATCCTTCTGCCTCCTTGTAGGGATGGAGAAGAGTTCAATTTAGTGCTACTTTCAATTTTTTTGAGTCAATGAATGAATTAAAATGTAGTTGGCTTTGAAAATTAAACTTTCCTAAATATGCCGATGTAATTCACTAATAACGTAATGGATTTGAGATAAAAATGAGATGACATGGTCTTGGAAAGAATATTTTAGGGAATTGTGTGGGAATGATAGTGATATGTTGAACAATAGGAAGGGAAATAAATGTTAAATGCTACTGTCCAAGAGAAAAATAACAAGGAAGTCATAAATGTAATGTAACAATGTTGACAAATACTATAACATATTTTGTAATTTGAAAAATGTGATAATAGGGGATGTGATTTACTTTTCGGCTGGCTGTACAATTTGTTTGGCTGGAGTGTGAAGATTGCATCTCTGCAAGAATGCTGTTATTGTTCCCCTACACAAACAGAAAGATAGCAAGAATGAATGAAACGCTGTGGGAGAATTAGTTTGCTAAGTGTACTTCTTTTTGGCTGGGAACCCAAAAGAGTGACATGCCATAATGCCATAAGGAGTATGAATCTGAAAATTAATGTATCAAAAACCAAGGTGGTTGTGAATGACAAGAAGATGGGATTAATGATTGCAACGTATGCATAAATGGCAAAAAACCAGAGTAAGGACAGTGGTACCTCGGTGCTCATCATTCATTGGTTCTGAGAGGCATGATGAATGCAAAAAATGATGAGTACCAAAACAAGTTTTTCCCATAAGGAGTCACAAGGCAGCCAACACTGACAAGTTCTAGCTTGTGCATTGAGTACCAAACAAACAATGAGTACTGAGATGAAAATTTCACGTCAAAGTGAATTGAGTACCAAATTCAATGGGTTTCAAAGTAGTCAAGTACCAAGGTACCACCATATATAAATTTAGGTACTCTGTACAATGTTTACTGAAGATGGGAAAATGGATGGAAAAACTTTTAAGTTATGCAAATGCTAAGGGATAATAAGTAGCTTGTTTTGAGGAATGAATGTTGAAAGAAGCAGATATGGCTGTATTTAGGCATGTACAGTCTTTGGATTGGAGTATCAGGAGAGGGAGACTGATAATAACAGTATTGCACCATCAGCCCCTCCCCCTGTCCCAAAGGTGCTTTTTCCAAAAGGCAACTGGACATTCTTGGTTTTTTTCCTTGAAAACTTTTCGCTTCTCATCCAGAAAGCTTCTTCAGTTGCCTTTTGGAAAAAGCACCTTTGGGACAACCATGTCCTGATGTATAGACCTAATAGAAGAGGATCTAATAAAATCTAATCAAGAAGAAATGGAATTGTGCTCTATATAAGAAATAACTATAGTTCTATAGAACAAAACAGTGATGAAAACCTCAAATGCATTTGGATTAATATAAAAGGAAAAAGGTATGACATTGCCACTGGTGTATATTACAGGCCAGCCAACCAAACAGAGGAAATAGAGGAACATTTTACTAATCAGATAGCTAAAGTATGTAGGAAGCACACCACAGTGGGGGACTTTAACTACCCTGACATCAACTGAGAAACAAACTCTGCTCCTAGTGGAAGATGAAACAGGTGCCTCAATAGATTTATAGTGTCGGGAAAATAAGAAATGATAATATTCTTCATTGGTCATACTACATCTGGACTAATATGCTTACAATAGTTCTAAATGATCCCATTTTTTAAAAAACACACACACATGCAAAGGAACTGGAAAGAATACACAAAAGAGTGGAAAAGTTCGTAAGGGGCTTGGAGACATAATCCTCTGAAGAACAGTTAAAAGAACTAGGTATGTTTAACCTAAAAAACTGAATTCTAAGAGGAGAAATGATAGCAATTTTCTGATACTTCAATGGTTGTCACAGGAAAGAGGATGTGAATTTACTCTTAGAACCTGAAAGTAGGAACAATTGCTGTTGTGAGCTGTGAAGTCGTGTCCGACCCATCGCGACCTCATGGACAACGTTCCTCCAGGCCTTCCTGTCCTCTACCATCTTCTGGAGTACCTTTAAGCTCACGCCTACTGCTTCAGTGACTCCATCCAGCCACCTCATTCTCTATTGTCCCCTTCTTCTATTGCCTTCAATCTTTCCCAGCATTAGGCTCTTCTTCAGTGAGTCCTTCCTTCTCATTAGGTGGCCAAAGTATTTGAGTTTTAGCTTCAGGATCTGGCCTTCTAAAGAGCAGTCAGGGTTGATCTCCTCTAGGACTGACCGGTTTGATCGCCTTGCAGTCCAAGGGACTCGCAGGAGTCTTCTCCAGCACCATAGTTCAAAGGCTTCAATTCTTTGGCGCTCAGCCTTTCTTATGGTCCAGCTTTCACTGCCATACATTGCAACTGGGAAGACCATAGCCTTGACTATACACACTTTTGTGGGCAGGGTGATGTCTCTGGTTTTTAAGATGCTGTCTAGATTTGTCATGGCTTTCCTCCCCAGGAGCAAGCATCTTTTAATTTCTTGGCTAGAGTCTCCATCTGCAGTGATCTTGGAACCCAGGAAAATAAAATCTGTCACTACTTCCATTTCTTCCCCATCTATTTGCCAGGAATTGAGAGAGCAGGATGCCATGATCTTGGTTTTCTTAATGTTAAGTTTCAACCTAAATTTTGCACTCTCCTTCTTCCCCTGCAACAAGAGGCTCTTTAGTTCTTCTTCACTTTCTCCCATTAGAGTGGTATCATCTGCATATCTTAGGTTGTTGATATTTCTCCCGGCAATCTTAATTCCAACTTTGATTCATCTAGCCCTGCCTTTCTCATGATGTGCTCTGCATATAAGTTAAATAGGCAGGGCGACAGTATACAGCCTTGCCGGACTCCTTTCCCAATTTTGAACCAATCAGTGGTTCCATGTCCAGTTCTCACTGTTGCTTCTTGTCCCACATATAGGTTTCTCAAGAGACAAATAATATGGTCTGGTACTCCCATCTCTTTAAGAACTTGCCACAGTTTGTTGTGATCCACACAATCAAAGGCTTTAGCATAGTCAATGAAGCAGAAGTAGATGTTTTTCTGGAACTCCCTAGCTTTCTCCATGATCCAGCATATGTTGGCAATTTGATCTCTAGTTCCTCTGCCTCTTTGAAATCCTGCCTGTACTTCTGGTAGTTCTCGATCCACATACTGCTGGAGTCTAGCTTGAAGGATTTTAAGCATAACTTTACTAGCATGTGAAATGAGTGCAATGGTGCGATAGTTTGAACATTCTTTGGCACTGCCTTTCTTTGGAATTGGAATGTAAACTGATCTTTTCCAATCCTGTGGCCACTGTTGAGTTTTCCAAATTTGTTGGCAAATTGAGTGTAGCACTTTACTGCATCGTCTTTTAAGATTTTGAATAGCTCAGCTGGAATACTGTCACCTCCACTAGCTTTGTTGTTGCTCAGCTTTTCTAAGTCCCACTTCACTTTACATTCTAGGATGTCTGGCTCGAGATCATTGACCACCTCATTGTGGTTATTAGGGACATTAAGCTCGTTCTTGTATAGTTCTTCTGTGTAATTTTGCCACCTCTTCTTAATCTCTTCTGCCTCTGTTATGTCCCTGCCATTTTGGTCCTTTATCATGCCCATTTTTGCATGAAATGATCCCTTCATCTCTCCAATTTTCTTGAAAAGATCTCTGGTCCTCCCTATTCTATTGTTTTCTTTTATTTCATTTAAAAAGGCATTCTTATCTCTTCTAGCTATTCTCTGGAATTCTGCATTCAGTTGCGTGTATCTTTCCTTTTCTCCCTTGCCTTTCGCTTCCTTCCTTTCCTCAGCTATTTGCAAAGCTTCCTCAGACAGCCATTTTGCTTTCTTGCATTTCTTTTTCTTTGGGATAGTTTTAGTTGCTACCTCTTGTACAATGTTGTGAACCTCTGTCCATAGTTCTTCAGGCACTCTGTTTATCATATCTAATTCCTTAAATCTATTTGTCACCTCTACTATATATTCAACAGGGATATGATTTAGTTCATATCTGAGTGGCCTAGTGCTTTTCCCTACTTTCTTCAGTTTAAGCCTAAACTTTGCAACGAGAAGCTCATGGTTTGAGCCACAGTCAGCTCCTGGTCTTGTTTTTACTGACTGTATAGAACTTCTCCATCTTTGGCTGCAGAGCACATAGTCAATCTGATTTCTGTGTTGACCGTCTGGTGATGTCCATGTGTACAGCCGTCTCTTGGGTTGTTGGAAAAGACCATCGTATGACCATCATATTCTCTTGACAAAATTCTATCAGCCTGTGCCCTGCTTCATTTTGTACTCCAAGGTCAAACTTGCCTGTTATTCTGGTTATCTTTTGGCTTCCTACTTTAGCATTCCAATCCCCCATGATGATAAGGACATCATTTTTTTGGTGTTAGTTCTATAAGGTGCTATAGGGTTTCACAGAACCAGTCAATTTCATCCTCTTCAGCACTGGTGGTTGGGGCATAGACTTGGACTACTGTGATATTGAATGGTTTTGCCTTGGATTTGAACTGAGATCATTCTGTCATTTTGGGGATTGTATCCCAGTATTGCTTTTCCTACTCTTTTATTGACTATGAGGGTTACTCCATTTCTTCTGGGGAAATGGGGGATTCTTGCCCACAGTAGTATACCTGATGGTCATCTGAATTAAATTCACCCATTCCTGCCCGTTCCTGTCCATTTTAGTTCACTGATTCCTAAGATGTTGATATTCAGTCTTGTCATCTCTTGTTTGACCACGTCCAGCTTTCCTTGATTCATGGATCTTACATTCCAGGTTCCTATGGAGAAAAATTCTTTACAGCATCGGACTTTCCTTTCACCACCAGATACATCCACAGCTTAGCATCCTTTCGGCTTTGGCCCAGTCGCTTCATTCTTTCTGGCGCTACTAGTACTAGCCCTCTGCTCTTCCCCAGTAGCATATTGGATGCCTTCTGACCTGAGGGGGCTCATCTTCCAGTGTCATATCATTTTGCCTTTTGGTACTGTCCATGGGGTTTTCATGGCAGAAGAAACAATTAAAAGAAGCTTTACAGAGAGATATTAAAACTCAAACTAAGGAGATATTTTCTGACTATGGGAAATTTGTATCATCTGCAGATTTAATCAGCATCACCAACTTCCTTTTGATCCAATTCAAATACTATTGAAGGATAGGGACCTAGGGATTCATTATTGGTGAACGTTCTTTGATTATGATTTTCAAAGTAGTTTTGTATCCACTTCATCAACAGGCTATTTAACTGGCATTTTACTAACTTCTAATCAGCATGTCGTAAAGGACTCTCAAATGCTTTGATGAAATCAGGATGTGTTGCAGTTGTGTGCAAGAATTTAGCCATATGTGAGGTATTAAACTATTGAACATGGCAGGTGCAGAAATTTGGCCAGTCTTTCAGACAATACTTTATAATATCTCCTTTGGCAGAAATAACAGCTTCTAAGCATTTCCTGTAGCCAGCTAAAATGAATCTGTTTATTTTTTGCTTTTGGAATTTATTTCTGCTCTTTTCATAGACGTCTTGGAGCTCAAAAATATTCTTAGGTCTCCTTGCTTGCACTGCATATTTGAAATCTCTTAGAAGATTCTCAGTCTGGAGAACTGAAGACTATTTCACAAGAAATTGCATAAATATCCAAAAGAGTCAGTTTGTTGTAACAGTTAAGGCATCAGGCTAGAACGTGGAAAACTGTGAGTTCATGCCCACATTGAGCATGAAACCAGCTAGATAAAGTTGGCCAGTCACTCTCTCTCAGCCCTAGGTAGCTAACAATGGACAACCACTACTGAAATTATAGTAAGAAAACTACAGGGATTATTCCAGGCAGTCATCAACAGTCAACATTGACTTGAAGGCACCAAAAACAAAACAAAACAAATCACCAAGCTACCCATGAAGTACTTACCAGAAAGAAATATAAAGGTTTTTGTAAAGTCGCGTGCTTCACATAGAGATGGACACAGAGCTGGGGTGAAGATGAGTTTATTCTGAACAGAATGAACTGGGGAAACAGGGAAGCCTGGCGTCTATTTGTACCTGCCCAGGTGGATGGCATCCAATCAGTTCAAACCTGGGCTTCCTGCCAGTGCAGGTGACAATGGGTGTAGATCCTGGCTTCCCACCAGGCTGACCATGCCTGGGGCTGTCAACAGCTTAAGTCATTAGGCTTATCCTGAGTGAGCAGTCATCGCCCGGAGCTGTCCAGCCCCTCTGCTGATCTGCACCATCAGCCTCCTGCTGTGCTGTCCTTTGTGTATGCTGGGAGGCATACACTGCAGTTTTCTTATTTTGAATGTGCAAACAATTGTATTTAAATAATAAATATGCATTCAAACTTGCAAAAAAAAAAAGGGTTTAACTGTACCACATAAAGATAGTATCAGTTTCAATTCAGGAATTCACTGAAATAAACAATTTAGTTAGGCTGCTTTAATTTTAACATTCAATAGTATGACAACTATAGCAAAAAAATATCTGTCCTTTATGACATAGGAGACAGGGCCATTGTAAGAGAAAAGTGAGTACTGTATTTTATAAATGCAGTAATTTAAGGCGATAGTAAGGTGCCAAAATTGTTGAGTTGGCATCCTAGTTTAAAATGGTTCTGATTTATCTGGGCATCACTGTGACTGGGTTCATACAATATTCTAAACCAAAAACATGGTACTGAGTTAACCACCACTTGTGGCTTATTCAGTAGATCAAGATTAAATAAAACATGTCTTCATGCTGTGTCTTAAGCCAGTTAATAGCTGGGCTCACACATCTTTTGATTTTGGATTAGTCTGCTGTGAAAAATCCTACCATTGTGGTTTGCAAATTTATATACCCCCCATCTCACAGATATGATTGAAAAATCACAGTTTATGACAGGGTTAGGTAACTGTTTGTCCTTAAACAGCCTCTTGGTCACTTCCAAAATATCTTCCAGCCAAGAAGACTGGGTTGCAAAGTTCAGAACCATTTTGAGGTGGGAATATACAAAAACTATTATTATATGTCCCAAATAGGCATCACACACTTTAAAAAGCAAGCTATCAAAACCACAGGAAAAATGGAAAATCCCTGCCCACTGTTGGGTGTCTTATGGTTCCACCATTTTGCATCATCATCCTTCCCACCACAGTCCTAGTCCTTTCCAAATTTTCATTGCAATCCTTAGTCCCCAAAAGGTTGCCCCATTCCTAATTCATGCAAATCCAACCCACTTTAGTTTAATTACGTAATTATTATGTTTTACAAATTTTGGGTTGCTGAACCTAGTTCAAAGTTCTCTTGCAACTATAATGGGACTTGGACTGACATAATCAAAAGAAATCTCAATATTCATTTAGAAAATGTAATTTTCTAGCATTCTCTAATAGATTCTCCCGCCTCCCCCCCTGGATATTTTACTACTACTAACCCTACAGTTGGACAGTGGACAGTTTGAATTAAACTTTAATCAATGAAATGAACATTTTGCTGCCTCCAAAGAGAAGATAATCTAATTTGTATGCGTGTATGTGAGTAAAAGAATTTTTGATGCAGTAAAAGTATAGAAAACAAAAAAAGTTTTTTAAAAATAAATAAAAACATATAATTATGCCTTCTATCCTTCTTTCTGCTGAATAATTGAATATTCAGTTTTGTTCCTTTAACCTCTTTCACCCTTTTGAATAATCAAATCCAGAAATCATTGGATTTTTCCCCCTTCCTTCAACAAAATGCCAATATAAAGTTTCCAGTCTTTCAAAAAAGTCTTCATTGATTTTTCTCTTCCAAAACTGATCAGCTTTACTGTCCCCTCAAATTCAAGTATTTTCATAATCCAATCTGCCACTGTAGGCATTTTATTAATTTTCCATCTTTTTGCATTCAATAATCTTGTTGCACCCATTTCTAAGTCTTTTTCTTAAATCCTTATGCCTGTTATCAAGCTAAGTCATTCAAATCTCATTGGCCAGTCTGTTTAGCATAAAAGCCAACCCCAGCCTGAAGGCTTGCATAGTATTGATGCACTCTTTATATGTATATGAACATCCTCTTTGTATGTGCCCTGCTCTCCCCTAATTTGAACCAAATGTGCTGTGTTAATATCCCCTGCTTTTTCTATAAACAAACAGTTGCATCACCAGGGGCACAGAGCCAGGCAGATTCTAATAATATTTTAAGCAATTACTGCTTTATTATTATTTGGTTGAGTTTGGCTTCCATCCACAACTTGCACTGCGGAATGTGCAATAAATTTAAAATTCCCTAGAAATTACAAAGGTGGGGATAGGGGATAGCAACTATTTGGCTTTTTATTACATATGTTAAAAATGTTTCTGCGTATGGCTTAGTTACGGGAAAAGTGGGAGCTATCCATTGACAGAATAAAGTTTAGTTTCTATTTATGTTAAAAATGCAGCCAGTTATGGATATAGATCTTTCTATTTTCCTGAGAAAGTTGAAGACCCCAACTATGTCCTTGGTCTTTATTTTCCCCACCCACTCATGGTTTTGAAAATCAGTCACTGCATTTCATATACTAGTTCTGACCAGCTGTTGAACACACAAAAATTGAGTTGCCTAGGAAATGCACTAGTTCCTCCCAACTTGAAAAATTTAAGAGAGCCCTTAGAATATTGCCATGTTGATTTCCAGATGTCATTTCATTAATTTTGAAATTAGACTGCCTTTCTTTCCAGTGTGTGATTCTTTTTGCATGAATTAGTTTACTAAATTTCCCTTCAGCTTAAATTAAATGAGGGTGGTGCAGTGGCTCAATGGTTAAAATGCTGGGCTTGTCGACTGGAAAGCCAGAAGCCCAGGTTCGAGACCCAAGCACAATGCGATGGCGTGAGAGCCTGTCCTCGCCCCATCTCCTGCCCACCTAGCAGTTTGAAAGCATACAAATGCGAGTAGATAAATAAGTACCACTTCAGTGGGAAGGTAACAGTGCTCCATCATGTCATGCTGGCTACTTGACCATGGAAATATCTTCGGCCAGTGCTGGCTCAATGGCCTTGAAACCACCCCCTATAGTCAGCAACAACTAGTGGAGTAAAATCGGCAGGGACTCCTTTACATTTATTAAAATTAAATGGTACGACTGTATTCTAACAAGACTTTCTTGAGTCTAAGGGATGGAATAGATCTAGATAATTGCAACCAAGTAATAGATGGCAAGGGACGTGGTGGCTCAGTGGGTTAGGACGCTGAGCTTGTTGATCAGAAGGTCAGCAGTTTGGTGGGTCGAATCCCGAGTGCCGCGTAAAAAAGTGAGTGCCTGTTACTCGTCCCAGCTTCTGCCAACCTAGCAGTTCAAAAGCACGTAAAAATGCAAGTAGAAAAATAGGGACCACTACGGTGGGAAGGTAACAGCGCTCCGTGCGCCTTTGGTGTCTAGTCATGCCGGACACATGACCACGGAGACGTCCTCGGACAAGCACTGGCTCTTTGGCTTTGAAACGGAGATGAGCACCGGCCCCTAGAGTCGGAAACGACTAGCACACATGTGTGGGGGAACTTTTACTTTTACCTTTTTAATAGATGGCAACCAAAATTACCAACAATTTGGAGCAGTTCCCACAGGAGGAAAATTTACTTCACAGTTAGAATTTGAATGCTAATCCAATTACATTGATTGGCCACAGATTCAGGACAGACCTGCTGCCCTTCCCCCACCCTACCAAAAAAACCCACAACAGAGCAAAGTATAAGTGTCACATTTGGGTAGGAGGACAGTGCCAATTCAAGGTCTTGGCAGCTAAGTGCACTTTTTAATAGGCATGATTAATATTATGTGGAATTTGGTCAAGGAATTAGATAAATTTGTGGCAGTGGTGAGGACTATCAAAATATAACATTTTTAATGTATCAATGGAGGGTCCCCATCTCCGTCCTTACTCTTCCCTATGTTCAGAAGTAAAATATTGGTAACTATCATGTGAGACATTTTATATTCAAATATATTTTATTTTATACTGTTTCCATCTTCCCTTAAAACCTTAACAGAACCCACAATGGTCTGAGAATCAGTGTCTCCACTAGATAATTGACAGTCCAACTGAAACTAAACTAATCAAGTAAAAGTAGCAAATGGGAAAATCCTTTGCCTGAATTTCCTCAAGCTCCCAAATACTTTACCCAGACCTAATCCACATATCAAAGGATAAGGTCTGCAAACACAATAGATTAATTAATTAAATTAGTCTCCCAGCGGAACTGCATGTTCACAAGAATACACACACACACTCCTCAAATGTCAGCCTAGAATCAATGTGTAGACACTTCCACACCCCCTATAAAAATCTGCTGCTGTACCCCATTTCTCTGCAATTACCTCTAAAGGCAAACTGTTTACTTTTAGGAATAAATATTTCTTCTTTTCTCACAGCTGTCGGGATCTCATTTTTATTTATTCTTGCGCAACTCGGCTCAAGTTGGAACCCCAAATTATTCTGACAATCAGTTATTAAGAAGCACAGTGGAAAAGTGGGTTTCCTTTTGATTCCTGGCTTAAACTCCTGGTTGGGTCTAGTGGGAAACAGATCTTGAAATACAGATTGATAAGTTCAATTTCATACATTCATTGCTTGGGTTAACATAGTGAATTGCCTTTTTTTTGAGCTCACACAATATATTGACTCTTAAGCTAAGTAACAATGTGGGTTTGCACACCAAGGCCACAACCAGTGTTAAAACTAATTAAACTTAGTCCATTTTGAGGACAATACACAGATACAGATGTGGTCTAATCCACATTTTGAGAAGTCCTAACTTAGAGTAATGTGTGAACTTGGCAAAAATGTGCTTTTCTTATTTTTATTTTGTAGGCTTTACAAAGGCAACTAGTATTCATTGTAAACTATAATTCATGGGTTAACATGTTGTGTGAGCCTAGTCAATTGAGGTTTTATTCTGTGTCACAGTTAAGCAAATCATGGCACACAAATTGTATGAACACAGCAAGCATTGACAATACTAGATGGACCAGTCTTCTAAGTTGGCATAAGGCTGGTTTCTAAGTTGCTATATTTACCTGGAAGCAGGAATAAAATATGTTTCATATTACATCTTTGGAATTTTATTTTTCATTAATGGAGACAAAATTCTGTGTTATGATGCCCAGGATGGCCCTCTCTGGGACTGACAATTACAAGTGTTTCAGATATTGTATTTTTCCCCTTGCTGTTGGGTGTTGAGGAACCCTTTATAGTTCAGGATAAACATATTATTTTATTACGGGTTTGTGCTGTTTTTCTTTTTTTTTACTGACTAAATTTGCCAGGTGAACTATGTAATTTTGTCTTTGTTTTTTATTATGTGCTTTTATTTTTAATTGTATCCACATTTATGCTTTGCAACCGACAGTACTTTGACCTAAATATTGTTTACGTCTGGGTGGAGAAAGTGAGATATAAATATATATACTCTAAAACATTTCTGAATGGGTGACTTCAGAATATATGCTCCAGAATGTAAAATGATACTTTCCAACAGCAATGCCTGCTTCAAGGCATTTTAAGGATGCAGTTTTTATTACTTAGATGCAGGGCTTTTTTTGTCATAGAACGCTCCGAATGGAGTTCCGGCACCTTTTTTGGATGAAACCTTGTAGGGTAGGCAAGCCGGGTTGTAGGACATGTGTGAGTTCCGGCACCTTTTTCTTTTTCAAAAAAAGCACTGCTTAGATGGATTAAGAAATTGTGTAGCAAACAGAGAGAAGAAAACGTGAAGAGAAGAAAACATTTCCAGAGGTTTCAATTGAATGTTTATATAACATAAAGTCATTTGACTCTTAGTGACCACATAGATAGATTCTTCCCCATGAAAATTTGTCCCTGCAATGATCCTTCATACCTTCCAACAGTCTACCCATCACCAATGTAACTTGCTGCTGGTTGTCCTCTCCTTCTCTTTCCTTCCACCTTTCCCAGCAACAGAGCCTTCTCCAAAGTGTTAGATCATTGCATGATATCTCCAAAGTTTAAAAAACTGAGCCTGCTCATTTATGCCTTGAATGAGAACCACAAGTTTTATTCCCCTCAAAGATGGATGGACCAAACAGTAAGAAAAGACTCACAGAGCTGGCTTAAACAAAATAGAAAGAGCCATTTGTCATAGGAAGGACCTTTTCTCGGCAGGAATTGGATAATTGCAGCAGACAGAAACCCTGTAACAGTGCTATTCAGTACATCGTTGGAAGATATGAAAGAAAAGGTTAGGAATCATAGAATAAAGTCTATATGTCACTAGGAGTCACAGAATCAATCAACAAATTCCACTCCCTCTCTTGGCTGTTGCATCTATTCACAATCACTGCTATTTCTGTTCTAAAGGGTGTGTGTAGCATTTGTTGAGCAAAGTGATCAATAGATTGACTGAATCAGTTTTGCTACCATCCCTCTTCAGCAGGTCACCAGCAATGAGAAACCAATTCCCAGCATTGGAGCATAATAGGGCAAGCCTGATTGTAGGACTGTCTAATCTTTCTAGGCTTCTTTTGTTCCTCCTTCTTTTGACCCAGTTCTCTCATAGCTCCAGTTAAATAAAATATCAGATCAAACCTAAACAGATCAGGATCATGAAACAAGTGGAGTCACAAGCAGTGCTTTTATTTAGGGTTTCTCTCCTCTTCCTTTCCTTCCTTTAAACAGTCAACAAATGGCATTTTCTGGGCAGGCAACAGGGTTGGGCTAGTCATTCTGGGTTGCGACTACCTGGACCGAGATGCCCTACGCACAGTCACTCATGCTCTCGTGACCTCCCGTTTAGACTACTGCAATGCTCTCTACATGGGGCTGCCCTTGAGGACCACTCGGAGGCTTCAGCTGGTGCAGAATGCGGCCGCGCAAGTTGTGATGGGGGTTTCCCAACACTCCCATGTAACACCTCTACTCCGCGAGCTGCATTGGCTTCCGGTTGCCCTCCGATGCTGGTAATGACCCATAGGTGCTGGTAATGACCTATAAAGCCCTAAATGGCTTGGGTCCGGGATATCTGAGGGAACACCTGCTGCCGGCATCAAGTTCCCTTCGTCCAGTGCGCTCCCACAGGGAGGGCCTTCTCAGGGTGCCACCGGTTAAAGATTGCCAGTGGGTAACACCCAGGGGGAGGGCCTTCTCTGTGGGTGCGCCTGCCCTCTGGAACCAGCTGCCTGTGGAGCTTAGGACCGCCCCCGACCTTCATTCATTTCACCAGGACCTGAAGACCTGGCTCTTCGAGCTTCCGGCCCAGGCTGAAAGTTTTTAATTGGGGTTTTTTATACTTTTTCAGGGATTAAATTTAATTCTTTTTAATTGTTTTTAATTTTTGTATCAATGTTTTAAGCACCCTGTAAACCATCCTGAGTCCTTCGGGAAAGGGCGGTATATAAATTCAATAAAATAAATAAAATAAATAATAAATTATACTGTTTCTGCCTTGTGCTAAACTAATAGCCATCGAGTTAAAGTATATGCAGTACTGCCAACTGAGCAGATTAGTGCTATTCCACAATTCTGATTAATCGCCATTTGCATTTAGCAGTGGCCCATTCCTTCCATCTTTTTGTAGAGCAGTATTTTTCAACTTTGGCAACTTTAACATGAGTAGACATCCACTCCCAGAATTCCCAACTCTAAAGTTACCAAGGTTGAAAAACACTGCTGTGGAGGATGCAAAATTGTGTCTTTCCCATGCTACATTGTGATATATAGGCAGTGGTGTGGTGGTAAACACATAAAAATTGGCTCTGCAGGTACCACTGTTATTGTGGTGCACGGTGTTGGTCATGGAATAGTTGACTGGCGTAGTGGTTCGGCTCTGCTCACAACCAGTTTGCAAATTACAACAAAATTTACCAATTGGCTCCTGCAGGTCAGCTCCAGAACACCCCTAAATATAGGCATATGCATTCTTGTGGAACTATTCTCATGAAACGTAACTATTTGTGCTATTGGTGGGTGGACAATGAATATAGAGGGGACCTCTGTGCTGGGAATAACAGTTCTACTGCTCTTGCATAAATCCAAATGCCTAGAACACTGTTATATCCAGATTTTGATGAAAACAAGTGCAAAATAGGGACAGGTTGTCCAGGACCTGGATGGGAGGATGCATGGATACCTACATCCTCTGAAATTACCAATTAGTGGCCTTTGACTTTACCCAGTGCTAGTTCTCTGACTTGACCTAGACAGTGCTTTTTTTGTAAAAGAAAAAGGTGCCAGAACTCACACATGTCATACAACCCGCCTTGCCTACCCTACAAGGTTCCATCCAAAAAAGGTGCCGGAACTCCGTTCTGAGCGTTCTATGAGAAAAAAAGCCCTGGACCTAGATGTTATGAATGTGAAGTTCAACAGTTTTATCCAAATTGGGGCTGTTGCTGTTAGCATATTGGGGAAAACACTATCTTAGCCCCAGTGCAGCTAAGAATGACCTCTTCATTCATGGACTGGGGACAAAGGCAATGACATGGGGATATGGCAGACAAAGAGCTTTTGCCTGGTGTGTTTTCACACTGTGGTTAGGGGCAAGATGAGAAATGTTACAGAAGAAGCCAGGCCAAAAAAGGGGGACCTTTTTAAAACTGTTTTAGAAAAGTGGCTTCTTTAGCTAATCCTCTCTTTTCATTTTGACATCCTTTTAAATATTTGAAAAAAGTACACATGCATTAATCCTCTTTCTTCTAGACTAAACATGCTCCATTTCCTCCTACTGTCCTCATATAATTGTGTTCATTTCTCTCAAAATATCATTTTTGGATGAATTGAATTTGAAGTTGCTTAGAAGGTTCACAACTCTGTTTGGCAATTTCTGTTTTCCAAGGGCAAGATCTGAGGGTGTCTTTAGCTTATTTTGGGATGTTGCAAAGTCTGACGTTGCCAAAGGTGTTATGGAGTGATGCCAATGGCAAGGTTTTAACTCAAACAGAAGCCAGACACCACACCAAACCACTATGAAGTTTGTAAATAAGCTTATGGCTTAGCAATATGTATGAAGCAGGTCACTAAGATGAATAAACAAAATATAGTTAAAACAAAGCTAGTTTAATGAATCCAGTCACTAGCCTGCTAGTCATTACTTGATTGGCATACTTGATATTTCTCTACTTTTCAGATTCTTTCTGAAAGAATTAAGATTCTTTCTTAATTCTTTCCTTTCATCTAAAAATAACTACAATTTATTTATTTGGACTTCTATGTCACTAAGTCCTGTAAATGCTAAGTAACTCACAGAATGTCAAATAAAAAGTTGAAGAAATCACATTACTCAAATCAACATTCAGTGAGAGCATAAAACTTTCAGATCCAAAAGCTATTCTGAAAGATAAATTAAACCAGCACAAATCTCCTGGTTTAATTTTCTAGTTAGGGACTTCTCATCAGATCCCACCAGAAATATGGCATGTTCTACATTTATAGCTCCAGAAAATATATAAACCTCAACACTTTATTCATGACTTCCATGGAATAAAACTCAATCTTATTTCTTTAGAATACTATTTTACAGAAAATATAAAATATAAAAATGCACGGCCCAGTGGCTCTGTGGTCAACATGCTGGGCTTGTCAGCCTGGGTTCGAGACCACAGCCATCGTGCAACAGGGTGAGCACCCATCTTTGCCCAGCTCTTGCCCACCTTGCAGTTTGAAAGCATGCAAATGTAATAAGATAAATAGATATCCCTTTGGTGGGAAGGAAACAGTTCTCCATGATGTCATGCTGGCCACATGACCATGGAAAAGCCTTTGGACAGCACTGGCTCAATGGCCTTGAGATGGGAACTGTCCCCTATCATCAACAACCACTGGTGGAGTAAAATTGGCAGGGTCTCCTTTTCTTTTATTTCTGTAGGGTACCATTTTACAGATATTTGTCTACTTATTTATTTATTCCAGGGTCAGCCGACTCCTTTGGTGGCTTATAGTTAAAAAAAGGACTGTGCAGCAAACATCTAAACAAAACAACTCCACCCAACAGGTGCTCAAGCTCCACTCTATCCCAAAGCCCAGGAGAATAGCCAGACCTATCATAAATTCTTGCATGCCATCAGAATGGGAGATCCGATGATGCTCTGGTTACCACACCTGAATGGAAACAGTCATGGGTAATGCAGATCATCAGAGCAAAACAGTCTTAAGGTAGTCCAGTTTGGGATTTCTCTCAAGGTTCATGTGCCCTTTAACCTTTTGCTTGCCTAAAGATTGGCAGCTCTTGGAGTGCTGCCCCTAGCAGTCCTACACCAGCTGGGGCTAATTACAGCAGCCCGAGTTCATGTCAGGTTCCAATTTACCAATCAAGATTTGCTTCTATGGTCCCGAATTATATGCACTGAGTTGCAAGTGGCCCCATACTCAGCTTCAGCTAAATATGTATAGGCTGCAGATCTGGCTCTCTTGTCCTGCTTCCCTCTTTGGAGATCCATTAAATAGGTGAAAAACAGTTTGCCCGAAATTGCTAAAGCCTAGCTTTCAGTGAAGATAACTAAAGAGGAGTCTCTCTTCTTGTGGAGTAGCTACTACAAACCCTTCTTGGATGCTCTTACTACTGCTACTATCATTAGCACGCTTGGTCGATACCAGTGTTACAGTACACAAAATGGTCATGTGTAAAATTAAAGTCTAATAACTGAATAACAGAAGGGACCTTCAAGGTCTTCTAGTCCAACCTCTTGCTCAAGTAGGAAACCCTATTTCAGACAGATGGTTGTCTAATCTCTTCTTAAAAATCTCCAGTATTGCTGAGCCCCCACAACTCCTGGAGGCAAGTCATTCCACTCATTAATTGTTGTAACTGTCAGGAAATTTCTCCTTAGTTCTAAGTTGCTTCTCTCCTTGATTAGTTTCCATCTACTACTTCTTGTCCTGCCTCCAGGTGCCTTGGAGAATAGCTTGACTCCCTCTTCTTTGTGGAAGCCCCTCAGATATTGGAAGTCTGCTATCATGTCACCCCTCGTCCTTCTCTTCATTAAACTAGACATTACCCAATTCCAGCAATTGTTCTTTATATGTTTTAAGCTCCAGTCCCCTAATCACCTTTGTTGCTCTTCTTTGCACTTTTTCTAGAGTCGCAACTTCTTTTTCATATCATCCAAAACTGGATGCAATATTCCAAGTGTGGACTTACCAAGGAATTCAGTTTATGTGATTTACCACCCCTGCCACCTACTCTCATACAGGTTAGAATATCCAGAGTTGTTGCAATGGGGTATTGAGTAATCCAATTATGAGACCTAGTATACCAAAGTATACCAACCCTGACTGCTCTTTAGAAGGCCAGATCCTGAAGTTGAAACTCAAATACTTTGGCCACTTAATGAGAAGGAAGGACTCACTGGAGAAGAGCCTCATGCTGGGAAAGGTTGAGGGCAATAGAAGAAGGGGACGACAGAGAACGAGGTGGCTGGATGGAGTCACTGAAGCAGTAGGCGTGAGCTTAAATGGACTCCAGAAGATGGTAGAGGACAGGAAGGCCTGGAGGAATGTTGTCCATGGGGTCGCGATGGGTCAGACACGACTTTGCAACTAACAACAACAACATACCAGAGTTTAGTACAACTCTTTTTAAAAGAGATCATTCTTTGTTAACAAAGATCCTTACTGATACTCACACATGCTTATGCTACAATGGAGGAGGTCTTCTCTCAGGGTATGATGGATTTCTTTGGAGGTCAAGGCATGCAGGCTTCAAAAGTGTTTTTTTTTTAAGTCATCCTACTTCTCGCTTGGGGGGTTGGCCATCTGCTTTTCACATTACAAGTCTTTTATTAGCAAATTCCTTAGTGTAGCAGCGTCAGTGTTCTTGTTATCTCCATCTTGGCAGGCTGGAATCTGCTCACCATTTCTGATGTTCAGCTTTCGAGGTGAACCCAGTTTCTCCCCACCCTTCATCTGCTTTCAGCTTTTTGATCTTGCTCACACCCATTCTTTTGCCTCCTGCAATATTTTCCCACTTATCCTCCATTCATTTCCTCAAGTGCTTACAGCGCATTTGGGCTGTAATCAGGGAGTATAGATGTCCCAGTAATAATCACAAACAAGTAATTAGAATAAATCAGTTAGGTATACAAGTGGTACTAAGTCTGAGATTCACCCCACGAGAGATTTATTAAGATGCAACAAGAGAAGCAGCCCCCAACTGATTCTCTCTAAATATTTTGAATTTCAGTTCCTCTGTCAATATATCAGTAACTATTTTGGTTGGCATTTACCAATCCAGATTTGTCGGACTTCAGTTCCTGCTGCTTTTTGTTTCTGGAAGACAATAATGGGAATCCAACTTCAGGGTGAGGTTGAGGGTTTGGGAAAAGCTAATCCAACTAAACTAATACTTATGAAGGAGAATATTTGTAGCTCGGGGTTGAAATGAAGGGTTCTTGTTGCTCTCTGAGCTTGGTTGTTTCCTTGCAGATGTTTCATTATCTAAACTAGGTGGCATCATCAATGCCACCTAGTTTGGGTATTGAAACATCTTCAAGAAAACAACCAAGCTCAGAGAGCAACAAGAACCCTCAAACCAATACTTACTTTACATAACACATATAGCGATTTAATTGCACAGATCACTAAAGTTACACTCCAGAAATTGCATAGGGATCAAGACAAAATTTTAAGAAGATATATTTTAATTAGAATTAAATGCAATTAATTACATTATTATGTGTCATGGTTTCATGCTGAAATGGGGTTCGGTAGGTTGCAGTTTGGCATCTTGTGGGACCTAGTCATTTTCTTAACACCTTGGGTAATTATATTAAGCCATAATGTAGTTTCTTTGAAAATGAATATTTCTGGTGAACAAGTAATTGTGATTTGTTAGCCCTGCTCTGGAATTTAATGTGTTCTGGGAATTTAACCTGTGTATTAAATATTTGCCATACTTTGGCTCAAGAAAATGTTATGGATAGGCTTTTTAAATTTAATCCAAAGCTTTACAGATGGGATGGGGTAAAAAGAGGAATATGGAGGTAAGTTCGTGCAAATGAGAGGAAACGTAGCGCTCAAGGGGGAGGAAAGAGGGGAAAAAATCAACCTGTTGTAGTGATCAGTCTTTATATTTATGGCCCAGCTTGTTGCTCTTCTTCAGGAACATGAAAAAAACATAAAATATTGTGATTATTGTATGCGTTATTAGGAACAAAGATACGTTATCAATTCCCGCACCCAAAGCCCCTTAGGAACAATGTACTGTAACATTTATTAGAGTTAAACATGCAAGATACCTGGAAAAAAAATCCTTTGTCAAAAACAATATTTAAAAAAAGATAACAAATTTATTCTAAAAAGGAGCCTTTTATGCAGCATGTCACATCAATAAAAAGTGACGCATCTTTTTCCAATCAAAGGGAGAAGAAAAGATCGTTTTTTTTTCATTCCATGATACAGTACAAACTCAAGAGTTTACAAGCTTCAGAATAAGAAGATTCCCCACTGCCACAGCTATTTAGCAGCTGTGTTAATCCAAGACTGTTTGCAATAAGAAGTTAAAAGAAGCTGACCCTGACCTTGTAAGAAAGTATGAATCAGCAAAAGAAAAATAAGTGTCTCTGCATTATCACATCCTAGAAGATCTTAACACCCCTTTACTATGTAAACAGAAAAAAACAAAATGTCTCTAAATTCCCAGATAATGACACGGCACACATTTGTATCAGGGATACAAAATTATCCTCCTTACCAAAATGATTGTTTCTGTAACTACAAGATTCAGTGTAAAAATCTTACAGTAAGTTAACCTTCCTCTATTTTATTAAAAAAAATCCTGGAAAAAAAAATCTCATGATCATGAAAATACCTCTCAAATTGTTTCTCTGCCATCTCTAGAACATTCACTCTGTTCCTATCTCTAACTTCTGCTATCTCCTTTCTATGTTTTGTAGTTTCTAGACCTCAGAGGTCTCCTGAAGACCTGAAGATGCTAATGGGAAGTGTGAATCAGTTGAATGAAAGTTTTCAGAATCTTCAGTTGAAAACAGGGAAGCAGTTACCTGTCAAAGGAGACATCCTGGACCAAATTTGGAGCCTGCAAGACATGCTTCAGAATCATTCTGACTCTCTGCTGATGTTGAGCAGCTCACTTCAGAAGTTGGAAGGGGCACTCAGGAGCCTGCAGGCCCAGGCATCTCAGGCAGATCGAGTCCTTTCAGGCCTACACGATAGCCTGAGCCAGCAAAACGACATGGCACAAATGGAAATCTACAAGCTTGCTGTAGAGGGAAATAGTAGCCGTTTGCTTTTGAGGCACCATGAGGACTTACTCTCTAAGCTGACATCTCAAGTGGAGAGCTTGAATGATGAACTGACAGAGGTAGGTGGTCAGGTGGGTAGCATGAACCGGACTCTGTCTTATGACGTGGGAATCCACCATACCCGTATCCAGGACCTGCAAGTCCTCATCAGCAATGCCTCAGAAGATGCTCGGCAGATGCGCTTTGTCCACATCGCCATGGAACAGCAGCTCAAACATGAACTGGCCATTCTGAACAATGTGACCGAGGATCTGAGGCTCAAGGATTGGGAGCACTCCATTGCTTTGAAGGATATCTCAGTGATACGAGGTAAGGAGTTCAGCAAATGTAATTGCCTCTTGGATTCAGGCATAATTCAAGGTGCTAGTTGTCAAATTGAGGGCACTTCATGACTCAAGGCCTGCATACCTATGTGACCATCTTCTCTGGATAGAATCTGCCTGCCCAGTGAGATCAGAAAGAATGGGCTTCCTGAGGGTCTCTTATTTGAAGAGATGTCATCTATAGGGATCATGTGGGTAAGTCTTCGGAACAGCTATTCCTCATTATTTTGTTGTATTCTAGTTGAATGGGCTTCTGAAGGGCCATGAAGACCTTGCTCTTTAGGAATGCCTTTGGGGATGTGGAGGTTTAGCCTGCCCTATTTGGTTGGTACTATCATGATATATTGGAGGTGTTTATGTGTTGGATGTCTTTAACTTTATTGTGGCATTCTGTAAGCCCACTTGGAACCTGTGAGAACTTAGTCGCTATATGCATATGTAGCTTAGAACATAGTAGTAAAGCTACATAGAATGCATTCAGCTAATCTTTGTACATGAGCCGTGGTGATGTACTGATTAGAATGCAGTATTGCAGGCTAACTCTGCTGACTGCCAGGAGTTTGATGCTGACCACTTAAGGTTGACTCAGCCTTCCATCCTTCTGAGGTCAATACAATGAGGACCCAGATTGTTAGGGACAAAATGCTGACTCTTAAACCGCTCAGAGAGTGCTGTGAAGTACTATGAAGCAGTACATAAGTCTATGTGTCCTGAGTCCTTTAGGAGAAGGGTGGTATAGAAATTCAATAAATAATAATAATAATAATAATAATAATAATAATAATAATAATAATAATAATAATAATAATAATAATAATAATAATAATAATAATAATGTGCTATTGCTGTTGCTAACATCCAGCACACTAGAAAGGTAGCATATACATTTTTAAAATAAAATATATTTTGACCATTCCAAGTTAATCATGGACCATATCATAGAGGTTTAAAGTGAAGTCTCATCCTCTGCATGATATATGTATTATTAATTAACTTAATCTGGAATTATATTTCCCCCCCCCGAGACCCATATGGCTCTCCCCTGGTAACATTCTAGCCCACGGGTGTCAAACTGGATTGCATCACGTCATGTATCTTGACGCATCATGACGTTTTTTGCCTTTGCAGTACTGGGGTGGGCATGGCCTGAGCAAGACGCATCTGGCCTGCGGGCCGCCAGTTTGACACCCCTGTTCTAGCCATTCTTCCACGTTTGGGGGCAGAATGAAAATTTACCCCCGTGTTTGCATTTTCTTTGGTTGTATATTGTTTCTGGGACTGCTCATGATTCTTTTTTATGCTTTGTAATTTTTGAACTTTTAATTTTAAGACTTCCAGAGTTACTGGTAGTTGGCCACATAGACGTTGTATAAATTAATCAATCAATATCTTGTAACTATGGGAGAAACATTTCTTAAAATCAGGTGAGAAACCTGAATAAGTCAATGTGAGGGCAGAAAGCATTTTTTAAAATTCTTATTTGGATTTGTGACATCATTGGGTAGCTGATAATTAGCTATGAGGTGCCATCAAGAAAATATATTCATATTAAAAATATTGTTCTCAATCATTTCTGGTTGTGACATTATTATGTGACAAAGAGATTTCCCCCCATCCATATTGCCTTTATGATCAGTGGCTCTGAACAGAGAAATTCTGTTTTCAGTTTACACGAAAAATTAAAGGGAGAAATGCTTCCTTTGCAACTAGCTTCATGGTCACGGGAACTTTGCCACCTAGTGGCAAGACTTGATGTGTTTGGCTTTTTTTTTCTAGAACAAAATGTAATTATGGATATTTGACAAAATAGTTCTGGTATTGTTGTTCTGGTCCATGGATTCAGATGCTGATCAAATTCTAAATTAAGCTATGCTTGAAATACTAGCAATTTGATTGAACAGTTAAAGCCATCAAATGCTCTGTTTGTTATGTATCTGTAATACGTTTTCCCCTCACTTTCTTCCCAGTGGTCAATGTTGCATAATATGATTTTGACCAAGAAGTTGACTTTGGGTTTTGAATTGGCATTAATTGCTTAGGGATAGATCATTCTGCCAGCTTCACACATGGTCATTCATTCTGCCTCAATCATATTTTTAGGGCTATTTCCAGATGGTGTCAATTTCACACATGTTACCCATAAATCCATTTAATCTAATTTCCAGACTACAATGCAATATTTTTAAATGCACAAAAATACACAAATATATATCAAAATGGATTTCCTGTCACAGTATGTTTTTATAAATGTATTTCACCCAAATCATTCATTTATGGATTATTTTTTCTTCAAATATAGCTTTTAAAAAAGTTTTGGTAAAATTTTGAAGGTGAAAAGTGCACCTAAAAATCTAGAGAAGCATAGAATTGGAAGGAAAATTACATTACAAATTTCACAATAGTCCAGGAGCTAACAAGTCATTTTAATCATTAGTTATAAAGAATTAAAATTTTCAAGCATTCTTAAAATCTGTTCAACTTTCCATATATTTTCACCCTCTTAGTATGCTAGCCTACAATATTTAGAATCCCTAACAACTTGGCTGTTGTCTAAGATTCCTGGTGTATACTGCATTGTGAAAAACCATTCTATTTTACCAATTCCCATTCATTTTTTTTAAACTGAATACATATAGGAGATATCACACACATGCATAGTAAACAGCTGCTGAGTCCTGTTGTGTTTCTTGTTTTGTTTGCTTTTGAGCAAGTTAACCTTTCAGTGATCTTGTTGAAACTGAGAGTTTTTATATTTCCCAAGAAAATGCATTGTTTATTTGTCTCAAAACACAGAGGTAGAACCTGAAATTTTGCTGTTTGTGTGTCAATCAGTCAATCATCTAGGCAAGCAGCAAGTTGGGCAAATGAGTTTACATAATGTAAATAGCACAAGACAAAAACTGTTAATCCTTTCCCCTCACACAAAAACCCTAATCCAAATTCCACATCCTGTGCTTTTTTAAAAACAACAACAAAAACAAGCATTTAACAGATGGCCCTGTTTAAATTAGTTTACAGCAAGAGTGGCCAACTGCAGCCCTAGAGCTCTAAGGTAAAGGTAAAGGTTCCCCCGCACATGCGTGCTAGTCGTTTCCAACTCTAGGGGCCGGTGCTCATCTCCGTTTAAAAGCCAAAGAGCCAGCGCTTGTCTGAGGACGTCTCCGTGGTCATGTGGCTGGCATGACTAGACGCCAAAGGCGCACGGAACGCTGTTACCTTCCCACTGCAGTGGTCCCTATTTTTCTACTTGCATTTTTACGTGCTTTCGAACTGATAGGTTGGCAGAAGCTGGGACGAGTAACAGGCGCTCACTCTGCTACGCGGCACTTGGGATTCGACCCGCCAAACTGCTGACCTTCTGATCGACAAGCTCAGCGTCCTAACCCACTGAGCTCTATGTGGTTACAAATTGCTCTTTTGCAGCCTTCGGCTGGAAGTGTGATTGCCAAACCTTAATGGCATATTTTTTCATTATTTTGATATGGAAAGAACCCCAAACTGTGGCACGCTCCTAATATATGATGAACAGTATTGTAAAAAGAAAGGACATAGCTACCATAGATAAATGGTAGCTATGGTGGCTCAGTGGTTAGAATGCAATTGTGCAAGCTAACTCTGCCCATAGCCAGGAGTTCAATACTGAGCGGGTCAAGGTTGACTCAGCCTTCCATCCTTCCGAGGTTGGTAAAACAATGACCCAGATTGTTGGGGGCAATATGCTGACTCTGTAAACTGCTCAGAGAGGGCTGTAAAGCACTGTGAAGCGGTATAGAAGTCTAAGTGCTATTGCCTTTTTTCTGTATTGACTGTTCTGGACCTAGATTGTTACCCTGTTTTTTAGTGGAGAACAATCCCATCATAACATTTCCCCATTTGCTATTTCAATGAGGAGTAGGTTTCAGAAAGATGAATTCAGCAGAGCTACAGAAAGCTGGCTATCATTTTAAATGCACTAAATGCATACTTTCTCGCAACGATCACTCAGTTCTGCTCATCTTGCTAATGATTTAGAGGATTACGGTAAAGCACTCTACTTGGGGCTGCCTATGAATATGATTTAGAAACTACAATCAGATAGTGGGTCAGACTGTTTAACACAACGACACCTATTCTTTAAGAGCTGGATTGGTTTCCAGTAAATTTCCAGATACCTGTCAACATGCTAGACTTTACCTATTTAGGTACTTCTCAACTTACAACCATTCATTTAATGACAGTACAATAAGTTTGAAAATGTGACTTTTGACTCACCCATGAACTTATGACTATTGTAGCATCCTTGAGGTCACATGATCAAAATTAGGGTGCTTGCCAACTGGCATGTATTTATGACAGTTGCAGTGTCACATGATTGCCATTTGCAACCTTCTCAGCTAGCTTCCAATAGACGAAGTCAATGGCCAAAGGTGAATTTGCTTAACACAGCAAAAAAGGTCATAACACTGGGTGCAATTCACTTAATGACTTGATTGCTTAGCAGTGGAGGTTCCAGTCACAATTGTGATTGTAAGTTAAGAACTATCTATAAAACCCTTTAGGGTTCAGATTTACAGTTCTTGTAGAAATCTCTGCTCTGAGTGAAATTTTCTTATTTTGTGCACTCTGATTGGGAGAGTATGCTTCTGATTCCACCTCCCCAGATGGTGTCGAAACAGGAACACAGAGACAAGCCTTTTCCATGGGTGTCATAACTCTTTGGAATTAAAGAGTAAGATCCCTCTCCTTTCTGTCATTTAAGAATCTGGTAACAAACCATTCTTTTCCATTGGTGACAAGAGTGGTAATGCTATCTATGGTGTTCTGAGAACTGTGATGACAATCTTTTACACTGATTATGCTCTATAGATTGATGATGTTATGTTTTTATATTGGCTTAGCTTTTCACGATTTCATTACTGTGACCGGCCTAGATTGTGGCAGGGTAGAAATGCTACAAAAAGAGAATGCAAAAGAGAGTGAATGCTTAAATACAAGCAGGAGCTTAGACAGTATCTTGACACCAGGAATAAGTTGCTCTGGCTGAAGATTTTCCAAGTCATGGAGCAAAACGATTGGCCCTTGTGAATTAGATGACTAGTACTCCATGGTGCTATTGGAATACAGAGATCAGTCTGTCAGATTTGGTCTGCTGTTCTTTGATTTTCCCACCCTCTTCTTGTTTCCCTGAATGACTAGACCCTGCACCTTATCCCTCCCCTGCATCAGGCTGCTAAATATATATTTCTGAATATATGATTCTGACCCTTAAACCAGGGGTGGGGAACAATGGCCCTTTTATGACTTCTGGACTTCAATTCCCAGAATTCCTGAGCCAGCACGCTGGCTCAGGAATTCTGGGAGTTGAAGTCCACAAATCATAAAGGGGCCATCATTCCCCACTCTGCCTTAAACTAAGTGTTGTTTTAGCCTCCTAGAATATGACATCTTCTGCACTGTATATTTATTTACTTCACAGGCTAAATTCCAGAACATAAAAAAAAGGATCACAGGGGCTAGGGATGGGAATGTAGACAAAATCATCAGGGAGAGGTCAAGTTTTTAAAAAGTTTTAGCTTTGGGGCTAAAACTTGATAGAATGTGATTGTAACTTTGGACAGGAAACTGACTGGTTGCTCCAGATGACAGAACCATTAAAATATTGCAGATGAGAAGAGGCCCTGATACTCAGCTGGTAGGACCTTCAGCTGAGATTCATGAGTCTGATTGCCCCTGAATCCCAAATACAGCTGATGGTTTCTTTGCTAAACTTTGACAGTTATAACATGAAGCCATACACCAATACTTTTTTTCCCCACATTCTAGGGCCACCAGGACCCAAAGGGGATCAAGGCAATGAAGGAATGGAAGGTGAACCTGGCCGGCCTGGTATGCCTGGATTGCAAGGTAGTGTGTTATTATTCAAAGGGCTTGTGTGAATCCTGTGCTGTTACTGAGTGACTATAGCAGAGACTAAGAAAGTCCACGCTGTCTCAGTCCTTGCAATTGCCTTGAGGAAACCCTAAAAGGGAAAAAAAACCTCTCCCTAATTTAAGTGGCATTGTCTGCTAAAAAAAGATAATAAGATGACTGGAAAGATCGCTCTTTGCTCAAGATCCTAAAACCTACTCTTATTCCAGGTAGACATCACAGCGGTTCAATGGACAGAGAATCTGATCTGATTAAAAAGCTGTTTTCAGGTCAAAATAGGTGGCATTAAGATTTGAGCCTTTAAAAAACCCCCACAAAACTGCTATTATAGAATTGTAATAGCGTGTATCGTACTGGTGAAGCAAATTTTTCTCTCTGCTCCCTGCTTTAATTTGATTATATGCAATTCCTCTTGATTGCGTTTGATTGCCTGAAATTCCTCTTCATGTTTTTATTCTAGCAAACAATAGACATGTAAAAGATTATTGTGGCTTTTATGGATCATCCTCAGTTTATATTGGCACTGCATCATTAGCAACTAATTCTTAGATGCATTTCAGTTGCAGTAACAGGGAAGTGAGAGAGATGTTTGGTGCCTGAAGGAGGGTGGGGTTCATTTTGTGGGTTCTTAGTGAGCCTCTGAAGGTTTCAAGAAACAGTTCTCCCCTCTTTTGAAACCACTGTTTGTAAAGGGAAATTAAATTAAATCCCTGAAAGAGATTTGCAAGCTAAATAGAAGGTTATGTTGTATATATTCTTAAAGCTTCTGGCCAAAGCACCAGGCCATTATTAACTGCTCACAATTGGCTTAAATTTCTGCTAGAATTAAGACAGAGAAGCTCTGGAGAATCAGTTGCCTTGAGATGTATGGAAGCAGTCCTTTCACTATGTGCAGCCACTATTTTAAAGCAGACTGTCCAGGGTTTAAGAAGCCCTCTTACCTGAGAGTCCTAAGGGGGATTTCTCCAGCCCTTCTGGGGATCCCTTCGTTGAAATACAATTCAGTTCAGAAATAATTATTCCCGCACTCCTTGTGAACTCCTTTTAATCATCAAGATGATCAGGGAAGCAGCCAAAACCAGAAGAAACTATGTTGTAAACAAAGACCATACAATACAGCTTAACCGAATAGCAGCGTTGGAAGGGACCTTGGAGGTCTTCTAGTCCAACATAATAATAATAATAATAATAATAATAATAATAATAATAATAATAATAATAATAATAATAATAATAATAATAATAATAATAATAATAATAATAATAATAATAATAAATAATTATTTGGAAGGGATCTTGGAGGTCTTTTTGTATGGAACAAAACTGCAGCTGAATCTGTATGTTCTGCTTCAGATACCACGAAGCCTCCTCCCGGAAGTTAACAAAGAAAATCCCCAAAATTCCTCAGCCTCTCTGCAGCTCTAAACTATGGACTAGTTGGATCTATATTCTTCACCCCGCAAAGAAGTTGGCTGTAAGCTTAGAAAACCACCCTTTTTCATTTGCTGACTAAACAATCTCCTCGCCACAGTACATGTTAGAAGCCCAGTGCATGTTAAACATGCCACCATTCTTCCCATGAAAATTGCTCCAAGTATGTAGCATAGCAAATGTGTGGCAATTTCCTCACTTTCCCTCTGCTTACATGGGGTTTGGACCACTTCCATCCACCTGACTCAGTCAGTACCTCTTTCTCATTGTTCCTTTTGACACTTCCAAGTTTTGATCCTTTCCCCAGTAGAATTTCTTGGCGATCCTCTCCTTATGAAAGCTGTTAGACTCTCTTCTGTTGACTGACCGATGCCCACTGATGCCCCCTGAGCTTCCTTATTGCTTCACACAGGGTGCAGAACCCAGAAGGGCAAAGTACTATGCCACAAGGAAAAAAAAAACTTATTCTGTCTCCCTTCTATCTGTTGCTTGCTCATAAGCAGTCTTTCTTTATCCCTTGTTTCAAAAAGAGAAAGGCTACCCAGAGTTATTCTTATTGTATTCCCTTATTCCCTTAGATTGCTGCTTGCGTCAAGCTACCTCTTTTTCTTTCTCTTAGCCATGACTCCAGGCCAAACTGTTTCTCTTCTGCTCCTTCCTCCTTTGGACATTTAATTTTCTTGCACTTGGTTCCATTTATATATCTTTTTTTTAACTCTTTGGTTTCATTTTTGCCTTGCCAGTCCTTAATACAGCCACTCCTTGTCCAAATGTTGCTAATTCTAACTCCCGATCTAACCTTTTCATCTATGGCAGGGGCCCCTGCAGCCAGAACCACTGGCTTCAAAATAGGTGCTACAATCAAGCAAATGAATCCACTCACCCCTTTTTATTGTATCTTCAATTTCCTGGGGATTCCAGTCCCGAATGATGCTCCCAATGGTCTCATATTAATGTTAAGCAGTATGGAGGACATAGTCTACTTGGAATTGAATGGGACCTAGTTCTGGGTAGCCGTGTGTTATTTTTTGGAAATACAGGTGTGCTGGGATGTGAAAATTTACAAGAGAGCCATGAAATGAAATGTTCAGTCAAGCCCTGCAAAGCAAATAGCAGCATACAGTATTTATAATTTTTCCTGCGACAACTCAACAAAGACATAGTTAGTGAGCACTGTAATTACTAAGCAAGCCTATGTAGCACAGTCTAATAGTTCCACAATTAGAAAAGCTACATGGCATGAAGGCTAGGCTGCTAGTTTTTATTATTCTTTGCATTATGCAAATGCATTATGAATGCATTTTTTTTAAAAAAAGCAAACTGCAAATGTCTGAGACTTGTTCTTCTTGGATTTTTTTTCTTTCATCTTGAATGTAGGGCATCCTGGTGAAAGAGGACAACGAGGGCCAAAAGGGGACAAAGGAGACATTGGCCAACGTGGGCTACCTGGCCTCCGTGGAATGACAGGTATTATATTTGCTGCTTGTTGATGCTCTGGTAACAAAACTCCATACAAAACCACCATAATCCACCGAAAGGAGTGCTTGTTCAAATTTCATAATTGGTCTTCCTTGCAAAACTCTAGGTGAAGAAAGTTGTTGATTTCTGATATAGATAAAAACTATGCCTGCAGTTCTCCATTTATTATTTCTGTAGCCTAAATGATTGCCTATGTTGAAAAACTTGAAGTGAACTACTATTATGAAAACATTCACATTTGGAATTTGAATTCAAATTTGCATTTGGAATTTGATGTTGAAATCTGGCAGCAAATTGAATTCCCAGTTGGAATCTTGTTAGGGCTTTGATTACTTAAATTAGCACGATCAGTCTGAAAATATTACATTTGATTGCACGTTAGAAGTTAGAAACAATACAGTTTGTTATATTGTTGGAAGCTAAATATTAAATACAGCATTAAAGCTAAATATTAAATATTACTGTACAAAAAAGATACATACCCAGCAAGCATATCCCAGTGCCATCTATCACCTTAATCTACAGAGAACTGGGGATGGGCTAGCTCTGTTTACAAGCTATTTGCCACTTCTTATTTCACACTGCATAGATAACTTCTATGTTCAAATGAACCACAGTTTTACAAATCTCTTACAACTAGAATGTAGATTCAGAATAAAAATGCCTTCCTGAAGCTCAGCTGTTTTACATTTGAACTGCTGGAAGAGTTTGTCCTTTACCTTCTTATGGAAGTCTTTCCTTCTTACTGGTTAGGCTCCAACTTGATTTAACCTAGCAAAGTGTCCATGTTCTGGATTCCATGACACAAAAACATTTTGATAAAGTGGAGACTTAAACTAGGAGAATATTTATTTATTTGTATTCCACCTTTATAATTTGTACAAATAACTCAAGGTAGCAAATATATCAACATACTTTCCTCTATTTTCTCCACAACAACCCTGTGAGGTGAGGTGAGGTGACGTGAGCTGAGAGAGAGTGACTGGCCCAAGATCATCCAACTGGCTTTCATGGCTAAGACGGAAGGTGAACTCATGATCTCCAACTTTCTAGTCTGGTGCTTTAACCAATAGACCAAATGGAAAACAGGCAACATTTTCTTTTAACTTTCTGTCTGCAATCAAGGGGTTGGTGCTTTTTTAAATTTAAGTAAGTGGCACTGTGTTGTTATAGTTAAGCCCATAACTTCCACATCTTCTTGGAGGGGATCACTGCCCCTTGCTTCCCCTTCTCCCCTGTCGATTGGTGATTGCTGGCAAACAACCTGATAGGTTATGTGCAAAAACATAAGATCAGAGTCAATTTTCTTTTGATATGAGCCAAGCAATTCCCTTTTAACTACACATTCAATTAAATGCATATTTTGGTTGGTTTTTTTTCCTGAACCCAAGTTTGGGTGGGTGGCATGGCCCAGAAAACACTTTAGATGTTTCAGTGGTATTGAAGTTCAGATCCTATACAAATATAAGAAACATCTTTCTGGATCAGACCAGCAGTTCCATCCAGCATAATATTCTGCTTCCAATATCAACCTGTCAGAAGCTTCTGAAAAAGCATACAGGCGGGGTAGAGCTGTAGCCTCTGATTTATTTGGAGGCTTCCAATCCTACTCTGTTTAAGCTAAATCATGGCTCTCTTGTAGCATTTTAAAACAGCAGGAGGAGCTGAAAAGGTAAGATAGATCATCTTTCTCCCTCCCTCCCCCTAGCATTTAAGCCCTCCATTAAGGTGATGGCAACACAGCTTCCTTGCTCCTCTTTTGCTCACAGCATCTGGAATCCAATAAAATGCAATCTGGGTACTGCAAACTGACAAATCTGGGGATGGAAGAATGAACAAACGGGCAGAAGGAAAACAGTCCGAGAGGGTGTTTTTAAGATTTTTAAGATGGCATGCTAGCAATGAACTCTTAAGCTAAGGAAAAGAAAGACCATCTGGCTTGGCTCTGTTCCCAGGATGTAAGTCTGAATTCCCTACATAAAAATTTCCTGATAGGCCCCCATTGCAGCTATTAGGTACACAAAACAGCTGAACCTTTCCGTTATATATGTGTGGCTACTTGCCAAATCAAACCACATGTTTAAAAAACAAAACCGGCCCTTGAAATTCAACCTCTTATCAGAACAATCTCTTGGAAGGTAAAGCCAATGAGGGTGATTTGCTTGTGGTCAGAGCCAGCCTTGCAGGTGCTGGATTTCACATATTCAAATTTCTTGGAACTTCTTGAGGTGGAGGCATTTTCTAAAATGAAAATTGCAGCATTCTTGAGCCAAGTGTTTGTTGGCTCAAGAATGCTGTGAGTGCCCCCATTAAAAAAAAAGTGAGAACTTAAAAGGAACCTACAGTTGGTTTAGGCCAGAGGTGCACCTAATCAACCATTCTGTTCCCCACATAGCTAACCAGATGACTGTGAGAAGATCCTAGGCAGGTTTGGGAGGTGGATGTAAGGCTCTCTTCAGCTTTTCCTCCCTGGTAATTTAATATACTGAAGCATGGAAATAGTGCAGTCATCATGATGAGTAGCTTTTGGTTGTGCTCTCCTCCTCCTGTTCTTCTTCCTCTGTGAGTTTGTCTAATTCTCTTTTAGAGTTCTAGCTTATGAACTGTATGAATTAGCATTTCCTATTGCCTCTTTGGATAATATCTCAATTCCAGCATTATAAGAAAAAGAGAAAATATTATCCTGTCTACTTCATACTTTGCATCAATTTGCACACATCTGTGCAAACAACATTTTGCCTGTTACAGTATTGTTCTTATTTTCTAAATTAAAAAGCTTCTAAAATCTACATCCTTTCCATGTAGAGGAACTTATCTAACTTGTAATCATTTTGGGTTGATCTTTTTTTCCTCTATCAGAAATAATCTTGTTCACAAACATATTTTTGCATGTCTGCTCACTGTTTACCATCAAGAGCAAGGGAAAAAAAATGCACAGCTGTTCTTCCTTGGCATAAAAAAGGTAAAGGTTTCCCCGCACATGCGTGCTAGTTGTTTCCAACTCTAGGGGCTGGTGCTCATCTCCGTTTCAAAGCCGAAGAGCCAGCGCTTGTCCGAGGAGGTCTCCGTGGTCATGTGGCCGGCATGACTAGATGCCAAAGGCACATGGAACGCTGTTACCTTCCCACCGTAGTGGTCCCTATTTTTCTACTTGCATTTTTACGTGCTTTTGAACTGCTAGGTTGGCAGAAGCTGGGACGAGTAACAGGCGCTCACTCTGCTACGCGGCACTCGGGATTCGACCCGCCAAACTGCCGATCTTCTGATCGACAAGCTCAGCATCCTAACCCACTGAGCCACCGCA
The DNA here is from genome assembly GCF_964194415.1 of Vipera berus. Classification (NCBI taxonomy): domain Eukaryota; kingdom Metazoa; phylum Chordata; class Lepidosauria; order Squamata; family Viperidae; genus Vipera; species Vipera berus. The sequence goes on along the minus strand of NC_138202.1, from coordinate 335,985,118 downwards.
TCCCTAAAGAATTATTCCACAAAATTATTGCCTCCGACCACATGGTCTACTGAATCCAGTATCATCCAATTTGCTTGTCAGCTGTTTCTACAGATCTTTGGAGATCTAACATGTGGCTGAAGATTGGCTTTGAATTTTTATATAATAAAGAAATGCAAGTGCTGGACCCTTATTTATACCTACTTTGCTGTTTAAAAATGGCTGTTTGCTAAATAAAATATTCAAATAAATAAGATGATTTTACATCTATTGGAAATAAGCAAGAGAGGTGAATGGCTTCCCTTGAAAAGATGAGGTTGCCATGCACAATATCCCTCTGAGCACTAAGTTCATCTGGATCTGCATCTGCTTAGTCTAATTCCTCTTTGCAGAATAATGTCCTGAGAATAAATCATAAAGGCCATAAAACTGAATAGGGCCATTTCGAGTTCAAGTCCAATTCTGCACTGTATAGGAAACCCAATTAAAGCATCCCAGATGGATGTTTGCAGTAGCACAGATCTATTATTCCATTATTTCTGGAATAATGCAAGTTAAGCTGTGACTCTATGTAACTTCCTTACAAGGTTCTTGGAGAATGTCATCAGGACTTCTGTCTAGTTATCTCAAGGCAAAACACTTCACATCCCTGCAATCTCTCTTCATAAGTCTAAGTTTTTAATGCTCTGCGTATCCTCATTGCTGTTTCCTAAATCTTGTACTTAGCTTGCATCAAGAACATACAGGTGAAACTTGAAAAATTAGAATATCGTGCAAAAGTTCATTTATTTCAGTAATGCAACTTAAAAGGGGAAACTAATATATGAAATTGACTCATTACATGCAAAGCAAGATAGTTCAAGCCGTGATTTGTCATAATTGTGATGATTATGGCGTACAGCTCATGAAAACCCCAAATCCACAATCTCAGAAAATTAGAATATTACATGCAATCAATAAAACAAGGAGTGTACATAGAACAATATTGGACCTCTGAAAAGTATAAGCATGCATATGTACTCAGTACTTGGTTTGGGCCCCTTTTGCAGCAATTACTGCCTCAGTGCGGTGTGGCATGGAAGCTATCAGCCTGTGGCACTGCTGAGGTGTTCTGGAAGACCAGGATGCTTCAATAGTGGCCTTCAGCTCTTGTGCATTGTTCAGTCTCATGTCTCTCATCTTTCTCTTGGCAATGCCCCATAGATTCTCTATGGGGTACAGGTAAGGCGAGTTTGCTGGCCAATCAAGCACAGTAATCCCATGGTCATTGAACCAGGTTTTGGTGCTTTTGGCAGTGTGGGCAGGTGCCAAGTCCTGCTGGAAAATGAAGTCAGCATCCCCATAAATCTCGTCTGCAGAAGGAAGCATGAAGTGCTCCAAAATCTCCTGGTAGATGGCTGCATTGGCCCTGGACTTAATGAAGCACAGAGGACCAACACCAGCAGATGACATGGTTCCCCAAATCAACACAGACTGTGGAAACTTCATACTGGAGTTCAAGCATCTTGCAGTGTGTGCCTCTCCATTCTTCCTCCAGACTCTGGGTCCTTGGTTTCCAAATGAGATGCAAAAGTTGCTCTCATCAGAAAAGAGGACTTTGGACAACTGAGCAACAGACCAGGTCTGTTTTTCTTTAGCCCAGGTAAGACGCTTCTGACGTTGTTTGTTGTTCAGGAGCGGCTTGACAAGAGGAATATGACATTTCAAGCCCATGTCCAGGATCCGTCTGTGTGTGGTGACTCTTGATGCACTGACTCCAGCCTCAGTCCACTCCTTGTGAAAGTCCCCAACACTTTTGAATGGCCTTTTCCTGACAATCCTCTCCAGGCTGCGGTCATCCCTGCTGCTTGTGCACCTTTTTCTTCCACACTTTTCCCTTCCACATAACTTTCTATTAATGTGCTTTGATACAGCACTTGGGGAACATCCAACTTCTTTTGCAATTACCTTTTGAGGCTTTCCCTCCTTATGGAGGGTGTCAGTGATGGTTTTGTGCACAACTGTCAGGTTCAGCAGTCTTCCCCATGATTGTGATTCCTACTGAACCAGACTGAGAGACCATTTAAAGGCTCAGGAACCCTTTGCAGGTGTTATGGCTTAATTAGCTGATTAGAGTGGGACACTTTGAGCCTAGAATATTGCACCTTTTCACAATATTCTAATTTTCTGAGATTGTCGATTTGGGGTTTTCATGAGCTGTAAGCCATAATCACAATTATGACAAATCACGGCTTGAAGTATCTTGCTTTGCATGTAATGAGTCTATCTCATATATTAGTTTCCCCTTTTAAGTTGCATTACTGAAATAAATGAACTTTTACACGATATTCTAATTTTTCGAGTTTCACCTGTAGGGCAGTCAAACAGATCTACAGTTTTGCATTTCACCCACCATTTTATCCTGTCTGCAGCATCATTGGGGTATATGCCTATGGCTCGCATGTCTTAGAACAGGGGTCCTCAACCAACTTTAAGACTTGGGGACTTCTACTCCCAGAATTCCTCAGCCAGCTTTGCAGTCCCCAAGTCTTAAAGTTGCCAAGGTTGAGGACCCCTGTTTTAGAATAAGATTCTATATTCCAGCCTGTAGAAGCCACTATATTTGGAAGTGAACCAAGGAAGCTCTTTGAATTCAGAAATAAAGTGCAAGTTAAAATTAAGTGAGTTATAGGGGTGCATACAGATTGAATAAGTGCTTCCCAGCAGCCAGAAAAGTTCTTATTGGTAATTTGGGAAACATGGTCAATTTGGTTTTTATTTTGGTTTCAGTTCCTCATTATAAAATAAGAATATTAGCAAATATACTCACATCCTATGAAGGTGAACTAGATAATTTTTCCTGAGTATTTTACATAGCAATGCTTTTGAAAAAAATAAAATAAAGACCTGGGTACTGAGAATGTCCATAGACATTTATGGTACTATTAAAAAGATGTCCTTGGAAAAACAGTTGCTGCTAGCCATTGACTTTTTTAATGCCATTTTGATTGTTCTCAATCTGTCTTCAGGGGATAGAAAGAGAGATAAAAGTTTTGGGAAATGAGAGAACCATGCAGACTGCTGACCCCTCTGCCAATGCAAACAGACACGGGTAACACCCTGAGGCCAAGATAAACTTGAAAAGTAAGAAGGGAATCCAGCTGGGTTGTTCGTAACACTTTTCCCAGACTCAGGGATGTCAAGCTGGGCAAACAGAGTCAGTGGTTCAAAGAAGATTTTATCTTTTGGTATTAAACCCATATTTCAGATTCATGGTATTTACTAGATATTTGCTTTTTTTAAAAAAATCACATGATACTATTTAACTTGTTTAAATGTTTTTCTTATGGAAGTACAGAGATAAATTTTGGCTTTGACGCATGTGACTGTTATGGATTTTCACTGCTGCTGTTGCTTTTCTCTGTTCTCCAGAGTTGTGCAAACCTTTTTTTTTTTGCAGAAAATATATTTGTGGGCAACTATGAAGCTTATACAGCATAAGATGCATGCAGGAGAGAGCGAGCTCCAAGACAGCTTTGGAGCCAATTGAATTCTATCTGTGCATTCACTCTGGTTCATTTTTAGCAAAGCATACATGTTTATTTATTTATTTATTTGATTAAATTTCTATACGGCCCTATTCCCGAAGGACTCAGGGCGGTTTACAGGGCAGCATAAAATACAATATAAAAATAATATAGAATTAAAATACATTAAATTAATTAAGCCCAATTAAAACAACATTTAAAAAAAGCTAAAACCCCTTCAGTCCAGGCCTGATAGATCGAAAAACCAGGTTTTCAGGTCCCGGCGAAATGAACACAGATCGGGGGCGGTCCTAAGTTCCACGGGTAAATCATTCCAGACGGCAGGCGCGCCCACAGAGAACGCTCTTCCCCTGGGAATAACCCGCCGGCATTCCCTAACCGGCGGTATCCTGAGAAGGCCCTCCCTGTGGGAGCACACGGGACGAAGGGAGCTTGATGCCGGCAGCAGGTGTTCCCTCAGATAACCCGGACCCAAGCCATTAAGGGCTTTATAGGTCATCACCAGTTTAGTCTGTAATGGTATGTGTGGGAATGACCTTGAGAGATAGGTGAAAAAATTGCAGACTAGACAATTGGGATGTAAAAGATATCTCAGCACACGAAAGGGGAGGAGGCATGGGAAGCATTTCAAAAGGGACCCTCCCTAGTCTTATGGAGAGTAAAAGGAGAAGAGGGGGAAAAATACTTTCAGTCTTGCAAGGTTCTTTTGGTGGAACTTTATAACAAAGCTACCATAACCGTCGCATTCACGGTTGTGCATCTTGTCTGAACTAATGAACTCAAAGGACTAACTAAGTAGAATTAAGCCTATTAATAGCATCTATGTAGGATGAATGCTTAAGGTCCAAAAGGAAAAAAAAATACTTTCTATGTTCCAATACAAGGTCTGCAGTTCTGAGCTGTCTAGCCTTATGATAGAAAAGAGGAGATGAAAGGAAATAATCTCCGCAATCTGTAGGAGGCAGTCTGAAAGAAAAACCAAAGGGCATAAATCTCCCAGCCAGGAAATACAGGAGAGATTAAGATAGAAAATAGGGAGTTGTTTGTTTGCTAACTCTACCACTACACAGATTAGAATAGAATAAAAATAGCATAAAAATGGTAAAGAATTAACACTTCAGAAATGGACTCTCCAATAGAAACATGGCTGGGGTTTCAGTTATCATTCCTTGGGTTTTGCATATTTAATACAGGGGATGTTTTTTTTAAAGAAAGAAATCAAGTTTTTTTTTCTAGGCACCTTAGGAGATGCAAAAATCAAAGGGTTTTTTTTTGCCTCCCTTCCAACATTCTTTTGGTGCTTTGCCAGTTCTGTGTTAAACTGTACAACCTGATCTAGTCAGAAAACCCCATCTGGTCAATTTCATACTGCTTGAGTTAGTTCCTCCATGCACTAGAAAATGGCTGGGTTTCCAGCCTCTGTGCTTCTATCAATAGTGTGTATCTTCTTTTGGCAACGTCCCATGAAAATAATATAACTGTTATTTCCATTATGCCCAGCCGTGATCTATCTTAAAAGCAGACTGGTGAAAACAACAGTCTCCAGCATTTGAATGGAAAAATAACAGTTTTAAAAAGTTTTTTTTTAATTAAAAAAATAAGATGGCAAGTTGATATGCTATGCTATAAAAATGCCTGTTGGTATCTAAACCATGGATCCCATAGGCATTCTTAGAAAACAGAAATAATGCTTGGATGCATTGTTGAAAAACAATAAACCAAATAGAGAACTGAGATTGTGGGAGACAAAAGCTGAGAGCAGTTTTGATCCATTTTCCTTCCAATAATAGGATCTGTTTTGAATGGTCACAACCAATCAAATCCCACTTTTGTGAGATTGTCCATGATATGCAAACCATTTAGACAGAGACAAATAAAGCAGAACTCGGAGGCTTGGAAATTCCTCAAAGAACATGTTTATTAGTTACCCATGTATCGGCATGTCAAAAGTGAAACTAAGTCTGAAGACACAGGTGACAATTCCCCAATACAAAGTTAAGAAATCCCACCCCTAAGCAGTGGCGTAGCGTGGGGGGTGCAGGGGGGGCCGGCCGCACCGGGCGCAACATCTGGGGGGGCGCGCTCGACGGTGCCGGGATCCGGCAGGGCGGAGGCACCGGAGCCCCAGCCGGGAAGGGCCTTACGCCCCACGGCGCGCCACACACACACACAAACACACAACCACACAGCGTGACTCCTCCTTCAGGCCGCTCCGCCTTCGCTCCAGCACTGGACGGAAGCCTTCTCTCCCTCCTCCCCCCCCGCAAAGGAGAAGGCGGCTCCTGCCGTGCACAGAGCGCGGCCCTCCTGCAAGCCCGGGGCTCCGCTGCGGAGGCTCTCCCAAGGCGCTCCCGGGGTTGCCAAAGGCGGGGGGGGGGCACGGCGGGGCTTGAAAGAGGGTGGATTTCCCGCGGGGGGAGGATCGCTGCAGCGTCTCTCCGGGGGTCCCTGCTCTGGAACGAAAGCTGCGTCGGCAGGTTGCCGATCCAACCGTGCATCGGCGATCGGGACCGCCCCCCCCGACACACATCGCCAGCAGCGAGAGTTTCCAGCCAGGCCGGCGAATCTTTGGGGTGAGGTGCCAAAGAGAAGGAGGCGGCTTGGCTTGGATAAGCAGCGTCTGGGCAGAAAATAGGTCGGGCGCCGCAGCAAGTATGAATTCCTGGGGTTCAGCCTAAGCAGGCAAAGCTGCAGGGTGGGTTGGTTGGCTTTTCCGGCTTTGGAATAACCTTGGGAAGCTGAGGCATTGTAAGTTGGAAGTCATTGTTTGTCGCCTAACATGTTGGGTCAACCCCACGCCACATGCTAAGCCATAAACCGTGGTTGGTATCCAGGGTTTAGGACAAGATGGAGAAAACTAGCCAATTGTGGGATCATAAATCTTGATGAAGCCCATCATCGCTCCATGTGATGTATGCACTCAATCTACAAACGTAGTCCAAGCCTATTCACATCTGTTGTAAGGTCATTCTCTCGTGGGGTTAATCCTGACGTCCACTAAGAGTGGAACAAACATGCCCCATTAACCATTTTCAACGCCATGTCCTCTCTTTGTCTCATCCTAAATCACAGCTGAGGCACCTTAAAGTTGCCTTGTTTCAGTGTTAAACTAGCATTTTCCCTCTTCTCCAGAGACCCTTTTTTGCCTTGAACCTAACTCAGGGGTAGGCAACCTTGGCTCTTTTATGACTCATGGACTTCAACTCCCAGAATTCCTGAGCTAGTGGAAGAGACTCGAGTCCTAAAATCCACAGGTTAGGGGGCGCAAATTACTTGCCTTGCCCCGGGTGCTGACAACCCATGCTACGCCACTGCCCCTAAGGCTATGCAAGCAACTACGTTCCCCAATACATCTTTCTTGGCGGGCTTTTCACGAAACGTCCAGCCTGCAATCTCAGGAGCTGCTGATGAGCTTAGTTCCCATGGGACAAAAACTTTATTTAGGCTAGCGAAGCAACTGGTAACACCCCACCCCTCCCTCCTATCAATGTGTCAACTGAAAAGGAATAAGGAAGATGGCTGCAGCCATGCTCATTTGACAAGTTGACAGGCAACCTACTTGCCTACTCATGGTCTAATCATTTTCTATACTCATCTAAAGGGGTCCAGCATGGCATGCAGTATGTCTTATATTAAAAAGGGGCCTTTTAGTTGATTTGAGAAATTATACAGTACTAGGATGCTGATAAGGGACACGGTGGCTCAGTGGGTTAGGACGCTGAGCTTGTCAACCAGAAGGTCGGCAGTTTGGCGGGTCGAATCCCGAGTGCTGCGTAACAGAGTGAGCGCCTGTTACTCGTCCCAGCTTCTGCCAACCTAGCAGTTTGAAAGCACGTAAAAATGCAAGTAGAAAAATAGGGACCACTACGGTGGGAAGGTAACAGCGTTCCGTGCGCCTTTGGCGTCTAGTCATGCCGGCCACATGACCACGGAGTCGTCCTCGGACAAACGCTGGCTCTTTGGCTTTGAAACGGAGATGAGCACCGGCCCCTAGAGTCGGAAACGACTAGCACGCATGTGCGGGGGAACCTTTACCTTTACTTAGGATGCTGATGGGGATGCAGTTTCTAGAGCTCCAGTTCATTCTTTGTACATGTATATATGAATGTGTGTGTTTGTGTGTGTGTGTGTGTGTTTGTGTGTGTGTGTGTGTGTGTATGAATGCCTAAATGATAGTGTAATAGTCTGATTTCCTGTATGCAAGCAAGCAGTTACGTTCATTATCAGCTAAGACACAATTCTCTTATCACTGGATATGAAATTAACTATACCTTTTAGCTGTACTAAATATTCAAAACTGAATATAAAACATCCTTTCCCGCACGGGGCGAACATGCCCACTAAAAATGTGTTTCTGGCCAAGTGAGTAACAGCCGTTTGACATTGGAACTATTACCAGAAATGTGCTGGGCTCCCCTCCATTGGGAGCATTCGAAGACAGCTGTGTTGGGATGTAGGAATTCTGAGAAGGGTCAACTCATTTGGAAGACATCAACTTTATGCAGAAATTTTTAGTTTAAAATAAAGGTTGATATCCCGTCTCCCTCCCACCCCCAATCTGTTTGACTTTCACCCTGATGGTTTTCTGGAAGTACTTAAAATTTTGGCAGTGTTCCCTAGGCCTGATTTAGGGGGCTTGTAACTTTTGTTCAGTATTATGTTTACATGGATCCATAGGCTTTGCTTTTTATTGTTTTCTGTTTTATTTTTAATGTAAGTCATCCAGAATTGTTCTGAAATCAGGTGGCCTCTAATTCTTCTAATAAGAAAACAACAAAAATAAAGTTGGAGAGTGGGAATAGATAAGGATGAGGCCAGGCTCACATGTGCAGCTAACAAGTATGTAAAATCTGTTTATTGCTTCGTAAGCATAGTGTGTGGTGTATTTATAAGAAATTTTAGGACATAAGCATTTATGCGTATCTATCTGTCTTTGGTGATCTAGCACAAATATGTACACTAATAAAACAAACTATGCAATTTGTAAACAAAATGTAACTAAAAAAATGTAATTTTTTACTTTATAATACAAAATGCTTAGCTGCTGGTTTGTGCTCCCTCCCATACTTACTTATTTTTAGCACCAAATGCTATCAACTTCTCTCCTAACGCACACCTGAAAAGTTATCCAGCCCTGAACCTCTTGCTTTGCTACTATCTATATTCCAGAGCCAAATTTTCCTTTCTGCTCATTTGGTAGATTCCTTCTTTGGCTTCAGCTGTCATAGGTTCCTTCTCAGTTTTTCTCCTTGGCCAAAGATGGTCTGAGTCTTGGTTTTCCCAGGCAGCTTCCTTTATGCTTCATGCCCTGTCACTCCAACAGCACATCCTGCCAGGCCTAGAAGAAGACACTCCACCCACCCACCCCCATTACCTGCTCTAACATCTTTTATTATTCTTTATTTCAAAACCACCATGCCAGTTTGTAGATAATTGTAAGGAAGTTAAACTTTATTTTCCTTTCATCTGTATAATTGTCCACCTTCCTGAAGTTTGATTTAGACTTGCCTGCAACTGCATGTAGGGGTTGACATCTACCTCTGCTGCAGAGGGATTGATGAGTAAGCATAGGTTGCAGATGGTTGCAGATGGGCTGATGTGCACACCTCCCAAATCTCAACTACATGTTGTGTGGGGTGGGGTGATTCAGCGTCAGCCTGTGGTACCGGCAGCTGAGTCTGATGATTCTGAAGAGGAGGAGGAGGGGTTTGGAGAGCCTTTGGTGTCAGAGGGAGGCTCTGATGCACTGCAGGACTCTCAGCCTGGCCCCTCCTGTCATGTTCCTCATCAGACACAGCCGTGTGAGCACGAGGTATTGGACGTAGATGATTCACAGCTGGATCTATTCAGGGACGCTAGGAGCAGGAGGCAATCCAGTAGAGCAGAACAGAGAAAGGCAATGAGGCAACTCAGTGAGAGGAGGAGAAGGCAATGAGAAGCCACGCCTTGGGACTGCTGATAAAAGGGGAAGGTGTGGGAGGTGCTGGTTTCTGAAGGCAACCGTTTGAAGATCTTCTGCTAGAGTCCTGGTCTGTTATTCCTGTTTAACTCTTGTTTGAACTTTTGGTTTAACTCTTGTTTGAACTTTTGATTTCTTTGTAAATAAATTTGGTTGGGGTTTTCCAGCCTGTTGACTATAAAAAGGGGTTGCCCCTGATATTCAAACAGGCCAGTCGTAGGCTGGAACAGAACATGGAGATTCACATCCTGTATGCTGATTGGTTGATCCGACCTCCTCTTGGGAGGCAGCCAGCACATTCAAATGACAAAAGGGAACAGCTAGAGGGTTAAATATAAATGCAGCAGCTATGCAACTGTCTCTGAATGGCAGATGCATACGTTCCCTGACATGCAATGATGTAGAAGTCTTCTCCAGGTTTAAGCTATGCACTGACAGAGTGCTACAGAGAGAAAAAAATGACCTTGACAGTTGTGCATAGCATTTCTCTGTTTCAGGATAGTCACCCTTATAATAATACTTGATAAGAAAGACTAGAATAGAGATAGACACTTTGAATGCACTCCCAAAACACCTGGAGCACCACTTGAGTGCCACTGACATTGACAAAATCACCATCAGTCAATTGCAAAAGGCAGCTTTTCTTGGAACAGCTTACATCCTGTGACAATACCTTTAACAGCACCATACAACATCTGCCTATCCCAGATATTTGGGAAGGACTCAGTAGCTGGGCAAAAATGTCACATCCAGTCTAAAAATACATGGCTGGCTGTGCAACCAACAATAATAAAAGCAACAAATAGGCAACACTACCTTTAGTGCTTTTAAAGATCAAAATCAGTTCTGAGAATTGGGCATAGATCCGGTACAGCCTTTCAAAGGAAGTATACATTATTCTTGATCATTCACATTCATTGACTGCTTTGGAATGAAGCAATTATGCACTGATTAATTATGTGACATGTCATTCATGGCTCAGAGGCAATTGGACTGATGAATTTGGGATGCCATTATGGGGGAACATCCAAATCATTTACTGTTTGTTGCCCCTAGTAAATAAGCTGCAACTGAGCCTTGTAGGACAGAAAATTTGACAAAGATTTATTTTTTAGCTTTTTATCCGGCTATGCATGCCAAACATAAATAAATGGATGGAATTAGGGTAACAAATGGGTTATTAGCTTAGCAGTTTTTGTTTTCAATATATCAATAAGGACAGCAGCTTAGGAGACTGACAGTTCCAAATAATAATAATAAAGTTGGAAGGGACCTTGGGGGGGGGGGTCATCTAGTCCAACCCCCTGCTCAGGCAGGAAACCCTATACCATTTCAGACAAATGGCTGTCCAGTCTCTTCTTAAAAACTTCCAGCGTTGGAACATTCATGACTTTTGGAGGCAGGTTGTTCCATTGGTTAATTGTTCTAACTGCCAGGAAGTTTCTCCTTAGTTCTAGGTTGCTTCTCTCCTTGACTGATACAGCACAGTTCTTCCACACAAGCTTTATTGCAGTGAATGGGGGCCAAGCAAGAGCACTGCAGTCTTTTAAGCGGATTGTCGTTGGCCCTCAAAATGTGTGGGAGCCATGTACTCCTAATACTGATTTCTAAGTTTATACTTTTCTCCATGATACTTTTTTCTTCCATTATCAGGTGAACGGGGCCCAAAGGGAGAGAAAGGTGAGAAAGGAGACCAAGCTGGAGAAACAGGTATATCTTAAATTTCATACATTTTATTTTGCCTTAGATTTTCACAGTACAGATCAGGGGTCTTCAAACGTGGCCATTTTAAGACTTGTGGACTTCAACTACCAGAATTCCCCAGCCAGCCATGAATTCTGGTAGTTAAGGTCCACAAGTCTTAAAGTGGCCAAGTTTGAAGACCTCTGGAATAGATAGTCCTTGACTCACAATTGGGGCCAGAATTTGCTAAGCAAGGTGATTGTTAAGCGAGTCACACCTAATTTTTACAACTTTTATACCATGGATATTATGTTAATTATGCAAATTAATCAAATCTGGCTTCCCCCACTGATTTGCTTGTTGGAAGTTGGCTGGGAAGTTCACTAATAGTGATCACATAACCCTGGGATGTTGCAGCTATCCTAAATACATGCTAATTTCCCAGCACTTGAATTTTGATCATGGGACTGTGGAGATGCTGCAACGGTTGTAAGTATAAGAACTGGTTGTAAGTCACTTTTTTCAGTGCTGTTGTAACTTCAAATGGTTGCTAAATGAACAATTGCAAGTTGAGGACTACCTGTATTCTGCTGCTTTTGAGCATAAATTTTGTTTACTGTATGGAAAGCACTTTATGTGATTACTCATTTTTGTCCAAGAATTTGCTTTATGTGGAACACCCCCCCCCCCGCTTTTATACAATTTGGGCCACCATAGCCAATTTGCACCAAAGGTCTGGAAATGGGCCAGTCCTTCTACCAACCTCCCTTTTTATCCTCATGCTTACCATCCTGTTGTATTGCTGTTCCAGTAGTGTGTCCTATCTCTCACTTACCACCACCATATTTGCAAATGGTTACATTCAGACAATGGGGCATCAACACCTTGTTCAACCTCCTTACCCAACAAACAAACAAAGTGAAGTGTATTCTTTCACACCAAGCTGGTGATAGATCCTCAACCCCAGGACCGGCTTTTAACCTCGGCAAATTTCTGTATGCATCATAATGAAGAATGCTAATAAAAACTGTAGTGTTATGATGGATTCTATGATATTGTAACCACACATTTTAGAAATCTAGCTATAGAAAGGATGGAAAAAATGCTTTCCCTATACATAGAACACAAAACAGGGAAGGCATATATTTGACAGATATATTTATCAAAATATCTGAGTTACAGAATTTGTTAACACACCTACAAGCCTCTTTTTTCCACGTGAAGTCACCATGTGAATTTTTGAGGGAATAGAGTTCTAGCATAAAGCCAGAGAAGCCTGCATTCCCATCCCACTGATCTTAGCTAGTTAACTTATTAAAAACACAAGTCTGTTACAGTTCTATTGCTAGAGGAGAAAAATTACTGAAGAGGAGATAATTGGTGACTCAGATTCAGCATAACAGATATAGAGAAATTACTATGAGCCTCTACCATGCAATTGTCCTACCAAGATTTGGAGGGATCAGTGGAGGTCCTGAAAATATGAGTTCTGAAAAATAATGACTTATGATATGAAATCTAATCTCTCAGAGTGGCACTTTCTGCATACTACTCAATTATCAATGCGTTGTACCCAGGGCTTTTTTTGTCATAGAACGCTCAGAACGGAGTTCCGGCACCTTTTTGGGATGGAACCTTGTAGGGTAGGCAAGGTGGGTTGTATGACATGTGTGAGTTCTGGCACCTTTTTCTTTCCCCAAAAAAGCACTGCTTGTACCCATCAAGCTCTTTTTCTTTAGAGCAATGCTATGCTAACAACAGAAAAGGAGTAAGAAATTGTAAAGCAAAGATAAGGAAAAAAACCCACAGCAAAATCCACTTTAAAGCAACACCATTCAATATATCTCTTCATAATTTTCTGTCTTTGCACACCATTCTTGTTTCTGCTAAATCCATACATTCCCTTTTGTTCTTTAAAATCCTCACCTTCTCCGTTCTGAAGATCACATCTCCTTTACCCAACCACTGCTTTTTAAGTCGTCCTCTCTGAACGTACTATCAATCATATACATATTTTCCCTTTTAACACTCTTTCATACTTTCTGTACGAGAAAGGCATCTCAAAATGCTTCTCCATATACCCTTCTTTCTAAACTCTGTCTCTTCTTGTTTTACACAAGTCTGAAGTACCTCCTTGCCATACTCAGCTCTCATTTCCATATAGCATGGCAGCTATTCTCATAGCTATTTTCATTTTTTTAAATAACCGTCATTCTTTACAGCAGACCACTCATTACTTTGCATTTGCACATTTTCAAATCTCTCCATTCTTTTCCCTATATTTAATAAATATTACATCATATTTTGTCATTTATATGTGACTTGCAATCGTTTGCTCTATTTTCCTTGTGAAACCTGACTTCCTTGATTTTTGATACATTAATTTTCAGATCAGTACTCTGCATTGCATCATACCATCTATCTGACATTCATTACAGAACATTTGAGTTCTCAGCTACAATAGGGCATCATCTATGTACAAAGTATACACACCTTTACATTCCCAATGAACACATCAGTAGCATCATCACAAGCATTCCTTATACATTTATCCAAAAATCATTAAACAACCAAGAGTGTACCACAGATCTTTTTCTTGTTCCTTGCTCAACACTGAACCATTTGCTAAGCATTCCATATAATCTTATGCATGCGTCATTTTCATCCAATACCACTTTAATCTCATTCAGCAGCCAACTTTTATCTCTTCATTTGTGGAAAACAGGCCATAAGTCAAGCCCATTTATTTCATTATACATTTTCACTAAATTAACCAATAAATAAATATTATTACTTTCATATGTTTGTCAATGAGCAACTGAAGAGCAAAATTTGATCCATGTACTCATTGCCCACTGTAAAGCTGGGCTGCACTTCCTAGATTTGATTGCTGTTGTAACTTGTACTTTTCAAAGATAATTCTACTTAATACTTTCCCAGCTACATTTAACGAGGTAATCCCTGTCTAGTCTTGCAAAAACTTTTATTACTTTTCTCTATTACCAGTAATGGCCTTCTTTCAGTAGTCCAGCACAGATGCAGGCTTCATTAAACAAATTGGATAGCTGCTTCTTTAAAAAATTACATCCATTATTCTAATGTTATTTCATTTATAAGACTTTTCCTGCAGTTTTGCCATTTTTAACGTATCCACAGCATTTATGCCATCTTTTTCAACATACTTATGGATTATTTATAGCATTCTTTTCAACTGTACTCTTTAACATCATTATCATCACCAAACTAATCGCTAAAAACATTCTTTTCAGGACTGTCTCACTTCAATTTCATTCCAAATTATTTCATCATTTTTATTTTGAGTTCCATTCTTTCTGGTGAATGTTCCTTATTAATTCTTTTTTCACCCACATTTTTATTTTATAATTGTTCTGAATCTTCTCTTCCTCTTAACCTTAAGGTTGCTATCTTTGATTACGTTCTTTGCAATTATTTTCTCCTCTCTAGACACATTGTGTATTTGAAACAAATTATTTTCTCCTAAGCACACAGAGTAGTACACAGTAGTCCCCATTCTCATTCATTCTTCTATCTCTAAATGTTCCAATCAGTTTTTCTGACTTTTGTGATCTCAGTCCCGATCACGTCACCTAACAGAATATTTTTTCCACATTCATTCTGAACATAGAACATTTTTTCCTTGACGTTCATCTCTGATTGTTACATTATTTTTTGTACACCACCCAGATTCACATAGACTAGACTAGACTGGACTGGACTGTATTGGACTGGTCTGGACTAGACTAGACTAGACTAGAGCTAGAAGGGACTTTGGAGGTCTTATAGTCCAACCCCCTGCTCAGGCAGGAGAACCTATACCATCTCAGAAGTGTCCAGTCTCTTCTTAAAAACCTTCAGTGATGGAGCACCCATGATTTCTTGAAGGCAAGCTATTCCACTGGTTAATTGACTTCAGTGTCAAGAAGTTTCTCCTTAATTCCAGGTTGCTTTTCTCCTTCATCACTTTCCAACCATTATTTCTCATCCTTCCCTCTGGTGCTTTGGAGAATAATTTGCCCCCCTCTTCTTTGTGGCAGCCTCTCAAATACTGCAACAGTTCTATCATGTCGCCCCTATTTCTTCTTTTCTTTAGACTAGCCAAACCCAAGTCCTGCAGCTGTTCTTCATATGTTTTAGTCTCCAAGCCTTGGCTATATAAATATGATAAATAAAAACAAATAAGTAAATAATCACTCACTGAAGCACAGCATACAATTAGTCAGCAATCCATGAATTCTTACATTCATACACACCCTTAAAAGCCTTAATGACACCACTTTATACTTCCTGACATGTAGTTTAGCCCTTTCATTATAACTAATGCTATATCTTCACTTTCCACAGGTATTTATCCATTCCACATCACAAAGATCAGACCATATATGGTTAAATCTATTATATTCTTCCCCTTTCTATTTGTTTAGTAAAAAGACAATATATCACTCTTCATTCATTCATAAATTCATTCATAATAGTCTTTACCATTTGTTCTTCTTACAATCAAAGTCCAACATTCCACTTGCCAAGATTGTTACTATAAGTGTAAGGACTGAAGCTGTTGAAGCAAGAATATCTCATTCTCACAAGCCACTGTGTAAATAAGTAAAAGCAGACATTTTCAGGACTGATAAAAGAACTCTTCCTGATAAAAAAAAAGGAGGGTGAGGGAGGAAGAGACCCAAGGACTGGAACTAATGTATATTTTATATACAGTACATTATATAATGCCACAATCATAGTGATACACAGGGAATTGATTGATTGATCAAGTCATTTTGAAGCCTAGCTACCACATACCACATTAGGTTTTCTTTATGACTGTGGCACAGAAAGATAAATAGTCAACATCCAAAAACAATAATTAAAATCCAGAGAAAAACCAGCAATTTAAAAAATAAAGCAACAGACAAAAGGAATTTTCCCAACATTCCTAAACTCCTAGGATTTAAATCATAATTTTGAATTCAGCTAATGTTCATAAGTGAGAAAGAAACCGTTTCTCCAATAAAGCATTTTCTGATCAGGGCTCTTACTGGACTTGTTGCAACACTTGCTGTTGTGTTGTGGTGCAGTAAAATACCAAAATTTGCTTCTCACAGGCTCTCATTATATATTTTTACTTGTTCTCCCCTGCCCACTAATCCAGTTGGATCCCAATATCACATTCAGCAATAGCATGACCCTTCTCTTGATCTTTGTTTTTTTTCCAAGTCAAATCCACTGAGCCACCAGAGAGGAGCAACCAGGGCTTTTTTTTCCTCATAGAACGCCCAGAACGGAGTTCCGGCACCTTTTTTGGATGGAACCTTGTAGGGTAGGCAAGGCGGGTTGTATGACGTGTGAGTTCCGGCACCTTTTTCTTTTACAAAAAAAGCACTGGGAGTAACAGTCTGAAACTGAATTGATATACACATTACTATGTGACTAAAATGGGATTGGATGGCTTGGAGTTCAACTTTTAGTGAACTTGTTTGCTATAGTTCAGAAGGCATTAACAAAAGCAATGGTTTTAGAAGGAGAGAAGTTCAGACTGCGCATTAGGAGGAATTCTTGACTGTACATGGTGTTTGCCAATGGAACAATTTTCCATTTTAAGTGGGAAATTTTGCTGTGCTGAATATATTCGGACATGGTCTGGAGGGTCATCAGTGGCAGGTGATGCTGGTGGATCCTCCAATGAGTGGGAGGTTCAAAAAGATGACCTCTAAAATCCCTTCCAACTTCATGATTCTGTAGTTTTATGATACTCTATATAAATATATATAGTCCTCCATATACAGGTAGTCATTGACTTAGGACTACAATTGAGCCCGAACTTTCTGTTGTTAGGTGAGATATTTGTAAAAGTGAGTTTTGCCCCATTTTATGATCTTTCTTCCCATGGTTGTTAAGTGACTCACTGCAGTTGCTAAGTTAGTAATATGGTTGTAAGTGAATCAGGCTTCCCCATTGACTTTGCTTGTCAGAAGGTCCCAAAAGGTGATAACATGACCTTGGGACACAGCAACAGTCATAAATATGAGTCAGTTGCCAACTGTCTGAAGTTTGATCACATGGCCATGGAAATGCTGCAAAGGTCATAACTGTAAAAAAGTGCCCGTGTAACTTTGAACAGTCACTAAATGAACTGTTGTAAGTCAACGACTATGGACCCAGATTGTTGGGGGCAATAAGCTGACTTTGTAATAATGTCGCTGGGGGGGGGCAAAAGCCCTAATAAGCAGGCATATACATAGAATGAAGGCTATTGCTAAGCACATTGATTTGTGCTTTAGATTGTAAGCCGCCCTGAGTCTTCGGAGAAGGGCGGGATATAAATGGGATTAAAATAAATAATAATAAATAAATAAATAATAGAAGTAACTCTTTCTCATGCATATATTATATATGGTATTTATTTTGGAAAAAAAGCTGAGGTAGAAATTAATTTTTTTTCATACTAAATACCAAAGGAGGCTTATTGACAAATAAACACACAAAGACATAGACAACCACATACACATTCCTCAGGAATTTCAATTCTGGCATCCTAGACCAAGTCCATTTCCTGGGCCTAGTGGACTGGAATGAAAAATGGATTATTTTTCCTGAGTGGAGGTGGGGCTGGGAAAATGGAAAGCAGTGGTACTTCTGTGCAGGCATAAATCTTCCACTTCCCTCATAAACACATGGTCCCAATTATCCAAGCCAATGCTATCTTTGTACAGCTGCAGCAGTTTGAGATATTGTTTCTTTAAGCAATGTTTAAGTATTTTCCTTATATTTCTCCCCTGGGAAAAAAGTCTGGGTTGTAATTGGCTTTATGCAAACAAATATATATATAAAAATAATAGAATCCATGGGGAATCTCTTGGAATACATGGAAAGGGGTGGATTAGTCAGTGCACTCACTTGTGCAATAAAATGGTTGCTTTCAGGCAATAAGATAGAATATCAAGAACAGCAGTCACTGCTATACATTTCTAAGTATCAAAAGAAGCCCATTTTCAGTTTTAAATGGACTAAAAAGTTGGAGATATTGAGTCAGTGTGAAAGGAGACCCAGCCTTCTCATCTAGTCTTTGTGTCCCATTTCAACTTTCTCATGAGAGATGCAAATATAAGTAGTCTTCACTTAACTATTACTAGTTCAGCAAGAGTTCAAACTTATGACGGCACTAAACAGGGGTTACTTACAACTTGTTCTTGAAGTTCCATCTGTCATGTGATCACGATCCAGGTGCACCACACTTGGCTAGGTACCTCAGCATCCTGCAGTCATGTGACTGCTATGTGCAACTTTCATTGCCAACTTTCAACCAGAAAAGTCACTGAAGAAACTCCATTGTATGTACATTGAACTTACCACTCTATACTGCAGTAGTGAGGCTACACTTGGAGTATTGCATCCACTTCTGATTTTAAAAAAGATGCCGAGGCCCTAGAAAGAGTGTGGAGAAGAGCAACAAAGTTCACAAGAGGATGTGGAGGCTAAACTGTATAATGAACATATGTGATGTATGTTAAAAAAAAACCTAGGCATCAGATGATACCTATACTGAAAAAGGATGCCAACCTTGATCAATGGCAGAAGGGTATTAACAAATTTATCTGGGCGGGGAAAAAACCAAGAGTTAAATTCAAGATTTTACAGGATGCCAGGGAAAGAGGGGGATTCAAGGCGCCGAATTTGAAATTGTACTATGATGCGGCTGCTTTGACCTGGGTTAGTGATTGGCTTAATTTAACTAACAAGAGAATACTTCATCTTGAGGGATGGGATTTGGTATATGGATGGCATGCATACTTGCTTTATGATAAGAAGGTAGACAGGGCTTTTAAATCCCATATTCTTAGAAGTGCTTTACTGCATGTCTGGAAAAAGTACTATAATAAGTTAAATTATAAAATACCGATTTGGGGAATTCCTGGACACGCGATAGAGGGTGTATCTATGGGAGTGAGTATGGATATGGTTTCTTATAAGGAACTACTCAAATTGCAAGGGAATGATTGGCAACTTAAATCAGCAGAGGAGTTAAGACAAGAAAACATAAATTACTCTTGGTTTCAATATACCCAATTGAAAGCTAGGTGGAAGTCAGATCAAAAGGTTGGTATCACAATTACAGATCAAAATTTAGTAAAGCAAATTAGAGATTCAAAATGTGCACATATAAAGAGGATATATAATGCTTTAATTGAATTGGATTCGGAAACGGAATTGGTTAAAGATTGCATGGTAAAATGGGCACAAAATATTCAGGAACCAATCTCGTTGGACACCTGGGAGATAATTTGGGTTAGAAATGTTAAATTTACCCAGGCTCAAAATTTAAGAGAAAATTTTTACAAAATGTTTTATAGATGGCATCTGGATCCCAAGAAGTTGTCCAACATGTATCCTAATCTGCAGTCTCAGTGTTGGAGGTGTGGTAGCTTAGAAGCTACCTATTTCCACATGTGGTGGACTTGTAGAAACATAAAAGCCTTCTGGATTAAAATTTGGTGGAACATTCAAAAGATTTTTAAGAGGAAGATAAAGTTTTCCCCGCAATTGTTCTTACTGGGTATTGTTGTAAATTGTGATGTCAAAGAGACTAATCTGATGTTGAATATGATAACGGCAGCACGGTTACTGGTGGGACAATATTGGAAGAAGGACAATCTGCCCACGGTAGAAGAATGGGTGTTTAAAGTTTCTAATCTTGCAGAAATGTCCAAGATTTCTGCTTATTTAAAGGATCACTCACAGGAGAGATATATTTCAGTTTGGAGGAGATGGATAAATTATATTGAAAACAAATATGGGACCAAAAAGTTCCATTTAGCTTATGAGTAGAATTTAGTGGGATATTGTTATTGTTAGTAGTTATGCTAAGAGAGAGTTAAAGCGCAGTACGAATTTGGTTGATTGTATATTGTGTAAATTTTTATTTAGAATATGATTGTTGTAACTATAATCCTGTATTTAGCTCTGGGAAGTGGGGGGGGGGAAGTGGGGGGGTTGGGGTGGGAGGGATTTGGGGATATATTGTAAAATATTGTAAAACTCTTTAATAAAAAAAAAACCTAGGCAGAACTTCAATTATCATGGCCACCATTCTGATTTTTTTTAACCGCACCCTACGGACACCCCTGATATGGCCCACAGCCATCGTAAAATAGCTAAAATTGCATATTTTTTTACTTAGGCAATTTGTGTATTCTATGCAGTGTACATACTGAACATTTTTTAAAGTATGCACTTTTTTCCATGGGTAGACATTAAACAATAGATCATGAGGTCTTTGGAGCCAACCTAAGCTTGATGTAACTGTAAGGACTCGTGGGATTGGGTTGCGGGCTTGTAGGTGTAACTTTGACAGTTAAACACATCCGTGAACAAAGACAGACCTTCAGGCATGTGTTAACAATTGACAGTTCATGCCTGTACTTAAGTAGCCCTTGAGCTGCACTTCTAGGAACAGTCAGGGAGAGTGGCCAACCAGGACACTTCTAAACCTGAACACTGGTTTTGTTCTGAATTAAATCCATTTGCTATTAAGCCAAACATGAAAAAAGCGTATTTCCTCCCAGAACATTTTGTAGTACTGTTTAATATTCAATTCTGGGATGTTTCCACTCTATATATCAGTCTGGAGATAAAACTGCATAAAACTGCTGTTCTGGCCAGGGAACTATTCCACCAGGAATGCATTTGTCTTCTCCTCACAGCTAAAGCCGGTGAATATGACTCTGGAGTAAAGAGCAGCTGTTGCCAGAGCTGTAACTCTTTTGCCTCTTCAAGACTGTAAGATATTGCTACAGTATGTCTCCAACTAAGTGATGTCATTTAGAACAGGGGTCTTCAACCTTGGCAACTTTACGACTTGTGGACTTCAACTCCCAGAATTCCTCAGCCAGCCATGCCGGCTGAGTTGAAGTCCACAAGTCGTAAAGTTGCCAAGGTTGGAGGCCCCTGATTTAGAAGGAAGCAACTGGCAGAAATGGCCAGTGATGACAGTTTGTTGGGCAGAATCTGGAGGAAATGTAGGAGAGGCTTGTCTATTTTATTTGCCCTGCAGTAGAAGTTACAAGAAGTGGATGCTGGAAGAAAGTGGATTGTCTTGTCACTTCTGTTCAGTTGAGCGATCTCAGAGGTTTGTTGTTTGGGCAATGTAATACTGGTAGTCCTCAATTACAACCATAATTGACTGTGGAATTATGGTTGTAATTGGTTAAGTAGATGATTATTAAGTTTGTGATGATTATGATGGTTAAGTAGATCACCATATGACTGTGCCTGAATTTATTATCTTTTTGTAGCGGTCATTAAGCAAATGCTGCAGTAATTAAACAAATGCAATAGTAAATGCCAGAAACTGGCAAACAATGCCAAAATTGTGGTCATGTGACTGCAGGATGTTGCAAACAGCTGTAAATGCAAGCTGATTGCCAAGTTCCCAAAATAGAATCATGTGACCATGGGGGAAGGGTGTTTGCAGCCATTGGAACTCCAGAACAGGGTCGTAAGTACCATTTTGGAGGCCTGTCATAACTTCTAATGTTCTCTAAGCAACCATGTGTTAAGTGAGGACTACTAGTAAGGGAAGATTCTCAAACACATCACCTTCAGATCTCAAAGAAAAGATAGATATGAACATAAGAACAGATACATTGATTATGAATTTTGCAAAGAATCACTTGGATTGATTGCATTAAATCACTGAACAGTTTTATTTACTTCTTTAAGGTGGTACTTGGAAATACTTAATGGTGTTTCTACAATATTTCACCAGGATCGGTAGCAGAAAATCATTTCTAATCCCATATATTTACTTCCCCTGATTCATGACTGCACAGCTCTTACTTTGGAGGAGGGAATTATCCGCTTGATGAATGGCTCCGGTCCTCATGAAGGGCGAGTGGAAGTCTTTCATGATCGACAATGGGGAACTGTGTGTGACGATGGATGGGACAAGAAAGATGGGGATGTGGTGTGCCGGATGCTGGGTTTCCGAGGCATTGAAGAGATTTACAGAATGGCCGCATTTGGACAGGGTAAGAAAATAAATACATTCCTGAGATTAAATAAGTTACACTGATGGTAGAACACACCCCAGGAAACCGATCCAAAGAATTTAGTGTAAGGGTGTTAATGCAAATAAAACAAATACTATGTAGTGCCTTTATTGTAGGATGTTTTTCAAATTGGGCTCTGTGACAACTTGAATAGATTTTACCAGACTCAGAAGAGACTAAGAAAAAAAAATCTAATGAACTCAGCCATCTAATCCTGGCTCAGTGCTGTTTTTCGGAAGCACCCATAGCAGGTTTTCTAAGGTCCAATGGTAAGTCTTGTCAGCTGATGTTCAGAAGCCCCATTCCTCTTGGTCAGGGCTCCTGGAAATTTATAATTATTGTTCCTTCATGGTTAGGTTTTGCAGCCTGACGAGTTCCACACTTCCATTTATTTTTTTGGACAGGTTTTCCCGAGAATATGTTGCCTGCGACCTACCAGATAGGGTTGTTTGTTGGATAAATCCAGGATCATAAAAAGATGACGGTGATTTTACAGAAGTAGTTTTCTATTAACTTCGGGGATGTTTTCCAACGTCTCTGTCCCCGATAGTTCATAGAAGTCCTATCCAAGTACTAACTAGGTCCAATTCTGCTTAGATTTTTCAGCTCAGAGTTGTTTAGTTGTTGGCACCAAAACATAACTCTGCAAAATAATCTGAACACTTCAGAATGTGTAAGAAGCCAATTCAATATCCAATTAAAGGGAATTCATCAGGATTAGATGACTCATGGCTCAGAATGACTGAGTCCATTCAACATATTAAGCATATTGGGCTAATAAAACTAGACTGCTCTGAGCTGGACAAATCTGGAGGACCACCAGAGGACAGTAGAGAGGCAGAAAACTCAGTCCCTTGGTTGAAATCAACCGAGTCCCTGGGTTTTTCCATTCCATGATCTGCAACTTTAACAAAAAGCAGGAGCGATTGTAGCCTCTTTCTGCCTGCTTTATCAGGTAGACCATATAGGAAACATGACCAGATAAGCTAATTCTGTTTTATTGTAAAGCCACATTAACAGAATGTTGTAAGTCTGAGAGTACAGTTCCCCCACCATTTTCTTTATAGCCCAAGAAACTAGAGAGAGTCCCTTCTTGAACCTCTTGCCCTACGTACTATCCAGCTAACTGGCTATGCTCTCTCTTATCTGGCCATTCCCTATTCAGCATCTCTTCATCTCCCAACTTCAGTCCCAGGTACCATTATACTTCCCTACTGCCCGTTCCTTGC
Organism: Vipera berus; assembly: GCF_964194415.1. Lineage (NCBI taxonomy): Eukaryota > Metazoa > Chordata > Lepidosauria > Squamata > Viperidae > Vipera > Vipera berus. The sequence continues at coordinate 335,961,681 of NC_138202.1, read as the reverse complement.
CCTCATCTTCACAAAACCTCTCCACTATCAAATCTTGACTAGAAAAAAATCAGATGAGGGTTTTTTTTCAGTCCATACTTCATGGCAGCTAAGATTTTGAGTTAAGAGTTTTTGCATCTCTTTGTTACATTGTCTAGTGGGTGTCTAGATTTTTGCATCCCGAACATTTTTGTAGCCAATTGTGGGGTCAAAAGAATAAAAGAATAATAGTACAGAATGAAGGATGAGGCAAAGAAGGAAAAACTCCCATGCTACTATCACATCTCTTATTCAAGACCCGATTGACTTAGCAGCAATAACTGCAGCAACCTACACTTACAAGAAGAGCTCTTAGAGTTTCTGCTGGTTTTTTGGTGGATTGCCCTTAATTGCTGTCTACTTCTCTTCACTCTTCACTCGTCTCCTTCCTGACTGAAGAAATGGGAGGAGAATAAAGAGTATAAGAGTATAAGGAGTATAAGAGTATCTGACCTTGATGAATATAAATCACTGGGACCCAACAGATTACATCCCAGAGTTCTGAAGGAGCTGGCAGATGTTATCTCAGAACCACTGCACCATATCTTTCATAAATCCTGGAGCACCGGGGAAGTACTTGAAGATTGGAAAAGGGCTGATGTGGTTCCCAACTTCAAGAAAGGGGGGGGGGGAAACAGACCCAGGAAACTACAGACCAATCAGTTTAACATCAATACCTGGGAAGATCCTAGAAAAGATAAAGAACAGATCTGCAAACAACTAGAAGCAAACAAAGTTATAACTAGTAGCCAGCACGGGTTTGTTAAAAACAGATCATGCCAAACCAATTTTAATTCATTTTTTGATAAAGTGAATAAACTAGTAGAGCAGCGAAAGGCTGTGGACATAGTATACTTAGATTTCAGTAAGGCATTTTATAAAGTAGACCACAACCTACTCCTTGGTAAGGTAGAAAAAGGTGGAATAGACAACATCACTACCAGATGGATCTGTAGCTGGCTGGCAAACCGTACTCAATGAGTAGTCCTCAATGGCACTACATCCACATGGAGAGAAGTAAGCAATGGGGTACCACAAGGTTCCATCTTAGGCCCAGTACTCTTCAATATCTTCATCAACGACTTAGATGAGGGAATTGAAGGAGAACTCATCAAATTCGCAGATGACACCAAACTGGCAGGGGTAGCCAACACCCCAGAAGACAAACTCAGGATCCAAAAAGATCTTGACAATCTTGAATAATGGGCCCTATCCAACAAAATGAGTTTCAATGTGGAGAAAAGCAAAGTTTTACATTTAGGCAGGTAAAAGCAAAGGTACAAGTACAGAATGGGAAAGACGTGGCCTAAAAACAGTAACTGTGAGAGGGACCTTGGAGTCCTAGTGGACGATCAGTTGACTATGAGCCACCAGTGTGCAGCATAGCCAAAAAAGCTAACACAATCCTAGGTTGTATAAACAGAGGCAAAGAATCAAGATCATGCAAAGTATTAGTACCGCTTTATAAAACCCTAGTAAGACCACACCTGGAATACTGCAGCCAATTTTAATAATAATAATAATAATAATAATAATAATAATAATAATAATAATAAGAAGAAGAAGAAGAAGAAGAAGAAGAAGAAGAAGAAGAAGAAGTTGGAAGGGACCTTAGAGGTCATCTAGTCCAACCCCCTGCTCAGGCAGAAAACCCTATACCATTTCAGACAAGTGGCTGGCCAGTCTCTTCTTAAAAACTTCCAGTGTTGGAGCATTCACCACTTCTGGAGGCAGGTTGTTCCACTGGTTAATTGTTCTAACTATCAGGAAGTCTCTTCTTAGTTCTAGGTTGCTTCTCTCCTTGACTAGTTTCCATCCATTGCTTCTTGTCCTGCTTTCAGGTGCTTTGGAGAATAGCTTGACTCCCTATTCTTTGTGGCAGCCTCTGAGATATTGGAACACTGCTATCATGTTCACCATATCGCAAAAAAGATGTTGAGAGTTTGGAAAAAAATCAGAGAAGAACAACTAAGATGATTAAAGGCCTGGAGACTACAACACATGGAGAACGGTTGCAGGATTTGGGAATGGCCAGTCTAGAGAAAAGAAGGACTAGGACAGACATGATGGCAGTATTCCAGTATTTGAGGGGATGCCATGCAGAAGAGGGGATCAGTTATTCACCAAAACTCCAGAGGGCAAGACAAGAAGCAATCATTGGAAACTGATCAAAGAGAGAAGCAACCTGGAATTAAGGAGAAACTTCCTGACAGTGAGGACAATTAACCTGTGGAACAGCTTTCCTCCAGAAATCGTGGGCACTCCATCACTGGAGACTTTTAAGAAGAGGCTATACAGTCACTTGTCTGAGATGGTATAGGTCCTCCTGCTTGAGTAGGGGGATGAATTAGAAGACTTCCAAGGTCCCTTCCAGCTCTATTCTATTCTTCAAGATTACAGTATCATATATGGCCTACAAAGATCTCCTGACGAAAGAGATACAGGACACATTCACTCTGCTGCCTTCTAGCTGTCATTTGGTGTGCTCAGCTCAGTTCAGATGACAGGTTTGCTTTGGGGCCCAGAGAGCTTTAATTATTCCCTGCTATAAAAACGTTCAGTTAATAAAAGTTTCACTCCAAACCTGGCATGTTTAAGGCATTCACAAATTGCTTTATTTTTGTAAGTCAAGAAAAACAAGACACTTGAGATTGCAAGTCTATTGCACAATTCTAAACGTCAGCGTAGTGATGCTCCAATATTACTCATGTTTTTCTAAATACCCCAGGTTATGAGAAACAGGAACTGGGGAAAATTTTACAAGTTCCCAGATTTAGATGAAGGTCTCTCATAAATGTTTAGCTGCATAAAGAGGTTTTCCATGTGGTGCCTTTCTAGCTGATGGGCTGGCACTGCGCACGTGTTTGAGGGGATCGAGAGGCTACCCTGGCACTCTTTTGAGAGAGAGGGGCGCACAAGAGGTATTGGAGGGAAATTGTTTCACACAAAACCTACTGAGTAACACCAGAATAAATCCCATGTAACGGGAAAGGAGAGGTGTCCTGGTTGAATCCAAAGCGTAAAGCAATGTTAGCACCACTCCAGTGTTTTTTATTGCTTTTTTTTTAGAGGAGGAAAATGTTCTTATTCACATACTTCGATATTCTCACGACCAGCTTGTAGAAATATGTTTAGGGATGTGATCCATCTCCAGCCGTTTTACTGTTTTCAACCAGTATGTGTGCTTGCATAGGAAAGCAAATCGCTTTCCCCATGGCTGTGTTCACAAAATATGCTTAATCATGCCAGAGAAAGAGCTGGTGTATATATTTCTATGACCTACTAAGCTTGGTTCGTTTTAACTTTGCTTAGGTTTTATGTGGCTTAGCCTATTGTTTAAATCCAACCTCTTTAACTGGTTTATAGTTCAATGGATTATGCATGTCATGAAAATTAAATAGGTTGTTGATAATCAGAAAATGGATGGATGGATGGATAGATAGATAGATGATAGATATTCTGAATGCCAATACAGAGAAACCAGTTTTACTGCTAAGAAGTCTAAGAAGTAACGCCTAAATATAACTGAGGTACCTACAGTATGTACTCCCCTTGTTTAGTCTACTAAGGATGAATTATTAAGATTACAAGAAACCTATTGTTAGCTGTTGCTCGTAAACACAATTAATGTGTTTTTACATAATCTTGATTCCTTCCTGAGAGATACCTATGCTAATTTACTATAGCACAAAATAGCAACAATCATACAGCAACAACTTTCCTGCACTGAAGGCTAATTCTAGCATCTCATGGTGCAGAGTTTGGTCCAGAAACATCTGTTTATCTTTCAGGTAACTTAGAACAGAAAAGGGCTACAGGGGGAAGTACTGGCTGTCCTCCAGCTATGTTTGGGGAGATATTTCCCAAACTTATAAAATTCTGGTGGATAAGTTTCCTATTTTTCTGGTCACTTGGTTAGAAGGGGAGACTGGCAGAACTTTTCCTTGTTTTACCCAATTTCTCAGTCCATAATCTTGGCAAGTGGGTGCTTCAGAATTCTATGGGTTGCCCAAAATGGCACTGATTCACTCTATTTACATGGGATATTTCTCTTCCGATGGCATGTCAGGCAAAGATAATAGGCGAAGGCACCTGCCACATTACTTTCTCACAGCAGCTGAAACTATCAAAGTATTGATTTGAACACCAACTGGTACACCAGAACACCAATGTCTTTATGTATATAAGGAATCCATGTAAAGCTTAAGGTGTATCTCTCAGAGCAATCAGGCTTTATATGGCAAAAATTCTTTATTCTAAACCTGCCAAAATCTCAGTTTGCAGAATGTATTTCAAAATAGTCAACATTTTTTATTTTGCAGAACAAGGAGAGTTGTACAAGTTGAGCTTGGCTATGTTTAACTGTAGCAGGAAGCAAAGGGGAGAATACATACAATCTTACCAATTCTCTTACTCCCCCTCTATCTTGAGTGCTGGAGGTCTGGGTATAGTTCCTGCAGATAAAAGGGTCATGCGCAAGCAGGTCACAGTGCCACAGTATGATGGAATGTTGTTCAGATTCCCAGGAGCATGGGAATGCATTCCAGAAGAGCAAGAGGCAACACAGTTTAGATCATTTATGTGAGAGAAAGAGGGTGAAGATTGTTAGGCATATGGTGCTAGCCTACAATGTTGGGTTGAAAATATATTAACCATAATGCTATGGCTTTAAGAAGTTAATTGGCCAATGGGTGTGTAAGTGTTCTCATGGCCATAAGAGGAAGCTAGGAACGTAGCTTCTCTCTCTCTCTGAATTCACTGCTTTCTACTGTTACTGTTTTTGCTCTGCTGTTGGTTTACTACTGTTGTAAGCTGAACTGTGTATTGACCTCTGGACCGGTAAGAAGACTTTGTATTTTGGATTGCTACTTGGACTGTTTATTTTTGACTGTGCATTTTTGTTTTTACACCACCTCAAAAGTAAACTACTTTTTGCTTTTAGAACTCAGTGTATTTCTGTGTGTGATTTTTACTGCTCTCAGTGCCCTTCCTTGTCTGTGCAACTCTTTGGTAGCACAAGGAGACCTCTGCACAATAAATTCTTTAACACTGGTTATGGGCCCAGGCCTGTACTGAGAGTAAGTACACACAGTTTTCCTAGCTGAGTTTGTATTTGGTGTAAAATGGCACAGGAACTGTTGTCAGGCATCTCCTGGATAACCCGGTTGGATGGGACAAACTATGTTTCCTGGTCCACAAGATGCTGCTTGCTTTTGCGCAAGGAAGGACTATGGACTGTTGTAAATAACCCACCAGATACTACTGCTTGGGATCCAGATGATGAAGAGGATGCAAAGAAGTTAGACAACTTTAAACGTAGCAATGAGAAAGCTCTTTGCATTATTGGACTAACACTGAATGACCAGCAGCTTGTCCATATTCGTGGTGAGGAGTCTGCTGCTAGGTGTTGGGATGTTTTGCGAAGGCTTTATGTTCGTGACAGTGTGGGTGCACATATACACCTTACACGTAAGCTGTTTAGGGCTCGTCTGCAGAAGAATGGAGATATGCTGACCCATTTAAATTACATGAAGGCAACTTTTCAAGAGCTTCATGAAAAGGAGCTGATTTTTTCAGAGTTGCATCAGGTCTACATTATTCTGTCATCTTTGGATGAGAGTTATGATGGGTATGTTTCTTCTTTGGAAGTCCTGACCAGAGAGGAACTGACATTGACTAACATTACTGGGAGACTGCTGGAAGAGTCCAGAAGGAGGCGTGACAGAGACCAGCTGAGAGAGACACAGCCACAAGAGGAGCAGCCATTCTCCACTGCTTACAACGTCAAGAAATGTTATTCTTGTGGGGCTAGAGGGCATATAGCCAAATTCTGTAGAAAGGGTAAAAAACAGAATGTAAATAGCAGTGGGAAGGCTAAGAAGGGCATTGGTTTGGCTGTTTCAGGTGAACCAACATCCAGAAATAATGAATTGTGGGTTGTTGATAGTGGGGCTTCACAATGCATTACTAAAGTGAAAAAGAGGTTTGTTAATATGAAAAACAGCAACCAATATGTTTCACTAGCAAACGGTTGGAGGATGAAGGCCTCTGGTGAAGGTAATTCCTATTGTCCATGCATTAATGAACAGTTACCTATGTTATATATACCTAAGCTAAGATTCAACCTGTTATCTGTAAGGGAATTGGTTAAAGTTGGGTTTGTGGTAACATTCAGAGGGGAGCAATGCACTATTGAGAGGAATGGAACCTGTGTAACTGCTAATTTGAAAAATGGTTTATTCGTTCTCACAAGTAACCAGGTTAGTACAGTTAAAGCTAACTCGATATGTGAGAACAAGAAGCCACATGATGAATGTATACATTTATTGCATAGGCGGTTAGGGCATGTAAACTTTAACTCACTACGTAAAACAGTGGAATTAGTAGAGGGAGTTAAACTGAAGCCATGTAGTAAGTATTTGAATTGCAATGCCTGTAATCAGGAAAAGAGTAAGGCAACTCCTGCACACAGGATAAACAGCTTCAAAACAACTGTTCCTTTGGAAGTTGTGTTTGCTGAGTTAATTGGACCCATGAAACAAAGTTTAGGAGGGTCATGTTATATTTTAAGTATCCTTGACCACTACTCTCGTTATGGATTTTGTTATCTGCTTAAGTCAAAGGCAGATACTTTCCAACAATTTGCAAACTGGCTGAAGTTCGTGGAGAGAAAAACAAAGAGAAAGGTACAGTGCATAATTACTGATAATGGTACTGAATTTACAAATAAGCGTTTTGTTGATATGCTACAATCAGCTGGCATTGAGCATAAACATTCAGCCCCTTATAGGCCTCAACATAATGCTTTTGTTGAGAGACGTGGGCAAACGTTACAAGCCATGATGAGAACCATGTTAAGAGATTCTGGCTTAACAGATAGACTGTGGGGGGAGGCAGCAAAATGTGCAAACCATGTTCTGAATATAGTTGTTAATACTTCTACTGGTAAAATACCATATACTATATGGCATGGTAGAAGACCAAACCTTGATTACCTGCACACGTTTGGCACCCCAGCTTGGGTCCACATTCCTGCACAACTCAGGAGTAAAGGCCAACATAGGGCTAGGCAATTATACTTCGTAGGTTACGAAGCTAACCACAGATCCTATCGTTTCTGGGAACGAGGCACAACTAATGTATATAACAGTGCTAGTGCAAAATTCCTTGAGCACGTTGGTTGGGATAGGTTAGAGCAAGAAACTGTTAATACTGATCCTCTAGTGTTTGAGGACTCCTCTGATAACGTAACTAGTAATGATAATGCATCTCCTGTAAATATAAAAGATGAAGAGGAGATAGGGGAGATAATAGATGAATCAGAGGAAGGAAAGGAGTCAGAAACTCAAAACCCTGTAATTCCTTGGCGTTCAACGCGCATCAGACATCCACCTGATCGCTATGAAGCCAGTGTAATATGTCAAGTTAGTTCAGTACCTTCTAACTATGATGAGATCAGGATGTATCCTGAAAAAGAACAGGCATCATGGAAAGCTGCAATGAACAGGGAGTTGAAGTCTTTGCAGAATCTTAAGGTTTATCAGAAAGCAAAACTGCCACCTGGTGAGCAAGCTATAGGTTGTAAATGGATATATAAAATAAAGAAGGGTGTAGATGGAACTATAACCCATAAGGCACGTTTGGTTGCACAAGGTTTTGCCCAAACTACTGAGGATTATGACGAAGTGTTTGCACCCAGTCTAAGGGCAACTACTTTAAGAGCAGCTTTAGTATGGGCGGCTAAAAACCAATATATGGTTAATCATGTAGATGTTGAAACTGCATATCTACATGCTCCATTGCAACATACTATTTATTTAAGAATACCACCAGGATTGACCAGTGATAGAGACCATGATTGTTGGGAGTTAAAGAAAAGCCTCTATGGATTGAAATAATCAGGCTATGAGTGGAACAAATGTTTAGTTAATGAGTTAAGTGCAATAGGTTTTGTAGCCAGTAATGCTGATCCTTGTTTGTTTAGAAGGGAACACAACGGAGCATTATCTTTTCTCTTATTATTCACAGATGATATTGCAATAATAACAAAAACTGAGTTAGAAGCACAAACTATCATTTCAAGATTGCAAACTGAATTCACAATTAGAAATCTTGGGGAAATAAGCCACTATTTGGGGTTAGATATTGTGAAAACAAATAGGGGTTTTAAGGTGTCACAAGCCAGTAAAATATCTCAGTTATTAAAGAGATACAATATGGAAATGTGTAAACCAGCAAAAACTCCGATGGCTATGGATATTAAGGACACTAATGTTGAGAGTCCTGTATTTGATAAGACTATGTACCAATCTTTGATAGGAAGTCTTATGTATCTGAGTAATTGGACTAGACCTGATATTTCTTACTGTATAAACCAATTAGCTAGGTACAACAATAATCCAACTGTTAGACACTGGCAATCAGCTAAACGAGTATTAAGATATCTGAAGCAGACTATTCACTACTCGTTATATTTAGAGCCAAATCGTGAGTTAATCCTTACTGCATATGCAGATGCGAGTTTTGCCTCTGATTCAAACAGTCGTAAATCTACCTCAGGGTTGGCTGTAATGTTGGGTGATTCTTTGATTGGATGGAAGTCTATTAGACAAAAACACATAAGCTTATCTACAATGGAGGCTGAATTTTCATGTTTATCAGTGTTATGTACAGAACTGCTAGTGTACAAACAATTATTGTTAGATATGGGTTTAAATGTAAATGATCCATTCATTGTGTATGAGGACAATCAAGCTGCAATAAAGATGGCTAATAATGCTGCAGTAAGAACAAGATCTAAACATACTGATCTTCGTTATTTAAATGTCAGACAATGTGTCAAAGATAAATTAATACAGTTAGAGTATTGTCCATCTGATGTAAATATTGCAGACCATTTTACGAAGGTACAAAGTGCTGTGAAACACAATGCTAATTGTGAAAGAATGTGCATAAGATTGTAAGAGTTATATATTATTCTACCCAAAGGGGAGAATGTTAGGCATATGGTGCTAGCCTACAATGTTGGGTTGAAAATATATTAACCATAATGCTATGGCTTTAAGAAGTTAATTGGCCAATGGGTGTGTAAGTGTTCTCATGGCCATAAGAGGAAGCTAGGAACGTAGCTTCTCTCTCTCTCTGAATTCACTGCTTTCTACTGTTACTGTTTTTGCTCTGCTGTTGGTTTACTACTGTTGTAAGCTGAACTGTGTATTGACCTCTGGACCGGTAAGAAGACTTTGTATTTTGGATTGCTACTTGGACTGTTTATTTTTGACTGTGCATTTTTGTTTTTACACCACCTCAAAAGTAAACTACTTTTTGCTTTTAGAACTCAGTGTATTTCTGTGTGTGATTTTTACTGCTCTCAGTGCCCTTCCTTGTCTGTGCAACTCTTTGGTAGCACAAGGAGACCTCTGCACAATAAATTCTTTAACAAAGATGGCTTCTCCCCAATAGTTACCAGAGTATATGTTTTATGGTGCAAGGTCTGCTTTAGTTTTGGCTAGATATCTGTCTGTAGGCAAGGAACCTGCTTAGAAGAATCTCAACAGGTATTTCTTGTTTTTTTAGAACCTGGCATAGTTTGTTCTTGGATGAGGAGGTGCCTGGAAACTGGACAGGCAGAGAAGGAAACCCCTCTTTCCCAGGGATAAATTTTTAACTGAATGGCTGCATTTTTTACCTTCATTTTGTTGTTGTTGTTAGCTGCGAAGTCGTGTCTGACCCATCGCGACCCTATGGACAACGTTCCTCCAGGCCTTCCTGTCCTCTACCATCTTCTGGAGTCCATTTAAGCTCACGCCTACTGCTTCAGTGACTTCATCCAGCCACCTCATTCTCTGTCGTCCCCTTCTTCTCTTGCCCTCAACCTTTCCCAGCATTAGGCTCTTCTCCAGTGAGTCCTTCCTTCTCATTAGGTGGCCAAAGTATTTGAGTTTCAGCTTCAGGATCTGGCCTTCTAAAGAGCAGTCAGGGTTGATCTCCTCTAGGACTGACCGGTTTGATCACCTTGCAGTCCAAGGGACTTGCAGGAATCTTCTCCAGCACCACTGTCCAAATAGTTTTAAGATCTGCAGTTACAGCTTGCAAACTCAAAGTAGGAATGATCAAGGAAATGGTTTTCATTTTACTAAAAGCAGCAAAATGCAGATCTGAGTATATGTTGAAGTTAATTTTGCATAAAATTGCATGGCTGAGTTAGCCATCTGAGCAAAATAAATAAACAGGGAATAGGATAGGATATAAAACTACTCAAAGCTGAGCTAACAGTGCTTCAAAGAAATAAAGGATATCCCCATGACTAACTAATATTCTCCACCAACTTTTACCTTGGTGTTTCCAATATTCCCATGGTATTTTAGATTTTGGAATTTAATTCTTAGGTACAGTTGCATATAGGTTTTCTCTAGATTCTTGTTTCCTGCAGGAGCTTCCAGCCAATACTCACTGGGAACAAAGACATCATAAGAGGGGAGCCATTTTGCTCTATGGCTGCCCAAAATCAGGAGGAATCTGAGAACAGCTTTTTAGAGTAAGACATTTAATTAACAAGCATAAGTTTTTTTAATGAGCTGTACTTCTCTTCATTGGATGCATGAAGTGGTTAAACCTACACCTCTTCCTCGCTGAGATTCTGTATCAGTGTAGCTGTTCTCCTTCTAAAGAAGGGAACTTTGGTTCATGAAGCTTATGCCTTTGAACAAAATGTGTTAGTTTGAAAAGCTGCTCTCAGACTCTTTCTGATGGGGGAATTAGGAAACTCTTCATTTGTTTTCCCTTGAATCTACTCATCCTGCCCATCTTTCATTGGAAAGCACACTGGCTGTATCTTGACAGTCCTGAAATATTCCCTCAACTGCCCACTCAAAACAAAGAATCCCATTAATCCTCTGTAGTAAACATGGCTTTTCTACCAATGGTAATCTGTCATATCAGGCAGCATGATACATGCTGGATAAATAATTGTGCCTGGTCCAGCTGTAGTTCCAAACTTTGCTGGGTGTTCCTGTGGTTGTTACATACAATCTTTCCAGCTCTACCCTCCTTTGATGCTTGAAAACTTGTTCCCTTTGGACCACCAAAGCCAAACTGTGCTTTTTCTGGCTGGGATTTATTCTTGTTATCCACTTTCTCCAGAGAGCTTTTTACAGAGCCCTGAACTGTATGTAGAATCTCCTTTATAGTTAGTGAGTCAGAGGCTGGAAAAGGGAGAGTCCTGACTCATGTCTTCCAGGGAATTGGAAAGACTAGCATTGGCCTGGGATAAGATCTTTCTGTTAGGCTATGAGGCGGTCCTATCCTAAAAAACCTTGTGGGACATTCAGAGATGACTTTTAGCATCCCAGTAACAGATCTCTGAACATCTTCTGTGGTTTGGCCTTGGTCCTATTTATGCAGCAAAATGACACAAGTCAAAGCAGTTTGGACATGAAGGATCTGCTGGAAACCAGTTGGTGAGGCAATGGAGCATTTTGCTTAAAATTATCTCAGAAAAACTCACATTTATTCATTTTTAGAAATGGTTATTGAAGATACCCATTTTAATTTTTAGAACTGCAAGACAGAAAGCAACTTTCACAGTATTTATATACATTATTTATCTATGCAACCTTGCAGTGCTGCCCACAGAGTGGGATTGTGCTTTTAGATTCACCCCTGCCATGGCTCATCTATTATTTTATATTAATGTACTGGAAGAGCTTGAAAGGATTGACCAGTGATAACACCACTGCCTAGGGAACACCCAGTTGGGGGCCTCCTATCATGTCCCCATTGCTTTCAAAGTGGTGCCTATTTATCTACTCGCAGTTGATTAAGTTGCTATTATTTATATGATGGCAGCCTTAAAAATGCTTCCAAATGTTATCATTGGGTTGGACGAATTTATAGACTTGTGCATCTTGAGTATAGGTCATTACATTACTTATATGTCCAAGCTCTTGGGTTACATAGAACAGTATGTTGACCTGTAAATCTCTAGATTAGATACAAAGCTTGCATAGAATGGTGTAAGCTTGACTCTCAACAGAATGAATGATGGGTGGCTGGAGAATTTGGGGAATTGAAGTCCACATGTCTTAAAGTTGCCTAGGTTGAGAAACACAGATTTAGATTTTGCAAAGTGTGAATGTTCTCATAGCTATTGCAATTTGATGCAAAAATGAAAGATTATTAACCATTGCAACCTAATGATTCTATTCAATTCTTCTCCCAGGGAAAGGACGGATTTGGATGGATGATGTGGCCTGCAAGGGAACAGAAGATAGTCTTCTCCAATGTAGCTTTTCCAGCTGGGGAAAAACAAACTGTGGGCATGCTGAGGATGCTGGAGTGAAGTGCTTTAGGCAGTGATAGGACAAATTTTACAACCAGAGAGTGAACAAAGGACTTACTGGAGAAGAAACTATGAGACCTCAGAGGTTGTTAGAATAGCAGAGATACTGTGCTTTCTTATTGCCAATGCTATCAAAAAGGAACGGCCCAACTTCTGCCTTTATATGACTCAGGTGCTACAGTAGAAACTACTGTAATTCTTCTATCCAGCCTGTAATGCTACCGGGGGAGGTGCCATTTCATCCTTCATCCTTATATCCTCCACTTTTCCTAATGTATACAACAAAGTTACAAGAAGCCAAGCCATTTAAGGCTTCCATTCATTACATAGAATTTGAATAACAAAGGTTGATGAACATATTATTGCAAGCTATGTGTGACGCAGCCATCAAACCGGCAGGACAGCTCCGGAGCTGAAGATACGCTATACAGGGAGAAGCTGAGCAGCTACAGACATAATAACCTGTTTGCTTAGCAAGCTGATGATTATTGCATTCTGAATAATAAAAATATTTGAGATGTTCTGTATTTCTCTTTGTTGCACAAGAAAAAAGGTTCTTCCTTTTACAAAGCTATATAGGATAGGAGGCGGCCTACATATGAAAGAGTATAGTATTTAGCATAACAATAAGAGCTGTACTATAATTATAAAAGATAGGGATAGAGCCCTTGGTGTTTATGTACATGCTGAAATGTACAGTTCTTTTGTCAGGGAAAAAGATGATAGTTCATGCAGATAGAACATATATTTGTGGTACAGTGGCAGTATAAATGAGCTCCAAACTGTCAGTGGCCAGTGGAAATGGGCCCCCAGAAGTCATTTTCCATAGATTGCAGAATTATACAGAACCTAGAACAGGGAAAAACCTAACATTTAATAACAAACTCTCTCTCATGCACTTGAACACCCACTTTTAAAACAACAACAATCACATGTATTCAAGTAATCTCAGTGTGGATTCATCACTGATTCCTCAGGCACATTTTCATACAGCCCTTCTTTCCAAATCTTTCAGAATAGGTTATAAAGCAGAAAGTGGTAATAGATGACTTGAAATTTTGAAACAGAAAAGCCTATTCAACCCTTGCAAAATATTTGCAAAAGTCAGTCTTAGACATGCGTAACTAAGAGAGTTATTCTACTGTTACAGAATATACAGAGTTATTCTACTCTTCCTTTCTTAAAATGTTGAAGCTTAGATGTTTTAAACTCTGTTATTTTGTTCAAGATCTAGTTATACTACAAAAACTGTATCTGCTGCCAACAGTGCACTCTACAGCTTGGTGGCTTGAAGACGTGTAGATGTGATGTGCAGACTAGCATGGCTGGTGGGGAATTCTGGGAATTCAAGTCAACCTTCCAGCTTAAAAAACACTCTTGTGTAGAAACTCAGCAGCATGGTGACTTAGGCCTCACTCTAGTATCACTATCTGATACAAAATTATGGACAGAAGTTTATTAAACGAACTGGTTAACTCAATAAATAAAGTATTTCTTTTCAAACTGAAGAAGATTGTTTTAAAAATATAATTTTGGAGGTAATGGTGTGTTGCATTTCTAGAAACAGTTGTAGTTTGCATGACCCCTTTCTATCACTGGACTCTGAAACCTATTTTTGTCAGCTATCTGCTCTGAGTTTCAAGATTTTTCCCAATGGAGAGTTCCATAATCTGGAAGTTTGCGGTTTTCCTTAACCATTAGTTGTGTTCCATTTGGTCACCAGCTCTGATCTTCTTCCAAATTATTTCTGTTTTTCTCAAGTTGATTTTTTCTTGCAACATTTTAAGAAAACACTTTAAAGCTGAGTGATATGCAGAGACCATATCCCTAACCTTTCTATAGAACAACCAAGATGTCCAGTGCAAAGAAAGTGAATTGAGTTTGTACAGGAAAAGAAGCAGGAGAAGAGACACTTCAGTGCACCAGTTCCTCCTCCTCCTCCACTTCTTGGTAGTCATTTGCTAGTGATTGAACTTCTAAGGCCTAATTCTGCTTTCAAAATATTTTCCTCCTGAACATTCCCACCTGCCACACATTCACTAAATTAAAAAGGTTTCAAGATGTAAATCTTCATTTTCTGCTCCTTCAGATCTGGAGGCAGAAACCTTAACTGAATCAATTGTTGCAGGTGTTGGCACAAACAAACTGCATCATCAACCCATCCCCTGAAGCACAAACTAAGAATTGAGCTGGTTTTTCAAGATAACTGGTCTTGATTAGAGAAGGGGACTGAGCGGTCTTTGGCTGGAAGTTGTAGCCTTTTGTTAAGATAAACAACTGATGCATTCATGAAATGCAGAGCAAAACAAGGGCCTTGGGTTTTATAAACATTTTTGCAACCTTTGTCCCCCAGGGAGGCTAAAAGTTTGGGAATATTCACAGGGTAAGTTTTGCATTTTTAAAAATGTTTTGTGTTACAATACAGAATTGTGGATTTCTACAGTCTCGATGTTTGTTTCAGACTATAGCAGTTTGGAACAGTTTTCCTACGTGTCTTTAAACCCTGAATTGTTTTTAAAATTATTTACATTATTCTTTTAAAAAAAATAATGAACATGAGCTAGTGATGTATCAAGTCATTCCATGTAGGCTACTGAAATCCACCCCAGTTGGGTGGCCAATACATTTAAATAAATAACAACATAATACATATTTATAAAACCATTACATACAGATATGGGGAGGGAGGATGACTACTTGATCTCTATATGTTCATTATAAAATCTGAAAAATAGAAGCACTGATGCAAACTGTGGGAAGTGGGGAAAGGCTACAGGCTAAAATTATAAAAATCACATGGCTGGACGGGACCATGAAGGTAGGTATTCTAGTCCAACCTCCTTCCCAAGCAGGAGTCCTTATAGCATCCTGGACAAATGATTGTTAAATCGTTTCTTGAACACCTCCAGCAATGGAGCACCCACAACTCTGGGAGGCAAGCTATTCCACTGCTTAATTGTTCTGTCAGGAAATTCCTCCTTATTTCCAGGTTGCATCTCCCTCTGACAAGCTCCACCATTGCTTCTTGTTCTGCCCTCAGGTGCTTTGGAGAATAAATCGACACTCTCTTCCCTGTGACTGCCCTTCAAGTATTGGAAGACTGCTATCAGGTGTCCCCTAAACCTTGTCCTAAATATACCTATGAAATGAATCAGTTGTTCATGGTTCAGACAAAATTTTTTATTCTGCACGCTTCCTCAAATGACATTAACTATCAAGCCACCCCACCCAGCCCTCCTTTATCGGGTGCTACTCAGAGTCTCTGGTTCAGAGTGGATGAGATCACTTTGTGTCTCATAATCACTGTGGCGCTCATGTTGGCCATGATGATGGTGGTGGTGGTGATGATGATGACACCGACATTCCCCATGACTCCGATGGCTTCGAGGATACTTCTCCTTGTTGTTCCGGCGAGCTCTGCCATCAGTGAAGGCAGCCACTTGAACGGCCTCTGCTACTGCCATGGCTTTCCGAGCTTGGGCACAATCATATTCTGCTTCTGCAGCTTGCTGGTAGGCCAAACTGGCAACTTTGGAGACATAGGACAGTAGGTTGTCCTCCCGAGCTTGAGCTGCTTCCGCTGATTCTTTAGCTTCTTCAGCTATCTTCTGAGCTTCTAAGGTTTCTTTCTTAGCCTCTGCAGCCTCTATTTTAGCATGGGCTACATCCATCTTGGCCTGGATGGTTTCAGTAAGAGCCTTAGTAGTTTCTTTCCTGGATTCAGGGTCCTTAAATTTCTGAGAAGCAACATAAGAGCAAACAACTCAGGAGATGATACTTTGTTCACAAATTCTTCATCCCTCTTATTCCTGCAGAAACAGCTCCCATTACAACTAAGTGTGATGCTTTCTTCCCTTTCATGTCTAAAATAAATTTATTAAGCAAATAGCAATAGCACTTAAACTTATATGTCTCATCATAGTGCTTTACCACACTCTCTAAGTGGTTTATAAAGTCAGCATATTACCCCCAACAATCTGGGTTCTTGTTAGGCTGAGTCAACCTTGAGCTGGTCAGGATCAAACTCCTGACAGTGGGCAGGACTGCATTCTAACCATTATACCAACCCAGCTGATATGGGGAGTTTATGCTGGGCACTTTCCATGCAGGCAAGAAACACTTAGCTTTATGGCAGACATTTATGTCCTCATAACCATGCTGAATCCACTTGATCATCACCATTTGACTACCCAATATTTCACCTAGGTTTGGGCTAAATACTTTAATTATTGACTGAAATTTATGGGGGATTAAAAAAATCCTCCAAAATCAAGGTTCCTGTTAGATTGGGGGTAATCCAATAATTGCTTTGGAGAGAGAGAGGAATTTGAGGAGTGGATTCTTTTTAAATTATGAACTTTCTGGTCAAAAGCTGCACCATCCATTTTACACCTCCCCAAATCTGATACAAAGTGGTGTACCTGCCAGGCACTGATTTTTTTTGTCTATTATATTTTGTTTCATATCATTTCTTTGATGCTGATGAGGAGACGATCCCCTGGTATGTTAACTGTGCTTAAACTGAGCATCAAAACAAGGGACTTGGGGGAGTAACTGCAAATACCACTAAGCAGTATGGAATACAATAGGGAAGTGATGAAAAATGGACCCTGGGATTCAGAAAAAAACTAATAGTACCATGTGGTATGAGAACTAAAAAATGGGAAAGGTTAGCTGGAGGAAAGTGGGACTTTCTGTAATTTCTTCTCTCCTTGGGCTAGAATATGTGTATCTGCATGTGTCTGTATACAGTATGTCCCTCTGGGTCTTTCTATAGTACTAAATCCTTCCTTCTGTTGAGCCTGCAAGCCTTCCTCCACTGAGAGCATATTCCCCAGCCCAGCCCTCATTGTTCTTCCAGAATACACTCAATCCACTGAGATCAAGGCTGGGATATTTGAAGGAATCACCTAACACTCCTCAAAAGGAAAGGACAAGAGAAATGTGTTTGTGATGCAAAATCCAAGCAAGCAAGCAAACAAACAAACAAAAAATTCTGCATTTGCAAAAGAGGAGGGAAGGAGGCTGATGTGTGTGCCAGACAGCAAAACTACGATTTCTTTGCATGAAATAGCTCTCAATGTTTATGCTCCATTGGGGTGTATAATACGCTCTGGGGCAAAGAAAGAGAGTTTGGAGCTGTTAAGTGGGAGACAAAGAAAGTTTGATTTATGTGAGCCACATCACTTACTGAAGCAGAAAACCTGGATGCAATTAATGGTTTAGAGCAGAGGTCCCCAACCTTTGGGGCACTAGGGACTGGTTTCGTGGAGAGACGTTTTTCCACTGCCTGGAGGGTGTGTGGTTTTGTGTGCTGCCTGCACCCCGTGGATGGGGCTTTGCTTGTTTGTGTGGCCTGGTTGCTGGCATGCTGCGGCCTGGTACTGGTCCATGGACCAAGGATTGGGAACCCCTGGTTTAGAGCATGGGTGAGGAACTATGTTTTTTTTTAATGATTTGTGAAGTTCAACTCCCAGAATTCCTGAGGCAGCCATTCTGGAAGTTGAAATTGAAGTCCATAAGTCATAAAGGGGCCATACTTCCCCATCTCTGATTTAGAGCATCTGTCTTGGAATCAGATCCTTTCAGGAACAATATAGATGGGGTTAATGGTATAACTGTGTCATCCCTGGATTCTCCCAATATATTTTACAAACGTGAGGCATAAATGAACACGACAAGGAATAAATTCAAGACATATGGGCATCTTGATTCAAAAAGCTCACCAGTTGTTCTCGTGCTTCCTTGAGAAATGCAATTTCAGTCAAGAGAGTCCCAATTTCAGAGACAAGTTTATCCTTGGACCTTAAAAAAAGAGAGAGAAGGGAAAAAGAATACTTGATGTCTGCTGTTTCTCAGAGATTCACCTCTTCAGTTGTAGATTTGCTACTGACACTGACCTCTTGCAGTCATCCACATTGTTATCTTTTTCTGGAAAGGAAAAAAGCTCCATCAATCAAAACTCATGGCTTTGTATAAACTGCATCGCTTTTGAGTTTTCATCAAAGGAAATGAAAAAGAAGATATTGGATTTCCCTAAATCAGATTTTTTCCAGTTTTTTTGGGTGGGGTTGGGGGAAAAAAGTATATTTTCATAAATTGGCTCTCCTAAAAGGTAAAGCCAAACACAAACACCAGTTCACCTGAAGCAGACTGCAAGACCACACCCTGCCACCTTATTGGGCATCTCTGTGATATTCACTACCAATCCTGTCTTACCTTTTTTTTATTTTTGGTGAAGGCATCTGTTTCATAACAGCAGCACTAGGTTGCATCAACCTAGTCATTTTTATTTTCAAAAAAAGTAGTGATTCTTAGTTCTCATTTTAAGTTGTGGAAATAAAATTGATTGTGGAGAGGGTGATGTTTTGCAGCATGCCAGATTCTTTTCTAATATTTTTCTTTGCAAGCAAAATGATACTTTAAAATAATAATAAAAAATAGAATGTGGAAAAACTTGTGGAAGGCCAAAGTGGGAGTGTGAGGAGTTCACAAGCATATTGTTGGCAACAGTTGCCACACTGAAGATCCCAACAAGAAGTGGACAATTACTAAATAATAATATAATGAAGGGTCAATCTGGTTTGTCCAATATCCATGAATTTATGTCTAAATATGTGGCTCACTAATGCTTGGAACTAATTTCCAAGTTGTCCAGTGTAGTCATTTACTTGAAATACAATAAAACAGCATGTAAAACATTTAGCTGATTATAGGGGTTGGCTGTATTACGAACTCTTGAAAAGAAGAGGTGCTTTTTGTTCATGGAATCAAATTAGAGAAAAGCTTTACCCTTATTCTGCTGCTTCAGGAAGGCGACCTATAAAAGACACACAGAAGTTTCATTCATATGGCTTTTCCTGTTACACTTGACGTTGCCATCTCTGACAATAGACCAACTAGTAATATACAACCTAACCAATCACTCCACTCAATTTGGATCTTGACTTGCCAAACTGACAGAATAAAATAAATAAAAACAATTCATTCAATAATCCTACTTATTGTCTCTCATATATATGGAGGCATGGATGTATGAATGCATGTATGTAGTATGCATGTATGTGTGTGTATATGTATGTAATATTACAATTATATCCTGCTTTTTCTGTAGGGACTCGAAAGTAATGTACATAGAATTTCCCCTCATTATCTTTATACAGTCCTTTGAGCTAAGATCCTAGGAGAGTGGGTTGTTTCCTCCTTCTCTTCTTTTTCTTCCTCCCCCTGCTCTTTCTCTTCCTGCTTGTCCTCTTCCTCCTCCTCCTTTGACAAAAGCTCTGCTAGCTTTCTCTTCTAACCCAAGTCAAAGGAATAATGATACTGTAATGTATTGGGCCTTGTTTAACTTGAGTGTACCATGTGGGTTTGAATGCTGGAAGATTGCTTAAGCAAGGAGCTGGCTAACAGCCGCCAGCTTCTCAGACAGTCTGTCTCCAGGACTGCCATTGGTTGGCTCTAGGGTGGCAATAGGTTGCTTTAAACCTATTGGCTGCTGCCTAGAGGCCAGAGTATAAATAGCTACCTTGCAGCCCTGTTTCTCAGTTCAGTTTCTGCACTTCAATAAAAGCATTTTCCTGTCTGAACTCACTCGCCTCGTCTCTTGCTTCAAGAAAAAAAACCAGTACACAACAGATACATCTCCCTCCCTCCCTTTCTTTTTTATTTTTGCCCTGTGGTAGACCTTTCAGATAAGTCTGAAGTATCAGGAGGAGTCAATTTGAAGGGTATAACACATGCCTTCAAAGACTCACCTACCGAAAGGGAAGCAACTGCTGTTTATTTTCACAGCATAGGTGGCAAATGTAAAGAAGCAGTGGTTGTAGTAAATATAGTTTGGACAGAAAGTCAAGCCATCGTCATGATCAGAATAGAAGAAAGGTTTGAGATACACAAAGGAAATTAGCTTATTTCCAGAAAGGAAGTTAGTGTCATTTCCAACCAATTTCAGTGTAAGAAACAAGAGTTTAAGGAGGAGCTCTTACTGAGGAAGGAAGTTCATTTATTCCTTGGATTAGAAACAATGACCTGATCCTTCCTGCTTGATCCAAAGAATGAATGAATGAATGAATGAATGAATGAATGAATGAATGAGCATGTGTGTGTGTGTGTGTGTACACAAACAAAATAGAAACACAAAGAAATAGAAACAATGAAGATTATGAGGTAGATGTATTGCATTGTTTTAACCACATCTCTGTGTTTTTTTATAATGTGTGCAAATTATATATTGTTACATTCTTCCCCCACCATGGTCCCTGCTCGTTTTATTATAGAATAAAGTAACAAAAAAGGAGGTTGGAAGTCATAGAAGATGGGGCTAAGGTGGTATGTTTGTTTCCGTTCAGTTATACAGGTTTAGTTTCAACAAGAGAACATAAGCACTACGTTTTACATTAGTTTACAGAAGAGCAACACTTACAGCATCTTTCAACTGCTGGTTTTCTACTAGCACCTTCTTCAACTGAAAGATAACAGAGAACAGACAGAGTGAGCCATTTCTGGAGCATTCTTCTTTTTCATTATTTCCTCCGGTCACCTTCTCTTACTGCGGTGAGAACTCTACCAGCTGAACTGTGGAGAAAGAGCCTATTGCTGGAGCTACAACAATACCTGCATATGACTGGATTGGTACCCCAAGCACACACACACCCCAAATGGAGCCTCTTCCGTTGCTTAACTGGCAAGACACTAAGGCTCAACAAAAGCTGAATGAGAATTAAGAGGTTAAAAATTCACTACTACACTAAGCTTGAACTTTTAAAAATGATTTATTGAACCCTAAACAGCAGTAAGAAATATAAGCAAATGATTTACCTATAATTAGGTAAATAGAAAAAAATGCAAATTTTAAACACTTTCAATGCATTTTAATAAAATTGTTACAAGGGAAAAATGCAAATACAAAAATTTAAAGTTGAGTTTGGCAGTGAAAGAGGTAAGGGGATGATAGTGAGAGGAAAAAATGCCCCCCCCCTTGGTACCCTAAGCATTTGCTTAACGGTTATCTAGGACTGGGTTTGTCTTTGTCTCCCCTTCCTATTTACAGGAACCCAGATCAACAATCAAATCTTCCTGTTCTATCTTTCCCACTTAACCAAGTCCTTACTTACTACATGGGATGCCTCAATCTAACTTTAGTGCTACCATGAATGTAAATCAGGAGTCTAGAACTTTCATTGGCTTTAAATCTGTTTCAGGCTTGTCAAGAAACAAGCTCGCTGTATGGCAGGATCAGGGCCCATTTTAAAAGGTCAAATAAGTGCCTTAAGTTTCCAAAATGCTGACCCCTCTGATTGCTTTTTAATCCCCTTCCAGAACTAAAACGAATGCCTATGGGGAATAGGACTCTGGAGATCACAAATAAGACTCCAGTGAATTGCATATTGTCTAAGAACAACCATGCTGGATACTATACTCACTTGGCTGGGCTTAGCTGGAACTATGGTCTTACTGAACAGAAGGCAGCCAGATACACCTAGAGAATTGTACCATTGAAAGCTTGAAAGAAAATTATAAAATATGAAGTCTGCACTTACCAAATACTCCATTTTCATTGCTTTTTCTCTGGGGGATGAAATATTCAAGCCATTAAAACAGAGCATCAATCATCAGGATAAAGTTTCTCCCACCTTTAGTTTCTCCCCTTCTGCTAAGATTTGAATGCAGAAGGGGTTTTTTTTTTAGTTTTGCTGCTAATACACACTGCCCTTCTGCAAAATGCATACTCCATAATAGGTTTAAAAAGGTGATCCAATAAACCTGTTAAAAAGCAATATATGGCGATTGCTAGGGATGGTCAAATAAGTCTACTTTAGTTTCTTTCAGTTCCTCATTTTTACTATAGTATTGCTTTTGGTTTCACGTTGTTTCTCATGTTTTCATTGATTCATTTGCCTAGACCTTAATAACTTTATTTGCAAAGGTCTGGTCTTGTTTTGTTCCCCTGTAATATTTTTGAAATTAAATGTCATCCTGGAAAATCCTCTATTCTTGCTGCATTAAAATTACAATATTGACTTGCTTGCTTGTTACATTTATATTCCATCTTTCCTAAAGAAGTTCAAGGCAGTATAGGTAGCACTCCTTCCCACAACAGGTGTCCAGTATGGCAGGTTGGCTAAAACAGACTGGTTGACTTCAAGTCATATTAGCATGAAATTGATTTCCTGCTCCCCCCTCCACACCCACCCATAATTAAATTGGTATTCCTTTTGGGGGAAAAAGTTGAACTTTAACTATATCCTTTGGATACCCCTGCATAGATGTGATATCATACAAAAGAGTGGCTCCAAATTAAACTGTGGAAGATATCCCAGATTCAGCAGTTACATTCTCATATCATACAGTACATAATCAGGTTGCTCAATTCCACATTTACTGAGTTGTCCAATACACTGAATCATAAAATAACAAAACCAGATGGATTTACACAACACATTAAACTGTGAATAATATCACAAAGGTTAACACTACAACCAGACTTGCATAGAGTGTGAGTCTTTGTTTTAGTGAAATACATTGAGTGATCACATTCAAATGAATCTTCTTCAATTAGCACCACAACCTTACCTCTCTGAGCTCTTAACGCTATTACTGCAGCTCTCTTGATCTTTGCTTGCACAGTCCATCTCTAGCTTTGACCTCCTGTCTATCCTCTATTGAGAAAAAAAATAATTATTAACCATGTAAGAAGATTGTCTCTGGGTTAAGTACCTCAAGATCTTTTTTAATAGTGAGTTGCATTTACGGACTGCTGAAACAATGTAGTAGAGCACGAATGTGGGAAACAATGTCAGTAAAGCTAAAAGGACTTTTTTTTTGTTAAATAAATGGTGTTCATCAACCAAGCTACTTTAGAAAGAACAGTTTGAAATATGTTTCCCTGCTGAACCTCTGTGCATTGATCCAAGTGTAAATCTCACATCCTCTATTTACCTAAAGAACAAGACTGTAACTATTGAACTTTGCCCTACTTTGATATTCCAGCAAAATTTTAAATAAAGACCAATTCATGCAATTTGTAGAATTAAATTTTTTGCGTTATTTTTAGTTACAGTTTTTTATAATGTGTGCAAATTATATATTGTTACATTCTTCCCCCACCATGGTCCCTGCTCGTTTTATTATAGAATAAAGTAACAAAAAAGGAGGTTGGAAGTCATAGAAGATGGGGCTAAGGTGGTATGTTTGTTTCCGTTCAGTTATACAGGTTTAGTTTCAACAAGAGAACATAAGCACTACGTTTTACATTAGTTTACAGAAGAGCAACACTTACAGCATCTTTCAACTGCTGGTTTTCTACTAGCACCTTCTTCAACTGAAAGATAACAGAGAACAGACAGAGTGAGCCATTTCTGGAGCATTCTTCTTTTTCATTATTTCCTCCGGTCACCTTCTCTTACTGCGGTGAGAACTCTACCAGCTGAACTGTGGAGAAAGAGCCTATTGCTGGAGCTGCAACAATACCTGCATATGACTGGATTGGTACCCCAAGCACACACACACCCCAAATGGAGCCTCTTCCGTTGCTTAACTGGCAAGACACTAAGGCTCAACAAAAGCTGAATGAGAATTAAGAGATTAAAAATTCACTACTACACTAAGCTTGAACTTTTAAAAATGATTTATTGAACACTAAACAGCAGTAAGAAATATAAGCAAATTATTTACCTATAATTAGGTAAATAGAAAAAAAATGCAAATTTTAAACACTTTCAATGCTTTTTAATAAAATTGTTACAAGGGAAAAATGCAAATACAAAAATTTAAAGTTGAGTTTGGCAGTGAAAGAGGTAAGGGGATGATAGTGAGAGGAAAAAATGCCCCCCCCCTTGGTACCCTAAGCATTTGCTTAACGGTTATCTAGGACTGGGTTTGTCTTTGTCTCCCCTTCCTATTTACAGGAACCCAGATCAACAATCAAATCTTCCTGTTCTATCTTTCCCACTTAACCAAGTCCTTACTTACTACATGGGATGCCTCAATCTAACTTTAGTGCTACCATGAATGTAAATCAGGAGTCTAGAAC
The DNA here is from genome assembly GCF_964194415.1 of Vipera berus. NCBI lineage: Eukaryota > Metazoa > Chordata > Lepidosauria > Squamata > Viperidae > Vipera > Vipera berus. Next base: position 335,937,292 of record NC_138202.1, on the reverse strand, counting down.
TTTCATTGGCTTTAAATCTGTTTCAGGCTTGTCAAGAAACAAGCTCGCTGTATGGCAGGATCAGGGCCCATTTTAAAAGGTCAAATAAGTGCCTTAAGTTTCCAAAATGCTGACCCCTCTGATTGCTTTTTAATCCCCTTCCAGAACTAAAACGAATGCCTATGGGGAATAGGACTCTGGAGATCACAAATAAGACTCCAGTGAATTGCATATTGTCTAAGAACAACCATGCTGGATACTACTGTATACTCACTTGGCTGGGCTTAGCTGGAACTATGGTCTTACTGAACAGAAGGCAGCCAGATACACCTAGAGAATTGTACCCTTGAAAGCTTGAAAGAAAATTATAAAATATGAAGTCTGCACTTACCAAATACTCCATTTTCATTGCTTTTTCTCTGGGGGATGAAATATTCAAGCCATTAAAACAGAGCATCAATCATCAGGATAAAGTTTCTCCCACCTTTAGTTTCTCCCCTTCTGCTAAGATTTGAATGCAGAAGGGGTTTTTTTTTTAGTTTTGCTGCTAATACACACTGCCCTTCTGCAAAATGCATACTCCATAATAGGTTTAAAAAGGTGATCCAATAAACCTGTTAAAAAGCAATATATGGCGATTGCTAGGGATGGTCAAATAAGTCTACTTTAGTTTCTTTCAGTTCCTCATTTTTACTATAGTATTGCTTTTGGTTTCACGTTGTTTCTCATGTTTTCATTGATTCATTTGCCTAGACCTTAATAACTTTATTTGCAAAGGTCTGGTCTTGTTTTGTTCCCCTGTAATATTTTTGAAATTAAATGTCATCCTGGAAAATCCTCTATTCTTGCTGCATTAAAAATTACAATATTGACTTGTTTGCTTGTTACATTTATATTCCATCTTTCCTAAAGAAGTTCAAGGCAGCATAGGTAGCACTCCTTCCCACAACAGGTGTCCAGTATGGCAGGTTGGCTAAAACAGACTGGTTTACTTCAAGTCATATTAGCATGAAATTGATTTCCTGCTCCCCCCCCCCACACCCACCCATAATTAAATTGGTATTCCTTTTGGGGGAAAAAGTTGAACTTTAACTATATCCTTTGGATACCCATGCATAGATGTGATATCATACAAAAGAGTGGCTCCAAATTAAACTGTGGAAGATATCCCAGATTCAGCGGTTACATTCTCATATCATACAGTACATAATCAGGTTGCTCAATTCCACATTTACTGAGTTGTCCAATACACTGAATCATAAAATAACAAAACCAGATGGATTTACACATTAAACTGTGAATAATATCACAAGGGTTAACACTACAACCAGACTTGCATAGAGTGTGAGTCTTTGTTTTAGTGAAATACATTGAGTGATCACATTCAAATGAATCTTCTTCAATTAGCACCACAACCTTACCTCTCTGAGCTCTTAACGCTATTACTGCAGCTCTCTTGATCTTTGCTTGCACAGTCCATCTCTAGCTTTGACCTCCTGTCTATCCTCTATTGAGAAAAAAATAATTATTAACCATGTAAGAAGATTGTCTCTGGGTTAAGTACCTCAAGATCTTTTTTAATAGTGAGTTGCATTTACGGACTGCTGAAACAATGTAGTAGAGCACGAATGTGGGAAACAATGTCAGTAAAGCTAAAAGGACTTTTTTTTGTTAAATAAATGGTGTTCATCAACCAAGCTACTTTAGAAAGAACAGTTTGAAATATGTTTCCCTGCTGAACCTCTGTGCATTGATCCAAGTGTAAATCTCACATCCTCTATTTACCTAAAGAACAAGACTGTAACTATTGAACTTTGCCCTACTTTGATATTCCAGCAAAATTTTAAATAAAGACCAATTCATGCAATTTGTAGAATTAAATTTTTTGCATTATGTTTAGTTACAGGCAAAAGAATTAGTTGTTTAGGTTGATGAACTTTTGGCTGTATTTCAGGCATAGTGCAAGTCTTTTCCACTCCCTCAGTCTCGGGACAAGGAATCACTGGGAGGATATCTACTGGAGGGATTCAAAAGGTATGGTCCAGGGGCAACATGTAGCCCACTAGCCTTCTTTTGATGCTGGGCTTAGTGCATTTATTCATCCTTAGTGCAATCCAATCTCAGCCTTTTCCTATCTCTTTTTTCCTGACACAGAAAGAAAATTCAGGCAAGCCTTCTTAGGAGCTCTGCCAACTCCCCTCCCCCTTTCCCCATATTTCAGGGAACACAAGCAGATGGGAGCCGCCCCAGTCATTTTGTGTATTTTTTGCTAGTATGACATTGCTGTTAGAACCTAGATGACCTTCACAGACATTGGAAAAAAGCTACATGGAATTGGCAAACAGTGCTTCAAGAAATCCTAGAGCTGACGACTTAAGTAGGAAGTGTTTTTTTAAAAAAGAAATCCTGGAAAATTGTTTGTTTTGTTGCCAAGGGTACTACATGTAGATACTCTGAATTTGCTTTGACTCAGAGGAGTTTGACCTTTTCGTATTATTGACAGATGGTGCAAAGCCAATGTTTTAGTGAGGATTCTTTCACTGACACCAATGTGGAAATTGTCTTAGAAGGTAGTTCAAAAGGGAGCAAGGCAGTTAAAAATTAAGGTGAATGTGATTCTTTAATTTTAATGGAAGGTACATTAAATACATTGAATATATTTCCATCCTTATCTTCCACAGTTTTGCTTTGTCATCTTCAAAATTACAATTCATCAGCAACTGTCAGAGATACTCTCAAGAAAATATACCTGTGTTTTAAAAGTACCATCACTAATGCTTTGTTCTCATGGTCAGGTTTCCCTCTACTTATTTTTTATTTTGCCTTCTACATGTTATAATATCAGATTTGGTTATTTCTTTATCTACACATTCAGAACAGGACTTTGCCAATTGCTATTTTACTTATGTCTCTCTCCAATGGTCTTGTTTTCATATGAGGAAGCCATGTCAGTTGTAAAGAAGAGAGACATAATTTGTATAATGCTATTTTCTGTCTGCCTGCCTGTTCCTCCATCCATACTTCATTCAGAGGTATAGATTTCAATTCCTGGAATTCTCAATAAAGGATAAATGGAGGATTCTGAGGGTTGTCCACCCATCTGGAAAGTGCCAGTGTCAAAGAATACTAGATTTTACAAAAATGATGCTGAATGTTCTCAACTGAGAGATTTATTATATATGAAAGCTTTTCCCCCTGACTTCCAGTCTGCTTACTTGATTAAGAATAGCAAAAAAATCTGCAGTTTATTATGCATCTCATATCTTGTCTTGACTGTAACATTAATACTGACAGATGTTGGTAAATTATCTGGATTCTGAGATTTGTTTAAGTTTGGTTTCTAGGGTGACCAATTTTTCTTGCTTCAACTTTCTCCCAACATGCTGCGTAGCAAATGGTAACTCCTTTTAAATATTTTTTACTGTTCCCCAAAGGAGTGACCAAAATATATTTTCAGTGGTATTTGGTTTTTGTTTTGTAGAATTTAGCAATATAAAATTTCATAGTTTGGATGACAGCTTCCTTAAGATGAAGATATTATATCTCCATGGAAATAATGTAGCTGGATCTTACACTGGTGAAGTTACTTAACAGAATTGGACTTGGGCCTAAAAGTGGAGGCAGATTAGATTCACACTGAGAACTTAAGGCAAAAATAAAAACAAACCTTTCAAAAGTAGAGCAATTTCCATGGTTCTTTGATATGAGAAAAATAGCATACATTCTTGGTCACTTGGGTTAAAATAATCCTCAAATGTCCTAGAATTATTTTATAAGTGTATGTAGGTGTTCCTTACCCTCAGGGCTTTATTTCGTGAATTAAATCTTCCCTTATAACCATGGCATAACCCAAATATTTTTAAAGCTTTGATTCTAAATCGTAATAGTTCAGTATGAATTAAATCTTTTTTTTATAACCATGGTATATGTTAATTTTTTTTAAATTCTCAACCATAAAAAAGCAAGCCAAGAACAAGTCCATGTAACTATAAGAGATGTCAACCAAGATATTCTGTTCTTGTCCTACTAATTAAAAATATCAGTAATCTTATCTGTTAAAAGTCTATGCAGGGTGAGAATTGCTGAAGTTTCCTGTGCAGAATTGGAATTTACCTAGTCCTTTTTTATCATGGATACATGTTTCCTCTACGATATAATGAAAGGCTTGTTGCATTCTCAACAGTTGGATCTCAGCAACTGACATACCAGATTATTTTAAAAGCCTTGTTATAATTTGTCTTGTAGTGCTAATATATGTAATAAAAAATGAGAAAATTACATATAGGAAGAAACTGCTCCAGATAATCTTATTGGAAAGGTAGTTTGGAGGTTCCCAGCCTATTTAGATGCTGTGCCCAAAGTATTTGTCAGGAATTCTTCATTAGAAAGATTAAAATTGACATTACAAAACACAGCTTAATATTATGGTGTTAGGAATACTAACAAGTAATGTTGACTGATTTAACTATTGCTATGCCAACAGTTTTTGTGGATAGATTCCTGAAATATTTCATCAAGAACCGAACTTATTGGTACATACCCATGAGATTATATGAAATAATTCAACCAATTCTAAACATTTACTTCTAAAATACTAAGCATATCTTTAGAAGGTAGTCCTGTTATATTCCGTGAGTATTTAATTTTAATTAACTATTTGAAGAAACAGAACTTTGATCCTCTGTTTGAAATATGAAAATAATACAGATAGGGGTTGTTGGGTTTTGGGGGGCTGAACAGGCCACATATTTGGAATGTTGATATTATGATGTGATTACACTCCCCAAAAGTCTACTTTTCCCAAAGTAGATGTCATGGAAAGTGCCAGTAACAAAAAACACCTCTTTAAGAGAGTATAAAAATAAATGTTAGAGGCAAGGCCTTTGCTTTGCAGCATATGCTCTTTCTTTCCTTTCTTTTTTCCTTTCTCTTTTTCCCCCTTTCTTTCTCTTTTCTTTCATTCTTTCTTTCTCTTTCTTCCTTTTTCTTTCTCTCTCTCCCTCTCTCCTTCCTTCCTTCTTTTCCTTCCCTCCCTTTCAACTCACCTTGAATCTTAATTTGGGTTCATCTTGTGAAAGCGGCAAACAAATTGGAGTGAAGAATGTGCAAGAGACAAAACATGGTTGCGAGTTGCTGTTTCGAAGAGGGCGGCGGTGGCGGGTTGCTGAAGAACATCGTGAAAAGTCTTCATAGCTCTTGTAAGGGATCATTTGGAAGGGACATCTTCACTCCAAAGTCATTTTTCTTTGAAGATTCCAGGCGGCAGTTAGTCTCCATAGCAACATCTTAGGGATGACTGAAGCTTATCATTCTATTACTGGAGAGGGAGGGATCACTTGATAGCTCCTAAATATAAATGGACTGCTTGATTAATTCTAAAAATCAAGGATGAATGGAGAATGGAGAACTGGAATGTAGCTAAAAAAGCTTCAAAGCTTTTATAGTGAGCATATATGAAGAATCTCTCCACTCTCCAACTTAGCTTTTGTAAGTTGCTCAATATAGAGAGAAATTAAGCTGCATATCTCATTTTTGGTTTCAAAGCTGGACCTTTTCTGGTGACCTTTGAGTTAGATGATTGGCTTTATAATGGATTTTCAATTTCACCAAGTGTACCATTACTCAAAATTTCATATTGTCGGTGCATTTGTTTGCCAGTCTTCAAACGTTCCCAATTTGATTTCCTTCAACAGCAAAATTAATCCACTGAAAGTAAATTTAGAAAAATAAGGTTTGAAAAAATCAGATGATATGTGTTCATTGGTTTCTCTCCCATGATGAATCCGTAAAAGGATTAAAGCCTCACATACATTTTCTTGGTTTCTTTAGCTTCAGTGGTCTAACACAGAAAATTATATTAATAGTGCCATTAATCTCTCTGTAGTTTTAAAAGTACTGCAGACCTGTGGATGGAGCCAATGACTGTCTGCTTGCAAAATATTTGATTATTTTCTCACAAGCTATCAACTATTGACATAAATCAAGAAAAAAAATATGATGAAGATATTATGCAGCTGCTAAGATGGTGAATCATTACCGAAATATTATTATGCTTGATTTGATAATCTCTATCTACAGAGACTTTTTTGAGGAATTATTACATAAATAAAATGGTTAAAATCCAGTTGAAAGAGATCTGCCTCCCTTGCTCCTTGTTGGCTTGCAGTTTTGCTTTGCTTCAGACAGGAAGGCGGTGCAGAGAGTGGTGAGGATGGCAAAAAGGATTATTGATAGTTCACTTCCTTCTATCCAGGACATAGCATATAAGCGATGCTTGAGCTGGGTCCGCAGGATTCTCTGGGATGCTGTACACATCCTCTTCACGCCCTGTTTTCCTTGTTACCGTCTGGGAGGAGGTTTCATTGCATCTGAAGTAGAACATCCAGCTTCAGTCACAGTTTTGTTTCATGTAGCATCAACCTTGTGAACTCTCAAGTTTCCTCTTTCTGCTATGTATTCAAAATGGGCAGCGATTAATATTCATATATATGTGCGTAATTACGTATACGTGTGTGTGTGTATGGCATGTGAATATGTCTGTTATGTCTGTATATGGGTAGATATATACTTTCTTTTGAGAGCAGGCAACAGAATTTCATTTTTAATTTGTGCCAGTGTACTCATAGTAAAAAAAAATGACAATAAATGTTATCTTATCGTTTGAAGTTGGATTCAGAGTCCCTGGAATGTAAAGTGCAGTCTGCAGTCATTTTTTCAAGCAATTATTCATACTAAGATTTTTTTCCTTGGATTATAAGAATCTGTTTACATTTGATTTAGGCTGATCTTAAAAAACTAAGCAGGATTGCCCCTGGAAACAACTTGGATGGGAGTCTACCAGGAAATCCCAGGATTGTATGATAAATTGGGGAAGATGAAGGGTAGAGGGAATCCTGAAACAGTTCAATAGCAAACAATTTCTATACCTTTGTGAAGAAAGTCTATGAAATCTTCAATAGCTGAGGCCAACCTGAAGGAAACTTTACTTTTACTTCCCCCTTTATTGTCTACTTCCTTTGATTGCCTTTTGCTTAAGCTGGCAGCTTTCCTTAAAGTCTATGTAATCTCATTTTACATTTTCTTCAGAGCAGTAGTTTTTTAGATTTGGATCCTAGAAATTCTGGCTTCTCTTCTGGATTCACAGACAGCACACTATAAATACTATTTGTTAAGAAATTCAGTGGAAGAGAGCTATCATCTCTCTGTCAGTGTGTAGAATATTGAACTAAATGGTCCTTCATTTGCTCCAGCAGACCTTTTAAAAATATTCCTACAATTTTTCACTGTTCAATCAGAGAGCATTTGATCAGAGAACATTTATGTGTCAGACATTTAACTCTGGAAGAGGATCAAAGAACATCTTTCTCACTGAAAGAATGACTAATCATGTACTTAATTTTGAAATAAATATGTTTGCTAAGTTTTTCCTCATGCTGAATCCTAAACTAATTAAACAGGCTGGCTTTGCATAGCCATTTTCTGCAGAACAAACAGTAATGAAAATCAAAATCAAATGTATTATGTTGTTCTAATGAAACTATTAATTTTTATGACTTAATTGAGCATTTGTTAAAGAAAGCAAATACATGAAGCCAGGCTCTGCAGTTTTTCTAAGTGAGATCTGGACCTCATAGGAATCATAGTGTACAGATAAGCCAGGATTGGCACATAGATGCATTAGTGATACTACTGAATTGAAAAAAATTGTTGTTGCTCAGAAACACAAATATAACATCCATATTATACTCTGAAAATATCTTATATCTAAAGAGTTTAAATCCTTTGTCCTTCTTTTCATGCATATAATCCTTATCCTTTCTTTATTGCTTTATCAGTGGTAGAATGGAAGATCTCTTTCCCTTTTATGACTCCTTCTTAGCAAAAGGATGTAATATGGATATATGCCAGGCATTAGAAATGAAGCAATGTCTTACTTCTGAGATTACTACCAAGAGTATAACAATTTTAAGATACGATTGCAGAAATTATCCCTTTACTAGAGTAAGGATAAAAATCAAGAACCTTCACATTTAACCACATATGCAGACACAGGCATATGTTTGCAGATCCCAACTATATTTTCACTTTATAATATCTATTTTCTGTTACTTTGCCTCCATAAATCATTATGCTTCGCAAAAACCAGTCAAAAGTGTTGCATTTTGATATTTTAACCTACATCTCCCAAATCCAGTCTTGTAGTTCCAACACAAGTGAAGGACACCAAGCTGGAGGTTTACCAAGTTGGAGAAGGATGCGGGAAGCTTTTTTGTTCCCTAGAGGCAGATAATGTACTGCATATTGCCATAATTGAATTAACTATGGAGACAGTTATTATTATATTGTGCCTTGGAGAACAGAAAAAGGAGTATAAAGATAAAAATGAATCTATTACCACAGATGGCTTTTGGTTTGTAGCTTGTTGAGAAAACTTCAATTCAGTATAGATCTACAAAATAGTCTCTTATCTAAACAATTGAATGCCTCAATATGATATCTGAAGAGATGCTTGGCAACCTGTTCTAACTATGAATGACATCACACATAACATCATAAGGAGAGCAAAAGGGAAGGAAAGCTTAGTAGCTTTCACAATAGGACTGGGCAACTCTGGTCCATGAACTCTGATCATCTCAGGTTGCCTGCAGCCTTCTAGAACTTCCCAGTGATATCATTGTGTCAAACTCTCCGTGACTTGGAAACTGAAAAAAAAGATGTTTTTTTTTAAAAGTAGACCTAGCTATATAAAACTCTATACCAAATTTCTTCAAAGTGGTCAATACTGACCCCCCAAGAGTTGAAGGAACCCATCAAGGAGTTGTGGTGGTTGTTATAATAATAATTCATAATACTATTAATTAAAGTAGTATTATTTTCATATATAAGTACAATAAGGAATCACAAATAATGTAACTACTGTATACTGTTTCTTCATCAAAACATAGTGAACGTGAGGAGTTGCTGATATTTATTATAAGAACAAATGACACAAAGGTTTTGAATGGGTAGTTTTACTCTAGCAAATTCTGTTGCAGTTGTTTTTCATTTTCTCAAGTCCCTTGTCCATGGTTTGAAAGAAAATCCTATTTGTTTCCATTTCCATTTATCACCTTGACTTATACCCTATTCTATTTCCAAAGCATCCAAGTGACTTGCATTAACATAAATTTAAAACGTAGAAAATCGACAACACAACCATAACAGCAAGGAGGCCTTAATGTGCCACCAGTCCATCAGCAAAATCTCCAGGTATCCCTAAAGTCTTCTTCGAAGAGCCACGTTTTGTTAACCATTGGCTGAATAGGAAGGCTTTTATCTCACTAAACGCGATCATTAGAGTGATCCTAAATGACAACACGTTGGTGTTATCACCTCCACTGATCCTTTCTGCATTAGTTATTTACAGGATTCTCACGCCATTACTGACACGATTCAAACCTAACTACCGCGATCTGCGAAGGAATTCAAGAGGAAACAGGGACGCTGTTATTCTGATAGGAATAACAGGGAGGCAGCTATTTAATCGGCTTCCGTAGAAGGGGCAGGCCCTACGTCTGGGTTGCTAGGGACGCTGTTACCAGGGTACCGGAGACAGGCGGTTGCTGAGGCCGGTGGAGTATCAACGCCGCCAAAATGAGCGCCGCTGTATCCGAAGGCGAAGCGGGGACAGATGTCGACGTGGAGGCGGAGGCGGCGGGCGGGGCCGGACGGGATGCTGGTAGCGGCGCCGTCCCGCGTTCCAAGGCCGCCAATTTAAACTCAGAAGACCCCCTGGAGCGCATCGCCGCCCGCCGCCTTCGCATCGCTGCCCGTCTGGAGACGAAACGACGGTCGGTTTGATAGAGGGGACGGGATGGGGGTGGGGGATATACACACATGCATCGCCTCGGGGTCCTAAAACGAATCCCCAAAGCGCTTTGCAAGAATTGAACCATGAAAGGCAAACCTGCCAGTGATTTTCGTAATTGCAAATCCACAGTCCAGCAATGACATAATAAATGTTTCCCCCACGAGGTAACCGTGACCGGTCATAAAATGCTCGCGAACTTATGTGAACTCTTGAGCCCTGTCAATCTTCACCTGTCTCTATTCAATAGAGTCTATTGGGTCTTCATCCCAATGGTTCCCCCCTCATCCCCCAAATCCACCTTCCAGCTATTTGGTTTCCACGAAATGAGGCTCATCCCTAGTGCCCACTCCATTGCCTCTGTCTAAAAGGTCGCTCCAATTCAAACTGAACAAAAATCATGGATTATGAATAACAGATGCTTCTATACAAGGCTTTTAGAATGCATTCAGTATCAGAATTTTAGAGAGTGGGATGATGAAATATCTCTTTATTTGTAACCCTCCCAAATTTTAACATCTTGATTTTTGCCTTTTTCCTTATCAGGAAAAATAAACTTATTAGGAACCTGCTTCAGATTAGCTTTTTATTGGTACCCCTATCATGTATAGGTTAAATAGATATTTGTGTTTGTTTTTTCCGTTTTAGAGAAGCCCTTGGGGAAGATCCTGATGCAAAAAAATTTGTAGAAGAGGAACAGAGCAGGAGTCACAAGCAAATAGAGGAGAGTAGACAGGTTAGTAGAGAATTAGGGAATCACCGTGTGAATCAAATTGTATGACATATTTTGCCTTGTTGGACAGTCTAGAGTAGACTCTATGCAGAAAAGTTATTCACTACATAGCCTATCCAACAAGGTAGAATAAAACAGAAACTTGATGTCTGAATAGTTTGTGTTTAAAGGCTATTATAAAAGTTTGGAAAAAAACCATATTTAATTAAACAGATATAAATGTAACTAAAATCATAGGAGAATGTCTTCAAGATCTTACATACAGTGTAGCCATTTCACAGGGACCCCACTTTGGGCCAGCTGACAAAATAAAGGTTTAAGGGATTGCTAGAAAACCAGTATGATGGGGGTCATTCTCAACCTGGGTGAGGAAATGTTCTGTAGGGCAAGTACCATGACAGTGAATGTTTGCCTCTATGGTGCTGTCAGATGAAACTCCTTAGCAGATGGGACCTGAATATGGCTCTGCCTGCCTGCCTGCCTTCTGGGACAGGTAGATGTAATCTGGAAGAGGCCGTCCCTCAAATATTAATTATATTCCGCAAATCCTGAAATGGGTTAACTCTATAACTGAATTAGGTATATTTTATGTATGTGTAATCTGATTCTGGCATGTTTTCTTTCAGAGATTGGCCAAACTGTTGCTTGATGGCACACAGCTAGTAACAAACATCCAGGTGGCAGCTGATTCTCGAGAGGCACACAGGAGATCAGAGGAAGAAGAGCTGACTCGGCAAAGGTAAGACCTCTGTATTAGCATCTCTTGGAACTGTGCAGTGTTTAGGAGTTGAAAGAAGGATAAAAATCAAGCTTAGCACAATTAGGGTTGTCTTAATAAAGCACCTTCCCCTTGAATTGGGGCATCTGGGGGCAAAAAGGTCAAGATGGTAGCTGCAACTGCACAACTAGAGCCTTGCATCTTTTAAAATGAGTTGTGCATACACAGCAGGATGCCTCCAAGAAGATTGCAAACTTTTTATTAATAGCTATGGCTTATAGAAGCTATCTGATGTTCACTACATATTACTAACAGTTTTCAGTCTGCCTTATCTATATGTATGTTTGTGCGTTTTGTCCATATATGTGTAGATGATGTATTTTTCATGAGTTGTCTTAGTTTGCAAATAAATATTCCTTGACAATTGTGATGTCCACCACTATCCCCCACAGATCCCCTTGCTTTTGAGCAGAAATTAAACACGACATCTGTACTTCATTATAATGCATTAGCTTGAACTTGAATGAACTACAAGACCCAGCAGACAAAATGTACAAAGAGAAAAGGCTGCTTTGTACATTTTTTTTGAAGCTTGGCTTTTCCACCAAAAAGAAAGACTGAGGAAGGAACAGAATTAATGTTCCAAGGAAGTTTCAGATCATTCATGATCCATAGCAGTCCCAAAAAAATTTATGAGTTTTAATCTTCATATAGAATAGAAATGAATTTCATTTAGTTTGTTTTTAATAAACTTCCTAGATATTGTTATTTTCAGGATTGAGAAACTTGAAAATGAAGCCAAGGCCAATTTGGACAAGTTTGATGAGATTACCGCCAAGTGGGCCAAGGCCAAGCAGAAGACCATCCCCCAGGATCTCTGGGAGGCTCTTAATCTACAGCAGCAGCACTGTGCATTGCTGATTGAAGAGAAGAACAAGGTCATTAGTGAATTACAGCAGGTAGGATTCATGCTTAGTGTACATGCATCAAATTGCTCTCAGCAAATATGGCTGCAGGGACATTCTGAAAGGTCTATGCTAAGAACAATGAATTTAGAGAAAGGAATTTTAAAGAAGAAGATTATAATAGTTTGTAAGTATTTCAGAAGATCTCACATAGAAGGATATTTAGATACATATACTAAACTGTGAAGGAAAAGCAGTCCTTACCTAAGTAAAACTGGTAATTTGGAAGCTTTTGTTTTTGGAAAGTTCTTTACTGATTTCCAATATTCAAACATAAATCATACACAGGCTAGGTGCGAAAAGAGCAATAGAATCTCATCTCTCCCTGCAGCTAGCCAAATCATGCAATAATGGGAACATATATATTATCTATAGAATGTATGTGTGTGTGTGTGTATCTTCCTTGCTTCTCAGCTAAGAGAGAGAGAGAGAGAGAGAGAGAGAGAGAGAGAGAGAGAGAGAGAGAGAGAGAGAGAGAGAGAGAGAGAGAGAGAGAGAGAGAGAGAGAGAGAGAGAGAGAGAGAGAGAGAGAGAGAGAGACTGTGGCCTAGGGGTTAAAACAACTGCTTAAGACGCAGTCGGCCCAGGTTCGAATCTCAGAAGGGTATGGCTGACTGATGAGAACAAATAAGTTTGAAATGATCATATCGGTCTCCCTTTATTCTTTGTTAGCAAGCCAAAAAATTTACACAAATGTGAGCTGCCACTGCTGTGGCTACTGCCTGTGGATGGGCTAGGCTGAAACAGGAAATAAGATTTGTCCCGTGTCTGGGACTAAGCAAGTGTATTCTGAATATTTAACATACATACTATATATATATATATATATATATATATATATATATATATATATATATATATATATATATATATATATATATATATATATATATATATATATATATATATATATATATATATATATATATATATATATATATATATATATATATACATACATACACACACACAGACATACACACAGATATATATACACACACACACATATACACAGAGAGAGAGAGAGATAGATACACACATATACATATACACATATATACATACATATACATATACATACAGAAGGGACGCGGTGGCTCAGTGGGTTAGGACGCTGAGCTTGTCGATCAGAAGGTCAGCAGTTTGGTGGGTCAAATCCCGAGTGCCGCATAAAAGAGTGAGCGCCTGTTACTCGTCCCAGCTTCTGCTAACCTAGCAGTTCGAAAGCATGTAAATATGCAAGTAGAAAAATAGGGACCACTACGGTGGGAAGGTAACAGCGTGACATGCACCTTTGGCGTCTAGTCATGCCAGCCACATGACCACGGAGACGTCCTCGGACAAGCGCTGGCTCTTCGGCTTTGAAACAGTTGAGCACCGGCCCCTAGAGTCGGAAACGACCAGCACGCATGTGTGGGGGAACCTTTACTTTTACCTTAGATATACATACACACACATATGAAAACTAATTTGAACTGATGATGGTAAAAATTAGGAGGCAATCATCTCCTGAACATTTACTTCTTACCTGGAAAATTCCAATACACGAAGGAAACATTTAGTGTCAACCTAAAATAGCATCAAAATACTTAATATCTAGAACACAAGTATCTACTATATTCATCTCCCCAAAAGATCTCCCCAAAGTAATCACTGCAAGGAAGAATACAAGCAAACTCTCAGATACTGCCCAGCTCTATTTCCCCCTTTTAAAAGGGAGTAACTAATTCTAGCTGAAACTAATATGTTTCCCTGTGTGCATATGTGCATTTTCCACCCCTTCAAAAAAATCAACAGTGGTCTTTATGTTCCCCATTAAATATAAGATGACCCACTCCCCTGTAATTCACAGGGAATATCTGAGGTAAAATAAATATTTTATTCTTATATATTTGCTATTTTTTAAAAGTTGAAAAGCCTGGGAAGTAAAATAGATTGTCATTGCAACAAAGTTTAAATTCCAGAAGATCCTCTCTGGGAATGGCTTTTTCACAGCTGGGTACTATTACTGGAAAAAAATGGCAAGTGGTGAGCATAGCAATGTGAATAGGAGCTATTTCTTCTGCCCTATGATCTTTGGAAGAAATATGAGATTTTGAAAAGTGATAGCCTCAACAGCAATAGGACTAAACAGCGAACAGCACCTTATTTGATGCTTAAAATAATGGTGCACAATCCATGACCAACAAGCTACATATGGCTCCCAATGGTGAGATTATGATCCCTGGAGCCACTTTCAAACTTGCTGCTGAGTTCTGATAATAAATTTTAAAGTTTCCATAAATGCTGAGGGTATTTAATCTGCCACCACATTGTGATGTCTGAAAATATTTGTGTTCTCCACCCTCCACCCCCACCCCTCTGTGATTTCATGTAGTTTACTAATGTTTGGCTGTTTGGCAAACTACAGGGTCTTATTTTTGAAGTATGATAACTGTTTTTCCTGCCATAAGCATCGTGATTTTGAGCCACTTTTCTGGGAAAGAAGGGATCACAGCTGTTGGAGAGAAAAGCCTATGGTAAAACCCCCCCACAGATTTTGATCAATGAATTGGGAAGTAGTGGGAGGAGAAAAGAAAATGTGTGTGTGTGTGTGGGTGTGTGTGTGTGTGTGAGAGAGAGAGAGAGAGAGAGAGAGAGAGGGAAGATACATGAGTGTGTTTATACTGTATGAGGAAAGATGCATAGTGAATAAATGTGTTCCTGTGAGGGTTAGGATGTCTGTCTGTAGTAAGGTGTGTTGCAAGTGTGTTGTTGTTGTTAGTTGCGAAGTCGTGTCCAACCCATCGCGACCCTATGGACAATGTTCCTCCAGGCCTTCCTGTCTTCTGGAGTCCATCTTGGTTCACGCCTACTGCTTCAGCCACCTCATTCTCTGTCGTCCCCTTCTTTTATTGCCCTCAATCTTTCCCAGCATTAGGCTCTTCTCCAGTGAGTCCTTCCTTCTCATTAGGTGGCCAAAGTATTTGAGTTTTAGCTTCAGGATCTGGCCTTCTAAAGAGCAGTCAGGGTTGATCTCCTCTAGGACTGACCGGTTGGATTGCCTCGCAGTCCAAAGGACTCACAGGAGTCTTCTCCAGCACCAGAGTTCAAAGGCCTCAATTCTCTGGCGCTCAGCCTTTCTTATGGTCCAACTTTCACTGCCATACATTGCAACTGGGAAGACCATAGCCTTGACTATACGCACTTTTGTTGACAGGGTGATGTCTCTGCTTTTTAGTGTGCTGTCTAGATTTGCCATGGCTTTCCTCCCAAGGAGCAAGCGTCTTTTAATTTCTTGGCTACAGTCCCCATCTGCGGTGATTTTGGAGCCCAGGAAAATAAAATCTGTCACTACCTCCATTTCTTCCCCATCTATTTGCCAGGAATTGAGAGAGCAGGATGCCATGATCTTGGTTTTCTTAATGTTTAGTTTCAACCCACGTTTTGCACTCTCCTTGTTGCAGTGTAGTATAAGCATAATCAAAAATTACATCCATTTCATCTTTGCCCTCTCCATTTAGAGCTTCCATGGTACTGTAGTCTCCTGCCCTAAAAAATATGCATTTCCACTCAAAGATTTGGGGGTGAAGGCAGATTAACTAGATTGGTACAGTCAGCTTGAATTGGTTTCTGAATTGGTTTATTTACTGAGTATGCACAACATACTGAACTATGAAACTCACCAAACACACTGGGATTGTATAATAGCTAAGCTATAAAAAGGTTAGACACAACTGACCACAATTAACCAAGCTTTACATGCTGTGCAGCTACTAAGTCTTGACTGATTGTATTACTGAACACATCCTGTAGCTTGCTGAACAGCTTTCAGTTTTGCAGAGGTAAACATGGAACAATACCACAATTAATTCTTTTTCTGAATTAAATTAATTTTTTTTTTGCTTTTCTGATTGATTTTGCTTTTTTAGGAATTGAAGAGTAAAGATGATCAGTATGTGAAAGATCTTAGGAAACAGAATGAAGATGTTAATTTGCTGCTGGAGCGAATGGAGGAACAGATCCGAAATCTCGTTAAAAACTACCGTCGAGAACTTTTGTATATAGAGGTATATGATTTTTTTTAGCAAAAGATGATTTTTATTTGTTGTGCATGTACAACAGATAAGAGAAAGAAAATAGAGTTATATGAAAAACAATACAATGTGTATAAAATGTATCTTGTCTCTTACTAATTTATAAGTAGCCTGTTATATGTTAATCTTAATCTAAACAGATTAAGAATGTTATAAACTACTGACAGTATTAAATTAAATTAAAATAAATAGTAAAAGACTAAGGAAATAATGTTTTATCAATTCTGTATGTTTAGCTAAATTGAATTCAATTCTGTTTCAAAAGTTCAGGAGACTAGATGGCAAATTAATAACTTTGAAGAGTAAGTTCCATAGTTTGCAGACACTACTAAAGAATTTTTTTTATCAGATTCTTGTTTTCTGTTGTAAAATGAGTAGTCAATACTGAAATTTAAGACAGAAGCTTGGTCTTATTTTTATTATTTATTTTTATTTATTAAATTTATATAGCCACCCGTCTCACATATGTAACACTGAGTGGGACACGTGATTATTATGCCATTTGTGACATATAGAGTAATATGAAGGCAAAAACAGGAAGAATTCAAATGAGAGGTCTCTATTCTGAGTTCACAACTAAATAATCAACATTAATATAATTATTTTGGGACAAGTCTTTAGTGGAGAAAGAAATGTTTATGTGCATTGTATCAGTTTACTATTGTATTTGTTTACCAAATACTTCTATTTACTATAAGTGGAATAGATAAAAATTACAAATATTCAGTAAATAACTGATCACAGTAGGAAAAGAACACAACACAAAATGAATTAATGAATTTTGGGGGGGTCAACCTATTCTCCAAAGCACTGAAGGCAGAACAAACGGGAATGGATGGAAATCAATCAAGGAGAGAACCAACCTAGAATTAAGGAGAAATTTCCTGACAGTTAGAACAATTAATCAGTGGAATGACTTGCCTCCAGAAGGTGTGGATTCTCCAACACTGAAAGTTTTTAAGAAGAGATTGGACAACCATTTCTCTGAAATGGATTAGGGTTTCCTGCCTGAGCAGGATTAGCAGGTTGGACTAGAAAACCTCCAAGGTCCCTTCCAGCTCTGTTATTCTGTTAATGTAGAAGGAGCTTAACATTTTAACAGTGAAAATTATTTAAAAAAACTATTAAAAGTTTAGAAGGAACAAGAAGTCTTGACTGATTGATTTAATTTGTATGGGTATGCATCTGAACAAGTGACTCTCTCTGTTCTAAAAATATTATCACTTGAGACTCACTTGATCTCACTCAGCAGTAACACTTGGGAAAGATCCACTTGTATAACTCCATTGTACTTCACGTTACAGTGGGGAATTCACATCATGTTTATCATTAAATGTTAGCTCTATAGAGAGATTTTCCTACCCTTATTTGAGATTATTCACTTCTTTGCTCGTAGGCTAAGAGGTGTTTAAATCATAGATTTTTTCCCCCCAGAAAGCCTTTGAATTGGAGCGTCGTGAACTTCTTGCAAGCAACAAAAAGAAATGGGAGCAAGCCATGCAAACTCTAAACCGACAAGAGGTAATTTGGGGTTTTTTTGTTCTGTTGGATCTCAGGGAGCAGTGATAACCCAAGAGTTCTTTGTGGAAAAGCTGATGGAAAAGAAAGGTATATGGCAACAGATGGAATATAAGAGGAAAAGGGAAGATGATTGCAAGGGAAACTTGAATAACAATCTTTTGTAAAGCTTAAATATTAAATATTTCTGGAAAAGTCCTTGCCAATGTCCAGATTTTTGATGGCTCAATTATTGGGCGATGCTTGAGGGTGAATAAATAAGTATAGGTAGAAGAAACCTAATTTGATCTCCAGAGTGTAATTTAGGGTGACTTTATATTTTAAAATCTAGAACATAACAGTTTGTCTTGATGTTTCTTAGTCTGTCTCTGCCATTGTGTCTTTCATAATGTGAAATGCACACAGTGGTAGGAAAAGTGTCCCCCCCTCCCCAAAAGAATAGATCGTAAATGTTATTTCCTCTGACTACACTGTGTTTATTTTTTAAAAAAAATCTTGGAAAAAAAATCTTTTAAAAACTTTGACATACCATGAAATTGAAAGGAAGGAGATGCTGTCCTTATCTTCTGCAGTGTGGGAATAGGTTGATACTAATATGGTGCTATTATCTGGAAAGTTTTTAGAGCAGATCATTAGCTGATAGTATGAATTGAGGCCTCTGCCATTGTCACTAAAATGATTGTGTGCAGGTTTTGTGGGGGGAAGGTGTTGGTATGTTATAAGAGCTGAAGGTTACAACCAGATCATCATGGAGAAAATACATGTGATCACTGAAAATTGACCATGACTTCATAACATATAATCAAGTGGAGTATAAGGGAGAACTTAGGCTATTTTTAATACTTAACATATTTTCCCCTTTTAAAGCTGGATTTTATGATGGCTCGCTTGAAGAAGGTGGAGGAGTATGAACAGGAACTGAACCAACTGCGGGTGCAAGATGCTGAGGAGTACAATGTTATGAAGATCAAATTGGAGCATGATGTGCAGGTGTGAATCAAGAACAATTTACTATGCCCGTTTGGGGGAAGCTGGGTAAAGCAGGACAATTTGCCCCAAAGAGCAGTGGGAAGGTGAGGTTGCCATTGGCAGATTTCTCAGTGTATGTTCCTTATTTCATCTGATGGACACCAAGAAGCTGGCCAGGCTGGTTCACTAGAAATGGATAACCGTAGCACAACCATTAATATGTGTAGATTTCAGTAAAGTTTTAAAATATCTAAGAATTATATAGATACCTGTATTTGGAAGTCTTCCAACTTCCCCAGCTCAAGATCAGGATCGCGATGTTTGAATTGTGCTATTTTAATTTTTCTTCTGCTGCAAAGATGAAACTATTCAACTTCATACAGTGTTTTGTCTTCAGTAAGAGAACTTTCATCTCTGGATTCTTCTCAATAGCTCTGCTTCTTTATTTCCTTTCCAGATTCCCAAGCTAGTTACCTGTTTTTAGATGAGGGTACTAAAATTTTTAGTCAAGAGTGTTTGCTTGAAAAGCTCCGCCTTGGCACTCTAATGTATGCAATAGGCAATGTTGTTGACAAGTGGTGAAAATACTAAAGGGATAGCATTATTGCTGCTCAGCCTGATTCCTATGTAGCAAAATCATGAATGGAATTGATATCATAATCCTGGCTTATCACTCAATGTAAAAAAAAAAAGTTTAGTAGCATCTATTTCTGACTAACAAGTTTTACCAAAGGCATGCAGGCCCTTTAATAAAATTTGTTAGTCAGAAAAAGTGCTATCGCACTCCTGATTTTTGCTGCTCTAAACTAGCACAGCTCTGCTATTACAAAGTTGACTTAATGTAATATTTTTGTTTGTGGTACCAGATCCTGGAGCAGCAACTCCAGCAAATGAAAGCCATCTACCAGCTAAACCAAGAGAAGCTGGAATATAATTTCCAAGTGCTGAAGAAGAGAGATGATGAGAACACCATAATCAAATCCCAACAGAAGCGGAAGCTCAATAAGTGAGTAGCAGAATAGGTTCCTTGCTTCATATTTTTATTGCTTCCTCTTTGTAGTAGGAAGAGTAGCAGAGCCTGGGGGTTGAGTCAAAAGAGTAATCAGCCTAGAGTCTCTATGTTGCCACAAGCAGACGAAGTCCAACCTGTGCCAGGATTGTGATATAAATTCCATTCATGATTAACCTTTTATCTAGTGCCAAAATAGGGCTGTTGCTTGACTAGATTTCTGTGCATGGGCATGAGCAACAAATCAGCTTAATTGGAACTTAACGTATGGCCCTGATGTTTTACACCTGACACTTCTGCAATCACTATTTTTCCTTGGCCTGGAAAGGAAAAGCAAATGCTGGTAGTCCTCAGCTTGTGACTGTAATTGAGCTTGGAATTACAGTCGTAGTTGTTGTGGCTGTTGGACGGATCATCATGTAACCACCCCCAATTTTATAATTGTGTTTTGTGGCTGTCATTAAGCAAATGCCGCTGTCATTGAATTAAACAGCTGTCATTAAGCGAATCTGTTTTATGGGCATTTTTTGTCAGAAACAGGAAGTAAATGTCAGAAACCAGCAAAAAATATTGAAAAGTGTGGTCATCTGACTGTGGAACTCTGCAAACATCTGTAAATGTGAGCTGTTTGCTAAGCACCCAGATGAGAACACACGACTGCAGAGTAGGGGTAACTTTGAAATTCGATCATAAGTATCTTTTATTTATTTATTTATTTATTTATTTATTTATTTATTTATTAATTTTTTATACTGCCCTTCTCCCGAAGGACTCAGGGCGGTGTACAGGGCAATAAATATTAAAAAACAAAATACAAAAGTTAAAAAAACAATTAAATCATTTATGCCCGATATATACAATAGTTAAAACCATATTAAAAACCCAACCCCAAACCCATCAGACCAGGCCGGATTGCTCAAATAAATAGGTTTTTAGATCCCGCCGGAAGGAGCGAAGGTCGGGGGCCATCCGGAGCTCGACCGGCAAGCGGTTCCACAGGTCTGGGGGGGGGTCCATTGTAGCTTCAAACAGTTGTTAAGTGACTGGTCATTAAGCAAGGACTACCTGTATTGTAAATTTTATGCTGGAATGCACCCAAGTACAGGTAGTCCTTGACTTGCAACAGTTCATTTAGTGACCAAAGTTACAATGGAAATGAAAAAAGTGACTTATGATCATTTTTCACACTTACAACCATTGCAGCATCCCTACGGTCACATGGATAAAATTTGGATGCTTGGCAACTGATTCATATTTATGACAGTTGCAATGTCCCGGAGTTACGCAATTCCCTTTTGTGATCTTCTGATAAGCAAAGTCAGTCGGAAAGCCAGATTTACTGAACAATCATGTTACTGACTTAACAACTGCAGTGATTCACTTATCAACTGTGGCAAGAAAGGTCATAATATGGGGCAAAATTTTCTTAACAAATGTTTTGTTTAGCAACATAAATCTTGGGCTCAGTTGTGGTCGTAAGTCGAGGTCTACCCTTATGCATATCCTCAGAAGCTTTTCAGCTCCTCAAAGGATGATGTAAAATTGTAGTGTCTAAAATCCATGATCTCTGAACAATGAAATCCATTAAATAATAACTCTTATTGCCACAAAGTGACAGAATATTTTAAACCATGAGTTCTAAAGGTTTTAAGCCCTTTAAATTTGGGTTGGCTCATGTTATAGATGTGTCTGTCTCTTTGCTTCTTAGACAGCATGATGTGCTCAATAACCTGCGCCTGAAATTAGCCAAGCAGATCAAGCAGTATCGTGAGGAGAACCTGACACTGACAGCTGATTATAAGCGGATTGTGGAGCAGTACAAGGACTTGCAAAGAACAATGAGGTGGGGAGCGCACACTGGAACAAGAGGCAGATGAAAGCAATTTGAGACACTTTATCGCTGGCCTAGAATTCTGCACTCAGTTATGTTGCCCTCAGAACAGATGAAGATTTGTGTTCTTTACACCAAGAGTCCTGTAAACCCATGTTGGGGGAGTGAAAGATGAATTTTTCTTTCTGTTTACCCTATACACCTAGATTAACAAGTTTTTTGTGTGCATACATACTTACATACATATATTACAACATACTGAAGCACAAACCACACAAGCTTCTTTTTATACATGACTCTTCTTCGTGACTTGTTAACACCAAATTTTACTCACCCCTTAAAGTACATAGTCTGACAGTGTTGCTTTCATCTCATCACCAGCCCCCGCCATGTAGGCAGTTTAAAATCATACAGATGATCCTAGCATTACAACTATTGGTTCAATGACTGAATTTATGACAGTATTGAATGAGGGTCCTTAAGACTAGTCTTTGAAAGTTCTGGCTCTCATAGCATCCTTGAAGTCATGTGAACGCCATTTGCAACCTTTACTGCTGGCCTCGGACAAATAAGTCCATGGTATTAGAGTAGTATTTCTCTTCTTTTCTTGACATGTTCCTCTTCCTCAATGTTTGTCATGATAGAGTTAGAGTGGAATTTGTCTAGTTCCTCTTGGCCACTTTAAGGTATTCCAAGCGTATCCATCTCTGATCACACTACATTGTTTTTCAGTTATTTTAGCTAGTGTAACAGAAGAGATTGGTCCCTTAGCTTTCAGAGAACCAACTTTCAAATCACAATGCATACAATCACTCATGGATGGAGGCGGGAGACGTGCTCTCTCAGCCATGGCTCTTACATTCAAAACTGCAAGGTGTGTGTTTGAAAACTCACATTTGAGAGCTGCTTCTTTTCACTACTTTTCTTGCAGCTTTTCTGACATTCATTCAGAAGTCTTTCTTCATTATCGCCACTGGATCAGTCACTGTGGCATTCTGTCTAGTAAACAGTGGCAAATCCTTGAAGCAGGTAGAGCAATCATCTGTCAAAACCTGCCTCTTCCTGTTGGAAAAGCAATTAATTATTCTTTTTTTGCTGGCATGTGATGCCAGGAAAACCCACAGTTGTTTCCTTAAGTTGCTCTACATTAGGCAAGTGAGGGCAGTTGTTGGTCTTCTTGCTGAGGTAGAATAAAGCTTAGCAATGAGAGCAGTTTTGATGGGAGCTTCCTGATACTCCTGTGTAACACCTCTTCTCCGCGAGCTACATTGGCTTCCGGTTGCTCTCCGGGTGAGATTCAAGGTGCTGGTAATGACCTATAAGGCCCTAAATGGCTTGGGTCCGGACTATCTAAGGGAACACCTGCTGCCAGCATCATCTTCCCATCGTCCTGTGCGCCCCCACAGGGAGGGCCTTCTCAGGGTACCGCCAGTTAATGAATGCCGGCGGGTTATTCCCAGGGGAAGGGCGTTCTCTGTGGATGCGCCTGCCCTATGGAACCAACTACCCACAGAACTTAGGACTGCCCCCGACCTTCGCTCATTTCGCCGGGACCTGAAAACTCGGCTCTTCGATCTGTTTGGTCCAGACTGTGGGGTTGTTAATTTAACTGGGTTTTAGATTTACTCTTGGGGCTTGAATTTAATTTAATTGTTTTAATTGTTTTTAATTTTTTGTATTCATGGTTTTAACTGCCCTGTAAACCGCCCTGAGTCCTACGGGAATAGGGCGGTATACAAATCCAATAAAATAAAATAAATAAATATATATGCAACCCTTCTCCCTGAGTCTTTAGGGAGAAGGGCGGCATATAAATATAATCAATCAATCAAATCAAATCAATATTGGCCTACATCAGCTTGCTGTATGAATCCTGCCATTTGCTCAGCATATTGTCTGAACCACACCATTATATTAAGTCTTACATGTGGTTTATTTGGGTATAGCATGTTAATACAACCCAGGTGGCTAGAAAGGCCCAACAGAGGCTTCACTTTCTCAGGATCTTGCGGAAGAACAGGGTAGAACAACGGCTAATGACCCTCTTTTACCGGTCTACTATAGAGAGCGTCCTCTCGTATGGTATTGTGGTCTGTTATGCTGGTCTGACAGCCGCAGATAGGAAAGTATTACAGAGGGTGGTGAGTACAGCACAAGACATTGTGGGCTGTTCCCTGACACCACTGGATGACATCACCAGGGCTCGTTGCCTTGGAAGAGTGAGGAAAATTCTCAGGGACGACTCACACCCTGGACGGTATCTCTTTACTCTCCTACCATTAGGTAGGAGATATAGGAGTATAGCCAGCCACACCAACAGGCTGAAAAACACCTTTTATCCGTGGGCTGTTAGGCTTTTGAATGAGAAATAACCTGTGTGAATTTTATGCAGAATTGACTTGGGAGGCCGGTGTGTGGTGTAGTTGGTTCACATGGTGTAGTAAGATGGAGGGTTTGTTGTCACTGTGTGTTGGGGGGTGGGAGCACAAAGGGAGGCTCAGCTAATCTCAATGTATACATAGTTGTACTTTGACAATAAAGATTCATTCATTCATTAAGTCTTACATGTGGTTTACTTGGGTATAGCATGTTAGGTGGCCCTGCCATTATGCTTTGTTAACCTGGCTATAGAGTTTAGCATGATACACTGTATGATCTGAGCAATTTAGTTACATATATTAGGATTTGCACTATCAAATCTGACACCAGCCACAGCATAGAACAACAAAAAGAAGCAGTACAAGGCGTAAAGAGACCTGGCCCATAGCATCACCAAGAATTGGAGATGACTAAATGGATGACATCATCATGTTTATTAGGATATGAATCTTGGGACTTCTAATTATTTCATTATTGATCTGTAGCCAAACCATTGTGTATTGGTGCCAATCAAAATCTGAGTATAGATTCAAGTTTGTTGAGTCATGCATCTCTTTTCTTATCTCAGACATTTTGCCATTGTGGATGCTGAACATTTCCTGGATGTGTGGCTGATGAATGAAGAAGAGGCCAAGGTGCTGATTCGCAAAGCCTTTGATGCTGACCGTGTCATCCATGCTCAGCAGTTGGGGTTACCCTGGACTGAACCCGATGGCTGGTTCCTGCACAATGTGGGACCTATCATGCATACTAAGCAGATGAAATCAGCCAACGAGCTGGCCCGTGAGGTGATCACACCTGACAGTAAGCAAAGTTCCAAAACCTTTGTGGAATTCTGCATAAAGGCAGCATGATCGATGCAATTTGAGACAAGTTGCACCACATTGCTAATGCCTGTATAAATGATTCTGTTTCCCATTGTAAAGATGGGATTTATTTAGCAAGTAAGAAGATGATGGGACATGAAAGTCATGAAGTGGGGACAAAAATGAAGACAATTGCATAGTTTCCTCAGAAACGAAGGACGAAAAATTTGTTTTCTCAGAAATTGACAAATTCTGCTATTGCAATGCTCCAAATTTCACTCCTATGAAGACTAATTTTGTGTCATATACAGTATATAATGCAGATTATGCAGTCATACCTGGATATGCCAGTTTTACATACTTTACTTTCACTAAAACAGATGGATACCTTTTTATAGCTCCTTAAACCAAAATATTAATTGTATCTTTTCCCAGGATCACATGGCAACTTTTAAGAGCAGCCAGGTGAATATAGAAAAAGGTACAGCTGCTTTAAAGGGTTTCAGGGAAGTGCCCTGTTCCTACTCCTCGGAAGCACCTTTTTGCTTTCAATTCAGAAAGCTATATATTGGTAACTATTAACTTCTCTGTAATTTCTGGAATCTGGCCATATAAAAAATTGCAAGGTGTCAATTTTTGAAGGAATTTATGGAAGCTGCATTGTGTTTCGGGGGTCGCATGCAACTTTGGGGATCAGTTTTTACAGCCTTTTCTAAATAATTAGACGAGTTATTAAGCCCATATTTCTGATCATATAGCATCACCCCTCCTCAAACATCCTGTTTTTGGTTTTGTCAGTACCTGCAAATTTACAAATACTTGTGACACTGTAAAGCGAAATGCTGTTTTTAATATCAGTTACGACTGAAAATTTCTTAGGCTCATGCACCTTGTAATAAATGTGGAATTTGGTGGTATAGAATTATAGCGATGTAGGCACTCTGTTGCTGGCCCACCCATCTTGTATGAGGGATGCTGTATGTTGACTTGTTAAAATGGCATATGTTAGACTTCTATTTTTTTTTTTAAAAAAATCAATGGATAAAGAATAGCTGGTTTAATTGCTTTATGTATTTAGGAAAGTTCTGTGTTATGCTGCTACCCCAAGTTCTGTTTTTTCTCTAGCAAGTCAATCACTTCAGCAGCTTTCTTCCCCATCCGAGGGCAGACCATCAGAAGAGAATGAAGCGGTCCCAGAAGAGGAGGGTAAAGAGGGTGTGGGAGCTGAACCAGAATCAAAGAAACTTTGGTCTATTTCAAGGAAGACCATCAAGCACATTCTGGAGCTCCTATGTGATGAGTCGGTGAGCTGAGAAAATGAGGAAGCATGGGGTTCGTCACTTGCTACAGATGTCTGCTTTCTGAGGCTGGGGCCTTGCTATATCCTCTTAAAGTCATGTCCCAAGTTCAGCTCTAGGAATTAGTCAGACCAACAATTGATGTTTCGCCTCTTGTCTTCTGTATCCGCTTCCTTTGCCAGGGCTTTTTGATTGAGAGCAAGCTTCGGGGTCTCCTGCAACCTCTAGAGAGGCCTGATCGCACTCTCATGAAGCTGGACTCCATCTTCACCGTAAGTTCCTTAATTCTCTTGCAGAAGTGATTGGGAAAGCATGTACATGGGATTGGGGCCTCTCTATGCTACCTCAGTAACTGATTTCCCCCCCCCCCCGTTATTCCTATTTACCCCAAGGT
The DNA here is from genome assembly GCF_964194415.1 of Vipera berus. Classification (NCBI taxonomy): domain Eukaryota; kingdom Metazoa; phylum Chordata; class Lepidosauria; order Squamata; family Viperidae; genus Vipera; species Vipera berus. Next base: position 335,910,770 of record NC_138202.1, on the reverse strand, counting down.
AGAGATTTGTACAGTCTGCCAGGAGTGTAAGGTCTCAACCTTTGTTTTTAAGTTTAGTTTTGAGTTCTAACTGGACTCCTTATGCCACCTAACTAGCTGATCTCTTAGCACCCATTTAGGTCTTTATATTTTCTTATAGGCCCTATCAATTGACAGTGAAGATGATGTGTATCGAATGCTGGAGTTTTTCATGAATTTCAAGGCTCAGAAGATGGCTGGTTCACAGGTAATAGTGTTGGGGGCTTCAACTAATGAACATCGTGATTTTCAATCTGATGCATGTAGGGGTTTATCTGTACAGTGGTCCAACCATCAAAACTTCCTTCATCACTCTAGTCTTAGCTCTGTTCTGGCTTAATTGCCTACTCCCACCTCTCATGGACTTTCTCTATGCGGTGTCATTGAAGTTGAAAGTCCCTCCATCTCTGCCCAATGGAGGCTGAGAAACATGAATTGGCGAAAATAATCATTCTGTCTTAGGATTTTTTTAGTTGCAGTCATGGATTGTGCTTTTAACCAATACCAGCAAATGTTGGGTTATGGCTGCTTTTCACAAAATGTTGGCCTTTTCTTTCATGCCTTATTTATCTTTGTTTTCGTTTAATACTCTCCCTTACACATACATCTCAGCTCTCTCAGACTGTTGAATATTCTCTGTATTTCATTGGGACATACAGTATGGCTATTATTCTCCCAGAATCCTTCATTTTCTTTTAGGACTTGGAAGCTGTAGTGGCAGATACAGTTGTCAAAGAAGTATCTCAAGAGGCAGAGAGTATAGGAGAGGAGGAAGAGGAGGTGTCTGCAGAACCACAAGAGGAGGATAAAAGCTCCACAATTACAACAGTGCCCCTTTCTGCACTTTGTATGCATCCTGATGACATTTTGAAGGCTCTCAAGGCATTTGTTCAGGAATTCCAGATACCAAGGTAGGTCTGGATTGAAAAATGGGGCTGGTAAAGGTGTTGGATTTGCCCAAAAGATGAAGAATGGATTAAAACAGAAAGTTGGCTTGGCCCTGGTAGTAGTGCATATGATGCTCATGAGCAGCCAGGAATAGGTGCAAGTTCAAATAAGTAGTGCCACTGAGAATAGAATAGAATAGAATAGAATAGAATAGAATAGAATAGAATAGAATAGAATAGAATAGAATAGAATAGAATAGAATAGAATAGAGTAGAGTAGAGTAGAGTAGAGTAGAGTAGAGTAGAGTAGAGTAGAGTAGAGTAGAATAGAGCTGGAAGGGACCTTGGAGGTCTTCTAGTCCAGCCCCCTACTCAGGCAGGAGAACCTATACCGTCTCAGACAGGTGAATGTTTAGTCTCTTCTTAAAAACTTCCAGTGATGGAGTGCCCACGATTTCTGAAGGTGAGCTGTTCCACTGGTTGATTGTCCTCACTGTCAGGAAGTTTCTCCTTAATTGCAGGTTGCTTCTGTCTTTGATCAGTTTCCAACCATTGTTTCTCGTCCTTCCCTCTGGTCCTTTGGCAAACAACCTGGCCTCCTCTGCCTTGTGGCAGCCCCTCAGATACTGGAACACTACTATCATGTCTCCCTTATTTCTTCTTTTCTTTAGACTAGCCAAACCCACGTCCTGTAGCCATTTTTCGTATGTTTTAGTCTCCAGGCCTTTAATTATCTTATTTGCTCTTCTCTGAATTTTTTCCAAACTCTCAACATCTTTTTTGCAATATGGTGAACAAAATTGACTGCAGTATTCCAGGTGTGGCCTTACTAGGGTTTTATAAAGCGGTACTAATACTTTGAGTGATCTTGATTCTATGCCTCTGTTTATACAACCCAGGATTGTATTAGCTTTTTTGGTTGCTGCTACACACTGCTGGCTCATAGTCAAGTGATCGTCCACTAGGATTCCAAGGTCCCACACACAGTTGCTGTTTTTAAGCCAGGCCTCGCCCAATCTGTATTTGTACCTTTGGTTTTTCCTGCCTAAATGTAAGACTTTGCTTTTCTCCACATTGAAACTCATTTTGTTGGATAGGGCCCATTGTTCAAGTTTGTCAAAATCTTTTTGGATCCTGAGTTTGTCTTCTGGGGTGTTGGCTACTCCTGTCAGTTTGGTTTCATCTGCAAATTTGATGAGTTCCCCTTCAATTCCCTCATCTAAGTCATTGATGAAGATATTGAAGAGTACTGGGCCTAAGACGGAACCTTGTGGTACCCCACTGCTTACTTCTCTCCATGTGGATGTAGTGCTGTTGATGACTACTCGTCGAGTACGTTTGTCAGCCAGCTACAGATCCATCTGGTGATGATGTTGTCTATTCCACCTTTTCCTAATTTACCAAGGAGTAGGTTTTGGTCTACTTTGTCAAATGCCTTACTGAAATCTAAGTATACTACATCCACTGTGTTTTGCTGGTCTACTAATTTAGTCACTTTATTGAAGAAAGAGATAAGATTGGTTTGGCATGATCTGTTTTTAACAAACCCATGCTGGCTACTAGTTATGACTTTCTTTGCTTCTAGTTGTTCACAGATCTGTTTTTTGATTATCTTTTCTAGGAGCTTCCCAGGTATTGATGTTAAACTGATTGGATATAGTGTAGGATATAGTATAGGGCCTTTCCCCTGTTAAGGGTTAAGTGAACTGAAATACTGTCCAACCATCCTGAGTTGACACAAAACTGCCTGTACAAAATTACTGTTGTAACTGTAGATCCTTTTTTCTGTTCCTTCTGCATATGTTCCAAAGTGTTAATTAGTGGTGCTGCCGTAGCCATGACCTTACCAAGTGCAGGACTGTCCATCATCTTTAGGCTTCTTCCAGTCTCCCTCCTATACTCCATTTAGTCATTAAACTGAGTTGGATTGAAAAACAAACACTTCCAAAGCATAAAGGAAGCTCAGTCATAAGTAGCACTTTTATTTAGGTTTTTGTCTCCCTACTTTTGCTTTCTTTATGTATTCAATAGGGACGTGGTGGCTCAGTGGGTTAGGACGCTGAGCTTGTTGATCAGAAGGTCGGCAGTTTGGTGGGTCGAATCCCGAGTGCCGTGTAACAGAGTGAGCGCCTGTTACTCGTCCCAGCTTCTGCCAACCTAGCAGTTCGAAAGCACGTAAAAATGCAAGTAGAAAAATAGGGACCACTACAGTGGGAAGGTAACAGCGTTCTGTGAGCCTTTGGCATCTAGTCATGCCGGCCACATGACCACGGAGACGTCCTCGGACAAGCGCTGGCTCTTCGGCTTTGAAACGGAGATGAGCACCGGCCCCTAGAGTTGGCAACGACTAGCACACATGTGCGGGGGAACCTTTACCTTTACCTATGTATTCAATACTACTTATTTCTGTTAAGTGCCATAGATTGCAATTGTATTGCCAGCTGAACAGTCTAGGGCTGTTTCATAAAAGGCCATCAGCAGATCATTGCTCTTCCTAGCCTTTTAAGGGACAACAGCAAAATGACCACAGATAAGGCTGACTGGAGGGGAAGGGGCTTCCCTGATCTGCCTGAAATGGCCATAAATATTTATTTAATCTCACCCACTAGTGGTCTCTTGATTCACCTGTTACATAATGAGATGATGAAACATTACACATTTTACTTATCTTGTGATTATAATGGAGACTTAGCAGAAAAATATTGTCAGGGCATTTTTGGCTAAGTATAAAAGTGGAAAGATTTTTATGCAGAAGTGTATTTTCACACATAAAATCCCAAGTTCAGTCTCTGGCATCTCCAGTTAGGACTGGGCAGAGCAACTGATGCTCAGTACAAATAGTACTGCCTCAAATGGATTGAAATATTGTTTTGAAAATTGAGAAAGAAAATCTCATCTGTGCTATTCAATATTTCTACCCAGATGCATAAATTATTCAACAGAGGGATATGTAGCTCTATTGTTGACTGGTGAACATTTCCTTTGAAAGCTAATGAAGATTTTATTGTCTTAAATTCCTTTAGTAATGTTTAATAATTTCCTAGTGTTTTGTTTTATATTTTTGTGTTTGTGCTGTCATAAGCTGCCTAGAATTATATAAAAATTAGAGAAGGTTGGGGTCAAGGGGGAAGTAAACTATTAAATGCCCCATGCATTTAACCGTCTGGATTGGAGGGGATTCCATCATTGCTATATTTGATGAGGTTTTCATCAAGATTTGGACATTGAGAAGCCACCATCTCCACAGTGTGTCAAAATAACAGCTCACTGTGAGATTTCTATTCTAGCATTGTGATTCAGCCCCTGGTCATGCTAATGTCTGAGTTGGTGAGAACAGCATAGAAGAATTAAGTTGAAGCCTTCTCTTAGGTTGTGATAGGAGTTTAGGACCAATACAGTAGGAAGTTGCTTATGTCAGATCAAATTATTCCAGCCAGTGGCTCTTTCCTTCACCTCTAGGGACCAATGGCCACAGATAAAGAAAGTACATGAAGAGCGGGACAACTCTAAAGATTCTGAATATTGGGATGCATTGGCTCATGTTATCCCAGATGGAAAACTGAAGCTTTGGGATGCTCTGATTGTTGGCTTACAAAAATACTAGTAAGTGATCTGCACATCCATGCCCTTAGTGATAGTAGAGCAACTCTGCACATACAAGGAGTGGACTAGACACATTTGACCTAAGCAATATTAACAAAGCGTGCTAATGTGTTACTCGTCCTGGAGACTTGTGGTGAGAGTAGTTTCACCACAATAAGCAGAAGACTTATTTCTTCAGTTTCAATGAACTTTAATCAAATCCCAGTTCAATCCCAGTCTTGTCACTGGTTTTTTAAATGCAAATTTATAGACATGTGAACAGAAAATACTGACTTTCTCCTCTTTACTTGGTCAGTTTATCAGGAAGTTGATCTTCTGTTGCCCAGTTTTAATGGGTTCATTTCTCTATGATAGTGAAAAGCTGTATTTTTTCATTGAGGATACATAACTGTCCTCATCCTGCATTCCCCACCTCTAGGCTACTGAGTTTGACTGCTAATGTTCCAATAGTATTGGAGTAATAGGGCAAAATAAAAATTATCCAATGTGTGAGGAGGGTTGGGAAAACATGATTCAAGGCACCCTTGAGTTTCTCACCCTTCCCATCTCCCCCAAAGGGAAAAAAATAGACTTTTTTTTAAAAAAAAAGATATATAAAAGCCTTAATCTTCCTTAATACCTGAGGCTCCCATTTTGGTACAGTGCTTCACTAGCAGTGTTTGGTCATATCTACTCTGAGGAGCTCCGAAAATTACTTGAGGGCTGAGGAAGGGGTGCGGGATATCCATGTGGTTCAAAAGTTGACCATTCGAAAGCACTGTTGTCCATACTGTACTGAAGGACCCCTTTCTCTTTTCCATCTGTCTAGTCATTTTCTGACTCTGAGGGCAAAGCTGATTACAGAGACTAATGGTCTGACTCAGCAGAATGAAGAACTTCAGATGCTGCTACAGCAATATTTACAATCCCCAGTAAGTAAATGGATAGAAATGTAGAACCATAAAATTGTGGAGGAGTAGGGGACCATATAATTCAATCCTCTACAAAATGCAGGAAAACTAATTTGACCCTCTTCATGAGTTGTCCATCTGGCGTCTACTTAAAATTTTGTAGAGATGCAGAACCTGCAACCTTCTAGTTAGACTTCTCCATTTTTATATACCGTATATACTTGAGTATAAGCCGAATTTTTCAGCCCACTTTTTGGGCTGAAAAATTCCACTTCGGCTTATACTCCAGTCAACAAAAAAACTTACCGAGGACTTGTGCGCGGCCGAGGCTTTGGTGCTTCCGGGATCGCGCGCACCTCTCCCAAGCCACCACCATCCGGAGACCTGCCGAAGTTTGGGGAGGTTTGGGGAGGTGCGCGCGCACCTCCCCAAACCTCCCCAAACCTCGGCAGGTCTCCGTTCCTCCGCGCAGACCTGCCGACGTTTGGGGAGGTTTGGGCGCCTCCCCAAACCTCGGCAGGTCTCCGTTCCTCCTGCCGACCTTTGGGGAGGTTTGGGCGCCTCCCCAAACCTCCCCAAACCTCGGCAGGTCTCCGTTCCTCCGCGCAGACCTGCCGAGGTTTGGGGAGGTTTGGGCGCCTCCCCAAACCTCCCCAAACCTCGGCAGGTCTCCGTTCCTCCTGCCGACCTTTGGGGAGGTTTGGGCGCCTCCCCAAACCTCCCCAAACCTCGGCAGGTCTCCGTTCCTCCGCGCAGACCTGCCGAGGTTTGGGGAGGTTTGGGCACCTCCCCAAACCTCGGCAGGTCTCCGTTCCTCCTGCCGAGGTTTGGGGAGGTTTGGGCACCTCCCCAAACCTCGGCAGGTCTCCGTTCCTCCGCGCAGACCTGCCGAGGTTTGGGGAGGTTTGGGCGCCTCCCCAAACCTCCCCAGGTCTCCGTTCCTCCTGCCGATCTTTGGGGAGGTTTGGGCGCCTCCCCAAACCTCCCCAAACCTCGGCAGGTCTCCGTTCCTCCGCGCAGACCTGCCGAGGTTTGGGGAGGTTTGGGCGCCTCCCCAAACCTCCCCAAACCTCGGCAGGTCTCCGTTCCTCCTGCCGACCTTTGGGGAGGTTTGGGCGCCTCCCCAAACCTCCCCAAACGTCGGCAGGTCTGCGCGGAGGAACGGAGACCTGCCGAGGTTTGGGGAGGTTTGGGGAGGCGCCCAAACCTCCCCAAAGATCGGCAGGAGGAACGGAGACCTGGGGAGGTTTGGGGAGGCGCCCAAACCTCCCCAAACCTCGGCAGGTCTGCGCGGAGGAACGGAGACCTGCCGAGGTTTGGGGAGGTTTGGGGAGGCGCCCAAACCTCCCCAAACCTCGGCAGGAGGAACGGAGACCTGCCGAGGTTTGGGGAGGTGCCCAAACCTCCCCAAACCTCGGCAGGTCTGCGCGGAGGAACGGAGACCTGCCGAGGTTTGGGGAGGTTTGGGGAGGCGCCCAAACCTCCCCAAAGGTCGGCAGGAGGAACGGAGACCTGCCGAGGTTTGGGGAGGTTTGGGGAGGCGCCCAAACCTCCCCAAACCTCGGCAGGTCTGCGCGGAGGAACGGAGACCTGCCGAGGTTTGGGGAGGTTTGGGGAGGCGCCCAAACCTCCCCAAACCTCGGCAGGAGGAACGGAGAACCTCGGCAGGAGGAACGGAGACCTGCCGAGGTTTGGGGAGGTTTGGGGAGGCGCCCAAACCTCCCCAAACGTCGGCAGGAGGAACGGAGACCTGCCGAGGTTTGGGGAGGTTTGGGGAGGCGCCCAAACCTCCCCAAACGTCGGCAGGTCTGCGCGGAGGAACGGAGACCTGCCGAGGTTTGGGGAGGTTTGGGGAGGCGCCCAAACCTCCCCAAAGGTCGGCAGGAGGAACGGAGACCTGCCGAGGTTTGGGGAGGTTTGGGGAGGCGCCCAAACCTCCCCAAAGGTCGGCAGGAGGAACGGAGACCTGCCGAGGTTTGGGGAGGTTTGGGGAGGTGCCCAAACCTCCCCAAAGGTCGGCAGGAGGAACGGAGACCTGCCGAGGTTTGGGGAGGCGCCCAAACCTCCCCAAAGGTCGGCAGGAGGAATGGAGACCTGCCGAGGTTTGGGGAGGTTTGGGGAGGCGCCCAAACCTCCCCAAAGGTCGGCAGGAGGAACGGAGACCTGCCGAGGTTTGGGGAGGCGCCCAAACCTCCCCAAAGGTCGGCAGGTCTGCGCGGAGGAACGGAGACCTGCCGAGGTTTGGGGAGGTTTGGGGAGGCGCCCAAACCTCCCCAAAGGTCGGCAGGAGGAACGGAGACCTGCCGAGGTTTGGGGAGGTTTGGGGAGGCGCCCAAACCTCCCCAAAGGTCGGCAGGTCTGCGCGGAGGAACGGAGACCTGCCGAGGTTTGGGGAGGTTTGGGGAGGCGCCCAAACCTCCCCAAAGGTCGGCAGGAGGAACGGAGACCTGCCGAGGTTTGGGGAGGTGCCCAAACCTCCCCAAAGGTCGGCAGGAGGAACGGAGACCTGCCGAGGTTTGGGGAGGTTTGGGGAGGCGCCCAAACCTCCCCAAAGGTCGGCAGGTCTGTGCGGAGGAACGGAGACCTGCCGAGGTTTGGGGAGGTTTGGGGAGGCGCCCAAACCTCCCCAAAGGTCGGCAGGAGGAACGGAGACCTGCCGAGGTTTGGGGAGGCGCCCAAACCTCCCCAAACGTCGGCAGGAGGAACGGAGACACACAGGGTATTCCTGTGTATTCAGGCTTGCAAAATGGCGGATCGAGCCTCTGCTGGCGGCAGAGGGTTGCAGAACGGCGGATCGGCTTATACTCGAGTCAATAACTTTTTCCAGTTTTTGGGGGTGAAATTGGGGGTCTCGGCTTATACTCGAGTCGGCTTATACTCAAGTATATACGGTACATCACTTTTAACAATTAGTCAGTCAGAATGCTGTATGGAATCTTGTCAAAAGCTTTGTTGAAATGTAGGTGAGTTAAATCCCTTTGTCCACTAGTATAGTTATGTTGTTAAAGGAGAAAAGATTTCTCTCTGAATACTTATTTATGATAAAGCCATGCAGACGCTTGGCAGCCCTAGCATTGTTTTCAAGGTGCTTACATATGGCGTGCTTTATTATATTTTAGGCCAGTTATGTACCTGTAACTAGGCCAGGAAATCCCTGCAGGGCCTATCCAGCATCTTGTTTGCAAAACCTTTCTCACACTGAATTTAAGTCACACTGATCTATGTTTATTTGGTAATGTTTGTCATTTTCCCTGCCATAAATTATCCCTCCAGGATAATTTTCAGAGAAAACATTTTTAAAAACGCAACAATATTTTGAAAATATACAAGCTACATCAGCAGCAAAACCTTGACAGCATTTTCTAAAATTTCTGAAAATGCTTAGGAATAAATCAAATTCAAATCAGTATAAAAACCTTTCCTCAAAATAAAAATTGTAGAAGAGGGTGGAAGGCTTCTGTCCAGTGGCGTAGCGTGGGGGGTGCAGGGGGGGCCAGCCGCACCGGGTGCAACATCTGGGGGGGCGCGCTCGCACTCGCAGCTCTCTGCCCCCTGCCTGGCTCACTCACTCTCTCTCACTGCAGTGCTGGCTGTGCGAATCCGATCCGAGCCGCCGGGTCGCCGCCCACTGTGGAGGGGGGGTGCAAATTACTTGCCTTGCCCCAGGTGCTGACAACCCACGCTATGCCACTGCTTCTGTCCTAGTTTTGTCCTAGTTTATATAGTTTCAAGTCCACATAGATCTCAGCAGTTGTCCTTCACATTTTATTTTCTTAGATTCAGTGATGTTAACTTTACTTGCTTAACATATTAAGTCAGTTATAATACACAGTATGTTATCTTACCATCTCCTTTCCATTATGCACCACTCTTTAATCCAAGTACTACATTTTCTGTTTTCCAGATCGTAAATTGTAGCTAATGTGAGAGGCATTGGGGAGGCTGAGACAGTAGGGGAAGGCTTACTGTATTAGGTATAAGCTACTGTAAGATAGGAGAGTCTATTAACAGTTTTCCTCATAAACTGCAACTAATCCAGATTGTAAAAAACCTGGAAGGAATTTTCAAAATGTTTTGATACTCTGCCTTAAGGAATTCACTAATGAATGAGGGTAGGAATTTTCTTTTGCAGTTTGCAAGACTCTGTATTTGCTCATTATACTGAAATATACTTTACTGACATCTACAAATCTTGCTTCCATTATGTTGCCCAGCTGTTAGGGGATTTGACATCTATATGTTGATAAGTATGAAACTTAGTAAGCATAAGACTTTCAGTGAAGAATGAATGCAATATGGATTAAGATAGAGGTAGATTTGTGTTTCTTCACCAGACTGTTTCATTTAGTGTCTCAGGGGAATGCATTTACACCCATGGTTGAATGCATGAGAGTTATAATTGAGTATATAGCAAGGAGATAAAATTGGAGCAACTGTTAGACACAAAGCAGTACCAAAGTCTTAGGCTGGGGCCCATCCTGTTCCTCTTACCTCAATATCAGCAAGGCTGTGGTAACAGTCAGTGGTGCAGACTGGAGGAAGATCAAGCAGCCAGCTATTTCTTGATGAAATTGTTTGGTCAGTGTAATGAATTTGCTGCCACACAATATCAAGATGACTATTGGCTAGTTTTCTAACATGGGAAACAGTCTGTCAGAGGGCTTGAGCTATTTTGAACCATGTTTTGAGATAGTATGTTGCCAAATACAATTTTAAGAGAGTGGATTTAGAAAAAGAAGATGGTTGCCCTCATTAGCTTTCTTGTGGTATTCCCACAGACAGCTAGCAGAAAACAGAATACTGAACTAAGTCTATTTTTGGCTTATTTCACAAAGACTCTTATGCTTTTAGTAAAAAAAAGAAAGAAAGAAAAGAGAAACCAGAGAATCTAGAATCATTATGAACAGACTTTATTTAATCCAATCTATAGATCTTGGGAACCAGTGCTAATTCTTAATAAAACTTATATACCTTGAGATGGGGTACTTTTAAGCATTTTGAAATTGAGCTGGATACAAGGGAGCCTTAATCTCTTTGCTTCTGTTTGTTACAGGCCAATGCTGCGTTGCTCATTCCACCTACCCACTTACTGCATTTGCAGATGAATAACCCATGATAATCTTCTGTGCAAGAGATGTGGGTTGGTTATTCCCCCAGTATTCTCACTACTTGTCTGGATCATTACAGCCAGGTCATTACAGCCAGTCCCCACTTAAGTCCCCAAGAGGCAAGAGTGGGCACAAACAACTTCAGCATGTAAGCCCCTCTGTTGTTTTGAGGTGCTTGTTTGAAAACACATAGGTTAGTTGTTCCTGAGTTAAACTGAGACACACATGATGGCAGAACTGATGTATGTAGGGAACAACTAAAACTAAGTTAAAACTAAAACTAAGGCACATTAAACCTGCTTTCCAAGTATTCTGATACATGTCCAAACCACAACTCAATGTGATTTGATGATGAAGTCCATATTGGCATATTTCAGAAAAGAGAAAAACTTTACCCTTCATAAAAGTTTAAGACTATATCAACAAGTTGTCATTTTGACTCTATCCATGTATTTTTTTTTGTGGGGGGGGGGGGAGGGAAAGCATTTCAAAAGAATTAAAAGTGAAAATGATAAATAAATATTTAATGACTACACAATATCTTCTGACTCATCCTTGTTACCTAAGGAGACATGTGACAAGGCTGGGACGGAGCGTCTGTAATTGGATGGTATCACAAGCCTCAGAAAGACTTGAAATTGCAACTTCTGGCATTCTGAAATATTTGAAATATAATCCCAAAGAACCACTGAATATGAACTTGAATAGCAGCTTTGACTGAGAAAAAAAGAAGCCCCCCCCCACACACATATATACTGTATCTGTAGGACTGAGACTGTCTTTCCCTTGCGTTAAGCCATATAGTTTGAGATGCTTCATTCTACCATGACCACTAGTGTGTGGAAAATGTGTTGTCATAATCCAGTGCTTTACAGCCTATAAATAATAGCAATGTGCAGATATGTGGTAGATTTCAAGAAAGACTCTTAAAACAATAAGAGGAAGACCAAGTCCCTGGAAATCGTACTGAAAGAGAGCACAGAATGTGATTACATGGCAAAGATGTTCTTGGAAAGAAACTCAACTAAACATTTCCAGAAAATTCTAGTTCACATAAAGAAATGAGAGTGCTGTTGTTTTCCTAAAGATGCTGTGCCATCTTTAGAAGCTTGGACGTACATTTTAAGGATATCAGGACCAGGAGCACAAGATAGTGTAAAAGAAAAGTGGGACTCTTAATTTAGAACTGCATTTCTTATGCAGGGTGCGGCCGGCGTCAACTTCCCTCCGTCCAGTGCGCTCCCACAGAGAGGGCCTCCTTAGGGTGCCGCCGATCAAAGAATGCCGATTGGTGGCCCCCAGGGGGAGAGCGTTCTCTGTGGGCGCGCCAGACCTTTGGAACCGCTTACCGGTTGAGCTCCGGATGGCCCCCGACCTTCGCTCCTTCCGGCGTGATCTTAAAACCTTCTTTTTCGAACAAGCTGGCCTGGTCTGATGGGATGGGGTTGGGTTTTTATAAATAGCTCTAATTTTAAGATGTATTAATTATTATGGACATAATGGTTTAATCGCTTTTAATTTTTGTATTCGGTTTTTTACTATGTATTGCCCTGTTCACTGCCCTGAGTCCCTCGGGAGAAGGGCGGTATACAAATTAAATTATTAAATTAAATATAGTTTTCCATCTTGACAAATACAGCGGTTTTCTTCAGCTTCTCCCCTGTGCCGTTATTATACATAGGAATCTGTTGCTTTCAGTGATCCATTTTTATTAAAGAATTTACAGATTTTCTCTTAATCCAGAGATGCTATATTAACAGTGCACAGAAAAGTACCCCTACCAATATCAGACCCACCCCACAACTGTAAGGAAATAAAATCAACAGTTTTCACACAACCCAGAAAATAATAAGCATGAAATACAGAAACTTCACTTGTGCTACGCTGTGTGTGTGTGTGTGTGAGAGAGAGAGAGAGAGAGCAGCAAAAAGGCAGTGCAATTGTGGTCCCCCCCCCCTCGAAATCTGATAAATTAAAGCTAGGACATCACATCTTCTTCCAACTTGTAAGCTATCTTTGCCTCCTGACAAGGCAGATTTTTTGCTTGTATTAGCTATTGCAGGTCCCTTATGACAGGGATCCCCAACCCTTGGGCCATGGACCAGTACCGGTCTATGTCCTGTTAGGAACCAGACCACACAGCTGGAGGTGAAATTGAAACCACTACTCCCCCAAAAACCAGTCCATGGTGCCAAGAAGGTTGGGGACCACTGCCTTATGATACTATAGCATGGTATAGTATCGAGCATATGTTTGGGAGAGGTATCTGACTCATTATGCAAGGCTAACAGATACAATTTATCATTAAGAACTAGAAAGAGTTGTAGATGCCCCCCTCCCCCACATGCGTCTGCAACTGCTTGCAAGATAATGTGTTAGTGATCTAAAATCCACATCCACACTTGACATACACATTATGTCTCCTTGGTACCAGGCATGGGGGCAGGGTAACATGTGATAAAACATGTTGCGATATCACAGCCTGCATGCTCCAATGTATGATGCAAGTACAAAGTGACAGAATTTGTACCATCACACACAATTCAGCATTTTGGTGCCACAATGGTTAGGAATGGATACCAACCCTAGCAGGGACAGTAGGTTAATGATCAGGTAGAATGAGAATAAGATGAGCAGCATCTTAGTGTGTTTGTGTTAAAGAGATGATGCTTATGAGCACTGGACTGTTGAATTAAGAAAGAAGATCTTAAACGGTCCTTTCTGTTGGAGAGGACTGAATGTGTATGGGAGGATAGATTGAACTAAATATGTGTGAGCTTTGAAAAGATACCCAGTTTTATTAAATAATAACATGAACTGGCCATGTTAGTTGTCCTTCTGTATCACTTGGTATTGCCTACATTCCCACAACATAATCTGAGTTTAATAGGCTAAGCTGGATATTTCACTCCATCCTTCCTGCCCTCATCTTGTTCAGAGGGCTTCACTAGCTGACCCATACTTCAAAATGATATAATTTTCCATTAAAATAGGATATGACATTATAACATGTCCCCTAGCCTCACCATGCTCCTTATTCTGGATGTTATTTGTCTCAGCAACTGATTCTACTTCCTGCTAAATTACATACCATAAAAAGCAGCTGTTTACACAGCTTTGTACCTGATCATTAGAAGTTCAAAAGAACTTGGCCTTCCATGAAACATTGCCTTTCCGCTGTGTTCTTCTTCAAAGCTTGATTTGCCAGTTGTTCCAACTGGAAAATATCAAAAACCCTGTCTAAAGATCACAACCAATCCCATTATAATGGTCATCTAAACAAACAAAAATTCTTTTATTTCCCAATTGCATTAATGGAGTATAAATGTGTACACAGGTGAATACCCAAGCAACATTTCTGTAATGATTCCGGGATGTTTTTAAAGCATTGAATGTTTCAAGATTGAGCACTAACTGCATGCTCTTTTTATTTAACAGTTAGGTCTTGAAGTGTGTCAATTTTAGTTTATTTTGGTATAACATGCACCTCACAACAAATTGTAAAGAAGGAACTAAAATGAGGGAAATAATAATTTGCCTATGATCTGAACTGAACCCATAGCTTGGGGTCATTGCAGTTCACACTCTTGCCATTACTTTACACACTCGGACAAAACAAAATACTTATCTTCTTTAGTTGCCTGAAGCTAAGAATCTGTTAGCTGTTTTCATGCAAAACCTTGGAAGGGCAGGCTTCCCCACTTTCCATTGCAATAAAGTGTTACACAGTCAGGGAAGCAAGGGCAATCTCTTTTCTTAATGAGGGGAAACTGCAGCATCAGATTCCAAGAAAATATGCCAAGATTCCTTAAGTAGCCGATCACTCCAAATCTAATATGAACAGGAATCCTTTGAAATTTCAGCTTTTTGGGGAGACACACTTTGTGACATCAGCAAAGGAAGAAAACAATAACAAAGAAAGAAGGGAGAGATGGGATAAATGCAATCCACACAAAATGGAATTATGGTTGTCAAGGTAATTCCACTTAAGATTAATTCATTCATGGAGGACACGGAAACTGAGGCAACAACAAATAAATGTGGGAGGGGAGGCATAAAGAGACTGGAGGAAATGGCTGAAAAGAGAACTTACATTGAACTTTGGGAAAGAGGGACACTCTCCCTTTTCAAGTCATAAAGCAACAATAAAGCAATCTTAAATCTGACTCCTCCTGCTTCCAAAATCCCCCCCAAAAAGGTCCAAAAATACATATGGAAGCCACCAAACAGATATGAAAGGTTGTTTCTGACAATCAGGTTAGAAATGGGAGAATAGGGCAGCTGTCTCATGCTCCCAGAAGCTTCTTGACCATATAACCAGGCATGGAGTAAAGGAAAAGGGCCACCATGATGAGAAGTAGAAGGGCCAGGATAATCTTGATAATGAGCCATTTGTAACGGGTACAAATGAGGTATCTGATAGACTTGAGTGGGTTCAGGAACCAGATGAAAGATGTGTCTGGGCGACTGAAAAGGAAAAAGAAATTGTCTAAGCTTAATGGGAATAACTGTTCTTTGAGATGATTCATTCAACTTTGGTCTACAACTTACCATCCCAAGCACACCCACTGTTCAGTAGAAAATTGCTTTTTTAAATATGTCAAAGCTACCAAAATAAGCAAGATTTGGCACCTTCTCATTTATCCTATTGTTGGCTTAATGGCGCAAAAAGATTCTTGATGAGAGGCTAAATCAAGCACAACAACAAGCCTTATTCATCACCCACCAGATACTTGACAGATCCTTTTGTATCAGTAAAGGTATGTATGGTACAAGGGTTAGAAACTATCCAGACTTGATGGCCACTATTCATTAATGCCAAACTAACAAAAAAAGGTTTTATCTTATGCAGTCTTGCTTCAGAAGCCCTAATAAAGCAGCTTGTCATCCATAATTCCTTGACAGGATGTTGGGATGCATTTTGCATAACACAAGGCTCAGCCATTTGGAAGAATGTAGTGGATTACTCAGGTTTTCTGTGGATTTTTGTGATCTAGAGGTTTTCTGAATTTCCTTTTCTCCTCACCAAGAGTTTTATTATCTTGGATGTTTAGGGTTGGAATTCAATTCCATGGCTTGTTTTCAAGCCTAAAATTCTATTCTCCAGTGATCTGATATAATTATCAGGAAAACTCTCTCTAAACATGTCAAAACCACTCAATCAATATTAGCAAACCCTCGCTCATTTGGACAGAAGAACATACATTCTAATTTGGGGAATGGCAGTATTATAATTTACAAGCTATCTACCGTCCTTCTCACCTCAGCTTGCCTACATTTGCAATGGATTTATTGTGGCATAAAATGATACAGTAAGCATGAATAGGTGGAAAAACAGAAATACCCTGGGCAAAGAAGGAAGCCTACTCAGGCCCCGAGAAGTTTCTTGACCAGATAGCCAGGCATAGAGTAAAGGAAGAGGCCAACCATAAGGAGCAAGAGAACGAGGAGAAGGATTTTCAGCAGAAGCCAACGATAGGTATGCCAGATAAAGTAGCGGATGGACTTGAGTGGGTTCAGGAACCAGATGAAGCTGGTATCTGGGCGGCTAGGGCAGGGTGGGGCAAGGAGAAGAGAGAGGCCAAAAACATATAAGTAAGAGAAAAACAGGAAAACTGAATGAAGTCATGGGGAAAAATGGGTGACGACAGTAGAGGCAGTCTAATTTTGCTTGCTGCCATAGTACCATGTGTTTGTAACCTCTCCCGTGACCTTCCCAATTCAGTATCCCCACAGGGTATCAATCTGCTTGGATATCCCTGCTCCCATCATCCTTTCCCATGCACTCACTTGGGTTTTTCTAATGGATCTGGCTCATTACGCGCCAATCCAGCTGGACATTTCTCAGCTTCCTCAGCTGTCAGTAAATGAAGCTCAGCTTCCACTTTACCCTGCAGGGGATCAAAAGATCACAGGGTTACCTTCAGAATGAACAAGGCTCTCTTTTTAGATAAGATAAAGATACAGGTGAGATCTGTTATTACTCATTGTGCTGTTCTCCCACTGGGGCCCCAAGCTGACTGGCAAAGCCATGTCTTTAGGCCCTTACGAAAAGATAGGAGGGTTGAGGACAACCTCACATGTTCTTAAATATCTGAGCTCTATTACTAAAGCAGTGGCGTAGCGTGGGTTGTCAGCACCCGGGGCAAGGCAAGTAATTTGCGCCCCCTAACCCGTGGATTTTAGCACTCGAGTCTCTTCCACTAGATTAGTTAAAGAAACCCTTACCCCCTAAGCACATGTATTGTTTGTTATGAAAATACTGATGTAATTAAAGTAAAATGCATCTAATGCGCCCCCCCAGATGTTGCGCCCGGTGCGGCCGGCCCCCCCTGCACCCCCCACGCTACGCCACTGTACTAAAGCAAGAAAGGGTGAACATCTCTTAAGTGCACAACCAACAGAAAGCATTAATAAGTGGCTCAGACACCTGGCTAATTCATAGAAATATAATATGTTGTTGTTGTTAGGTCCAAAGTTGTGTCCGACCCATCGCGACCCCATGGAAAACGTTCCTCCAGGCCTTCCTGTCCTCTACCATCTTTTGGAATCCATTTAAGCTCATGCCTAGTGCTTCAGTGACTCCATCCAGCCACCTCATTCTTTGTCGTCCCCTTCTTCTATTGCCCTCAAACTTTCCAAGCATTAGTCTCTTCACCAGTGGGTCCTTCCTTTTCATTAAGTGGCCAAAATATTTGAGTTTCAACTTCAGGATCTGGCCTTCTAAAGAGCAGTCAGGTTGATCTCCTCTAGGAATGACTGGTTTGATCACCTTGCAGTCCAAGGGACTCACAGGAGTCTTCTCCAGCACCATAGTTCAAAGGCCTCAATTCTTTGGTGTTCAGGAAATATAATATATAGCATATATTATATATTGTCTAATATATATTATATATTATCACAGAAATATAATTACAGAAAGGGAAGGAGATACAACACAATGACACTTGTAAAATTCTATTAATAGAGCCCTTCTCAATAAAATTAGTTTTATCCTTCCTGTGGAAATTATGTCTTGGTCTGGTCTACCTAGTAGCACTGACACAAATTTTGCAAGTCTTATTATGCACGTCCTCCCCTTTCTTATATTTTTGTGAATTAGGAAATGTCTGAGCCGCTTACAAATGCTGTCTGCTTATTGTGGACTTAAGGTATTTTTACCCTTTGTCACTGTGGTAATAGACCATGCATGACTCCAGCAAGCTCATCTCTCTATCATATTCATCCCTAACACCTACCCATCAACGTGAAGAATTAGAAGGAAGCACTGAGTTATTATAAAATTATTATTATTATTATTAAACCCATGCAATCCAAGGAATGCTCCATTCCTTCATCTATTCTGTGTGAGTTGTCTTTGTGAGCTATTGCTTATCCCATAATTTCCTACCATTTTTCTGGGCTTGTTTAGGGACTTTCCCCCTTACTCCTACAGTCTAAAATAATCTTTTTCCAATTGTCTTGGCTCTAGGTTTTATGGAATCTATCTCTCCTTTAAACAGCAACGGCAGGTCTTCTCCACCAACATTACCGTCATCTCCATTTCATCGTTCTCATTTCGAGCCAAAAAGGGCCACCAGCCCTTCACCCTCTTCTGCTTGAAGATAGAGATCATGGGCACCTCTATTTCACCAGTTCCCATCTCCATGTTGCACTGCTTGGCTGTCTTAGCACCACGTGGGAAGCGGTTCAGGTCAAGCTCAATGCCTCCTATGCGAGTAGGAAGAGAAGAGAGAAATATTGAAGATTCTCTTAGCTGTGAGACAAGGACTGCTAGAGATAAATCAGAATATCGTAATCTTCTAAGTATTTTTGGCTCGACTTTTAAATTGAAAAGGAACATGGGATTTATAAGGCCCACTTCAATTTTTAAAGGAAGATTCCAAAATACTAAAATTAATGAGTCTCAGATTAATGTATGTCATCTTCATTTTAATTGGTGCAGTTTGATAAAACAAATTACTGATGACATCCTCACAGTCTTAAACTCTGCTTATTTCTTATTCCTGAAAGGATTGTCCATCATCCCCTATGCCAGCCCATCTTCAGTTTCAGCTGTATTTCTGATCCAGGGAAGTTAAATCTGATCAGCAATCAAGTCCTCCGACATACCCAGGAAGTCGTCAGCAGAAAAGTGATCAGCATCCCACACTTGTAATGTGAGTCGGGCTGGAATCTTGTATTCAGTTTCATCCCAGGAGAACATAGACTCTTTCTTAGAAATAACAATCTTTTCTTCAGCTGCAAGATAGTCGAAAGGAAAGATGTAGCGCCAATTGAAATTGCCCTCTCCTGTCAGTGAATGGTAGTGGACATCAGTATCCTGTTTGTCTTCTTGCTGGCCTTTCAGCCACCTGCATGAACAAAAACAAGGAAGTTGATCAGAAGAAAGGATGGGATCGGAAAAAAAAACCCAGTGATATCATTGAATGATTGTTCATTCTGGGCCAGCTCAATCAGCAGTGTAGAGAGATGACAAAATATAGTTTTGGAAGATGGAGAGCTTTGTTTGCAGGAAGACAGAGGAGACCATGAGGATGTGGAGTGAATCTACCTCCAATTTAGTACCTAGTATATGGGTTGGTTGGCTTTCGAACTGCTAGGTTGGCAGAAGCTGGGGCAAGTAACAGGTGCTCACTCTGTTATGCGGCACTCGGGATTCGACCCACCAAACTGCCGACCTTCTGATCGACAAGCTCAGAGTCCTAACCCACTGAGCCACATGAGCACGGAGACGTCCTCGGACAAGCGCTGGCTCTTCAGCTTTGAAACGGAGATGAGCACCGGCCCCTAGAGTTGGAAACAACTAGCATGCATGTGCAGGGGAACCTTTACCTTTTTTATATGGGTTGGACTGCAAGTCCCATCATTCACAGCCAGCAGATTAATGGGCAATGACTAATGCAAACCAAAGGAACAAAGGAAAATAGATATAACTGTAATGAAGGAACAGGTGAGCCGTAAAGGGAGAAAAAAAATCATAATCATGATTAAATGGAAAGTGTAAGAAAGAAATTCAAAAGCTTTTAAGATTCACTTATTATACCCTACAACAGTAGAGTAGCATTCCTGTAATCTCTGAAGTGTCTGTTTCCTGATTTGACCTATCTCACAGAGGTGAAACAGACTGAGGAGCACTAGACTAGAAAGTCTTCTCCTTGAGTATGACTCCATGTTGTAAGTAAAAAAAAAGTAGTGGCAAAGAGCTCAAAATGTAGCAGTCATGAACCTTAGAAGTCCAAGTGACCCAGAGAGTACTTTGAATGACTGAATGAAGACAGCTTTAGTCTTGAAGTGTTGCCTTTATTACCAGCGTTGAGTTTATGATGCTTTTCAGAAAAGACAGTCAAATATCAGGAATTTCTGCCATTATACCAAAATTATTTCATAGATTTTTCCCAGGAGTTTCATGCTGAGCATTTGAATGATTCTGCTTGATACAACTGAAAATAGACCATGTCCTCTGTGAGGTTGATCGTTCCACTGGGGTGAGATTATTTCTACTCAAATAAGAGGCTTTGCCTGCACATGTCCCCAAATGATTGTCCAAAATGCTCTTCCCATCCTCCAAAGCATGCAATAGAGAAGCAAGCAATCCATGTTCAATGCTCCCATCTGCACAATTTCCTTGCCAAGCCAGGCCTCCACCTCTTGACTGAGAATTGTGGTTCACAAAAAGCAGAACACCCACCCTACCACTTCAATTTCCCAAAGCATGCAGAAAGACAGAAGACAAGAACACTCCACATTCAATCAGAAAGAAGAAAATCACCCTTTACATATACCATACAACTCATTCCTAGGCATATATATATAGCTTAGACTGTGGGGTTTGGCAGAAGTATATCTAATTGGGAAGGGGTCAAAGTACATCTATGAAATGTTAGGATATATCTTGTTTGGAAGGTACATGATTCCCCTGCCCATTAACAATCAAATCTTTGCACAATCATGAATTCCATAGACAGAAATCTTGAAACTATTCTGCTGTAGAACAACTGACTGATGTCTGGACACTACATGGCCTTGGGCTATGCAAATATGGAAGAGAAAATCCAAAATTACTAAGAGGAATGTTTTTTAAGTAGAAAAAAAATTCTAAATAGCATTGAGTACATAATCCATTACTGCTTTGTGTTGTATTTGTCTTTTTTTAGAACCACCTAAGACAAAAGCAGTCGAAAGCTGCTTATTCTGGTGCCTTTTGTGATGATCTACCACAAGAAGGATCAAGGAAAAAGAGAATAGTATTCTTCTTCCAGGATCAGCCCATGAGTTGCTTCTGAGTTACTTAGATATTCTGCAGAACAGTTTATACTAAACCATTTGCTTAGCTAACAGAAACATTCTGGATATGCCCACTTAATTTTCTACTGTTGTTTTAGATGTTTCTGATCACTGCTTCTTCATATGAAGGTATCTCATAGCAGCTGAAACTAATGATGAATCCCAGGATTTTTTGTTTCACTGGCATTAGCTTATCAGACAGATCTCATGCTTCTTCTAGGCTTCTCCCTCCCTCCTCTTTGATGTCTCTTTGATTACATTCCGTATCTTAGATCTTGACTTGCAAGGGATTCTGCTTCCAGTGTTTCCTGCTGGCCCTCCTGGTGGTCCATAAGTAGAAGAAGGGGGCTACATATCAAAATGATGTTCAATTATTTTCTGTGTAAGTCACTGGTTGCCTTATCATTATGAGATTCATTGTTATCATAGAGCCTTGGTGGAGCAGTGGGCTAATGCCTCCTTAAGTAACACCAGCTGCCTGCAATTAGTGCTGGTTCGCATCCCACCAGGCTCAAGGTTGACTCAGCCTTCCATCCTTCCGAGGTAGGTAAAATGAGGACCCAGATTGTTGGGGGCAATTAAGCTGACTTTGTAATAATGCCGCTTGGGGTGTGTGTGAAAGCCCTAATAAGCAGGCATATACATAGATTGAAGGCTACTGCTAAGCTTGTAAGCTGCCCTGAGTCTTCGGAGAAGGGCGGGATATAAATGGAATTAAAATAAATAAAAAATAAAAATTGTTTTCTCTCCACTCATGTGCTCAACAGTGTTCTGATCAAACCAGTGAAACTATGTCAGAGCTTCAATGCCACATAAGAGAGATTGCCATGCACTTAATAAAATAAATCAAGGGTTCCTTGCTCGGGGACCATCAGACAGTTTCACTTTTTTGGCAGGTATTACTCTATGATGCACAGATTTTCCAAACACTTGTTCACATTTTTAAGTGTGCACATAATGTAGTTGGACATATGAAACAATACTTTGTAAAGAGACTATTAATAGATGGGAAACAAAAGAAGTCAAAATAGTGGGCTAATGCCTCCTTAAGTAACACCAGTTGCCTGCAATTAGTGCAGGTTCGCATCCCACCAGGCTCAAGGTTGACTCAGCCTTCCATCCTTCTGAGGTAGGTAAAATGAGGACCCAGATTGTTGGGGGCAATTAAGCTGACTTTGTAATAATGCCACTTGGGGGGGGGCGAAAGCCCTAATAAGCAGGCATATACATAGAATGAAGGCTATTGCTAAGCACATTGATTTGTGCTTTAAATTGTAAGCCGCCCTGAGTCTTCGGAGAAGGGCGGGATATAAATGGGATTAAAAATAATAATAACAAAAATACCGTTCGATGGTCCAGAATGCTCCTAGTTCACCACACACTTTATTTTGCTAGGGGAAATTGCTTTGAAAGCAGTTCTTCAGCTCTATCAAAACTTGTACCTCCCTACTGTATTGGTAAAGCTGATGGAACTTTATGGGATTCTTTATGGAAAGCTAGGGAGGTACACTAGGCAGATCTAAATTGTGGTGCCCCAACCACAGGAATTACAAAGGATCAAAAGTAAACTTCTCTGTGCTTTCTCTTGTTCAAATAGTCCTGCCTCTTGGATGGGCTGAGTAATACGTCTTGATCAATAGCTTCTTTATATATCTGACTTCAACATTTTCAAGATAACCTTACTGATGTTCCCAGGAATTGCCAAAAGTTCACACCTAGCTATCACACACAGCAGACAGTAGCACACAAGAACAAAAACACAGAGAACAGAAGAAACGGGCAGAACAGAGAAGCAAAGTATCCATTACTGCTGCCTGCAGAGAGCAGATGCTTTGCCTATGAAACAATCAGCCATCCTCTGCAGAGATCTGAGAGCCAAGCGGCACCAAAGTCACAGAAAGCTCACACAGAATACCCAGCTGGCCTTGAGGGGCAGCTTGTACGTACCCCCGGACAAAAATGTCACTGGATTTCTCGCCAGTGAAGTAATCATCGTCCTCCAGGACTACCTCATCAGTGTTCCAGATTATTACTCTAAGTTCATATCTGGCAAGGAGGAAGGAAGGGAGACAGGGGTGAGCCGAGGAGAGGAAGGATAGAGGTGGATTTTAAGGGTATAAGATTGCCAATAAAAATAATGTGCATATACTTTTAAGACATCCACCCCCACCCAGGAAGATTAGAGCTGCTTGAACAAGGCCATTATATCTTGGGCTTGTTTAGTTTCCATTTCAATTGTTTTGAACTTATAACTGGAGATGAAAAGCATCCACTGGGACTCCTCAGATTCAAAGTGATGTTCACCCCCTACTTCTCCAAAGAAACAGCAGATATCCTTTCAATCCAAATTTGCTTTTAATGACTAAGGACAGGCAAGTATATGTTTGGCAACACAGACAGAGGGTTTGCTAACAAATAAGGGTTTGCTATTCTGTATTAGTCAGAAAAGGGTGGGAACCAAATGAAATCCTATTGATTTTGTCCATAACCCAGCCTCTAACAAGGTAAGGTTCAAATTCCCATGCCTTGACACAATCTGTTTTGCTTTTGAGATGTTGTTCCAAGACAGTGTAATTTCCCAACAAAGCTTAAGGTGGGCAACTGGGAGAAAAAGTAATTCTTACTAACACTGCCTCCTTAGGGGACTGGGAGTGGGAGGCACAGTCTTACAGTGGTTCTCCTCCTATCTCCAGGGACGTTCGCAGTCGGTGTTGGCAGGGGGGCAGAGGTCGACCGCGAGGTCTCTCATTTGTGGAGTTCCTCAGGGGTCGGTCCTCTCGCCTCTCCTGTTCAACATCTACATGAAACCGCTGGGTGAGATCATTCGTGGCTTTGGAGTTGGGTATCATCAGTACGCTGATGATACCCAACTTTTCCTTTCGACCCCAAACCACCCCAGTGATGCCCTCAACGTGATGTCCCATTGCCTGGAGGCGGTTCGGGTCTGGATGGGGAGGAACAGACTTCAACTCAACCCCGACAAGACTGAGTGGCTTTGCATACCTTCATCCCGGGTTTATTCGGACATTCCACCTCTGGCTATGGGGGGTGAACTATTACCCCCCGTAGATAGGGCTCGCAACTTGGGAGTCCTCCTAGATTCACGGCTCAACTTGGAAGACCATATAGGAGCTGTGACTAGGGGGGCCTTCGCCCAGGTTCGCCTGGTGCGCCAGTTGCGGCCCTATCTTAGCTGGGATGATTTGTGCACGGTCACTCATGCGCTCGTGTCCTCTCGTCTGGACTACTGCAACGCTCTCTACATGGGGCTGCCCTTGAGGACCACCCGGAAGCTTCAACTGGTACAGAATGCAGCCGCGAGAGTTGTGTTGGGAGTCTCCCGATACTCCCACGTTACACCTCTGCTCCGTGAGCTGCATTGGTTGCCAGTTGTCTTCCGGGTGAGATTCAAGGTACTGGTAACGGTGTTCAAAGCCCTCCATGGCATGGGGCCGGAGTACCTTAGGGAACATCTGCTGCCGGCATCAAGCTCCCTGCGCCCTGTGCGTTCCCACAGAGAGGGCCTCCTCAGGGTGCCACCGATCAGAGAATGTCGATTGGTGGCCCCCAGGGGGAGATCCTTCTCTGTGGGCGCCCCGGAGCTGTGGAATCAGCTACCGGTAGAGCTCCGGATGGCGCCCGATCTTCGCTCCTTTCGTTGCGATCTCAAGACGTTTCTGTTTGTTCAAGCCGGCCTAGCCTGATGGGGATTGGTGGGTTTTTTTTTTATTTTTGGTGTTTTAATTTTAACTTGGTGTTTTAGAATTCTATTCCAATTGTTTTAACTTGGGCAATCATTTAATCTCTTTTTAATGTTTGTATTTAGTATTTTATTCTGCCCTGTGAACCGCCCTGAGTCCTCAGGGAGAAGGGCGGTATACAAATATTATTAAATTAAAAATTAAATTAAATTATTAATCTGTACAGAGATAACTTTCATGCAACAATCTAAGATGAGACTGTCGGAAAGATACAGGGCTACATGGTCATCTTACCTTTCTCATATGTTTAGTAATAATGATGCTCTATATAAATATGCACAGGACATTTGAGTAGTCAGCTAAAGAAGTCCTGAAGAATTCCCATCCAAAATTTGTCTAAGGTAGCATCTTGTTTCCAACAGTAACAATCAGATGCTCATAGATAACCCATCAAGAAAAGCCTGAAGAAAACTGCCCTCTGCAGCTTCCAAAAATGGTGATAAAAGATAAATTTCACTTATTCTTTATGATTGTCCATGTCTCTTAAATGTTTAGAATAACTTGTTTATTCATTTGCAATTCATGAATCAAATGCAATTCATGAATCAACGACCATGTTTAGCTTTCCTGAAAAAAATATGGCTACTTAAAAGAGTTGCTTTAATAAAGGATTCATTAAAGCATTAACTTCTTTTTTTTCTGGCTCATGAACAAGCTTGAACAAAGGTTGGAGCCACTTTAATGGATAGAAGAAAAGGCTGAATTTATAAATGTGAAGCATGACAATCTGCCTTGTTCCATCGGAAAAGTCATCTCCAGGGACTTGCAGAACTTCACATCTGAACTCAAAGGAATGCTTTGAGTTATAGGCAGGGATTCACATTGCATATGTGGCAATTCCTTCAGCCAAATGCATCTTTTCCTTGGAAATGCATCTTTTCCTACAGAATCAGTTTTTAAAAATGCTATAAACATGTTTTCACCATCCATCCAATTTATATATAAAAACATTGATTTTCAATTATAACTTCATCTTCTCTCTCTCTCTCTCTCTCTCTCTCTCTCTCTCTCCCTCCCTCCTCTCCCACCCCCCCTCTCTCTCCTCAGTTACAGTCATATATTACTCATCATTTTGCACCTGGAAGATTTCTTGTTTTTCCAGCATGCACTGACCCCATCAGACTTAGGACTTTCCAAGCAGAATCCCACCCACCCCTCACCCAAACTAGGGCAAGGCATTACTTCTTTGGTTTCCTTGGTGAGATGTCAATGGCAGGGCCTGGTGCCGGCATGTCCATCGGGAACATGTCCACCCATAACTCCAGCCGTCCCTGCAATATTGGAAAGACCCAGTTATTGGTTCCTGATGCCCCCACGTTTAGCCTCTTACCACTGGATTCCATTTCCAGGCTCCACTGCTTCTTTGTTTATCTTATCTATTGCAGACTCCTGTTCATCCCAATATTTTATAAACATGAGATTAGCCAGTTGATTCATTTTGAATTATGAACAATGGGACACTTCTTTGAAGTACATAAGCTGAATTCAAAGGGAGCATCCCTCCTTTATTGCTTTCTCTGTCCAGCAATTAGCATTCAGAGATACATTGCTTCAGAACTTAGAGGCAGTAATAAGCAGTCATTCATATTCTATCAGTCTAGCCAATCAACTGGTGGCTCTTGGGACACATGTGTACTTTCAGAGAAACTTATTACCAGTAACCAAGTTCACACTCCTAATTCTCACCTTTTTGCCACTGAAAAGTTGCAATATTAATCCACTATTGAGCTAGACAGTGGAGTCTCCTTCTGCCCAGCTGATTAGCACTAGGAAAACTGTTTCTCTAAAGGATTACTAAGGTCTTTCACCTTCCCAGCATCAAAATGAAAAGAACAAGAAGGAATAATAGCTGTGCCAAGAAAGATCAAGGACATTTCCAGCCTATACAATGATGTCCTTTGCATCTCTAAGGAAAAAGCTATTAAGAAATACCATCCAAAAATTGGTAGTAGTGCACTTTGAGATAGCTCTGAAATGAGTAACTTCAACTCCTATCCAAGCTTTAAGTGAAGCTTCTCTAATGTGTTAGCTATGCAGGATGAAGAACTGCTCCCATTTAAATCTAAAAAGACTGTACACCTCCTCCCAAGCCTACAAGTCTTATGTTCTGACCAACCCCAAAGCCCATAAAAGGAGACAGTTTTAATGGGTCAGTTGCTAATCTTGACTCAATAAATTTCATTTACAAATGAAAAAAGAAAGAACTATAACCAGTGTGGACCTCTTCTCAGAAAAGATTTTAATGGTAAACTCTTTCCAAAGCTTTTTAGAAACTCCTTTTAAATGATGAGTATCACATCATCTTACGATTGTGTCAACAGTGATCTGATCAGACTCACAGGTATTATGAAAATGCCATAGGTTTATGCAGAAAGTGGCTTCTTTACTGCAATGCTATATTTAGACTTTATAAGAAAGAGTATAAGACACAAACAGAAGTTGTAGCAGAATGTAGATAAATTGATGTGCCAGGCTAAAAGAACAGTTTATGTGCAGACAACAATATTGCTAAATACCTGCTCAATGCCTGGCTTGTCTGGGTTCAGCAATGGCCTTGTTTCCACATGCTCAGGCACTAATTTGCAGCCCACACGGGGAATTTCCTCCCAGTGGTGCAACACAGTTAGTGCCAGATGTTCATCTGTCTGCTTTTTCTGACCTGCAAGCATAGAGAACACAGCAATGGTGGCAATGAAAGAATGCAACAAGGTTGGTTGGTCATCTATTGCATGCCTTATCCAAATAGACTCTGGGTAAGGTACCAACTGCCCCTTGAGAGCCAAATACAATTAAATATACCACAATAAAGGATTATATTAGCAGAATGGCATTTGAATAATGGGGTTTAAGTAAAGTAAACCAAATTTTGTGTTAAGATTAATGGAATGTTTTCACATGCATTTTCTGAAAATTAAGTAAATCAGTATAATTTTGCTTGTTTTGAATAACTTAATTTTATTTACTTATTACCAGAGGAGAAAGAAGGTAAAGTGAGGAACAGAAAGTTGCCTTCACAACTCTAATTACCACTCAGTCTCACTCTCAATTTTAAAATTTCTTTAATAATTGTGGACATTTTACAACCATGAGAGTGAGGACTTTGATTTTTGGAAGATAAAACATTGATTCTCAGGATTCTGAATTCTACATCAACTTCTAAAGTCAATATTTTTACAATATGATAACAAATTTGTTTATAAAATAATAGAAGGTTATGCTTAATAAACTAATACATCATTAAAGTGCTTTGATTTTCAAGATTTACCATTTTCATCTTCTGCTTCAGTGGGGCCAGTGAAGACTCGATTGGTCACCTTCACCCTGCCTCCAGGGCCATAGTGGGGACCATCAACTTTATTTTCTTTACAAAGCTTGGATAGGATTTGGGTAGGCTTTTGAGGGTCTCGCCACATATTGTATCCATGGCTAGAGAGAGAAATGTAAGATTTTCAGATCAAGTCCTCAGGCCTGTAACTTCACAAACATGTAGTCCTACTTTTAACAGATGCCCTTTTAAAATCAGGATGCTATTTTAGAATATTGCATTGGTAAGTGGAAGAATGATTTATGACCCTGGAATGTATTTCTTGATATACGAATGAGATCACGGAGTCATCTTAAACAGGTGGCCTATATCTAGATCTGAAACATTGTTCTTACTTGCATCTGAACACTACTTACGTCAGCTGACCACACATGACTGATAGAGGGGATACAGTTAATGCATCTGGAAGTGCTACATCTGTTGAATTAGAGCATCTATGCCAAAATCCTATTAGATTTTGCACTAAGTTCTGTCCCTTCTATCTATCATGAGCAGTCAGTGTTAGAATAATCTAAGAGTATGACGTGGTGAAAAAAACTTCCTTTATTCTTAAAAATGCTATATGTTTGTTTCTTAAAATATTCAAAATCATATGCCTTATCTACAAGACTTCCTAAGACATGGGCAGGTTTGGAAATCAGGGATGTGATTTACTGTAAATCTTTCCAAAGATTGAAGAGATAGGTTTGGGGGTGAGTTTTTCCCCCCTGGTACTGTCTTATTAAAAAGTAGACCCATAATTTGGGTGAGAAAGGGCTGGCTTTTGGGACAATCATTAGAACTTTATTTTAACATTTTATAATAATGAGAAAGTTAAATATTCTTACAGAGCATAGGTCCAAGAAATGCCACATGTTGCTCTATGCTTGCTGTAGTACCGGTTCTCCAGATCTATCTTTGTCTCACCAATCAGATCATCCGAGCCCACCAAGTCCCAATCATAAATAGCCACTGTCAACATGGATTCCATGGGGAAAGTAGCCTCAATGTCAAAGGATCTATATGGGAGGAAACAAGAACAACAGCAAATGGGATAAACTTTTCCATGAAATGGAGAGTGTTACGGAGAAACCTAAAATACATCCTTTGACTGTTTTGAAGAAACTTTGTTCCTGAGGTATGTTGATGGCTAAAATGAGCAAGAAAATATAGAACTATAAATGAAAACAAAGACTTTGAGGATTCAGGGCTGCACTAAAGTTAGTTCATTAAGCTCATGCCATTGCATATGTGCTCCTATTTTTCATAGTAACATCTCGTAACTTGTTTTTTTAAGTACACAAATAATATCTAAATGCCTTAAAACTGGCTTCTATGTAATCCTGTAGTATTTAACACTCATTCTGATTCACCAGTGGCATCTCTTACTTTCCAAAGACAGGATTCAGCTGTTTAGAGATGTAATTCTCCTTGTCTTTGATATCTGTCTTTCCCAGTTTGATGACAACATAAGGATCAGCTTTGCCATTGATGTCAGCAGGATGCAGATCAGTAGCCTGGAATGAAAGTCAACCAACAATCAAGAGAATTGGTGGTACAGTGGTGGTACTTCCTCTAAGGCAGGGCTCACCAAAGGGGTCAATGTTGTTGTTGTTAGCTGTGAAGTCGTGTCCAACCCATCGCGACCCTATGGACAACGTTCCTCCAGGCCTTCCTGTCCTCTACCATCTTCTGGAGTCCATTTAGGCTCACGCCTACTGCTTCAGTGACTCCATCCAGCCACCTCATTCTCTGTCGTCCCCTTCTTCTCTTGCCTTCAATCTTTCCCAGCATTAGGCTCTTCTCCAGTGAGTCCTTCCTTCTCATTAGGTGGCCAAAGGGGTCAATATCAAACCTCAATTGTCGATGGGACTATCCATTACTGTTGTTGTTGTTGTTGTTATTATTGTTTTGTGGTATTAATTAAAGAAGTATTTATCTAATTCATGCAATAAAAATTTGTGGATTGATAAACAATCTGAAACTTCATAAGGGGATTCAGTGAGCTGAAAACTTTGTGGAACCCTGCTCTAAAGGAACTTTTCCCAGAAAGTTTCACATAATGCTTTTAGTGTTACAGAAAGACCTTTTTAAGTCTCTCAAACATGTTAAATTTAGTGTTTTCAAAACTTAATTGTTTTACTGCTATTCTTTATGGTGATTTTATGGTTTAATTGCTCATGATAATTGCTGCTCCTGATTTTTGTGTTACTGCTTTAATAATACATTTTCACTGAATACACATCAGTATGTTTTTGGGGTGAATTATAAATTAAATCAAGTGTTAAGTTGACAAAGTAATTCTGATAGGGATCCAAGGAGCCCTTCTACCTCTTTGGCTGGCCAGTTAGACGGAGTGCTTTGGACTTCTCAAGAAGTACAGAAGTTAGGAGACAGAAGCCTAGAAAAAGTGAGCACTGGGAAAGGAAAATCATTAGCAGGTAAACCTATTAGACTGTAGGGCACATCTGCTCTAGAATTGGAACTTCAAAATTTTGCAGCCATTCAGAACATTTCTCTCTTTAGCTGGCCCAATAACCAGCTAGCACATGAATCTACTGAGAGAGCAAACAAGTGTATAGGCGCCAGCAAAATAGCATACATTTATTAACCTCAGCTGAATAGCATTGTAATATTTCAGAGATTCCTGGGGTCGTTCTTCTTCTCCCTACCCCTCACTCCCACCCTAAGCTTATAAAATCTGTTCCTAATTATTCAGGGGAAGGCATAGCAACAAATCATTTATCCTAAACTTTGGGGAGTCAGTACTCAATAGCAAAAAGCAAACAAAGGCTTAGAGTTTCTAGATAAAACATGGAAATCTAAAATTTCAGAGGAGGAAAAGTTCAGTGCTCAGATCTGGAATGGATATAAAAACAAAATGGCCTTGAAAGCTGTTCTCACTTGTTCTCACCCTCACAATGTAGACCCGGACCAACACATTGATGGGATCATTGCTTGGAATTCCTTGGAACATGCCAAAAGTAGGGTCATATCCAGCCTCCTTGTTGATATCATCAGGAAGAGGCACTTTATAAACACACAGGGACCCCTGGGAATGAGAAGATATAATTTTAGCCCAATTAAAAGTCCATCTAGGTTTTGGCAAAGAAAGCAAGAAGGAAGCATCTACTAAGCTCTCTTTTTCCATCTTCTGTGTCCAGGCCTGTGACACAACAGTACCAGTGTTTTGTGAAACTTTAAAGTTTAAACAATATAGTGCAATCAAAATTTTTGTGGTTCTAATAGAATTATACCACTCGGGAATATTTTAAAATAAAAAAATATAAAATGTAATAAATAAGTAACTTACAAAAACTTATGATTTCCACAAGAGAGCTGTATTTAAGGAGACATTATTTTTTCAGCTGTTGGAATGGTGACAAAATATTTACCTACTCAGCAAAATCAGTGAAAAAAATTATTCCTTAGTGCTGAACTGGCATCATGACAATGATCACATATTGCATATTTTGTTCTTACAATCTGCAAATGCTCTATGCAAGTTTGACTGATGGGGGTGCTGCAAATGGTTAGAGCAATTCCAAACAATACTTTCAGTGGCCTTTTTTTCCCCTCATGTGGAAAAGAGAAATCACTCTGCAAGAAGAGATGCACTGTGTATATATTAGAGAAGAAATGACTTGAACTCTTCTTTAATTTGGATTAAAATTCCTAATTTATCTACCCATCTTTTCATTCATTCCTTTAATCTTGCTAAAGCCCCTTTATCTTAAAACAAGACCTGTTTAACTGTTTAACAAATTCTCTGTTCAAGTCAAAAGATGAGTGAAATCAGATGATACCTTCTTTGCCTTTCTGGCTTGCCAGTAGTCCACCAGGATTAATAAAATTGGAAATGAGTCAGTGGAATTTCACACTCACCTTAAATCTTCCCACAATGCGATCCTCATCTGCAGAATTATCATCATCTCCAATCTTCCCACGAAGGAGGTTGAAAGTATGCAGCCAGTCCTCAAAATTATCAAATTCTGTCTCCAGTTCTTTGGGATATACCTCGATAGGATGGAGAAAATAACATAATTTGACTATTATGATCATATATTATAGACTTATTCAGGAACAGTAGTACGTATTGATCAAAATCAAGATATTGTGCTGACACAGGAGGTGTGCTGCACAGACATTCCCATCACCAGCTTTAAAATGTGGTCCTTGATCCTTTTTTATAAAAAAAAAATATGGAGAACATCTGTAAACATAAAATAATATGCAAGAATGGAACCACCCAAATAGATGACATCTCTTTTCCTTATTACTTTTCCAGTTTTCTCACCCCTCTGAAAAAATTCATTTATGATATTGCAAAATATAATTGTTGCCACAAGTTTTATTTCATTTCATTTGTATCTTCCTTTCTCCACTCTCATCACTGATGAACAGCACCCACACAGAAGAGAATTCGACTGTGATATTGTATTTGTGTGTGTGTGCATTTTATTTTGCAGAAAAATAAATAAATAAATAAATCGTAAATAAAATGTCATATCAAAAGAATAATGAAGGAAAGAATGTGAAAAGCTTTTTAAATAAGGTCGATTTATTTAATCAATGCGGTAGAGGTATACTGATAATCTATAGCAGCTACATTCGTTGGGGAAGCCTTTTAGATGTATTGAATATAATTGTTGCTATCTTCAACCAGCATGACCTATCAAAATATCGGGGAAAAGAAGGCTGAAAGGGTTGAAGAAATGGATGAACAAAAGGAACTGTAACCAATTTTGTGTATGATTGAAATCTCCCCAGAACTGAGATAGGTGTGTGTGTGTGTGTGTGTGTGTGTGTGTGTGTGTGTGTGTGTGTATGATGGTGTTAGGTCAGACATGTCAAACACAAGGCCCGGGGGCCAGATCCGGCCCGTGAAGTGGTTTCATGCGGCCCACGAAGCCATCCTAGAAACAGTGAGGGAACGGCCCCCACTGCCTTGGCCCTGGCCCAGAGACCCTCCTCCTGCCAGAGACCCTCAGATCTGTCCCACTCCTGCCCAGGCCCCCATAGGCACCCTTGATGTGAACGATGTAGAGCTGGCCACGCCCACCCAGCAGGCCATATGCACTCTAACCACGCCCACCCAGTAAGCCACGCCCACCCAGTAGGCCATGCCCACCCACCCACCCAGCCCCCTGAGGGCAACCGCAATGCTGATGCGGCCCTCAATGAAATTGAGTTTGACACCCCTGTGTTAGGTTGACATTCCTTTTCTTCAGAATTTCTGATGTGGAATGGTAGATTTACTAGAAGACTCCTCTCTCTGCCTAATGGAAGTTTTATCTCTCTAATGTTCTCCAAGAGGATATTTAAAGGAAAAAAAAATATGTTGTCTCTTAGCCTGTCAAAACTAAGTACCATAAGGAAATATTGCAAAATAGGCTTTTCCTTTATTTTGCAGTTTTAGGACAAGAATTAGCTTGCATTGTTTGATGATATTTTTATCCCTTGTAAATGCTTTTGATGGTATTTTGGAGTGCAGTACATTCTAATGACACCAAGTTAGGTACTGTTTTCATTTTAAGAATATGGTCATGTAATCTGGAATTCCAAAATGTAGGCAGAAATGTAGATAAGCTGCAATGAGTGATCCAGAGGTTCCCAAGGTTCCGTTACTGAGTGATGTATCAATGATGTTCGTGGGAAATGCCTTCTCCTGAACCAATTAGCTCAGTGCTCTCTGAACTGACTCATAGCAAGTCCCCAAGATTTCAGAAGAGGATCTTTCTCAACTAATAAAGGAGAGTATTTGTAGCTCAGGGTTGAAATGAGGGTTTCTTGATGCTCTCTGAGCTGGGCTGTTTTCTTGCAGATATTTCATTACTCAAAATTGGTAACATCATCAGTGCTAGTAACTAGTCATGTATGTCACTACCGCTGTTGATGTTAGCAATTTTGGATAATGAAACATCAACAACTAAGCTCAGAGAGTACCAAGAACCCCTCGTGACCTCCCGGTTAGACTACTACAACGCTCTCCACATGGGGCTGCCCTTGAGGACCACTCGGAGGCTTCAGCTGGTGCAGAATGCAGCCGCGCGAGTTGTGATGGGGGTCTCCCGATACTCCCATGTAACACCTCTGCTCTGCGAGCTGCATTGGTTTCCGGTTGCCCTCCGGGTGAGATTCAAGGTGCTGGTGATGACCTATAAAGCCCTTAATGGCTTGGGTCCGGGATATTTGAGGGAACACCTGCTGCTGGCATCAAGTTCCCTTCGTCCTGTGCGGTCCCACAGGGAGGGTCTTCTCAGGGTGCCGCCGGTAAAAGACTGCCGGCGGATAACACCCAAGGGGAGGGCCTTCTCTGTGGGTGCGCCTGCCCTCTGGAACCAGCTGCCCGTGGAGCTTAGGACTGCCCCTGACCTCCGTTCATTTCGCCGGGACCTGAAGACCTGGCTCTTTGAGCTTTCCGGCCTAGGCTGAGAGTTTTAATTGGGGTTTTATATTTCTACTTCAGGGACTAAATTTAATCATTTTTAATTGTTTTTTAATTTTTGTATTGATGTTTTAAACACCTTGTAAACCGCCCTGAGTCCTAAGGGAAAAGGGCGGTATACAAATCTAATAAAATCTAAATCTAAATCTGGAGATGGAAAGAGATAAAATTTTCAATCCTTTAGAATACACATTAGCGTTGGCCAGCCTTACAAGTGGAATATTATGGGCATCTTAAAACACTCCACTTTGTACTTAATGACATTCTGCAAACCTCATGGCATAAATTCTGGCCTTGCTCCCTTTGGTAATGATGCAGCATCACCAGGCATGTTCTTTATAGAGCAAAGGGGTTATAAAAGGACCACTGATGAAGTCCATGATAAGAGGTGCCTATCCATTGTGCATTGCACTACTACATTTCAGCAAACCTAGAATAATGGGCGGTTTGCCTGCTGATTGTTAATTATTCTGATTGGCAGTAATATAATAGATGCCCAATTTCATTTGGGAAAGTGGCGTCTCCCAGAACACATAAACTGAAGTCTTGTATGATGGATTTAGATTCTTGTTGAGCTTCCCTTCATTTCTTGAACCGAAAAAAAGGACTAAAAATGCAAAGCTAAAACATTGCAACATCATGACTGGATAAAATGTTTTTCATTGAATTAGGGTTGGGAATAACTCACCTTCATCTCATCAATCTTCTGCTTGTTCTTCTTTTCAAGGGCATCTGGCTGCTGCTGCTGCTGCTGCTGCTGCTGTTTTTTCTTTTTCTCCTCTTTGGATAATTTGACTTTGTCTTTGGTCTTTCCTTGGGCTTTTGAGCCTTTCATAGGAGAGTCATCAAGTCTCATTTCTGAGCTCGCAGAGAAGAGTAGCAGATATGGATGGCAAGAATAAGAAGTTTGTGGTAGGAAGGCATGAGATTAAAAAAAACAACCAAAAAATCAGGCCATGGCATACAGGAAAAGTGACAGAAAGCTAGTAAAAATTAAACTTTGCAATACGGATCTAGGTTCCAGTCCTGAAATAATCATGCAAGCAAGCATCTTGTGCTGGCTATGAATATTCAATGTATTCTTGGGGCCCTGGGATTTCTTATTGGACAGATATTTCATTACCTGAACTGATAAATATCATAAATGAAGTGAATGTGTTTATAGACTCAGAACCAAACCAAGAGAAAAGCTACCATGGCTGACACCCCTTTTCGGTAGGAATAACAAAGAGTTGCCATCATCAGCTATTGCCCTGTTTACAATCTACACAATTACCCTATGACACTCTGTAACAATGACGACGGAAGAGCCTGTCTGAAAACTAAATGGATAAACTTCACTTTCAGCTAATCCTACAGTTTCTAAAATGCAGATACTAAAACAGTGTGATGCTAAATATAGCCCCCTCCCACATCCACACATATAAACTGCATTCACTACCAAACCTGTGAGATCCTACTCTCTTCATCCCCCAGAAATATGAACTGCTTGAAGTTCCCTTAAAAAACAGAACAAAACAAGAAAACCATTCTCAGCATGCTGAACTGGAGCCCAAGTGGCAACAGGGGTAAGAATCATCAGAAACCTGTGGGCTGGTAAACTACAGATAGTCCTTGACTTACAGCAGTTCATTTAGTGACCATTCGAAGTTACAGAGGCACTGAAAAAAGAGAGTTATGACCGTTTTTCACACTTAGGACCGTTGCAGCATCCCCATGAGCAAAGTCATGGGGGAAGCCAGATTCACTTAACAACCATGTCACTAGTTTAGCAGCTGCAGCGATTCACTTAGCTGCAGATGTGACAGGAAAAGTTGTAAAGTGGAGCAAAACTCATTTAACAAATGTCTCACTTAGCAACATAAATTTTGGGCTCAGTTGTGGTTGTAAGTCGAAGGCTACCTGTAGACTGCTTCTGTTCACTGACCATACCTCAAAGCATGCTGACCTAGTAGGAAGGGATAAGCAATGAAGTCACATGGATGGGCTTAACTAAAGTATTTTATTTATTTTTATTTATTTTATTTTAATTCCATTTATATCCCGCCCTTCTCCGAAGACTCAGGGCGGCTTTACAAGCTTAGCAGTAGCCTTCATTCTATGTATATGCCTGCTTCTTAGGGCTTTCATACACCCCCCCCCCCAAGCGGCATTATTACAAAGTCAGCTTAATTGCCCCCAACAATCTGGGTCCTTTCTATATCATGCTGTCATTTCTACCATTTCTGACCCTCTTTTACCAGTCTACTATAGAGAGCTTCCTCTCGTACTGTATTGTGGTTTGGTATGCTGGTCTGACAGCTGCAGACAGGAAAGTATTACAGAGGGTGGTGAGCACAGCACAAGACATTGTAGGCTGTTCCCTGACACCACTGGATGACATCGCCAGGGCTCGTTGCCTTGGAAGAGTGAGGAAGATTCTCAGGGATGACTCACACCCTGGATGGTATCTCTTTACTCTCGTACCATCCGGTAGGAGATATAGGAGTATAGCCAGCCGTACCAACAGGCTGAAGAACAGCTTTTATCCATGGGCTGTTAGGCTTTTGAGCAGGAAATAATTTTATAAATTTTATGCATGATTAACTTGCGAGGCTGGTGTGTTGTGCAATTAGCTCACATGGTGTAATAAGATGGAGGGTTTGTGTCACTGTGAGTTGGGGGTGGGGGCACGAAGGGAGGCTCAGCCAATCTCAATGTATACATGGTTGTACTTTGACAATAAAGGTTCATTCATTTTTTTTCTTTGTTTTGCCTTTGCCTTTCTTTGCCCTGAAATACAGTAGGTCGAAGATATAATAAGGTCTGGTTCTGCTTTTGCTCATAGCCACTCAGCAAAGTATCAAAGCTTTGATGGGGGTCCAATATATGCTATATTATTACTTGCATGCATGGATGTATGTAAAAATATGTTCTGTCTTTAAAGTGACCTGGTTATTTTTGGAGAGCCAGGTTTTGGCCACAACAACAGATTAAGAGGAGATTTAGAATGGCAAATGGCTGTTATGAAAACAGTATGGCTGTTATGAAAAAGTATCCTCCTCCCTCCCCCAATATATTTTCTACTAATTTAAGCAGTGTTGTTTTATAAACTCCCATGAGCATCAATATACTCATCACTTTTGTATATCCTCATAAGAATCTTGTCCTTCAGTACAGTTCTTGTGTCCTTCACTTTAGCACCATATACCATTCCCAATAAAGGGATTTGCTAAATATGACTATGTATTGGTCTTTAATTATTCTGTAAGCAAACAATCAGTCAACAAGGGAAATGCTTCCTTATTAAAGAACTGCAGTGAAAAAACAGTGTTGCCTGCTTATTGTTGGAGAGAGTTTTCTTTGTAACAGAAGAATCACAAGATCTCCTCTCCTGTTTCTTTCTCCTCCTACTTTTCAAATATTTACCCTCAGTGGTGTCCATCTCTTCTTTCTCTTCAGCTTCTGCTGCAGCTGCCTCTTGCTGCTGAAGTAGCTAGAAAAATGAGTGTTAGCCAATGGAATGGTTAAATATAGCACAATTTCTCTTTGAACACATGGACAGTAATCATTTATCAAACAACAGAAATACAGAGAAAGATGAATTCAAATGCAATACTTCCTGTTTTTATCCTTTAACTCAAGACAATAAATAATACTTTGTCTACTGCCCATTACTTCTTTGCCATCTTCTCCCATTAGTGGACTGACTGTTTCTTTGACTTTTTTTTCTTATTTTTTATGTGTTGAAAGAAACTTTTTAAAATTGTTTTGAAATTTGTTGCAAGCCTTACTTTCTTCAAAGCCTTAGCCTTCCTAACTTCATCTTTGCAGGTTTGGGCTATTTGTTGATGTTCTGATTTAGATATGTGTCCCTCTTTCCATTTTTTTAACCTATCCTTTTTCCCCCTCTCAGTTGGTCTGAGAATTTTTTGTGCAACCATGTTGTTTTTTTCTTGGTTTTCTTCTTTAGTGGTATTGAACTGGACTGGGCTTTGTTATTCCATTTTCCAGAGCTCCCCAAGCTTCTTGAGTTGATTTCCCCTTACAGTGGAATATAGTGTAACACAATGGAATGACAAGAATAGAGCTGAGCTTATCATAATATGGGTGATTAGTACTGTAAAGATTCAGATAGTTCTTCGGAATGTAGACTATGAAGTCTGAAGGGGAGGGACACAATAGAGTGATTTTTCCCCCTATGGTAAGAATAGTAGAAACATACCACAACCAATCTAATCTAAAAACAAAAAGGGGACTGCTTTAGGATTGTTTTTAACAATGCCTTAAAAATAAATGAATTTGGAAAGGCCAAGTATATCTCATAACCAGGAATACAGAGTTGGAATAATAATAATAATAATAATAATAATAATAATAATAATAATAATAATAATAATAATAATAATAATAATAATAATAATAATAATAATAATAATAATAAGAAGAAGAAGAAGAAGAAGAAGTTGGAAGGGACCTTGGAGGTCATCTAGTCCAACCCCCTGCTAAGGCAGGAAACCCTATACCATTTCAGACAAATGGCTGTCCAGTCTCTTCTTAAAAACTTCCAGTGTTGGAGCATTCACCACCTCTGGAGGCAGGTTGTTCCACTGGTTAATTGTTCTAACTGTCAGGAAGTTTCTCCTTAGTTCTAGGGTGCTTCTCTCCTTGACTAGTTTCCATCCATTGCTTAATGGGCATATTTTGTTCATGAAGAATGAAATCTCACATGGATCTCACATACTCTTTCATTATCTAGGATAATATTGCCAGATGAATTATTAGATACTTCTGAGATCTTCTTCTTTCTCTGACATCTAAAATGGTCCAGGGCCTGCAGGCCATAAACTAAATGAGAAACTTTGGAATATCCATCTTGCTTGCCAGTGAGTTGCCCACCTTCATAGTTTCAATGGAAGCAAAATACTTGGACCACCAGTCTAGCATGCTCTCATCAGGCTCCTCATCCTCAGCTTCTTCTGCATTTCCTTTCTTCTTCTTCTTCTTTTTCTCCTTCTCTTCTTCTGTCTGAAGGAGAGTGGAAAAGAAGTGAGAGGTAGTTATGAAATGGAAAATAAACTTCTGCCAAAGAGTCTAGAGAGACACATTCAGTCAATGCAGAAAAATCCAGACAGTTTAATTTCTGTACATTTAGACCCATGTTTCTCAACCTTGAGGAATTCTGGGACTTGAAGTCCATACATATTAAATGGCTGAGTTGAGAAACAGTGCTCTATAGAATAGCTGAGCTACTTTGGCCTGTGGTCACAGGTAGCATTCCTGGTGCAGTATTTTGTGTGTACTTAAATTTCTTTTTGTAAAATAGGAGGATTATACTGTAGCTGTAATTCACCCAACACATATATTTTATGGAAGTCCTGTAGCTTCTCCAAACAGAAATTACAGCCTCTCTGGCTTTGGGGTGCTAGAATACTCTAAGAACTAGTTCATTTTTTGAATGGATCAGTGTATTCTGCAAATCTAGAAAATTGGTTAATTGATTATCTAGGTTAGTATGTTGTGTGACTCAGTCAATAAATTTGGGCAATGGATGGACTTTTTCAGAAAAAAGACAAATGGAGAATGTACTGATTGAAAAGGGCTGCATATGGGGAGAAGGGAACGATATGTAATTTTGAAGAGGAAAAAGGGCGTTAAGTATGTCTGTAAAGAAGATTGAAAGTTGCTTCTTTAAGTATTTCTTTTTCTTTCCTTCTCAATTTCTACTGTTTTCATCATTTTTAGTTTTATCTTTTTCTTTCTTTTCAATTTGTTCATGTTTATATCATGTAATTTTGCAAAAATATTATTTAATAAAAATTATACACATGCATACATATACACATACATATATGTATACATATAAGTAAACACATACAAGTATATACAGTGGTATACATACAGATACAAACATACATATAAAAATGAATTTGGGCCGTGGCAGCAGATACTGCAATAAATCAGTTTATTTTCTAATTTATTGAAGTACCTGTTACCATAGCCCAAAATCATTTTTATATTTTTGTTTGTATCCATATGTATCTATATCTCCCCAACATTTCTTCCTTACACTAAAATTGCAATTTATGTTATAAGCTGAGAATTCCAAGTGTGTCTGTGTTAGTGTGTTTGTATGTGTGTGTATTTGCACTGCACATAACTATCATTTTGAGGTCTGTGAGTGTGTGTGTATTTGTGTGTGTGTAATAGCAAAGGGACGCGGTGGCTCAGTGGGTTAGGACGCTGAGCCTGTCGATCAGAAGGTCGGCAGTTTGGCGGGTCGAATCCCGAGTGCTGCGTAACAGAGTGAGCGCCTGTTACTCATCCCAGCTTCTGCCAACTTAGCAGTTCAAAAGCACGTAAAAATGTAAGTAGAAAAATAGGGACCACTACGGTGGGAAGGTAACAGCGTTCCGTGCGCCTTTGGCGTCTAGTCATGCCGGCCACATGACCACGGAGACGTCCTCGGACAAGCGCTGGCTCTTTGGCTTTGAAACAGAGATGAGCACCGGCCCCTAGAGTCGGAAACGACTAGCACGCATGTGCGGGGGAACCTTTACCTTTACCTTTAATAGCAAAGGACCTTGGGAAATACTTTCCTCAAACTTTCAGGAAGAACAGTGAATATCTATCAGTCTCAAATATTTGCTGGTCTAATCTTATTATATATAGGTCGTCCAAGAAGGGAGCAATTTCAGCTTATTCCTTGAATGTAAGAAGATTGTGTTACTATAAACTGTTTCCAGATGCCAGAGAAGATGTTTTAGTAAGACGCATATAAGCACTACTGTCACTTACCACATCCACCTTCACAACAGCATCAGAATTCTGTCACCAGAGAAAGGAATGTGGAATGGAGAAAAACAAGGGAGAGTTAATAAAATGAAGGAGAGTTATTGCTGTCTGTAGCACACATACTTGAACATGGGGTACAGCATCTTTGAGCCACGGGAGAAGCCCAAGCACATATCTGACATCAAACCAAAAAGGAAGGTAACACACAGCCCAAATCAATGGAAGGAATGTTACAGATGGATGAAGAAGCTTAGGGTGCTGTTCTGCCCAGAATTGTTGCTAGGACTCTTAATTTATACATGCAGAATAGCTAATGACAAATTGATTTTATTTTTATGCTTTATGTAGCATCATCAATTCACAAATCTTTTATAGCACATATAGGCAAACACTGGGCCACAGATTCACTGAAACTCTTTACCACTTGCTCTTCAGGTCCCTTGAATAGTCTTCTCCATCTGATGCCTTCAGATGTTTTGGAACAATAGCAATTCTTCTCACAGTGACTAGGGATTCTCTGAGTTCTGGCATTCTGAGTGCAGAGCACCTGGTTGGGGAAAGGTATCCTGCCCCTCTCCCACCCCTCCATTTTTCTTGTCATCCAGCTGTTCACCATCAACTGGGTAAAACATGCCAAACTCAAAAACATTCTGTAAGGAAGACACTCACTTTGAAAGTACGTATTGTTTCAATACTTGCCAAAATGTTTGATTTGAAAAGCATGAAGCAAGCACTCTTCCCAGTATGACTTTGGAGAAGGCTCCCAAGGGCTAATATAGAAATCAAAGGTCATTCTGGGGGATAGGAAGATCTGCATTGCGAAAGTCTTGCAATGGAATTTAATGTTCATGGAAGTGAAAAAGGAAAAAAAAGTTCCTCTGGTAAAGAAAATCATAAACTAGGAAAGCATGTGGAGATAATCTATATGTCATACTAAATATGTCAGGACTAACAGAATGCACACCGCTCCCTAAATACCAGAACAGAATTTGCTTGTCAATGTTTTCCCCCCTCCCCATCCCATTTCATGCACTATGTTTGTTTAAAAAAATATGAGCCTCTTTACTGATAGGTAACCAGGAAGGTCAGGCATTTCGAAGGGTGATAAACATTATTTAAATATTATTCATGACCACAAACACCCTGAATTTAAATAATGCCTTTGGAGAAGCCAAAGTGTCATAAATCAGTGAAGGGGAAGAAGCCCAGAGTTTTGGGCCCGATAGACACATTTATCATTCTGAGAACATATTGTGGGAATGCTTGCAAA
This sequence comes from Vipera berus, assembly GCF_964194415.1. Taxonomy (NCBI): domain Eukaryota; kingdom Metazoa; phylum Chordata; class Lepidosauria; order Squamata; family Viperidae; genus Vipera; species Vipera berus. The sequence continues at coordinate 335,868,420 of NC_138202.1, read as the reverse complement.
AAGGCTGCTGAGACAATAGGCTTATCCAAATTGCACTCCCAAATCAGGATACTCAATCATTCTTGATGGTCCTGGTTTTTTTCTAGATAGGTAGACTCTTCCAAACAGCGTTCCAGGCACAGCCATCCATTATGCATTTAGGCCTGTAGATTTCACCTGGCTAGGAAACTCCCTTGATGGCTGGCACATCAGTTACTACTTGCTCAGAAAGCCAATGGTTTCGAGTCCTTGACTTGAACAGCAAAATAGAGAAAAACTCAGAGAAGAAGTCATTTGCTCCCATCAATTAAAAAGAATTTGCTATGCTTCAAGGCACATTCAGAACAATCTAAATTATTTCAGACAGAGTGGTGTAGGAATTGGATCTCAAAGTTTCATTGACCACTATAATTAAAATGCTGTCATGTGGATCAGACCTAGTCTGCCTTTCTTCAATTAATCTTGAGATAGATTAATGGGATTCTACAAAAACAATCCTCTGAATGCTTTACCTGTCTTTCCAGATTTCTTCTCTGAAATGGAGTTTCCACACTTTCAACCCAGTTCCCAAGATATGATTATCCATTTGTATTCTGCCCTTTAACTGAATGCAACAAGCCAACAAGTTTTTTTATACATTCTACTGACTAGACTCTATGCAGGATGCGAACTTTAAAGCCCCATTTTTGCCTCATTTTCAGCTGCCAGGTAAGCAAGACTATGTGGAGTCTCCACTACTCCTTTTATTCCCAACACTGCTTTTACAGAATTATACAATAACAGAGTTGGAAGGGACCTTGAAGATCTTCTAGTCCAACCCCCTGCTCAATTAGGAGACCCTATACCATTTCAGAGCAATAGTTGTCCAAACTCTTCTTGAAAACCTCCAATGATGGAGCATCCACAACTTCTGGAGGCAAGCTGTTCCATTGATGAATTGTTCTGTCAGGAAATTTCTCCTTAGTTTCAAATTGGATCTCTCTTTGTTAAGCTTCCATCCATTACTTCTTATCTTGCTGTCAGGTGCTTTGGAGAATAGGTTGACCCCCCCTCTTCTTTGTGGCAGCCCCTTAACTATTGGAGGACTGCTCTCACATCACCCCTAGTCCTTCTTTTCATTAAACTAGATATAGCCAATTCCTGTGACTGTTCCTTATATGTTTTAGTCTCCAGACCTCTAATCATCTTTGTTGCTCTTCTCTGTGCTCTTTCCAGAGTCTCAACATCTTTTTTATATCATGGCAACCAAAATTGGATGTTGTATTCCTAGTGTGGTCTTAAGAAAGCAATATAAAGCAGTAATAACTCTTCATATGGTCTTGATACTATCCTTCTGTTGATGTGTTGATGCATCCTAGAACTGCATTGGGTTTTTCTGGCAGCTTTCCAAGACTTTCTTTCTCTTTCTCCCTCCCTTGTCTTCTTTCATTCTGATATTGCCTGTTGCAATATATATAAAAGTATATATTGTTCACATGGGCTCTACTCCTCATTGGTAATAATTACTATCAATAATCATTGGTAATAATAATTATTACCAATCCTCATTGATAATAAGGACAGAATGAAAGCAATCAGCAGCTGGTAACTCCAAAAATTATTCAGATGCACCAAAACCCAATTCATTCTCTCTTTGTTTTGTTTTACTGTTCGGCACTGTGATGCTCTTCAGTATCTTGAAACTGATTGCTAATTTTCCCTACTAAGATAATTAATATTAATTATATATTTGCTTTTGTTATTCATATTAAAACAAAAACACCACCACTCAATTCCAAATGGTACATACTAAATTTAAATGGGTTTTGTTATTAAAAGTATTTTAAGTGGAATTGGAACATTTTATGTGTCATTACTGAACCTCAATTAATCAGAACACACCGTTTGGTCTGTGGTGGATATACGGTATATTTGGAGAAATTCTTGTGTCATGTTTCTGGAGCACATCTGGTAACAGTTCTGAGTTCAAAATAGTGGGTTCAAGTGTTCAAAGCTCTAAATAAAAACCTTTGTGTTTTGAAATTTGGTCTGAACATTTTGTTCCATGTTGTTTTGAGTGTTGTAATGTTCCCTGATTGAACTGTGTTTTTTAATTAACCCCCACTTCCCAATAAGTGAGGGATGGAGGGAAGTGCAGATGAGGAGATGTGGTTAAGTACATGTATAGAAATATCACTTTGATATTAAAAAAGACCACTGGTAGTTAAGTTTACCACTATTTCTAAAATTAGGAGAGGTATTTTGGTTTCTTTCTCAGATACACCATCATTGGAAAGTGTGCCCTGTGCATTTGAGTATGAGACAGAACTCCTATTTTTCAGCTTTTCCAATTGTCACATGGAAAAAGCATCATGCTTGAGTTTTGGGGCAGACTGTCAAATGTAGAAAATGGACACGGCATACTCTAATAGGGGGAACTAACCACTCACAGGTAGGAAACAGAGAACTTGAGAAGGAGTAGGTTAAGACCTCTGCTACCCAACAGTTTTTCACATGAACATTCCATTACAAATAGGCAAGAAAAACTTAAGGAACACTTAAGGATGTGTTGGGGGGGACTGGTGGGGAGAGGCGGACTTCAATCATGTATCATTTTCCAGGAATTCTAAGTATATAGTGTGCATCAATATGAGAGAAAGGGTGTGGTTTGTACCCTTTGCCCATTTCTGTAATCCCCAAGGCTTCATAAGGGCAAGAGGTGCTCTCCACCTCCAAAAGGTACCCTTGCTCAAATTGTGAGCAATCAAAACACAACTGATGAATTAATATACCAACAAATCAGAGGAACACTCATGAGATCACCACTCTTGGGACTCATAGCAGAGATCATAATGCGGCGTCTGGAAACTGTAGCACTTCCACAGATAACAACTAAAAGAATGGATCCAGTATGCAGACAACGCCCTCATAATAAAAAGGAACAACTATAGAAGACACATGAAAAAATCAACAACATCTTCAAAGGAATAAAATTCACAAGGGAAGAAGAAAACAACATACTACACTTCCAGAGGTAGTGATGGCAAATTAGAAATGCAAGTCTATCGAAAAACAATCCACACTAACCAGGTATTCCATTACCAAAATTACAGTCCAGCTTTCCACAAGAGGAGCTAGGTAAGACATTATTCAGATAAGTACAAAGACATCACAGTAACCCAGAACACCAGAAAAAAACAAAAAACAAACCAGCTGTATGACATCTTTCAACAAAATGGATATCCACACAACTTTATCAAAAAGTGCTTGACTCTCAAACCATTATATTACAACCACTAAAAGCTACAAAAAGGATAACATTACATACATCAAAACCATCTCAGAAACTATCAACAGATTGTTATACCCAGAAGGCATCACCATAGCACACAAATCGGTATAGCACACAAATCAACTAAAGCCTCTAAATCATTTTAGTGAACCAAAGATCAGACTCAGTAGCCCAAGAAGAAAAATACAGAAGTTATCTACAATAGGGGTCTCCAAATTGATGTTGGAGACTTGGCCACTTTAAGACTTGTAGTATGGCTGGATGAGGAATTCTGGGCATTGAAGTCTACAAGTTTTGAGACCCTTAATCTACCACATATGGTGAAAGGACTATAACAACAATATGTAGAATAGATAGGCAGAAGGCAGTGTATCAACTAGAGGCAGAAGGCAGAGAATATCAACCAATAGTCAGAAGACATTATAAAAAGTCCTTAATCTCACAACACATGGATAGACCCAACCATAGTTTCTGGGAATTTGCTGAATGTAAACTGAGCTGTAAATTACACACAGCAATTTTCCAACAAGGATAGGAGCAGAAGGAGAAAAACAAGAGACAGATGGAAAGGACCAAACCCAGACTTCATTATTTGAATGAAAGACTGTTCAGAGATTCAATCTTCTGGGTGCCATGCATCAAACCCTTTAGGACTTCTGTAACTCATCCTTGACCCCTCTTACCGCTTCCAACTTCACCATGGTCTCCATCTTCTTGATGGGAACCTCTGGCTCCATGTTAACCACAATTTCACCTGTGGGGTGAGAGTAGGGCCCCCCATTTGCAAGAGTCACATAGGCGTTCATAAGTTTAGCTGGACAGAAAATAAATAAATAGGGAAAAAACAAGAGTGCATAATAGGCACACACAGGAAAGAGAAAGAGAGAGAGCACAGATATATGAAATATTTTAGTATGGAAGTTGTCTGAAGATGAGATAAAGTAGATAACACTGAAGAATGAAAATCTGGTTGAAAAAATGTAGAAGAAATTGAGGAGGAACTTGGGGTTTAAAAGGAAAAAAACCCTCACAATAGTAAGAAGCAAAACATTGAATATATGTGGTCAATGTGATGGGCTCATCTATCACCACAATCATTTTGTGTTACATAGCTGATTTTGTAATTCCACTGAGTATATCTCTTGGCCAAATATTGGAATAATTTAAGTATAGCCATTATCAATATTGTCACGTTAGGTTGAAGAAGCAAAGTCATAGATATGCAACATCTTTGTTTCTTAAGGCTAACATAAGAACGACTCTCCTAACACACTAAAACATAAAACTTGAAATAACAAAATATAATTAAATGTTCCCATAATCTTCTGTGTCTGAACAAATAAATTATATTATGTTTTGCTATTAGAGACTAATTCACATAATGTGCTTAAGACAATATCTCCTAACACTGAATTTGCTCAATCCTATTTCAACTAAATTTAGAGTGTTGACTGAACTCAGCTAGAAACCTTATCTGTTGTGAGATTTAAACATAATCTCTTCAACATCTTGTTATGAAGAGCAATTTGCCATTCACCCTCAGATTTCCCATTTTCTTCTGTGCCAGCAAACTATCATCTGGATTCCTTGGTGCTCTCTGAGCTTGGATGTTTTCTTGCAGACATTTCATTATCAAACTAGGTAACATCACCATCACCAGTGCAGTGTATTGATGAGGTTACCTAGTTTGCTAAGGAAACATTTGCTAGAAAACAACCATGCTCAGAGAGCACCAAGGACTCCACAATTGAACCCTGAGCTACAAATATTCTCTTCTATTTTTTTCATCTGGATACTTAGAATGTATTAATACGTCATGCCCTTGGCCAATGAGGACAACCAGTCCATAAGTTGATCTTCTCCTGCCATCTATTCCCATAGCATGAATTCTCTTTGATTCCCTACCTGCAGTGCTCCAGTGCTGAGACTTCTTATCTGGAGGTCTATAGATGAACTTCCGTAAAGAATTGACAGCATGGCTTCCCACAAGGGTGTAACGCCCAAAGGCACGGCAATCCACCACACGAATATTGAGGGGTGGATGTAGGAGTTCATTTTCAGGCAGATCCTGAAAATAAAAATAAATACAAGTCATGGATATTGATCAGGTTCTGGTATTTAAGAAAGAGGCACAGAAACAACAAAACTGCTTTATAAATAAAGGCTATGGATTTAGCAAGCTTAATATATTGTCTGTATCGCTAAAATAGGCATCCTGAATGCTCTCCAGAAGTTTTGGATTTCAACTACCATTAGTTTTAGCTAGCATGGTTAACACCGGCAAGATTAGTGAGTTGTCTAAACATCTGAAGAACTTTAGCCTGCTAACCTTATTTATGGGAGCACCTCTTGCCGGCGTTAACTTCCCATCGCCCTGTGCGCTCCCACAGAGAGGGCCTCCTCAGGGTGCCATTGGTCAGGGAATGTCGACTGGCGGCTCCCAGGGGGAGAGCATTCTCTGTGGGCGCGCCTGCCCTCTGGAATCAGCTTCCAGTTGAGCTCCAGATGGCTCCCGACCTTCGCTCGTTTCGCCGCGACCTGAAGACTTGGTTGCTTGAACAGGCCAGCCTGGACTGAGGGATTGGATTTTAGAGTTTAAATTTTAGAAATTTTAAATTTTAGAATGTATTTATTGTTTAGGGCTATTTGATTTAATCTTATTTTAATTTTTATACATTGTGTATTGTTTATAGCGTTTTAATTGCCCTGTACACTGCCCCGAGTCCTTGGAGACAGGCGGTATATAAATCTAAATAAATAAATAAATAACCTTGGCTAATACTCACAATAGCTCTTAAGGTTTTCCCATAGTTTTTTCCCTGATATGTATGGTATTTGTAACTAGTTATAACATTTGGAATATTCCAAATTCATAACATAATTGGACTTTCTAATGAGAATAGTGAAGGGAAAACACCAGACTTTGGGGGAGGTAAATCACAGCAGCAGAATATGACTAGCTGTACAGTAGACTCTTAATGCTATGGAGCATTAAAGCTGTTCTGACAAAGGAGTAGGTGTGAGAGAAGAAGGTTTAGGAAGATGATAGATACAGAGGTTAACAAATAGAAATCTCCAGAGAAAATACCTGCTGAATTAACCTTATCAGGCCTGTACAAACAAACTCCATCACTCTTTTACACTGCCTGGCTTGATTCAACAAGGTATTGAGGCACAGAAGAGAGCTGGTTCCTTAAACTGTAAAATCTTCCTCACAGGCTTCATAACAGTCTTTTTTGTGACTATTGTTGAGAAAGCAGAAGAGAAAGTTTCAAACTGCAACTTCTGAAGAGTTTGTCTCCTTGGTTAAGTACGTTATTTTGAATGTTGAATTCTTAGTTTGGATTGCATAAATTCTAAAAGTCTGTTCTCATTTTCAAACCCAGTTTCTGAATGCTTAAGGGACTGGGAAAATAAACTTCAATAGATCCTCTGCACCTTTGGAGAGTTCATTGTTTGTTTTCTGGTTCTTATTAGTCAGCTCTCCTCTTCTTTATGTACAAGAATCATTGCCAGAGTGAGCTAAAATACTTTCAAACAGAAATTTTGGGGATACTCAAACAGCTATTAAGAGAGGTCAACTTGTCATACCTAATGCATATCTAACCTGGTTGAGCTGTTGACCAGCTGATCAAGTGTTTTGCCTTGTGCTGAATGATACAATCTATGCCAAATATGAAGTTTGCCAAATTTTCATAAGAATTTGATATTTAGAATATGATTACACTGAGTAAATTAAGATTTAATTATGACATCTAAATTTGGGGGGGAGGGGTTGGGGAACTATTTATTGCTGAAGGGTATGAAAGCTATTATTGTAAGATTAATGCTGCAAGATATAAAATGCATTTTTGAATCCTTCCTTTTATATATAATGGCTATTTGTAAGTATAAATATTTGCATACCACTTTTGGCAGTAAAATTATAATCAGATTCTGCATTAACAGCACAGCTCTATGCATGTCTTAAATGTAAAACCTACTTATTTCTAAGGGGCCTTTGCCAGGTATGTAAAAGTAAGGCTGCAGCCAAGGAGGATCAAATTCTCTGCCAAAGACGTCTATTGGATGATCAGTGAGAGCTTTGTACACAGCTGAATCTGCAACTCATCAAAACATTGTCTGCTTCCAAGACCAGTTAACCAGCCTTTGGTAAATAGATATGGGTCAGGCCGATATCTGGTTAGCCTTAACATTGTTATTGCCTTGGGCATAGTTAGGCCACCAACGTCTTATGAGAAATGTACTTGAATTTCTAATCTGATTTTTCACCTACATTGTTTTAGTATTATAGCCAAAGAAATATGTGATGTCCTTGAATTACAAGTATTCTACTACTGTCCGGGAAGTGAGAGTGAGGGTTACACAAATGTCATGCTTTTCAGTGTCATTTCACAATAGGAAAACCTTAGGAAATATTGCAAGAGCACATGTATTCCACATAGTCTAAAATTTCAGCCTCATGCCATTTACTATGCTCACATTATGGAGAATGGGGTCAGTATATGCTGGGAAGGAAGCCCTAGGAAAGGATAAGAAGATGGACAGGACATGAAATTTCTATCTTTCCATGGATTTCAGAATGCAACAGTGGGAGTAGGCCACCTCATTGTGAGCATCTAAAATGATACCTACAGAATGCTGGATTAGATTATGTTGGGATCCATCAGGGCTGTCCTTTCAATTCCCTTCTTCCTTATGCTGCTTCCAAGAAGGGAGAAAAACTCACCACTTCAAACCATTTGACCAAAGTGCTAAAATTGGGATTTTTCTTATAGTTCTGGATGAGAGATGATTGGACCCCTCTTCCAGCACATTCAATGTCCACTCGAGGTCTATCCACCTGGGCCAAGTTCACTCGCTTCAGGTCTCTCAATCCCCAAAACAAAATCTAGAAGAAAGTTGAATCAGAGATTAAAAGAGAAGTCTATAATGGTTAAAGGTAAAGGTAAAGGTTCCCCCGCACATGTGTGCTAGTCGTTTCCGACTCTAGGGGCCGGTGCTCATCTCCGTTTCATAGCCGAAGAGCCAGCGCTTGTCCGAGGACATCTCCGTGGTCATGTGGCCGGCATGACTAGACGCCAAAGGCGCACGGAACGCTGTTACCTTCCCACCGTAGTGGTCCCTATTTTTCTACTTGCATTTTTACGTGCTTTCGAACTGCTAGGTGGGCAGAAGCTGGGACGAGTAACAGGCGCTCACTCTGCTACGCGGCACTCGGGATTCGACCCGCCAAACTGCCGACCTTCCGATCGACAAGCTCAGCGTCCTAACCCACTGAGCCACCGCGTCCCTTTTCTATAATGGTTAGACAACTGGAAACACCAAAAAGACAAAGAAACCAAGGATTCAAACAATGCAAATCCAATTAATATACATGTTTAAGAAATATAAGAAGACAATGTAAGAAATGTTACCAGGAAACTTAAGGAGCTTAAGAAACAATGGACCAATTTCCTCATAATGAACACTGTTGCCCTAAAACTCCTATGTGCATTGAAAGGAAAGCCTCCATTTAGTTAGTTATAAAACAAGGGCCGAAATGTTAAAGGTTTCAAAAAATGTATTCTAAATTGTTGAAATTCTTGCTCTGATATTTATTTAACTCACAGCTAAATTACTATTCATAAGTTGTCCATGATGCTTTTGTTCATGATTGTATATATGTAATTATATCTTCCAAGCTCTCTTTTTGTTTTATTTCATGTGACTTCATGTGGGGACATACAGTATATATACAAAAATCTAAGCACACACAAACATACAGAAGATTGCAAATCTGTGCCCAGTAATAAACTCTGCTTTTGAAGATAAAGGCAAGATACCTCTGCCAGTTCACAAAACCACTTAGAATCGCCTTATAGGGGAAATGTGCAGGATAGATAGATAGATAGATAGATAGATAGATAGATAGATAGATAGATAGATAGATAGATAGACAGACAGACAGACAGACAGACAGATAGATGGATAGATAGATAGATAGATAGATAGATAAAAACAGTTTTCCAAAGCGAGCCACCAGTTTATGATCTGCTATATGGATTTTGTGCTAAAGAGATACTTACAAACTCACAATAGTTATCAAAAGAATTCACATTACCTCTACTCGGTATTTGCTCAGAACAGGGCGAATCCCCAGAGGGACAGGCAAGATAGGACCCCGGTCCATATCTGTGGGTCCATCAATGGGAGGCAGGTCTGATTTCCCAGCTGGTCCAATCTGGAAGATAGAAAGCTGATATGAGAGAGATTCTATTTTTTTTTAGCTTCTTATTCTTTGCAAGCATGATGCATTGTCTGTCGAGAAGGTAGTTTTTCATTTATAAGTTTCTTATGATTTAGGGGTCTAGACCTGTGGTGGCGAACCTATGACATGTGTGCCATAGGTGGCATGCAGAGCCCTCTCAGTGGGCAAGCACACTGTCGCCCCAGTCCTAGGCCTTCAGCTAGGTTTTATAAAACCTTTTTGCTTTAGGCCTCCACTGCCGTGTGCAAAAAAAAAAAAGTTCAATCAATCAATTTCAACTTCTCACAGGGAAAAAAAAGATCTCGTAAAGTTGGAATTGATTGATTGAACTTTTTAGTCCCACCCAGTCTGCCATTACCACTGCAGCCATGCCCACCCAATGGGCCACGCCCACCCAATGGGCCACACCCAGCCAATGGGCCACGCCCACCCAGCACCCAACAATACATAAGTGGGTTTTGGGTTGCAGTTTGGGCACTCACTCTCGGTCTCTAAAAGGTTCGCCATCACTGGTCTAAACTATCTTACACACACACACACACAACACACACACAGAATTCTGTTTTTAGAGAAATTATATTACTACTTCTTGCTTTATTTTTAGCTAATTTAGAAAATCCAATTACAATGGCTTATCTGGGACTTAAATAAGTTAATTGAAAGATGAAAAAGGCCGGTAACAAGCAATGGCGTAGCTATTATAGGGAAAAGAACAAAAGATACAAAATAAAAGGAACAAGTGATAAACAGAATGCATGATGCAAATAGATCCTTGGGCTAAGAGACATGAAGGAATAACAAGAAGCAGTTTGTTCGATCTTAACAGCCTAGACAATTTGAGAAACATCTTAATTTGTAGCACAAATGATTGGTGACCACCAGCAAGATCTGCCTTTCTCATTATAAGGAAGCTAAGAACATGGATATGAGGGAGGGACAGGGGAAGAGAAATAGGCAGATCCATGAAACAAACACTATTCTCAAATAGGAAAGAAGATGGAAAAGCAAATGACCGATTTCAGAAATGAAATAACATTTCATATTTATAAGATCCTGTCCTATCAGGGTTCCATTTCTATGGCTTGCTCTATGCAATCCATCTGCAGAGAAGTTTGGGTTATCTTGATAGCAAGTATCATTTAGTTATTTTGCCTCTTGTTCTTTCACAAATGCCCTATTTTATCCAGTGAGACAAGTAAGTGCCTTTTCTTGTTTTAATCCACCATAGAGCCTTGGTGGAGCAGTGGGCTAATGCCTCCTTAAGTAACACCAGCTGCCTGCAATTAGTGCAGGTTCGCATCCCACCAGGCTCAAGGTTGACTCAGCCTTCCATCCTTCCGAGGTAGGTAAAATGAGGACCCAGATTGTTGGGGGCAATAAGCTGACTTTGTAATAATGCCGCTTGGGGTGTGTGTGAAAGCCCTAATAAGCAGGCATATACATAGAATGAAGGTTACTGCTAAGCTTGTAAGCCGCCCTGAGTCTTCGGAGAAGGGCGGGATATAAATGGAATAAAAATAAAATAAAAATAAATAAAATATTTTTAACTGAGATGAGAGAATAGGAGAGAATATGAAACACTACCACTAAATATCTCAGATAGGGCAGGATACAACTCCCATCCCATTTTGGGTCCTATCCGCTTCCCTCAGGCCAGAATAGTTTACACCCCAGGATTAACTCTGAAACAAATGAGTTTGTCTAATGAGGTTTTAAGCCTGATACTATCCAGATGTGCTCTAAAATACCACAGTTCATTCCATTACCTGAAGGAGTTCAAAGGCAGCCAGTAGGTCTCCAGCAGTTGAGTTACCCCGATAGATCTGGTAATATTCCAACTGAGGTGGGAAACGTGGAGGGCAATATTCCTCATCTGACATCTTTACCACAGGTTTGGCAAATGTTCGTCCCATGAAGTCAGCCTTCCCCTGAAAATATACAGAAATCATCATCCTAATCCTTACCCCCTGCTCAAGCAGGAGATCATAAACCCTTTCAGATAGGTGGCTGTCCAGTCTTTTCTTAAAAACCTCCAGTGATGAATTTTTGTTCAAAACATCAAGGTAAAGACTATTACATCTTGATCCCCAGTCCACCCTCAGGGGAAAAAAACAGTTGACAAAAAGTTCAGGATTAAAGTAGCCAGACAAGCTACTTTTTTCATCTTAGCCTCAAAAATAAATGCCTGGGAGAAATGCCTATGGGGACAGCAGTGCAGGAGTGATGCTGTTTTTCATCAATGAACTGTCCCTTCCTTACAATATTTTTACACATATAACAGGATCCTGGACATGACCCTGCTGCTAACTATCTAGTTTAGTCATCTAAGAGCAATATATCAAATTGTATTAACAAAAATGAGGGATAGCAGGAGACACTCTTACTGGGAGCTTCTGAATTTATATAAAAAAAGAACCTCTGTTTCATTTTATGGACTAGGGAGACCCAATTGCCTTACTGGCCTTGCTCTTCTCTTACCACTGTATCCTGGTCATAGATTTCAATGACAATAATGGGAGGGTCATCCCGCATCTCATGCGCTTCCCCATATAGCTCAACATTGTCAAACACCAGCAGTTGGTCCCAGGTAGGACAAAGTGTTTCATTCAAGACCTGGAAGTGGAGGTAGCAAAGGATTAAAGATGTCTCTTCTTCATTTCAACAAATCTTCTTTTGGTTTCTGTTCTACAAGGTGTTTTTTGTTTGTTTGTTAACATAAAACAGAAATCATCCACTTTGTTTTGAATTTGAAATTTAAAGGTTATTATACCAAGCCCAGCATTCTGACCCCCTTTTCAATCAGATTTTTTTTGGTTCACAGACAAGTTGTTTTCTGTGGTCGTATCTTAATTATGGAATTCTTTTTCTAGAGAAATACAAAAGGCTTTCATAATGAGCATATCATAATACACTGAAAGCATATTTACCCAAGGATACCATGTATAATTAGTTTTAATTATACGGGGAAACATCTGTAAGGAACAAAAGATGTCAAACGGTCCAAAGAGAACGAAAATGCTTGTTATGCATGGAAACAAGCAGACGAAGAAGAGTGGGATAGAATGGAGCATGGAATTGGGAAAAAGTTTTGAAACATTTTGTTGTTGTTGTAAATATGCTGTTGTTTTTTTACTGTTATTTTAGTTACATATGCATGCATGCATGCATTCATAGACATATATTTTATGGCAATTCTAGAATAACTATGATTTTTTACTATTTATTTATCCATCCAGCAAACATATATGACTGTCCACTTACCATAATAATAACAATAGCAACAAAATACATAAGTAAGTTAAAAGAAGAACACTGAGTCACTATAACAAATGCCTTATCCATATATTCCACCATCCCCACATCACAGCAGACTCCATTCACAGGTGGGGGAAAAGCCAGGTCTTTTTGGCCTTCATGAAAGACTGACAGGGTTGGGGGTTGTCTGAATCTCTTTCAGGAGGGTATTCCATGAAGGAGGGGCTATTTTCTTCACCCAACCAGATGACATTGTTTTATCAAAATGACACACTACATGCCCCCTGTGTTGGATCTAGTAGTACAGTCAAAAACCATCAGGGATGTTATGATGACATGGGAATGGCATGCAATTGCTGCACCAGAGTTGACAATGGCTGGAGAACCATGAAACAGGACTTCTGATTTTCCTCAGAGTAGAAGAAAGAATACATAAGAGAAATTATTGGATCAAGAATTAGTCCCAAGTTATTTACGGATTTAGAAGGATGAATGAGTACATTGTTTTTATTATTTAAAAATGTTTTAGTGTTTTAACTGTAATTTATTTTTTGACTTGTAAGCTGCCCAGTCATTGACTGAGATGGCCAGCTGTACTAATTGAATGAATGAATGAACTCCAACAGCCCAATGAATATGTAGCCAATAACATTTGAACAGCATCTGAGAACACATTCTGCACACCCTCAGGCAACCATCAAGCAAATGCACTTCAAAATTCTGGCATAGACTACAGTGTTGCAGTGTTGCAGTGTTGCACGGTTGATGCAGGTAAAAATTAAGCAAAGTTTTGATCACACCCTTGAAGACACCATCTCAACGTTTTTGACCTTGCAAATACCCTAAAAGACCACCTAAAATAGAATTTTTACATCCTGCACCTTCCAGATGTGGTAGAATATAACTTCAATTACTCTAGTTAGCACAGCTGTCATGTGTACCAAATGGAGTTTATAGGAATTATAACCCAGCATACCCAGTGGTGGAAAAGGTTGACCTGCAACAACACTTCTTGACTTAGGCAGCCGTCATCTTACCTCGGTGCATTGACTTTGAGTGATAAAGAAAACCCGGGCAAAAGGATCAGAAAGGCCACTGCTATCTGCAGCGAACAAACTTCTGGCCTGGTACATATGGGCTCGGAGTTGGAAGACTTTTTTCTCTGCGATGGAAAGGACAAAGATTATTTAGTACATTCAGGAAGACAGAGGCAGAATTAGATTTTGGGGAAAAGAAAAAAAATGAAATCATTTTGCAATAGCCTTGAACCAGGGACCAGTTTTCAAAATTTATACCTAGAAAATCAGGCACCTTAATAATGCTGACTATATATATATCTCAGATATAGCCCCATTACAATATTAGGCAGAGTGCCCCCTTTTTACATGGCAAATGCTGGAACAAACCCAACAGTATATTGGAAGATGGAGCTGTGATGTGCCAAAAAAAACTGGTCCCACATTCACTTAACCTAGCATGCCATTCAAGTAACATGGAAGCAGCTAATGCCAAAATGAGATGTCCCCCCCCCCGCCCCCCAGGGACCTGGAACTGCAGGAGGCATCACTTTATCTTAGAAAAGGTATTCACTTCACCATTGTGAGAGACAAGAAAGCCTGCACTTAGGGGCCCCCACCTGTCCCAGTGAAAACAAAGGGGATATTTTCTTACTGGTATAAAGGAGGCTGATGGGTGGGAAAGTTGGGAGACCTTGTCCCGCAGGAAGTTTCTTTTCCTCAAAGCCACAGGGTAGGCCATTGAGGAAATCCTTCCTCTGTTTGTTGAGTCCTAGCCACAAATAAACTTCCATTTTGGCCTGTACAGTCCAGCCGGCTGGCCCAAATCCCCTTTTCCCAGGTAACTGAAAAAAAGGAAGAGAAAGGTTGAACAGGGTGTGTTTCCAACATTCTATCAGAACCCTCCCCAATTATTCCTTCCTACCTTTGAGTTCTGAAACAATTTAATCCAAAGCTAAAAAAACCCCAAAACACTAGCAAAATCATTAAATCTGTAACTGGATGGAGATGATTGGAGCTGTAATCCAAACACTGGGTTGATTTTTTTTAAAATGCCTTCTTATGTGTTTAAATGCTCAAAAGTAAACCACACAATTAAACATGTTTTAACATTTTGGGTTTATCAAATGAGTATATTATTTAAATGATGAAAATATCCTGGAGTTGGAAAAATACCAGTTTCCAAGTTTTTTCTTTCTTTCTTTCTTTCTTTCTTTCTTTCTTTCTTTCTTTCTTTCTTTCTTTCTTTCTTTCTTTTTCTTTCTTTCTCCTTCCTTCCTTCCTTCCTTCCTTCCTTCCTTCCTTTCTTCCTTCCTTCCTTCCTCTTTCTTTCTTTCTTTCTTTCTTTCTTTCTTTCTTTCTTTCTTTCTTTCTTTCTTTTTCTTTCTTTCTTTCTTTCTTTCTCTCTCTCCCTCCCTCCCTCCCTCCCTCCCTCCCTTCCTTCCTTCCTTTCTCTTTCTTTCTATCTTTCTATCTTCCTTCCTTCCTTCCTTCCTTCCTTCCTTCCTTCCTTCCTTCCTTCCTTCCTTCCTTCCTTCCTTCCTTCCTTCCTTCCTTCCTTCTCAATTTCCTAACATACTATATCATGAAGTTCTCAACAATTCTGGGATGTGAAAAGCTTCAGCTGAAATTCTGTTTCACACAACTGTGTTGAAAGCACAGAACTGCCTTGGCCCTTGTTGCCGTCAGACTACAAACAAGCGATTCTGTGGATAAGGAGGATCATGATATCCTGGGAAATTTATATCCCTCCGTCTTTCCCCCCCCACACATGCTTCTCACATGCTAGTCAGATAGAAAAGGACATGCTAAGTCACCTTTAGGAAAACCGTCTTCACTTTTCCACAGTCTTTGCCTGTTTCCTCATCCACAATGGAGTACAGGATATCCTTGGAGGGGATGCGGGCATAGGCGATGCGCTTGCCATTGCTCATCATCCAAATGAAGATCTCAGGAATGCTGTGCTGAGGCTGAAAATGATAGGCAGAGAGGAGAAAGACATAGATTGTTGAGCATGATGAACAAAGCACCTACACTTCACTAAATCCATTTGTTTTCCCATTTCAACTGTGGGACTCTGCTAGAGATCAAAAAAGTTAGTTTGGGAAAAAGTTAGTTTCCATTCTCTCATTGTTCTAAGATGGATTTCCTACTCGGTCACCCAAACAATCACTTGGCCTTCTTCCACATGTAAATGGAATCATTGATTTGCCTGGGATCACAACCTAAAAGGTCCCAAATGCTTCTTAAACAACAAAAACCTAGGTCAGAACTAAAGAAGCTTCTTGGATGAGAAGTAAAACATCTTCAAGGAAAAAACAAAGTCCAGCTGACTTTGGAAAAGCACTTTCACAACAACTGTGACCTGGATGCCTGAGAAGCTCCATAGACACTTACATCTTCCTTCCTATTCAGGACAGAGGTTTAAAGTTTTGGTGCAGCTGTCCCCATAACAGGGATGTTGCACCATCAAATCTGCAGCGATTTCCTTCCTTGATTGAAACGGAAACAGTGATGCAAGGAGCAGGACACCATATGCACCTGCAGACCTAAACCATCCTTGACACCTAGGGTTAAGGTGCACATATTAAAGGGAGTTAAAGTTATGAACTAATGAAACTAAGTCTCACCTCATCTGCAAGGAACCGCAGCTTTTGTAGGAAGTTTTGGGATTGCTTCAACTTGTCCCTGATAGTGGTCTTCTTAACCTGAGATCTCATGGTCTTAGCTTGCTGACCCATCGTTTCCTGTGTGGTGAAAGAAGAAGCAGAGAAAAAGAAAAGAGGATGAAAGACAAGACAAAAGACTACAAGAATGTGCATTTAGAAGTGGATGCGCCTAAGGTACCTGGGCCTATTTCTGACCACATGTAAACAATGGCTTCTATTTTATATTCTTTATTAATATCTAAACTATCCTCAGGTTATTCTAACAGAAAAGATTTTAAGATTTATTCAATCCAAATAGACACCAGAGTACATTCTTAAGGAATATAATGAGCCGCTGGGCGAGCTCATTCGTGGTTTCGGGGTGGGGTATCATCAGTATGCTGATGATACCCAACTTTTTCTTTCCACCCCGAACCAACCCAGTGATGCCCTTGACGTGATGTCCCGTTGCCTGGAGGCGGTCCGGGTTTGGATGGGGAGAAACAGGTTTCGACTCAACCCTGCCAAGACTGAGTGGCTGTACGTACCGGCATCTCAGGTTAACCAGTTTGTTCCATCATTAAGGATGGGGGGTGAGGTGTTACCCCCCGTTGATAGGGCTCACAACTTGGGCATCCTCCTGGACTCACAGCTCAACTTTGAAGATCATATAGGAGCCGTGACCAGGGGGGCTTTTGCCCAGGTTCGCCTGGTGCGCCAGTTGCGGCCCTATCTGGACCGAGATGCCCTACGCACAGTCACCCATGCGCTCGTGACCTCCCAGTTAGACTACTGCAACGGTCTCTACATGGGGCTGCCCTTGAGGACCACTCGGAGGCTTCAACTGGTTCAGAATGCGGCCGCGTGAGTTGTGATGGGAGTTCCCCGATACTCCCATGTAACACCTCTTCTCCGCGAGCTCCATTGGCTTCTGGTTGCCTTCCGAGTGAGATTCAAGGTGCTGGTGACGACCTATAAATCCCTAAATGGCTTGGGTCCGGATTATCTGAGGGAACACCTGCTGCCGGCATCAACTTTCCATCATCCTGTGCGCTCCCACAGGGAGGGCCTTCTTAGGGTACCGCCAGTAAAGGATTGCCGGCGGGTGATTCTCAGAGAGGGCCTTCTCTGTGGGTGCGCCTGCCCTCTGGAACCAACTTCCGATGGAACTTAGGACTGCCTCCGACCTCCGCTCATTCCGCCGGGACCTGAAAACTTGGCTCTTTGAGCTGTCGGGCCTAGACTGAGGGGTTTTAATTGGGTTTTAATGTTTTAACTTTTTAAATTTTGGGCCCTAAATTTAATTAACTGTTTTAATTAACTGTTTTAAATTTTTTAACTTTTGTATGGTATGATTTTAATTGCCCTGTAAACTGCCCTAAGTCCTACGGAAATAGGGCAGTATATAAGTTAAATTAATAATAATAATAATAATAATAATAATAATAATAATAATAATAATAATAATAATAATAATAATAATAATAATAATAATAATAATTTATGTTCTACAGTGTATTCCTAAAATGATTTTGCTCCATGAATCTGGCATGATCACATTTGAGACTCATATTTAGTAGTTTTTCCAGTGATTCAGAAAGCAGCGGTGTTGGTGTCTAAAATTGCTCACTGGAATATGAATGCAAAAAGGACACTGGACAGAAGTTCTCTTAATGGTTTGTCTTTATTTGCCAAATGGGGATTGTAACTCTTTAGCTGGACTTTGGTGGATGATAATTGTTGATAATCTCTTTGATTTAAAAGGCAGATATCTAGGGTCCAAAAGTGATAACTTGCAATACTTGGGAGGCGTGAGCCTGTGGATTTCAAGAACATGGATTCGATTTTCTCCTAGGCCAGTTTTGCCATCTACAAGGTTTTCCCAGGTTGGTTAAAACTTCTGAGAAGAAGATTCATTGTGAGATGAGGGAGAGATTGTCTGCCTTGAAAGAGGCACCAGTTTGTTTCCCTTTCCAATAGTCCAGCCCTGCGAATTAGGAGAACTACCATCTTTTTTTAATTTTCCCTTCTTGGGGAAGTCTGTGAAGGTGATAGTAAAGCAATTTACAAAGAACCCTGGAAAACGTTTATTTGCCCATAGGCAATCTGGATTCAAGCCTATATTCAGAGAAAAATTACACTAGTTACCTGCATGGATAACCTCTCACATGGCTAGAGTTTTAGAGAGTGATCCTTCTTTGTCCTACATTTCTCAGTGGCCATCAGAACTGTTGACCATCATATTCTTCCAGGTTACCTGAAGACATTGTGAGCAACATTTTATGGTGATTGTGTTCACTACTGTGTGGATAATCCCAGCTGATAATTATGAGGGAGGAGAGAATGAGTTCTCAGGCCCATCAATATAAATTGTTTGACCCTCTGGCCTATTTTATCCAACATTAATTGAAGAGGCTATCCAATGATTGTAAGGTACCATAAATATGCTGATATATAGTAGAATATATAGTAGAATCTCTAACCCAGTGTCTTGACTCTGCACTATGAAATGTTTTGTGTATAAGAAATAAATAAATAAATAAATAAATAAATAAATAAATAAATAAATAAATAAATAAATAAATAAATAAATAAATAAATAAATAAATAAAGGAAGGAAGGAAGGAAGGAGGAAGGAAGAAATAAAGAAAGAAAGAGGGAGGGAGGGAGGGAGGGAGGAAGGGAGGAAGGGAGGAAGGAAGGAAGGAAGGAAGGAAGGAAGGAAGGAAGGAAGGAAGGAAGGAAGGAAGGAAGGAAGGAAGGAAGGAAGCTCACCAGTTCCCGCATGCAGGATTTCAGCCTTTCCCGGTCCAGACGTGTCCGGGAGGAATGGTTTTGATCTTTGTTGGAGAGAGACACAAACCTCCTGCGGAAAGAGGATTTTGTGAAAAAAGAAAATTATGACCACAAAATTCAGTCCTCATTCTTTTATCCTTTAATATTTGATTATTAAATGGAAAAGGAGAATCTTACCAAATTTACTGGCGATAGAAAATGAGGGTGGGTAAGGGGGTGCACGATTAGTAAATAGACAGAAAAAGGAGATGTGGAATGGGACAGATACATCTTCCTTTCTGCTCTTCTTTCTTTCTTGGAATTCCTCTGTTTTCCCAAATGCCAGGCTGTAGTTATTATGTACCAAGATAGCATTTACTTCTGCTCTTAGAAACACTTGAAAATATTTTATATTCCATAATTAATGCTCAATTAGCACTTATTTATACAATAATTTCTGTATTTTTCAAAGAGGGTCCTTCGAATAAAATTAATTTTGAAGTGGCACAATACTAGGTGGGCAGGAGCTGAGGTAAGTAATGGGAGCTCACCCCATTGTGGGGCGCTTGGGTCTTGAACCCCAGCTGCCAGCTGACAAGCTCAGCATCTTTAACTGCTGAGCCATAGTGGAGATAAACCTCACTAATTATTTGAATCAAGAGTCTTAAGAGGCAGCTGGCCATCTCCAATCCCCTTTCCTGACTTACAGACATCCACTGCTCAGTTCTTCCAGCACTCCTCGGAGACGGCGCTCTGGGTGTGGTTTTTCAGTTTTGATCATCTCATGCACATCATTGAGGCCTTCTTCCTAAAGGAGCAGAAGTGATTTTCAGTAGGCAGTGCTAGAGTGTGAGATTTGCACTACTCATTCCAGAGGCATTTAATTCCACCCCACCCCGTCTTCGTCTCCCCCTCCTGTCTCGTTTGCAGGTACTCACCAGCTTGTCTGCAATCTTGTCAATGATATTTGAATTGTACAAACGTCGTCTCTGGTCCTGCCACCAACTCTTGATATAAATACAAGGTTTCTTGTCAAAATATGGTAAATGAAAATAGTTCCTGTAATAGCGGGAGAAAGAGGGACATATTTTCAATCTGTATCACAATAGCCTTTCCCCCCATTTATTAGTACTTTTCTCTAATAATGGTAGTCCTCAACTAACAAGATTTCATTTATTTATTTATTTTATTTTATTTTTATTACATTTATATCCCGCCCTTCTCCGAAGACTCAGGGCGGCTTACAAGCTTAGCAGTAGCCTTCATTCTATGTATATGCCTGCTTGTTAGGGCTTTCACACACACACCCCCAAGCGGCATTATTACAAAGTCAGCTTAATTGCCCCCAACAATCTGGGTCCTCATTTTACCTACCTCGGAAGGATGGAAGGCTGAGTCAACCTTGAGCCTGGTGGGACGCGAACCTGCACTAATTGCAGGCAGCTGGTGTTACTTAAGGAGGCATTAGCCCACTGCTCCACCAAGGCTCTTGTCATTCAGTCATTTAGTGACTGAAGTTATGACAACACTGAATAAGTGCCTTATGACTGTTTTTTCACTTTTGTTGTAGCATCCCCGTGGTCACATGGACAAAGTTCAGATGCTTGCAACTGACTCATATTTATGACGGCTGCTGTGTCCCAGGGTCATGTGATCAATTTTTGTGATCTTCTGACAAGCAAAGTGAATGGGGAAGCCAGATTTACTTAACAACCATGTTACTAACTTAACAACTGCAGTGATTCACTCAACAACTGTGGCAAGAAAGGTCGTAAAATGGGGCAAAATTCACTTAACAAATGTCTCACTTAGCAACAGAAATTTGGGGCTCAGTTGTGGTTGCAAGTCAAAGACAAAGACTTACTGTACCTCTTGTGCTACATGGAAACTGGGACAAAAATTTTCCAAGATAGGAAAATAATGAACACATCAGAAGATTCTTCCACTGGTCTTTTACCAAAAGAAATGTAAATGCAATAGTGACAAAGTCTTAGCACAAAAGTCTTCTGGGTTTTTGCCATTTCTCCTACATGGTACTGAAGATGGGGAAATGCAGTATCATTTGCCCCATCTCTGAATCAAAGAAAAGAAAATATACAGCTTAACACCCAATCAAGCATCCTATAGTCTTCCTCTTTTTAGACTGGCCAAGCTCACTTGCCTGTCAGTAATCAATGGTTTCATGGCTGGAGAAGTAGAGACTGACAAAAATTCCCCATCAATATTGGACTCCTCATCACTGTCATTCTGTAGCAGCTCAGATTCCTCCTCATTGCCATCCCCACCATCTTTCCTCTTCTTGATGCTGGGCCTGGATATGCCATCAATTTCATTGCCATAATTGCCTTGGAGAAAAGAAAAAGGAATCAGATTCTGCAGGATGAAGAATGGAAAGATTATACCATTGATTAGAGCCTTGCCGAATCATATCATGATATCTTGGATATACCCAGAAGTTGGATTATGCTTTTAGGCATAAAGAGAACTACCATAATGCCCAAACTCAAGAAATGAGTTTCTGGGATAACATTGTCAAGTGAGATTTCCTAGTTACACTTCAATGGATTAGTGTTATATATAGCCAGCAGATAGGAAGTGGAAGAAACATAGAACCTAAAATGTGAATAAGACTGATATTACATAAATCATTCTCAAGAACATGACAATTTTCTTGATCATGCTCCCCTGTCATTATTCAATGTTGAAAGTGATTCATATTTTCTTATGCTCCACATCTGGATAGCTTTTATATTGAGCTGCATCAGAAGGATTGAAATATAAATCACAAAAAAACTCAGACAAAAAATAATGTGAACAGTCATGGTGACGGCAAGTTTCAAAATCACCTATACAATTCATCACACATCAGAATCATATCTGTATCCTATATCAAGAACCACCACCACCATCATCATCGCCGCCACCACAGACCACCCTGAAGCAATGTTACTGAAATCATGGTACAAATTCGTATTTGAAACCCTGACATCTTGATATGTCATTTTAAACCATTTATATCAATATGCATATTTTAGTCAAATATTTCTCTCTACCAATGATCCTGTTTTAATATTTGAAAAAAAATAGTAACTAAAGTTGAAGTATAGCTTGATGAGTGAGAGAGTCAGTGAGGACTTTTCATTTTACCTATTTTATAAGCCACAGTTTCATCCAGAAATATATTTATGGGAAGAAGAATACATAAAAAATTCAAACAATACTGAAGGGTTGAAAATAATGTAATAAAATGAACAGAGTTGTGGATGTTTAACTTACTAGAAATATAATCAATGTAAAGTTTAAAATGCAAAAGGAATACAGTACGCTCTGTCCTAAGCACACTTCCTTGTAGATGGCAATTCTTATTAAGGGGGTGTCATTGGGAAAAAAGTACACATACAAGTATGTGTCCTTAAGTTCCGTCTATTGAAGGTCAGATAGAAACATCTGATTTTGTCTTGCATAGTAACTATAGTATAGTATATTGAACATAGGCATCTTTAATCAATTCTATTTGCAGAAGTTTAGAATACCTACAAAATGAAATCTAACTATAAATTTGCAATCATTTTCAGGAGTTTAGGAATTCAGCAATTTTTCATAGTGAAAAAGCATTTTCCAGACTGAAACAATTATGCAAGTTCATCCTTCTTGTTCAGATTCCTGAAAAAGCCATTTCATACTTTCAGTTCTGCTTGTATGGTATCACAGAAAGCAAATCTCCCTCCTAAAGCCACATTCCATACTTAACAAAATTCCTTCACAAACCTATTGTGACCTCAAAATTGGTTAGCTTGTCTCCATTCTTCCTGTCAATCATGGTAGCCTCCAGGAAGGATCCAAAGAGGAAAAACTCCTCCATCTTGCCTGTGCAGCTCTGTGGTGTGGAATATAAACACAGCAGGTTTTATAAATATAGTGAAGGATTTCAACCTATGTAAATGAGTTGTGACATATTAATTTAGATCATTGGTCAATGTCATAGGTAAAAACATGGTACCAGGGACGGCAATATGTCTGCAAATAATCCCTTTGATGCCCACCAGTTTTCTTGAAACAGGGAGACATGGGAGACATATTGTGAAGAAACAAATTCTTACTGAACAGGCAGTTTATAAGAGTATCCATAACAATTCTCAACATTTTAGAGGAGTTCACCAACTCCAAAAGATTACCTAGTAAGCTTTTCTTTTTATTTATGAGAATGTACCAGAGATTGATTGATTGATTGATTGATTGATTGATTGATTGATTGATTTTATTGGATTTATATACCGCCCCTCTCCCAAAGGACTCGGGGCGGTGTACAGGGCAGTTAAAACATGGTATACAAAGTTAAAAAATAAATTAAATTAAGTTAGCCCCAACAAGACAAATTCTAAAGTTTTAAATCCCAATCCCTCAGTCCAGGTCGGCAAGCTCAAATAACCAGGTTTTCAGGTCACAGCGAAAAGAGTGAAGGTCGGGAGCCATCCGGAGCTCAACAGGAAGCTGATTCCAGAGGGCGGGCATGCCCACAGAGAATGCTCTCCCCCTGGGGGCCGCCAGCCGGTACTCCCTGGCCGACGGCACTCTGAGGAGGCCCTCTCTGTGGGCGTGCACAGGACGAAGGGAAGTTGACGCCAGCAGAAGGTGCTCCTGTAAATAATCCGGACCCATGTCATTTAGGGCTTTATAGGTCATCACCAGCACCTTGAATCTCACCCGGAGAACACCTGGAAGCCAATGCAGCTCGCGGAGCAGAGGTGTTACATGGGAGTATTGGGAGACCCCCATCACAACTTGCACGGCCACATTCTGCACCAGTTGGAGCCTCCGAGTGGTCCTCAAGGGCAGCCCCATGTAGAGAGCATTGCAGTAGTCTATTCAAGAGGTCACGAGCACATGGGTGACTGTATGTAGGGCATCTCGGTCCAAATAGGGCCACAACTTGCGCACCAGGTGAACCTGGGCAAAAGCCCCTCTGGTCACGGCTCCTATATGATCCTCCAAACTGAGCGGTGAGTCCAGGAGGACGCCGAAGTTGCGAGCCCTATCTACGGGGGGTAACACCTCACCCCCCATAGTTAAAGATGGAATAGACTGGGTTACCCGAGATGCCGGTATGTATAGCCACTCAGTCTTGTCGGGATTGAGCCGAAGCCTGTTCCTCCCCATCCAGACCCTAACCGCCTCCAGGCAATGGGACATCACGTCGAGGGCATCACTGGGTTGATTTGGGGTAGAAATAAAAAGCTGGGTATCATCAGCATACTGATGATACCCCACCCCAAAACCATGAATGGTCTCACCCAGCGGCTTCATATAGATGTTGAACAGGAGGGGCGAGAGGACTGACCCCTGAGGGACTCCACAAACAAGATGCCTCGAGGCCGACCTCTGCCCCCCTGCCAACACCGACTGCGAACGACCCAGGAGGTAGGAGGAGAACCACTGTAAAACAGTGCCACCCACTCCCAACCCCCTGAGGCGCCGCAGTAAGATACCATGGTCGATGGTATCAAAAGCCACTGAGAGGTCTAATAGGACTAGGACAGAGGAACAACCCCTGTCACGAGCCCACCAGAGATCATTCACCAGTGCGACCAATGCCATCTCCGTGCTGTACCTGGGCCTAAAGCCTGATTGGTATGGGTCCAGATAATCAGCTTCCTCCAGGAACAGAGGGAGCTGATGTGCCACCACACTCTCAACAACCTTCGCTAAAAAGCGAAGGTTGGAGACCGGATGATAGTTGTTCAAAGTAGCCGGGTCCAGGGCAGGCTTCTTGAGGAGGGGCCTCACCACTGACTCCTTCAAGGCGGCAGGGAAGCTACCCTCCTTCAAAGAAGCAGTTATTACTGCCTGGAGCCAGCCTCGTGTCCCCTCCCGAGCTTGCATACACCAGCCAGGAGAGGCATGGGTCCAATAAACACGTGGTGGAACTCAGCCTCCCCATGATCCTGTCCACTTCTTCCGGAGTCACAGGGTCGAATTCTTCCCAGATAACATTCCCAAGACCGCTTGCCTCCCCCCTGTCAGACTCCACCCAGTCAGAGTCCAGACCGGCCCGAATCTGAGCAATTTTGTTTGCCAGATGCTGACTAAACTCCTCGGCATAACCCTGCAAGGGCTCCTCCCTCACCTCCTGATTAAGGAGGGAGCGAGTCACCCTAAACAGGGTGGCCAGGCAATTATCTGTGGACGCGATGAGGGCAGCGAAGTAATTGGACTTTGCTGCCTCCATCGCTGCGAGATAAGACCTCGTAAAGGTTCTTAACTGCAATTGGTCAGATTCAGATTGGCTGGATCTCCAGCAGCTCTCTAGGCTCCGTCTCCGACGCTTCATCTCCCGGAGCTCCACAGAAAACCATGGAGCCCGCCGGGATCTGCGTCGGGACAGGGGCCTCATGGGCACAACACCGTCGAGTGCCTCAGTGGCTGCCCTTTCCCAGGCTTCCACTAAGGCACCGACTGGGCTGTGAGCGAAAATGGCAGGCACAGGTCCAAGCGCCACCTGGAACCGTTCAGGGTCCATTAGGCGCCTGGGGCGGAACCACCTGGTCGGTTCCTCAACCCGGTGACGGGGGGTGGCAAAATGAAAGGTCAGCCACAGGAGGTGATGATCGGTCCATGACAGGGGTATAATAGCTGGAAATCCCCCCTCCCAGATCATCTAGCCACTGTCCAGATAAAAAAATAAGATCGAGTGTGTGACCCCCCCCATGAGTTGGGCCCTGAATTAC
Source organism: Vipera berus (assembly GCF_964194415.1). Classification (NCBI taxonomy): domain Eukaryota; kingdom Metazoa; phylum Chordata; class Lepidosauria; order Squamata; family Viperidae; genus Vipera; species Vipera berus. Next base: position 335,842,501 of record NC_138202.1, on the reverse strand, counting down.
TTGGGTCAGGTCCATAGCCATCATGGAGGCCATGAACTCCCGAGCCAACCCCGATGAACCTCCCAGGGACGGCAGGTTGAAGTCCCCCAGAACCATAAGTCTGGGGAACTCAACCGCCAACCCTGGGAGGATGTCAAGGAGTACACACAAAGCATGCAATTTAGTAATGAATTGTTTTGGCTTTTTAAAACCAACTATGACTAACTGGGAACTGAGTTTAGGTTTGTGCATTCAGACGAATCAAACCTAGAACTCCAGACATACAGCACCTCTTGGCCATATTGCCGAAACACAACTCTGTTGTTTTCTTAGGTCTTCCTCAATATGACAGCTCTTGGTTCACACTGAAAAACAGAGCTATTTGCAATAAAGAATGGACTAAAGTCCATGGAAAGAAGGCTTCCCCAGTAAATTTGATTGTGTGATAATACTGACAACCAGTGCTTTTTTTGTAAAAGAAAAAGGTGCTGGAACTCACACATATCATACAACCCGCCTTGCCTACCCTACAAGGTTCCATCCAAAAAAGGTGCTGGAACTCCATTCTGAGCATTCTATGACAAAAAAAGCCCTGCTGACAACATTAGATACTATAGTTATTACAGCATAGGAAACATACATCAGTGACAGGAGTTGCTAATTCAGCTTGAACTTCTGTGGAACTGGTGATGTCAGGGTTGCTGGTATCCAAGATCTCTACTGCTAGACCAAGAAGCAGACGGGCTCGGAAGGAAACCCCTTCACCCAGGCCTTCATTCAAGTCCTGGTGCTCATCCATCAGAGTATAGTTGCGGGTGGACCCATACATGTTTACCCAGGCAGGGCCGAATGTGGGCAAGAAACCTTGTAGAGATAAAAATAATTGGATAAATGCTCATATTGAAACAGCTTTTAACAATTAAGTTGGTTCATTTGCAACACATATTGCCAGAATAGTCCTGTTATACTGTATTAGATACTAATGTCTAGTAAGTCTTCTAACTATCTATCTTCCTCCATATTGTTTCCTCTAGCCTTTGCTACCTTTTCTTCTTCTGGGTTTCAACAGAGGTCTGGTAATTTCTTTCTTTTTTTTGCAAATTTTATTAATTTTCTAATATTACATTCACATATTTGAAAAGCAACGTGGTGACTGAGTAGTAGTAATAGATATCATTAGTACAGATTTCCAGATTGCTACCATAAACATTTCCTCTTTTTTCCTTCATATATACTGTCTATTTGTAAATTAAAAGACAAGTTTTACCTTATCAATCACATAAAAATAACTTTCTTACATATATCCATGTTTAGTTTACACATATTCTAGTTGTTTTAAGATACAATCTTTTAGACAATCAATGACCTAATATATTTTTCAATTTTAATTTCCACTAACATTTAGATTTAACATTTGATATTAATCATTCCCAAAATTTTTAATATACTCCCAATTCATCTCTCACCATTCCTCACAAAATCTAATATTCGAAATACACATCCCGTCTGCTTAACTTCTCACCCTTTATGTCAACAAATTGAGAATACAATATGATATTCTTCCTTTTTGCTAGTTTTCAGGTTTTTTTAAATAGTAATCAAAATTTCTTTTTATTTCAGTATTTAATGCTTCCTCTCTTCCTCTTTGTGTCTGCTATCTCTTGCTTAAACCAATAATTGCCCTCTGGAACCAGCTGCCCGCGGAGCTTAGGACCGCCCCCGACCTTCGTTCATTTCGCCGGGACCTGAAGACCTGGCTCTTCGAGCTCCCCGGCCCAGGCTGAGAGTTTTTAATTGGGGTTTTTATATTTTTAAGGGATTAAATTTAATTCTTTTTAATTGTTTTTAATTTTTGTATCAGTGTTTTAAGTACCCTGTAAACCGCCCTGAGTCCTTCGGGAAAGGGCGGTATATAAATCCAATAAAATAAATAAATAAATAAATAAATAATTTTCATTTTTAACGTTCCATATAGACCTATTTATTACTTTCAATAATAAGTTTTTAGCTTATCTACATTATTCACCTTTACATGACCTTTATGCACAAATCAATATTCAAATTAGCTATTAGTATTTATACTGCTAAATTGTAATGACCATTTTTTTTTCTTTATCTCAGTTCATAACAATGTCTTGTGTTCAACATGCACATCTTATCTATTTAAGTACATTCTGTTTTGGATTTCAATAAGATGGTCGAAACTCCATTCTTCTTGAGTCTTATTCTGGCTTTTGTCCTTTGCCAAATCATCTTCCATGTCCTTGTTTTTGGGTCATCGAACCAGTCTCCTTGTAATATCATGTATATTAATTGATATTGGCAAAACCATCCAGTCACTATGTTTTTGAGAGGGACGCGGTGGCTCAGTGGGTTAGGATGCTGAGCTTGTCGATCAGAAGGTCAGCAGTTTGGCGGTTCGAATCCCGAGTGCCGTGTAGCAGAGTGAGTGCCTGTTACTTGTCCCAGCTTCTGCCAACCTAGCAGTTCGAAAGCACATAAAAATGCAAGTAGAAAAATAGGGACCACTATGGTGGGAAGGTAACAGCGTTCTGTGCGCCTTTGGTGTCTAGTCATGCCGGCCACATGACCACGGAGACGTCCTCGGACAAGCGCTGGCTCTTCAGCTTTGAAACAGAGATGAGCACCGCCCCCTAGAGTCGGAAACGACTAGCACGCATGTCCGGGGAACCTTTACCTTTATAGATCTAGTGGCTCGTCTCTTTATTCTTCCATATTGACGTGGTTGTTCTGAATTGTTTATCTTCTCATCCAACTGTTCTTTTTCTAGATCCTCTAGTTCCTTCTGAGTTGTATAAGAAACCTTTTCCTTTTTCCAAGTTGTCGATGTCTTTTCTGGATTTTCAAATGTCAATATTTGTTGAATAGTAGATTCTTCTGTCATAGTATTTGAATGTTTCATTTTTTCTATTGTATTTTATATAAATGGTTCTTTTTTTTATTGAAAAGTTTTAAAATACATTTTATCTTTGACAATCCCCCCCTCCCCCTCCCCTACCTATCCCTCCCTACCCCTCCCCCCCTTTCCCCCCTCCCCCCCAACTTCCCAGAGCTAAGTACAGGGTATAAAAACAAAAAAAAAACCAATCATAAACATCCATTTGCTACCAATAATAAATTCTTAAATCTATCACTCTCTAGCTCATATAAGATAACTACAAGCAATACTAATATTTCATATAAAAAAAAAAGAAAATAGAAAGGAAGACTTATTCAAATGCTAAATGAAACTTTTTAGTCCCATATTTGTTCTGGATATATTCAATCCATTTCTTCCACTCCATAATATAACGTTCTTGCGAATGATCTTTCAAATAAGCCGAGATCTTTGCCATTTCTGCCAGGTCAGAAACCTTTAAAGTCCATTCTTCTATAGTCGGCAGTTCCTCCTTCTTCCAATATTGACCTATTAAAAGTCTTGCTGCTGTGATTAAATTCAGCATCAACTTAGTGTCCACAACAGTAGCATCTGTAATTATACCCAACAAAAAGAGTTGCGGACAAAACTTTATCCTTTGCTTGAAGACCTTCTGCATATTCCACCAAATTTTTATCCAAAAAGCCTTGACCTTTTTACAGGTCCACCATATGTGAAAATATGTTGCATCTTCGCCACCGCACCTCCAGCATTTTGGCTGATAATTCGGATACATACTTGCAAGCTTTTTAGGATCTAAATGCCATCTATAAAACATTTTATAAAAGTTCTCTCTTAGGTTTTGAGCTTGTGTAAATTTTACGTTCCTCACCCAGATCTTTTCCCACGTGTCCATTGTAATAACTTCTTGGATGTTCTGGGCCCATTTTATCATACAATCCTTAACAAGTTCTGTTTCTGAGTCAATTTCTATCAATGCAAGATATATCCGTTTGATATGTGCTGGACCCTGATTTCTAATTTGCTTTATCAAATTTTCATCAATCATTGCAAAACCAATTTTCTGATCTTCTTTCCACCTGGCCCGTAACTGAGTATATTGAAACCAAGTTTGAACAATCTTCTCATCTCGCAAGAGGTTGTACGGCTTCAAACACCAGACATTTCTTTCCAAGCTTAAAATCTCCTTATATGTAGTCACATCATGTTTGAATCCAACATTTATGTTTTCTATTGCGTGCTTTGGGATTGCCCACAACGGCATCTTGTAATCTAACTTATGTCTATACTTCTTCCAAACTCTCAACAATGCCTGTCTTAAAATATGCACTTTAAACACATTATCTACCTTCTTATCATACAACAAATATGCATGCCAGCCAAATAGCAAGTCATGGCTCTCAAGATTTAATAATCTCTCTTGTGTCAAATTAATCCAGTCACTTATTCCTGCTAACGCAGCAGCTTCATAATATAATTTAAGATTGGGCCTTTTAAGACCTCCTCTTTCACGAGTATCCTGCATAATCTTAAATTTAACTCGTGGCCTTTTCCCTGCCCAAACAAATTTATTGATACCCCGTTGCCATTCTTCCAAATTAGAATCTTTCTTAAAAACCGGTATCATTTGAAATAAGAATAAAAATTTAGGCAGGACATTCATTTTCACTGCTGCGATTCTTCCCAGCAAAGACAATTGCAATTTTTCCCAACTCTCCATTTCTTTTTGAATTTTTCCCCATAATTTTTCATAGTTATTTTTATATAACTTAGTATTAGAGGGTGACAAAAACACCCCCAAATATTTGACCCTTTTAGCAATCTCAAATCCAGTTAATCCTTCTAAAAGAGCCTTTTGCGATACTGTCATATTTTTGGCCAGAATTTAAGTTTTTTGTGCATTAACTTTAAATCCAGAAACCCTCCCATATTGCATTATTATCTCCATCAGGTCCACAACAGAGTTTTCTGGCTGGGTCACTGTAACAACCAGATCGTCTGCAAACGCCCTCAATCTATAATCCTGATCTCTAATTTGTATACCCTTAATTCTTTCCGAATTCCGTATTTTAACTAGTAATATCTCCAATGTTAACACAAATAGTAAAGGCGATAACAGACACCCTTGCCTTGTGCCCTTCTCAATATTACATGCTTCAGTCAAACTATTGTTGACTATTATTCGGGCAGTTTGTTTTTGATATAATGCCCTAATTGGTTGCAAAAATTTATCCCCAAAATTCATTTTATCTAAAACTTTCATCAAAAATTGCCAATTCAATTGATCAAAAGCTTTTTCAGCATCTAAAAAAATTAGCGCCGCAGAAATCTGGTTGTTCCTTTCCAAAAACTCTAACACATCAACTATATGCCTCACATTATTTTTCATTTGCCTACCACTAATAAACCCTGTTTGATCCCCATGAATCACCTGTTGCAGAACCCTCATCAATCTGTTAGCCAACACCTTAGCAAATATCTTATAATCTGTATTTAAAAGTGATATCGGTCTATAGTTTTTTACTTGAGTAACATCTTGATCTTCCTTCGGAATCAAAGAGATAAAAGCAGTTCTCCAAGATGGAGGCACCTTTCCCCCTCTCTGAATTGTCTGAAACAGTTCCTTTAACGGCTTTATCAACTCCATTTGTAGATTTTTGTAGTAAACCACAGTCAAACCATCCGTACCTGGCGCCTTATCCATCTTCAATTCCTTAATTGCTATAAGAATTTCTTCTTCTGTTATCAATTGATTAATCTCCTCTTTTTGTGCTTGCGTAAGAACCGGGATGCTAGCATTCTCCAAATATACATCAATGTCTTTTTCATTAATCTTCTCCTTAGCATATAATTTAGAATAAAAATCCACAAAGGCTTCCTTAATAAGATCCTGTTGAAACACAACCTTTCCCTTATGTTCAATTTTGTCTATATTAGAAGCCCTTTGCTTTTTCCTTAGTCTGTAAGCTAGCCATCTGCCTGGCTTGTTAGCATTGCAAAAAGTATTATGCCTGGCAAACTGCAAGTTGGTTGCCACTTGATCAGCCATCAATTTATCAAATTGTCCTCTTAATAGCTTAATAACCTCCTTAGTCTTCACATCCAATGGGTTCAAAATTAAGGCCTTTTCTTTTTCCCTAATTTCATTCTCCAATTCTTTCCTTCTGGCTTCCAAAGTACGTCTGTATTTATTATTCATATATATCAACACCCCTCTCATGTAGGCCTTGCTAGCATCCCAAACCATGTCCATAGAGGTACCTTTATTCATATTAATTTCAAAAAAATCCTTCATCCGCTGTTTACATTCTTCCACATTTCTCTGATTTCTAAACAAATTCTCATTTACGCGCCACGAGCGCCTATCCCTATTGTCCTTATTAATCTCTAACCAAACTGGACTATGGTCCGAAATAGTTCTTGCACAGATCTTTACCTTCTTAATCCTAGAAAAAAATCATTAGTCAGCAAAATAAAATCAATCCTAGAAAAAGATTGATGTCTGTCAGAAAAAAAAGTATAATCCTTTTCATATAAGTGAGTGTCACGCCAGATATCTCGCAGTTCCAAATCATCCTTCATTTCAAAAAAAGATTTAGGCAATCTGTCATGACTCGGAACTCGCTTAAAAGAACCAGCCTTATCCATCTGTGCATCCAAAACACCATTCCAGTCCCCCATAAAAATAAACGATTTGTAATCCAATTGAGTAAGCTTTGTATGAAGTGAACTAAAAAAATCAGCTTGTTGTTGATTAGGAGCGTACAGTCCAACTAGAAGCGTTTTTTTACCTTCTAACAACAAATCTATCATAACATATCTTCCTTGCTTATCTGCTTCAATTAATTCCACTGTTAGAGTACTTTTAACGTAGACAACCACTCCATTTTTCTTATTCATCGCAGAAGCAACAAATTGCGTGCCCAACCTTGAGTTCGATAAATACTTTTGGTCCATAACCCTAATATGCGTTTCTTGCAAACATGTAACATCAATCTTAAATTGTTTTAAATATTGAAAAACTTTCTTTCTCTTCTGTGGTGAGTTTAGTCCATTAACATTCCAAGTTAGAAATTTAGTCACCATGCGTGGCGCCCCGAAGCTTTTGGAGCACGTCTTCAATAGCCCCTATATTTTCTTTGGGCCGCGCTCCTCCCACAGCTTCACTATAAGTACGCTTTGAAATTTCCATAAACTTCTGCTGGTCTTGCTCTTGTACTTGTCTTGCTCGTTTTAAAGCGGCACGCGTCAACCTCTGCTCTCCAGCAGCAGCCGATAAAGCTATAATTTGATCCCCTCCAGCACCATTCTCCTCTGTCTGTCCACCTTCAGCCTCTTGAGGTTTCCCCTCTCCAGATCCCTTTGCAGCTTCCAGGAGTGATAGAGGGGTTGCTTTTAAAACATTGCTGTAGAAGTCACGCGCCTGAGTCACAGTCACCAGATGATATCTTTTACCTTCGTGCATCACCACCAATCCAACTGGAATCTCCCATCTGAACTTAATATCACGTTGCTTAAGTTCCTGTACAAGAAATGCAAAATCTTTCCTTCTCCTTAAAATCTTTGGAGGAATCTCTTTTAGAACCAGAACTTCTTGCTCAGCAACCACAACTTTAGTATCATAAGCAGCTTGAATAACTTCATCTCTAGTTGCTCTCTTTGTAAAATAGACCACCACATCTCTAGGTAGCTTCCTCTGCCTTGCAATCCATGAATTTACACGAAAAACTTTATCCATACATCCCTCTATCTCAGATGCTGGCTGGCCCAATACTGCTTCCAGAGCCTCAGAAATCAGCTGCTTTAAGTCTTCTTTAGGATTCTCTTTTAAGCCCCTGATTCTAATAGCATACTGCATCTGATGGAACTGGACAAGACTCAATTCTCCGTCCATTTTATCCCTTAAATTTTCATTCTCCAGTACCTTTACTTCTAAAATAGAGTTCTTTTGACTAAGATCCTCCACTTTTTCGTCCAAACGTTGCACACATTCAGCCACGCTTTCCACTGTAGACAAAATGTCTACCCTCATTGCACTAAACTTCTCTTCCATCCTCTCCTCCATTACGTTAAACTTCTCTTCTATCCTCTCCTCCAATTTCTCCAATTTCTCCTCCAACTTTGCCATCTTATCACCCAGCATTTCTGACATTACCTGGGATTGCTTTGCAAAGGCATCTTGTAAGTCCTTAAGCGTCAATGCCACAGGAGGTGCAGGAGGAAGCAAAGCTTGCAACGATGTCTGTTGCACCGGAGAAGTTCCCGCACTCCGAAGAACTTTAGAGGAAGATTTAGCCGCCATCTTTCCTCACTTTCACTTGTTGCGCACTTTCACTTTAAGTTTATAAAGTCCATTGAACTAGGGAGTAAGAATAAAAGTCCTCTTCACCTTAACCTCCTGTACCGCTCTGCCTGCTCCTTTTTACTCCAAAGTCTCTCCTTCTGGCAGGGGTGGTCGCAAACACCTGGCTCTGCTCCAAAAATCCCGGAACAGAGACGCTAAGCAGCTCGGAGCAACCCAGGCTTCGGGGGAGCTCAATCCTTCAGCCGCCCAAGCTTTCAGCTCAGGCGGCCCCGGAGAACTCAACCCCTACCTGGGGCCTCACCCCCTCCTCTTCTCCCGAGGAGGGGGCTTCAATTCCACCTAAACAGCTAATCGGCGCTGTTTTAGGTGGAAAAAACTCAGCTGCGAAGCGGACAGCCCGAAACGGCTATCTTCGGCGCCGTGCCGCCACCGGAAGTCCCTATATAAATGGTTCTTTAGTTGTAGTCAAAGTGTAGGCTTTCATACCTGGGCTGTCTTCCTGTTCCTTCCTATAGCCTCTTAGTATTTCATTGGTTGTGGTAAGAGTTTGAATTAGTATTTTCAACATAGAGATAATTTGTTGATCTTCATCCATGAGGAAATTTTGTTCCTGGTCTCCTTCCATATTGGTATTTTAGACTAAAGGCTTTACACTTAGAAAATCCAAAAGAGAGAAAAAGTTTTTTTTTCTAGGTAGGGAACACAGAGCCTTTCACAGCTGTTGTTTCAAAATTCTGTATCTTATCTATTTCCCTGGGCAGTCAGCCAGGCCCCTTTTCAGTTTTATATATACATATACATATACATATACATATACATATACATATACATATACATATACATATACATATACATATACATATACATATACATATACATATACATATACATATACATATACATATACATATACATATACATATACATATACATACATACATACATATACATATACATATACATATACATATACATATACATATATACATATATACATATATACATATATACATATATACATATATACATATATACATATATACATATATACATATATATGTTGTTGTTGTTGTTAGCTGCGAAGTCGTGTCCGACCCATCGTGACCCTATGGACAACATTCCTCCAGGCCTTCCTGTCCTCTACCATCTTCTGGAGTCCATTTAAGCTCACGCCTACTGCTTCAGTGACTCCATCCAGCCACCTCATTCTCTGTCGTCCCCTTCTTCTATTGCCCTCGATCTTCCCCAGCATTAGGCTCTTCTCCAGGGAGTCCTTCCTTCTCATTAGGTGGCCAAAGTACTTGAGTTTTAGCTTCAGGATCTGGCCTTCTAACGAGCAGTCAGGATTGATCTCCTCTAGGACTGACCGGTTTGATCGCCTTGCAGTCCAAGGGACTCGCAGGAGTCTTCTCCAGCACCACAGTTCAAAGGCCTCAATTCTTTGGCGCTCAGCCTTTCTTATGGTCCAACTTTCACTGCCATACATTGCAACTGGGAAGACCATAGCCTTGACTATACGCACTTTTGTTGACAGGGTGATGTCTCTGCTTTTTAGTGTGCTGTCTAGATTTGCCATGGCTTTCCTCCCGAGGAGCAAGCGTCTTTTAATTTCTTGGCTACAGTCCCCATCTGCAGTGATCTTGGAGCCCAGGAAAATAAAATCTGTCACTACCTCCATATCTTCCCCATCTATTTGCCAGGAATTGAGAGGGCCAGATGCCATGATCTTGGTTTTCTTAATGTTAAGTTTCAACCCAACTTTTGCACTCTCCTTCTTCACCTGCAACAAGAGGCTCTTTAGTTCTTCTTCACTTTCTGCCATTAGAGTGGTATCATCTGCGTATCTTAGGTTGTTGATATTTCTTCCGGCAATCTTAATTCCAACTTTTGATTCATCTAGCCCTGCCTTTCTCATGATGTGCTCTGCATATAAGTTAAATAGGCAGGGCGACAGTATACAGCCTTGCCGGACTCCTTTCCCAATTTTGAACCAATCAGTGGTTCCGTGTCCAGTTCTCACTGTTGCTTCTTGACCCGCATATAGGTTTCTCAAGAGACAAATAAGATGGTCTGGTACTCCCATCTCTTTAAGAACTTGCCACAGTTTGTTATGATCCACACAATCAAAGGCTTTAGCATAGTCAATGAAGCAGAAGTAGATGTTTTTCTGGAACTCCCTAGCTTTCTCCATGATCCAGCGTATGTTGGCAATTTGATCTCTAGTTCCTCTGCCTCTTCGAAATCCTGCCTGCACTTCTGGTAGTTCTCGATCCACATACTGCTGAAGTCTAGCTTGTAGGATTTTAAGCATGACTTTACTGGCATGAGAAATGAGTGCAATGGTGCGATAGTTTGAACATTCTTTGGCACTGCCTTTCTTTGGAATTGGAATGTAAACTGATCTTTTCCAATCCTGTGGCCATTGTTGAGTTTTCCAAATTTGCTGGCAAATTGAGTGTAGCACTTTTACTGCATCGTCTTTTAAGATTTTGAATAGCTCAGCTGGAATACTGTCACCTCCACTAGCTTTGTTGTTGCTCAGCTTTTCTAAGGCCCACTTCACTTCACATTCTAGGATGTCTGGCTCGAGGTCAGTGACCACCTCATTGTGATTATCAGGGACGTTAAGCTCATTCTTGTATAGTTCTTCTGTGTAATTTTGCCACCTCTTCTTAATCTCTTCTGCCTCTGTTAGGTCCCTGCCATTTTGGTCCTTTATCATGCCCATTTTTGCTTTAAACGTTCCCTTCATTTCTCCAATTTTCTTGAAAAGATCTCTGGTCCTCCCTATTCTATTGTTTTCTTCTATTTCTTTGCACTGTTCATTTAAGAAGGCATTCTTATCTCTTCTAGCTATTCTCTGGAATTCTGCATTCAATTGGGTGTATCTTTCTTTTTCTCCCTTGCCTTTTGCTTCCCTCCTTTCCTCAGCTATTTGCAAAGCTTCCTCAGACAGCCATTTTGCTTTCTTGCATTTCTTTTTCTTTGGGATGGTTTTGGTTGCTACCTGTTGTACAATGTCACGAACCTCTGTCCATAGTTCTTCAGGCACTCTGTCTATCAGATCTAATTCCTTAAATCTATTTGTCACCTCTACTGTATATTCAACAGGGATATGATTTAATTCATACCTGACTGGCCTAGTGCTTTTCCCTACTTTCTTCAGTTTAAGCCTAAACTTTGCAAGGAGAAGCTCATGGTCTGAGCCACAGTCAGCTCCTGGTCTTGTTTTTACTGACTGTATAGAGCTTCTCCATCTTTGGCTGCAGAGCATATAGTCAATCTGATTTCTGTGTTGACCATCTGGTGATGTCCATGTCCATATATATATATGAAAAAACCAGATTTCCAACAGAAGTAGATAATGAAAAATTAAAAGTAAAAGATCTTTCAGTTGACATGCTTTGAGAAGTAATGTTCCAATTGGGATTCAGTTACTTTTTCAATGTTTTAAACACCCCTAGGTACTTTTCTGGAGGGAGGGCCAAAGTCCCCCTTCCCTCACTGCAGGGGGGAGAATGCTCAGCAGCTTAAGGAGGTACAGAAAATAATTAGGGTGTAAAAGAGGTAGATCTCACCCAGTCTCTTCCGTGCTGCTTTAAGAGTCTCCTGGTGGAAAATGTGACTTCGGCTGTTCACAACCTAGGGACGAGCCATAATGGCCGGTCCTTTCATCCACCAGTTTGGAGGGATTGCCAGGTCTAACGGGAGAGTTGTGGCTCTCCCGTGATCCAGCGAGTGCCCCTCCTTGCTGGTCACCTCTTCGGGGTGACTTTTGGCCCTTTTCAGGGGCCCCCAGCAATGTGAAACTGGACAGGGGAGAGAGAGCAAGTCTCCCAGCCATCCATAGCGGCTGCGTGGCAAACCGGAAACCTGGTCTGGTAATTTGATGTTATGCTCACATCTATCATTTACTATTTATTTCCAATGTTTTAAGCCTAGTAGTTTCATTTCTTTTCCACTGCTGATTGTTGAAGATGCAAGTAGGCCTGAGATGAAGTTGCAATTGTAGCAATGGAGATGATATTGTCTAGGCATATATACCTCATAATAATAGCATAACAGAATAACAGAGTTGGACGGGATTTGGAGGTCTTCTAGTCCAAACCTTGCTCAAGCAGGAAACTCTATATCATTTCAGAGAAATGGTTGTTTAATCTCTTCTTAAAAACCTCCAGTGTTGGTGAGCCCCCACAATTTCTGGAGGCAAGTCGTTCCATTTATTAATTGTTCTAACTGTCTGGAAATTTCTCTTTAGCTCCAAATTGGTTCTCTCCTTGATTAGTTTCCATCCATTGCTTCTTGTCCTCCCTTCAGGTACTTTGGAGAATAGGTTGATCAACTCTTCTTTGTGGCAGCCCCTTAGTTATAGGAACACTGCTTTCATGTCATCCCCCAGTCCTTCTTTTCATTAAGCTAGACACACTCAATTCCTCCAACTGTTCTTCATATTTTAGCCTCCAGTCCCCTAATCATTTTGTTGCTTTTCTCTGTACTCTTTCTAGGATCTCAACTTCTTTTTATATTGTGGCAACCAAAGCTGGATGCAATATTCCAAGTGTGGTCTTGCCGAGGCATTATAAAGTGGTATTAACACTTCATGTGATCTTTTTGAAGGCAGTACAGCTGGACAAGGAAATGTTGTCAGAAGAGATACGTTGTCAGGATATTATCATTGAGGGATATAGGGTGAGGAAGTCATGGTGGCCAAACCCACTGAAGTTTTAAGACTTTTTTAAAAATGCATTCCATTATAAGACATTTGTGTACCTTTGTTGTAAACAGAAAAATGTAACTAGATTTGGGGACAACTTGCCATAAAATGAAGAATAGGAACAAAACCCATTAAGTAGGCAAAAAATAAAGGTGTCTGAAGACAGAATTTCTGCATCCTCCCTACCTTTGTCTCCTTCATTGGAGATCTTCCTCAGATCGATGAAATGGGTTCCAATAGCCACATCATTGACCTTGTCAGAATCTCGGATCTGGACCTTGATCCTTTTGCAGAGAGGGGGAAACATCTCTGTGAAAACTATCTGCTCATTCCAAACAGGTTCATAGCTGCTCTTCTGGACAGAAGTTTTCCCCTGGGCCATGGACATAAGATTGAAAGAATTTTAGAACCTGATAGATTAGGGCGTCCATATTTTTAACTTTTCCTTATTGCTGCTCTTCCTAGATCAGTATGAAGCGATATGGCATCTCCGAACAAGAAGGCTCTGTATGACTATCATTACTATATCTTGGGAAAATGCACATGTAGATTCCCTCGTATTCTTTTAATACCTTAGAAGCAAATTATTTCACATATTCAAATGCTGAAAACATATTTGGAGCTAAATTGAAATCTGTCTTTCACAAGGGTGTGATTAGTTTGTGTCAGGTCAATTGTCATAATACTTCAGTCAGCATGATCTCTGTTAAATGTATCTGGAGAGTATCAGGTTAGGAAAAACTGCACTAAGGTACTTGGACTAAATTAAACTTCTGACTAATGATCTGAGTCCCTAATGCCAGTTCCTATGCTAGGATAACATAAACCTATTTATAAATTTCTCAGATTTATACATACTTTATTTATTTATCACACTTATATAAAATAAACATGAATGGTTGTGAGACCTGATCCATCAAGATCTCACTGGATATCACATACCTTCTGTCCAGCAAAAAACACCTGTGCGTAAGGATCCACCAGGTCTTTGTTTTCCCCAATGAGAGCTTTCTTCACATTGGCCATGATGCTAGTGTTCATGCGTGGAAGCCCCTCTGCCCGATAAATCTTAATATAGAAGCGAGCCCATTGCCTTTCTGAAGGAACTCCATCTGGAAGCAGTAGGTTCCTGCAAGACACAGTAAATCAAGGATTAATGAAGAACACTAATTATACTCAAAGCAGTGCTTCAGGTGGTCTAGGAACTGGAGGAAAAGTGTAACGTGGCATTAGAAGTGTCATTAGAAGTGGATGTGAGTCAAGATGGGCAAACTATATACCACAGAGCAAAAGTGTGTAAGAACAGGAAAGGTAACTCATGGGCTACATCTTGCCTTGGTTCTGTTTTTGATAATCATGGTGTTCTTCCAGCTCATACTGCTAAAATTCAGTGGCAAATTATTGGACAACATTAGCACAATCCCCTTTGATTATATTGCAGTACCAGTTAATCAAGTTTTTTTAGGAATTTTGGTGAAGATTTTTTTTAAAGTATTAAGCTTCTAACAGTTCTTACTGTACAGGTCGTCCTCGACGTACGACCACAGCTGAGCCCAGAATTTCTGTTGCTAAGTAAGACAATTGTTAAGTGAACTCTGCCCCATTTTACGACCTTTCTAGCCACAGTTCTTAAGTGAATCACTGCAGTTCTTGAGTTGTTAAGCGAATCTGACTTCCCCATTGACTTTGCTTCTCAGAAAGTCACGAAAGGTGATCACCTGACCCCGGGACACGGCAACCATTATAAATATGAGTCAGTTGCCATGTGTCTGAATTTTGATCATAGGACCATGGATGCTACAACAGTAGTAAGTGTGAAAAGTGGTCATAAGTCATTTTTTTCAGTGGCATTGTATCTACAAACAGTGGCTAAATGAACTGTTGTAAGTTGAGTACTACCTGCATCTCTAAAACTTCAAAATTCTCCCTGAAACAAAAAAAGGGAAATAAAATAGTAAGCCCATCTTATGTCTCCTCATGATGTCATAGTATCTCCTTACCATTTTGTCATGGCTAAAATTTTAGTAATGATGATGGTAGTGGTGATGGTATCATTCTCAGCTACAAAAAGGATGCCCCCCCCTACGCTAGAGGGGGAAAAAACCTTACATAGAGGACATGAAAGAATATCTCTTACGCTTCAACCTAGTTAGATTTTGCTCCTTTGTTTGCAATCTTGGGAGGTTTTCTTTGCTATCTCAGTGTCAAAAGGGCAGGAAACAGATCTTTTTCTCAGGGCCTTAAAAGTAATATTTTCATAGTACAGATTTGCCCAGGTCTCTCTTTCTCTGTCTGTCTGTCTTTTAAATTTAAGGTTATTTGTGAAAATCTGTCCACTTTTTCACCAGCATGAGCTGGATGGCCATATAAATCATATAAACAAACAGAAAAATAAGTTAAAAAAAACCCCATAAGTAAACTACCGGTAATCCACAACTGCAGAGTCGAGATATGACATTTGAGATTGAGAGTGCAAAAAAATAGCAAAGAACAAACATTACAAATGAAGGGTGGCTTTCTTGGCCAAGAGTACCCTAGAAAAGATGAAGCCAATAGATCAATGTGTGTGTGTGTGTGTGTGTGGTAATTTTGAGGAGAGACAAGGTGAGCATTTTTCCTTCTCTAAGTTTTCAAACAGCAAACAGATGCAGAACCAGGTTCAAAGTTGCCCTGAAAGAAACTATGACTGTTTGATAATGTCAGAAGAATAATTTAGGAAAGAAGAAATATTTATTCCTAAAAGCAAAACAGTTTGCCTTTACTGGCAGTCTGCAGAGAAACAGTATACAGCAGCAGATTTTTATAGGGGGAGCTTGTCCAAGGTGAAGTGTCTACCTGCTGTTTCTAGGGTGGCATTTGAAGTGTGTGTTTCTCTGTGTGTGTGTGTGTGTGTGTGTGTGTGTGTGTGTGTGTAGGCTTATTCTTGTGAACATGCAGTTCCTCTGTGAGACCTAATTTAATTAATTCTGTGTTTGCAGACCTTATCCTTTGATTTGTGGATTAGGTCTGAGTAACTTAGTTGGAGTTTGAGGAACTGTGCTAATTTCAGTTGATTAACTTAGTTTCAGCTTGACTGTTAATTATCTAGTGGAGACACTGATTCTCAGGCCATTGTGGATTCTGTTAATATTTTAAGGGAAGATGGAAACAGTATAAAGAATAAAATATATCTGGATATAAAACTTCTCACAATAACATGGGGGGAAACCAACCCTGCCCGGCAACTCCTACTTCTCACCCTTCGATATCATCCTCATCTGTCTCATTAGCTTTGTGTGGAGTCTTAATATTATCTCCTTTGCCCACCACTGCGATGTCAACCTTCACGTAGCCTTTCAGCCCAGCCGTGATATCCTCCGGGTCAGACAAGATGGCCCACTTGTGGTAGAATTGATGCTCTGCAAGGAAAGGGGAAGAAAGTAGTAGGAACAAGCTAAAGCCCTATTGGCAAGACTAATACCCTATTAAAACAACATTGGCTTCAAACATTCATGTCTGAGCACAGCAGCATTTGCAGAATGACATTATTTTTTAATCTAGTCTTATATTCCATCTTATGAATGTGGTTTCCTCCAATAGTCCAAAACTATTGACTAATTAAATATAATCTACTGTGTTTGGATGAACATATAAACTAGAATAAACATTTAAAAAGCAGAAAGCAATGCTTCTGAGAATCCCATGGCCATGCTGGAGGAGAAGGGAGGCCACAAGAATTACACTTTTGCTGTGGTCTGACAACCACCTGGGACATTGATGAAAGGCTACATTAGACATGGGTGGATCTAGTTCTGCTGTCAGTAGAAACTGGATATTTCATAGCTCCTGGAATACAGACCTGGGAAACTGCATGGAAATGAGTTCTTGATATAAAGTGCCTCTCAAGCAAAATTTCCAAGACCAGAAAAAGCAGGAGGCTTTCTCTTACACAGCTCTTTCCTCCACAAAATATTATTTTCCATTACACACCTGGCTGAGTGTAAACGGTTCCCACATCCATTTTGAAAGACCCCACCAAGGTTCCACTGCGCAGTAAGTTCTTGGAGTGAATCACCTACAGTTTAACAAAACAAAGGTAATTTGAGGCACAGAGGACCACAGGATGGCCAAAAAACCTGCCTTGGATTTAGCTGCCACCACCAGAATGCCTACGGAATGTTCTCCCCAAGGAGATTTTTCTGCCTCCACCTCAAGGTCCCATCCCTCTAAAGCAAAGTTCTTTTTTATTTTTCTGAGCATCTGAGTATCTCTTAAATAGAATTTTTACACTATTTAACATACTTAAAAGAGGGACTGTAAAATTTTAGTCTCTGTTTTACAGAACAACAAAGTCATGTGACTAAATAAGATTGCAGTGGTTGGGATTATATAGAGCCATGGTGGCACAGTGGTTAGAATGCAGTCCTGCAAGCTACTTCTGCTAACTGCCGGCTGCCAGCAGTTTGGCAGTTCGAATCTCTCCAGCTCAAGGTGGACTCAGCCTGAGGTCGGTAAAATGAGGACCCAGATTGTTGGGGGGCAATATGCTGACTCTGTAAACCCATTAGAGAGGATTGTAAAGCACTGTGAAGCAGTATTTAAGTCGGCTATTGCTATTTTCTCCCCCCCACACACAAATTTTTCCTCTATTTTAATTAATTGACTGAATGCTGATTCTACTCTATTCTGTTCTGTTCCTTTATGTTCTGTTTCACTCCATTCTATTCTGTTCTATTCCATTAGTATTCTATTCCATAAGTAAATAAATAATATAAAATGAAGTATACACATTTGAGAAATATAAGAGACATTAAAATACAATCCTGTTAATGTCAATATAAAGCTGTATTTCATCAGGTGAAGTGCTAATGAGCCTAAAGCTGCATGTATTGCAGGCTACTAAAAAGATAATTATTATTAAATTGTTCAAATTAAGGAAAAGCTCACATTTCTCTAAGGGTCACATTTCCCTCTGCTTGTTTATCAGTTATTGTCTTTTTGCTAATCTCAGGAGAGAAGCAAAGATGCTGCAACTGCACACATCTTACTGAAAAGATTTGTCATTTGAGTGCAATAATTTCAGATTGCTAGTTCTACTAAATTTTCAAGACAGCTGTGCTGTCAAAAATGTAATTCTAAATAGATAAATAAACATTAATGTAAATTGAAAATCAACACCAATAAGAGGCAATGGCAAACTATATTTACATTGGTGCCAACAAAGTGAGATGGATAGCAATAACACTTAGACTTATATACTGCTCCATAGTGATTTACATCATTCTCTGAGCAGTTTACAACGTCAGCATATTGCCCCCCAACAATTTGGGTCCTCATTTTATTGACTTCAGAAGGATGAAAGGCCCGGGTCAATCTTGAACTGGTAAGGATCGAATTCCTGGCTATGGGCAGAGTGTGCCTGCAATACTGCATTCTAACCACTTCACCACCATGGTTCAATATGAAGTCATCAGGTTCCAAGCTCAGCTCAAATGAGAGCTACGTTCCCCATTATTTATCCATATCTACTCTAACTGCATTTCAGGCTACCATCTTTCAAGATGGGAATACTTTCTTCTTCAGTCATGCTTCAGGGACTGTGCCAACTGAGAAAGTGAATTGAGAGGTAAACATTGCTCACCGATAATTTGATGATTTTATCAAACATGACATCTGGGGGAATATGAAAGTCAAAGACAAAATACTGAAACAGAAAAAGAGAGAGAGAGATAAAAAGGTTACCAAGGTCCTTTATAGTGAAACGATCAGTAATAAAGAATAAAATGAAAATAGTAAGTCATTTTGTTTTCTCCAGACATATTTCATTACAGTTTGATTGTCTAAAAAAATATGGCCATCCAATATTTAATTTTGCCCTTAGGCAGACTAGGAGCACTGGTAAAACAAATCTAGGGATAGGATGCTAATTTGAGAAAGACATAAATATTCCCTATGTCAAAGCAGCCCCAGGGTTTTCCTCAGAACCCTGCGGAAAAACGTCTGTGGAGATTCTCAGTTTTCCAGGCCATAGTTGTCTCAAAGGTGGCTTTTCAAAAAGCAACTGGATTATTTTTTTCCTTTTCTCAACAGAACCTATCCTTCCATCCCCCCCCCACCATCAGAACTGATGAAGCTTTTGAATGAAAAGTGAAATGTTTTCTTCTTCTTCCTCAAGGAAAAAACAGTCCAGTTGCTTTTTGAAAAAGCACCTTTGAGACTGGAGAAGAATGGTAAGGCTAAATAAACATTTGTGGTACTTCTAAGCCAAGGGTCTTCAAACTTGGCCCTTTTATGACATGTGGACTTCAACTCCCAGAATTCCTCAGCCAGGCACACTGGCTGAGGAATTCTGTGAGTTGAAGTCCACAATTCATAAAAGCACCAAGTATGAAGACCCCGGTTCTAAGCAATGAAAAAGCATGTTAATATAATCATAACCTGAGAATCAAAATTGAATGAAAACAATTTTACTATTTGGCTAATGGAATCATACTTTATTTTGTAAATTACTCTACTTTATTTTGTAAATTACTCTACTTTATTTTGTAAATTACTCTACTTTATTTTGTAAATTACTCTACTTTATTTTGTAAATTACTCTACTTTATTTTGTAAATTACTCTACTTTATTTTGTAAATTACTCTACTTTATTTTGTAAATTACTCTAGGTGGATGAGCATTCAGTATTTCCAGAGTAAATGTTGCAGTATAACCCCCACCCCTCATCCCCATTATTTTTATTTTCTAAGAATGTTTAGAAAGAGAGAGGAGTGCCTTTGGACATACTGAGCCCAGGCATTATGTTGGAAATGCAATGCCATGTAGTTTTCATATTTTGAAATAAAAATTGCTAATGTAGATAAAAAGGTGGTGTTTATGAGGCAGGAATTAAGACAAAGGTCCAGCCCTGGCCTAATCTGGCACCTGTAATACAGTAAGTAGGAAGAGCAGAAACATTAGCCCTGATTACATGATAAACAATATGATGTTGTTGTTGTTTGTTGTTAGCTGTGAAGTCGTGTCCGACCCTTCGCGACCCCATGGACAACATTCCTCCAGGCCTTCCTGTCCTCTACCATCTGCTGGAGTCCATTTAAGCTCACGCCTACTGCTTCAGTGACTCCATCCAACCACCTCATTCTCTGTCGTCCCCTTCTTCTCTTGCCCTCAATCTTTCCCAGCATGAGGCTCTTCTCCAGTGATAAACAATATAGCCATTATTATATCCAATGGTCCTGCTGTCTAGGGAGATTCTCAGTCATCCAGGTCATAGTTATTCCAAAGATGTTTTTTCATGAGGCAACTGGACTTTCTTGTGTTTCTTTGAAGATGTTTCACTTCTCATCCAAGAAGCTTCTTCAACTCTCAGAAGCTGAAGAAGCTTCTTGGATGAGAAGCGAAACATCTTCAAAGAAAAACAAGAAAGTCCAGTTGCCTTGTGAAAAAGCATCTTTGGGACAATGGTCCTACTCTTCCTTTCCACCAATCAATTTGCTGACCTAAATACTAAACAAGCTTATATCAGGTTTTTTCCCCCAAGTACTGACAAAGATGGTCCAGTTCACCTCTTTTTAATATTCTGAGTTCTTGGTGGGAATTTCTCCACTTGCCTATGAAGATAGGCAATGCTTCAGCCCTCCTGCAGAAATCAGTTCCCAAGCCTCATTGATAGCTAGGAGGAACCTCTTTTTTTCCATATTTGCTGGAGGTTTTTTTTCTAACCTGAATATCCATCAAGAAGGAATTGACAGGTCAGTTGTTACAAGTAGCAAGCTAACCTCATTATAGTAGGGGCAATTAGTTGATTCCTTCATGGATGTGTACTTCTTCTCATCTCCCACTTCCACACACACCACAGGATCCATGTTGAGCCCCACCAGCTGCCGTGCTTCAATAACTGTGATGCTGACCTGATCAGAGAAGAAAAAGAAACACATAGTTAGATTCATTCCCAAAGATCCATCATCTTCCTTCTAATTTCCCTCTTCTAATTTCCTTCCTAAAAGGAGCTACATGCAATCTATGGGTGCTGTGCAAAAGCCAGAAAGGCTTGTCAGTTTGCAACATCTTAAGAGGTTGTAGGTGCTTCATCACTGGAGGTTTTTAAGAAAAGACTGGACAACCACCTGTCTGAAATGGTATAGAAGGGTCTCCTGCTTGAGCAGAGGATTAGACTAGAAGACCTTTAAGGTTCCTTCCAGCTCTATTCTGATTGAAAGGGGATCTCTGTTATTAAGTAATCCTGCTCCATCAGCTAGAAGCAGGATGGAGAATATAACTGCTTCACACAACATACTATGCTAAATTGTGGTTAGCAAGTTTATGCTTCAGAATGTTGTGTGAACCAAAGCAGTTGCATTGATTCAATCAAGCACAGATCTACTAAGCATGGGTTAAGCATGCTGCAATAGCACAACCTGCTTCTGAGTTGTACTAATTGCACTAATATCACTCCCTCCCCCCATGTGCCTTCAACAATTTCTGCTTTGGGACATGCTTGCTCAGGAGCCTGTAAGATGCCATGAAGCATACCAGTTTGTGAAAGGTGGCAATAAGGGTGAATAGATATTCATGCTGATTGGAGAAGGATTGTGGTGGTGGAGACAGTGGACTCCAAATATTACTTGCATAGCATAAATGAGAGTCTGGAAGCATCTCACCTGGTAGTCCATTGGTCTTCCTGCGCTGGGCTCCATTTTAATATCTGGCTTGGATCTTAAAAAGACCATGATAATAGTGAAAGATAATAACAATGACATAATAAATAAGAATATAACATTTAGCCCTTTGTGTATATTTTATACAATGTGTAGCTGGCTTCATTGTGGGATAGCACAACCTGTAAATCTATCTATTGTGAGATGCAAATGCAGGCTTATAGTTTAGCATTATGGATAAACCAGGCAAAAATCCTAACTCCATCCAGAAGAAGCAAAAAGTCTGATGAGTCACTTTGAACCCCAAGCAAAAGGTTATAAAATGCAGTTATTTGTTAATAAAGGCAGGATAGAAATAAATAATACATTTTAATAGGTTAATATTTTTCCTCTAATGTTAAAGGCCACATTTCTCATTCTTTCTCACATCTTTTTTACACCCTGACATATGTAGACCCAATCTCCATTTTTTGAGTTGTCTTGTACTCACCTCTTATTAGACACATTGGTGGTCACAGCTGTTATTGATGCCAGGGAGATGGTATCTGGATCCAGGCCACCTCCAAGCCGTATTGCTTTACGGTCCAGATCTTCTGCTTCCAAGATAGCTGGTTGATCTGCCCAGGAAAGACAAGTCATAATTAAAACATTTGAGTGACTATCACAAAACTTTAACTCTGGGCATCCTTTCAAGAAAGGTGAGAGAAACCTAAAGAAGTATGTGAGTTGTGATCTAGTCATTTAGAACTGGCACTATTAAAAGCACCTGGATGAGTATTTCTCCAAACTGGTGAGTTTCAGCTCCCCCAATTGTCTAGCTAGCAAGGCAATGGGTGAAAATTCATTCTTCTGGAGGATTCCAAGTTAGGATAAGGTGATCTAGATTATTTTGTTTAATCAAAGCTATTTGCATCACATTCTCAGAGAAGTGTAGAGACAGCAGGATATGTCATCATGAACTGAAGTTTTGATATCTATGGTAGAAGCATCTTCTCACCTCAAAAGATACATAAGTCTGGACCATGCCACTGACTTTCTCAGTAGCAGTTCAATTCTATAGAACACTCTCTGTTGGAAGAACAGATGGCTCCTATCTTATTGGCATTTTGTAAACTAAACAAAATAGTGTTTTGACTCTTAGGGAAGTTTAAAATATTGAGCCCCTCTAAAGTTTTTGATTCTTTACTGTAGGGAGGCTGATCATTAAAAGTTGCATTTTTTTCTTGTTTATGTAGGGTTTCATTGTTCCCTGCCCAAAATCTCTTTTGGATGCAAGACACACACACTCTCTCTCTCTCTCTCTCTCTCTCTCTCTCTCTCTCTCTCTCTCTCTCTCTCTCTCTCTCTCTCTCTCTCTCTCTCTCTCTCTCTCTCCCTCCCTCTCTCCCTCTCCCTCTCTCTCTCTCTCTCTCTCTCTCTCTCTCTCCCTCTCTCTCTCTCTCCCTCTCTCTCTCTCTCTCTGTGTGTGTGTGTGTTGTAAATCAACCAAGCAATCAACCAAGCAATCAATCAATCAATCTATAAACAAGTAAATACAGGAAATTGGCTTTCCTAGGACAAAATTAAGGCAGAGAGTTATTTGAATTCAAAGAGGTACCTAACTTTTGCACTTAGTCTGAAACTGCTAATTTGCAGTCTCAGGGTACAACAAGATTGTAGTAATTCACTGATTTGATTGAAGTTTAGGTGGCGTGCATATGCATACCTTGCTTTCGGTGATGATCATCTTTTGAGGGACGTGTTTTGCCCAACTTCATGGCTGAAAAGACTCCTCTCCCAGCTCTGTAAGCAAAGTAGATACATTATGAACAACATTATGTTATCTCAGAACTGAGAAACAACCTGAGGAGACAAGACAAATAAAGGAAATAGTGAGAGAAAGGAAACAAGAGAAAAATATGAGTAAATGCATTACTCCTACTTAGAATTTGTTGTAGTTTAGGATGAACCAGTGAAAAGTTGAATCAAGAAAATATAAACATATTTGATTCTTGGTGAGAGGTTTTTATCCAACCAAGAAACACAATGGCTGTTCTCTAAGCATGAAATGCATTTAATGGAAATAGTAACTATTTCACATATATGCCATGTTCATACCCAGAGCTTCAAATGGACTGCCATTATTCAAATTGTATTGGCATGAATTTTCCTGCCCTTTAGCCATTGTGGAATCCTCAGTGTTCTCTGAGCTAGGTTTTTTTTTTGCTTATAGATGTTACATAATTAGGTAACATCTTCAGTGACAGAGAGTGTGGGGTTTGCTCCTTGTTTATATAGAATAGCTTGCCCTGCCTATGTTGGTAGCGGTGTGGTTTTCTCCTTGGTAGTTAACTATATGAACAAGGAACAAACCCTATTTACAATGCCATTGATGATATTACCTAGTTGAGTAATAAAATATCTACAAACAATCAAGCTCAGAGTTCACTGTGACTCCACAGTTCAATCATGAATTATTTATATTATCTTCTATTGGACCTTTTTGTTTTCCAGCTCTGCATCATCTGCATTTTGATTTCTTGAAATACTCTATGTAGGGATCCACAAATGCTGTTATGCTACATGCTTATAGATCTGTCACCTATTTTCCCCCTTACTACAGCAGAATCTGCAATCTTAGGTAACATGGACTATAATACCTTAAAGCCATCTTCTACTTCAATCTTCTGTTGGGCTGAAGATCACTCAGCACACTTTCTTTGATGTCAGTTATCATATTCCAAAAATGGGGGAGGCCAAGATTCAAATTTATTTGAGGATGATTTGAGGAGATTTTAAGGCATAAGGTACTTGGTTTGTTCTTTAACTCTTACAAACTCCAAAAATGCCCCCCCCCAAAAGTAATAGATGTTTTAGCTGCATTAATTCTGGGGATGGAAAACAGGGCTAATGCTTTTGGAAAACAGACAATTCTAGTTGTCAGCCAAATTAGGAAAGCTATGGAATTGACTGGGGAAGGAAGGAAGGAAGGAAGGAAGGAAGGAAGGAAGGAAGGAAGGAAGGAAGGAAGGAAGGAAGGAAGGAAGGAAGGTTTTGTTTGATAATTATTTTAAGTGAGGCTTCCCCAGTATGCTCTCTTCTATGTTGGCCATAGCCCACATAATCCATGGCAACCTCGCTGGGGGAAAAGGTAGACATGGAACAATGGTTTTAAATTACAGGGAAGTAGATTTTGGTTGGATATTTGAAAAAAAAATCTTAAGAGTAAGAATTGTTTTTTTTATTGAAAAGTTTTGTAAAAGTTACAATATTATCCCATCCCCAATCCACCCCTAAACCCCCCTCCCCCTCCCCCACTTCCCAAAGCTGATTACAGGGTTACAAATTATAATAATCATAATCTAACTGACATTAACCAACTATATAAATAACCAAATACATAATACACTTTAACCTGCCTATAACATAATTACAAACAATCTAAAAGTATAACAGTAAGAATTGTTTAACTATGGAACAGACTGCCTTCCCCTTTGTTAGACTGTTCAGACAGAGGCTGAATTTGTTGGTGATGCTATAGTAGTAGATTGCTGCAATTATGCAGGGGATTTGACTGACTGATTTCCTACTCTTGCTTTCCTTATACTGTCGGAAGGATGGGCAGTCTTCAGGTGCATTTAACTCCACCTTTCCCTTTCTTTCATTGTTATTTTTGTTGTTATTGTTGCAGCTCCAACAACCTTCCATAACCATGCACCAAAAAGTGCCCATTTCTGAAGGTAATTAAGCAATTCACTTGACAAAGCCTTTGGGTAGGTTTAATTTGCCTAAAATGTCAGAAAAACTAAACAAACAAAACAGATATCCAAATGCCAATGAAATAAATTACACACCCCAATGAACCTGTTCTGTTTGTCCTGAAGTCACTGTTCTGTGTACAGTATCCCTTGAGTATCCCAAATAATACCGAGTGCATTATTTTTTATGCAGTGAGACCCATATACATGTCATTTTACAACTGACAAAGAGGGCTGGGCTCTCCCTGCAAGATTTTAGACTCTGGAAAGCAGAATAGTAAAGAAAAGAGGGGAGAGAAAAGCAAGGGCACTGTGGAATGTGAAAACAAAATGAATTTCTGATATTTAGACTTGGATCTCCTCATAGCTTCATGTCTGGAAGAAAACTTAGTAAACCTAATAGGCTTTTCATAAGGAAATGTGCCATCTGGAATTAAACCCAAGGTTTCATAGAAAAAAAGTGACATCAAGCATGTCTTCTAAAACTTAACATAAGGGATAAGAGGGAGGATATGACTGGTTTTCAGGGATTCTGTTACTGTAGTATATTTAAAAAATTTCAAGAGCTGTCCTAAGGCAGCCAGCTGGTGCATATGAAATACCAATTAATTAATCATTAATATTCCCTTGAAATAGAAAACCATGAAAGGGGACCATCTGGCTGAATGCAATGGAAGTGATGGGCCGGTGGTGGTGGTGGGGATGCAGTTGGGTGAGCAACAAGGAGATGGAAGGTATGATAGGACTCCAGAGGCAAAGCAGTTGGTGGAAAGAAGATTGTTACCTGAGTCAGATATTTTGAATCTCAGGATTATCAGACAACTTCTATTAAAAGCAATAGTGAAACTCCTCTCTTACATACTGTATGTACACACACTAGGAAGGTCCTCTTATTCAGTTCCCATCAGCTAAATGGAGAAGGTGATAGCTAATAGACAGACAACAATTAGTCACAAAGATACAAACTAAACTCAGAAAACTCCTGTATTACATGTCACCCAGGCATTGTCTTCTACACACAGGGAGAATGAAAAACGAGGGCAAAACAGCCACACTGTGCATCAGAGGGTATACCAGCTAAAAGCCCATCAGACTCATTTTTTTTCCAGAATGAGTGGGCTTTATTGAAGATAAAGTATATATCTAGCATCACAGATTTTGGAATAGAATGTAATATTCTTTGGAACAGCAGGCAGGATCAACTAATGTCAAGGAGATCATTCTCTTTAAATACTCTTTGTATCCCACCCAGTTTCTAATAATATAAAATGCAATTCCCCCATGCAAATATGCTTGCTTATGATGCTTGTTCTAGAGTGACATCTCAAATATGCCAATAGATACTCTTCAATGCATTCATAGCAGAAATACTCCTACAAACCTTTCAGAGATTAGGAAATCAAAGCAACTACTTACCTGTTCCAGGTAAGGCAGAATCAGACCTCTTTACCAGTATCTCACAATTACACTGACAAAAGTTTGAAAGGTGACTTCGGGGCAGGAAGTTACTGAGACAGAGAAAAGAGTTCCTGATCCATTTCCTGCTCCTACACCATTTTGGGACAATTGCGTCATTAAACTCAGGCCCAGTTGCCCTCCATTTTCGGACATCACCAAAAAATAACAGCACGGAGGGGAAAGGAATGGCGTAGTTAGGAAGCCAGCTGTGTTAGCGGAGAATTGATACCATCCCCTTCATGAATATTGGATGAGAACACCTGAGACAGCTTGGCAAAGGCTGAATAGCAGCCATTCCAGATTCCCAGCAACGTTTTATTTTCTCCTCACAGGGTCCAAAATCATAGCCTTAGAAGAGGTTTCCATGATTTAGTAACTTAGTTTGGGAGCCATTGCTTTTTAGGTCTCTGGGCTTTTATCAGATTGCTCCATTATTCCTAAATGGATGTTCAGAATGTACATACTAAATTTTTGTAAAAAAAATCTAATCTTAGCTCAGGATTTATGCTTGGTGAAAAAAGAGCCACAAGGCTGGCAACTGTTGCTTCTACCTGAATTCCAGATGGGTCTGATTATGGCTTGGAAATGAATCATTTGCAGTTAAATCTGCCTTTTTAACATCAAGAAACATTTTGAAATGAAGAAATTATCATATAAAGGTCATCTATCTTGTGGTCAGAGATGAGGGAGAGATTAAATCTTAGGGCTGGTTCATGGGTTTCTAAGCTAAATAACTCATTCACTTCTGGGTAGCTTGTGAATCAGCCACTACTTGGAGTGGAACAAAATCCTCAAGTTCAGTGAAGATTAAAGTGGTTGGAAAGATCTTGTCCCTGGAAAGCGATTGCCAGTTAGAATGAACAGTGCAAGGTTAGATGGAAAAATATTCTATCTTGAACTTTCTTTGGGTGTAGAAGGTCTGCCTTATGGTGACCTTGAGAATAGAAAATGTTTACCACCTGTTGCCTATCCATATTAAACTTATAGACACACATGGCCCTTCCTTTGTATACAAGGGGTTTTTGCCTGGGAAAAATTAATCACAATTAAAAAGGAGCAGTCAAGGAGCCATGATGGCACAGTGGTTAGAATGCAGTATTGCAGGCAAACTCTGCCACAGCCTAGAGTTCAATTCCATCGGTTCAAAGTTGATTCAGCCTTACATCCTCCCAAGGTTAGTAAAATGACCCAGAATGTTGGGGGCAATATGCTGACATTTGTAAACTGCTCTTTGGGGAGGTATGTAAATATTATCACCATTGCTATAATCACATTGTCCTATATTGACCTCCTAGGTCAAATGTTAGAAAAAGAGCCATTTGATCTAGTGTGGTATTACTGGGAATGGAAAGGCATTTGGAAGGATCCAGTATTCAACAAGTCCATCAGTTGAAACTGACTCTGCTACTGTATTGTGCAAAGTTGAAAAAAAACACCAGTATCCATTTGTTATGAAATGTGTCCATATATAAATTAGATAGGTTGGTAGACAGGTAGCTATGTAGATAGACAGACAGGTAGGGGTAATTGCACAAGTTGAATAGAGAGTCAGATAAATATAACATATGAAGAACGGTTGCAGGAATTGGGTATGGCCAGTCTAGACAAAAAAAGAAAGGGGGACATGATAGCAGTATTCCAGTATTTGAGAGGCTGCCAAGAAGAGGGGGACAATTTATTTTCCCAAGTACCAGTAGGCAAGACAAGAAACAATGGATGAAATCTAATCAAGGAGAGAAGCAACCTGGAATTAAGGAGAAACTTCCTGACAGTGAGGACAATTAACCAGTGGAACAGCTTGCCTTCAGACATTGTGGTGCTTCATCACTAGAGGTTTTTAAGAAAAGACTGGACAGCCACTTGTCTGAAATGATATAGGGTCTCCTGCTTGAGCAGAGGGTTGGACTAGAAAACCTCCAAGGTCCCTTCCAAACTCTAGCCTGATTGATTGATTTATAATTTTGCCAATTGGACCAAATTAAATCAAACATCAGAAATTTAAGAGGAGAGTGGATTTGGAAATCAAAGTGGTACTTTTTGTGACTTGGTCAGTTAGTGGGATCAATCACACTTGAGTAATTTCAGTCCAGAGCTCACACATTCATTGTGTCCAAACAAGGGGAGCTAAATGATCTTCAAAGTATACCTTATCTTTTTATTGTGTCCTATAAATATGAAAGTTTATTATGCAAATGAAACATGGTATCACTATTCCAAAAAGCCCTCGGCTCTTGGCTATGTTGTCAGATCTTGGGCTCCCGGGTGATCATTTGTATTTTTGCTATTTTTGCAGTTCAGCAGTTCGATTCTCACCGGCTCCAGGTTGACTCAGCTTCCATCTTTCCAAGCTTGGTAAAATGCCCCCGGATTGTTGGGGGCAATATGATGACTCTGTAAACCACTTAGAGGGGGCTGTAAAGCACTGTGAAGCAGTATATAAGTCTAAGTGCTATTGCTATTTTATGTTATATATTAATAAGGTTTTTTAACATTGCACATTTTTCTTTTTATTGTTTTTATTGATTTTTGTTCACTGCCAAGAGTTACCTTTGATGAGATTGGTGGCTATATAAATTTGATTAATAAATAAGGAATAAATGAAATGAAGCATACTGGATATATATCAGCCTCTCACCTTGGTTATGCCTCTCTGTTCTGAAAAATATGGCAAATGAGCTCTCATCTACTAAACCCCCTACTGTGCTGATAGTGATGAAGGTAACAGCATTTTATTGCAAGATGCTGTTCCAATTTCTGACTATTAACTAATGACAGAAGAAGCTGCAGAACAGAGTTTAGATGAAAGAGAGGCAGAGATTATGATATCGAAACCTACTTTTTGTCCTTGGTCTTGCTGAAATGGGTGAGCAGAGCCAGGCAGGAAGCAAAAAGACAAAATTTAAACAAAAAGTTAATAAGAAACTAGGAGGATTTTTCATAGGATGATATCAAAAGAACAGCCACAAGCTATATAGATTTAAATCCTATTTTTCTTTCTTCAGGAATGTACATATTATTCTCCCAATGTGAAGGAGATAAAGCTGAGGAAAAAGAATGATTATATATTGTAACCCCAAAATCTTATCTAAGCCTACAGGATATGAATTACAAAATCCTGGTGGCTGTGTAGATCATGGAAAAAACAGAGGATTTGGGGATGTCCCATTGCTTCCAGATTTTGGCCATGTCTGTTTCTGCAACTCAGCTCTGAAAGCCCTAATAGTCTCTCCAAAGATTATGCTGAGGTGATAATGGCCATAATGTAAATTTTCTTGCTACACTTCGGAAAACGATATGAGAAGTTGCAGTTTTCATTTTTATCTACTTCCCTAGAAATAGATATCATTGAGCCCAGAGGATCTTGCTTCAGTAATCTGTGATACTACAAAGCACAGAAGCCTCCATAGCAAAAATGATAATAAAAGATGAATTCTGGTCTAGATGGCATAATAATGAATTCTGGAGAGGGATTCTAATCATATGATGATTGCTACACTGGGTTATCTCTGAATCTTCTGTTCCTTTCATTTTAAAATTATGGTAGTGATTTTTGAATTTGATGAGGATAACCCACAAAATATGTGTTACTTTTTTATTTTGTGCAAGTATAGAATTTTCTTTAGAGAATGTGAAGGTTGAAGGAAAAAAATGAGGTAGTTCGTTATTCATCAAATGGAGTTGCAGTTCTTGAAAATTTGGGGGAAAGCTCACTGACCCACGAACTGGGGGAGACAGCAAGTCCTATGGAGATTCTAGGAATTTAGTAACAATATTAATCATGCCAGAGTAATGAGTTATTCAAACTTTGGGCAGGAATTATAAATGGTGGTGTTCAACATTAGATAACAAGGACATGCATTCCGTCACAGTTTGATATGGTTCTTTATGAGTATCTCTAAAATTGTTGGCCAATTGTAATCTTAAACACAACACAACTTTTAAAAATTACCAACTCTTTTGACAATGTTCCAAGGATTTGTTTTGAACTCACAACAGAGCTATCTCACAAGCCTAGAATATGCCCAGAATGGTGCGAACAGAGTCATAATATTTCCACTAAGGTCAGAGCAATCTATTTTATATTTGAAAAGGATCATCCTGAGACTGAAATTTTGTAAAGTAAAAACACTTTGCACAACCCAACTCAAGATGTACACCACCACCATCACCACCAGCATTATCAGCACCACCTTGTTGAGCATTAACAGTACATTCACATTGTCCCATAGTAAACAAAGTGTCCCAAATAGGGATGGGTCTTGAGCTAAGTGCAAAGCCCAGAAGCCAATAACAGGCTTCTAATTGGTCTGAGCCTGTACATATTTCCTGGTGTGGTTGATTGCAAGTGCTTGGCTTTTCTTCTATCACACTCACTCACTGACATTAATCAGCCTGAAAAATGAAATCCTCAGTCTATGTAGAAATCATTATGAAACTATTGCATTTTGGCTGAGGATTAGATATTTAAACTGGAAATTATTAAAAGAAAAGAATAAAAAGTATTAAGCTACCTGAATGGCAAATGATGTTTTTTCTCTTTTCCCTTAATTTTATCTCTGAAAGTAAAAATATGATTCAGAAACAATCAAGTGATTAAGAAATAATTTGCTTGAATGAAACAAGGAAAAAAAACCCTTCCTGTATGAAATTTTTGAAAATGAAGACTTATAACCCAACTCCCTTCTATTACACTGCAAAAACATTTTTCTTGGAAAAGCACAGCAAATGCACACACAAGTGATAGAAAGAGAAATACAAACATTTGTAGGAGAGGTATTTTTAACAGTTTTTTTAAAAATGTGGAGAAATATTTATATCTGACAGATATAAAAAAATATTAGGATTAAGATTAGGATTAGAAACATTTTATCTGGGACAGCCACTTGTAATGTTACAGCAATCTATTTTCAACATCCTTTGGAAGACATTTGCTCAGGCCTTTAACAAGAACTATTTCTCTCCTTCCTTGCAACCTTGCATATCAGAAAGTAAGTATCAATGGAAAAGAACATTTCTGGGTAGAAAATTGGAATGTCATAGAAAGAATGGGTAGCCCAATCCACTTTGGCTCCAGCCCTAGCCACAGTTTGTTTCATCTCTATCATGCAAATCATATAGAACATGTTATCTTCTACTTTCTGATATCCAAGGTTGCAATGGAGAAGAGAAATATTTATTTTATTTTATCTTATTTTATTTTTATACCGCCCTTCTCCCGAAGGACTCAGGGCGGTGTACAGGGCAATACAATAAAATACAATATATAAAAATTAAAAAAATATTAAATACAACAGCCCAATTCACTAAATTAATACAAAGCATTAAAATACCCCTAAACCCATCAGACCAGGCCGGCTTGTTCAAATAAATATAGTCTTTCCCGGCCTTAAGATAGTTAGAATTTCATAACTGAAATGAAATTCAGATAGCCAACAATGGAGTCATTCACATATTTATTTATTTATTTATTTATTTATTTATTTATTTTTATTTTTATTCCATTTGTATCCCGCCCTTCTCCGAAGACTCAGGGCGGCTTACAAGCTTAGCAGTAGCCTTCATTCTATGCATATGCCTGCTTATTAGGGCTTTCACACACACCCCAAGCGGCATTATTACAAAGTCAGCTTAATTGCCCCCAACAATCTGGGTCCTCATTTTACCTACCTCGGAAGGATGGAAGGCTGAGTCAACCTTGAGCCTGGTGGGATGCGAACCTGCACTAATTGCAGGCAGCTGGTGTTACTTAAGGAGGCATTAGCCCACTGCTCCACCAAGGCTCTTTATATTTCAGTTTGCTGCTGAAAATGAGAGTAGACCTCAATACACCTTTGGCTGGGAAGGAAAACAGAAAGGTTTCCAATGTCTGTTTGATTTTAGATCTCATTAGAGGAGGAGCAGAGAAGAAGTACACAAGCAGGCACACACAGACACAAACACACAGAATGCACACACTAAAAAGAGGAAAGGAATTGCAGCTGAAGATCCAACATGTACCTGGAGTTTTTGTGGTCATCACTGTTGCACCAGAGAAGAAAGCCAGGGAAAAACATCAAAGTCAAGAGAGTTGAGTACTAATTTGGAACAGATTATTTTCTACCTACCAGGAACCAATTGCTTGGCGATTCAAGGTTACATCTTCCTGCATGAATTTTATAGCAGGAACACTTGATGGATACCTCAACAGTGTGAACTAAGGTGGGGGGCTATTCCAGTCAACCTCTTGCCCAATGGCGAGGACCCATGTGGCAATCCTCAAAGAGGCCTAAAGCTGGCCTCTAAAATAAGGTCTTGAAGGATAAATCATCACCTTCTGAACACATAAGAAGCTTTTCAGAATCACAGTCTTTTATTGCTTTTGCAAGGTTACCCATATGGAGTAATTTATAATTTTCTGGTTATTATTGATATGTTCAGAAAAGCTCTAATCTCTGCTGTAGTTTTAGGAACACAGGAACAACCCCCATTTTTTTTAATCAATTCTGGAATTGAGACTGGCTTGAATAAAACCCCTTTTTAGAGCATCATCCTGGTTCTTAATATACCTGGCTACACATTTGTACCCATTATGGCGCTTTTTCTGGAATCCTGACAGCTTGCTGGAATAGGGCACAGAAGGAAAAAAAACCAACCACAATTAGGATAAATGAAATTGGCATCAATAGTCATGAGGTCATTTTGCATGCAAAATGGACAAATGCTTTTGCTTTCTATAACTTATTCATCCAAATGAGATTCTCTACAGTTTAGTCAAGATTCATTTGGAAGATGGTGGCCCAACTTCCATGATCATAGAAAACTGATACAAATAACCACAGATTCTGTTCAAATAAATAAGCAAACACAAATAGCAGGGAAAGAGCTTTTCATGGCCACTTAGAACCTCCCACTGGAAGAATGCCATTCCTGATGGGCACTTCTAGAAAAGTCCATATAAATATAAGACATAGAACATTACTTGGGTGGTTTAGTTATCACAGTTGAAAATACATTCAATTTTATGAAAACTGATTCAGATCAGTTATAACAACCTAGGTTAATGATTTGAATTGATGCTTTTCTTATTCTAACTATGCACACAATGATGCAAATCCATCACCCAACAGGACTTGAAAGAGCAAGGAGGATGTTTATCACCCTTAGAATATCTGTGTATCTGTGTATATTTTTTCTCATTACTCCTGGTAGCTTAAGTAGATTAAAATGCCAAATGAAAAGAACAAAGGGACAGGCCTATACATTGCCTTGGTAGCCATTCAATTACCTCCCAAATCAATAATTGTTGAGATATGACAGGCAATATAGGAACAAACCAATGGATGGGAGAAATCTTTAACTCTTTCTTTCTACTACTACTATCCCTGGCAAATTCCTGATTATCCCTGACAAATTTCTTTTCCCTGTATATTTTCACCCATTTAAATGTTGTCTTTCAGGTACTAATTAGTAAAAGTGAAAATCTTTGCTATGTGCTATGGGATGTGCTATTAAAAAAATCTGCAAATCACAAGGAAGGAAGGATTAAAACTTCCCCCTCCCCTTTCATTTACTCATTATTCCTACAAGGCTCCTTACAAGTAGATATACTGTAGTTTAGAAGGACAATGTGAGGTTCTTCAACCTTTTGCCAATGCATGAAAACAAACTAAATTGATTAAGGAAAAAATGCTCAGAATTCTCCTCATTGATTAATTGCATCTGAATTACAAAAAAATAAACAAACATGTCTTCCAGAGATGGTTCTGAGAGAGTCATGAATGATCATTTGGAGGAGAGATCTATGGAGATTTCCTTATGTACTCTGTTTTTATGTTTGTTTTTGTTTTGTGTTTGTTTGTATTTTGAATTATAGGAGAAAGATGGCAGATTCCTGTTTTTTTTTCCTGTTGCAAAGTGATTTTAACTAGGCAAATGATAGGGGTGCAATAAGCTAACTTCTTCATATTCATGATTGTATATAGGCAGATTTTCACATATAATTTTATTTTTATCAAACCATTCCACAGTATAAACATCATGCATGCACAAATAGAAGTACACAAAAAAGGAAATGCATTAAAAATTGGTATTAAACTGAAAGCAGCCATCTCGAATACAGAAGCCATGCAATAACAACAAAAGTATATTTCTCAAGCCTTGGGAAACGAAATCTTGTAAGCCAAGGGCTATTTTGTGTGTCTTCTGCTTATCCTCTAATATGCTTCCTATGGGGCATCCCTGATTAAATTCAGCACCATAGACAGAGCTCTAGAAGATAAGAGATTGGCAAGCACCAAATGTGTGCCAAGTGATGGCTGCATTAAAAACTTGCCCAAGGAAAGGAAACATGCATAATTCAGTTGGGTCAGATTGTTTTATGTTCCAGAGCCATATCCTACCAATCAATTTTTAAAAAAATAAACATAGATCAGGTATTATGTGCTGCTGCTGACATTTTTATTGTCCTAAAACATAAAAGAGGCCAGCCATGATAAGCAAAGAATGGAATATTGGGGGTCAGGCATCAAAGTTTATCTCAAAATATTAATATTTAAGAGAAGCTGGCCCAGTTGCAGGCCTAACCCTATGTCAAGCACGCTTAAATACAAGGAGGCCAATTTGAACATACAGGCTGTTAGGGGATTTTCTTGCACAACTGTGCCCATGACAACCCAGGTTTCTCCTGAAAGAAGATTAATCAAAGGAAAGTTCAGCAAATCCTTACCTCCTTTGGGGTTTACCGATAAAATGTGCATGTTTTCAGAAAGACGTTCATATTTTCTTTAATTTTAAATATTAAATACTACCAAGGTATATCATCAAAGAGGATAATGGATTATTTGGGCTACTGAAGGATAACCTTTATTAGTAACTACAGTAAAATGCAACCCCCCTTGTAAAGTCTCAAATGGTTTTACAGGCCTATTAAAATGTGAAGGGATATTTATATTTAATATTCTTTATTAAATAAGCTATTATACAGAACCACAATATTTTAACAAGCTGAAAATCCAGATCTGGGACCATGGTACTTATAGACAGGGAAACATACCTTGAAAGATTCTGCATGGTGTCTGATTCCACTTAGGTTTCAATATGAAATTTATTAAATCTATTATTTATATTATAACCCTCTCTCCCCTAAATTCCAATAATTTTCTCCATAAAAAGTTTCTGATAAAATACTGGAAGTTGGGCTCATTTTTCCTCTTACTGTCTGGTAGATATTATTTAATTTTATGGTTATAAAATTATTACCAGGGATCACTCAAAATATCCAAATAGTGTGAGATTTTTGAACAGGTGAAAAAGGAAATTATTCTTCATAAACTCCATAATTAAAACACTAATGACCATCAGCTTGAACAACTTTAAAACAGAAATATATTAAAATAAGGCTATAGATCAGACATGTCAAACTCGGAACGTCATGCGACATCGCACAACGCATCGGGAGAGTTTTGCCATTGCTGGCAATGGAGTGGGTGTGGCTTCCAGATGATGCATCTGGCCCGCAGGCTGGCAGTTTGACACCCCTGCTATAGATGGATGGTAGTGATGATACCTACAACTTATTTCCAAAACTGGAATAGGAGAAGAGCCGAGTTGTTATGCAAGATGCAATCCAATATTTATTTTGTATTTTATAACTATCTGTAAAACAGATTTGTTTGTTTTATTTCTGATGGTGTTCTTTCAAGAAGATAAAAATTAGAAAAATGTACAGTGTTGAACTTCTATTAATGGGAGCTGCTTCATAAACAGTCAAGAAAATATAAATAGTTGTCCTTTGTTTCAAATTTCTTGCATTGCTGCACACACCATATTTACCCTTCACAATATTCTGCATCTTCATCCAAGCTATTCCATTTATATACGTGAATACAGAATACATGCAATTAGAACAAACTGCTCATTTGGTTAAAAAGAGAAAATATTTAATTGCTTACATACAAAAAAGAGCCATATTGAGACAGATGGATCATCACACAAACATGCTGCCATTACACATGTAAAAGGCCCACTGTATTTTGGCTGCATTTATGCTCTGTGTTCATCCCTGAAATATTATATGGCTTCACACAGTTTTGTAAACAATAGGCTAGCCAAAAGGGATAAATTTATAGCACCCACTAAGGGCTGATTCTCATTCCCCTTGCTCACATCATGACCATGATCATGACCATTGTCCAGTAACAATTTCTGTATATCATATTCTAATGAGGTTGCTTTGGTCTCATCTCCAGGACATGATGGAAGGAGATTAAAAAAAGAAATGAAGCTGGAGGAATCCACCAGTAGCTTTTCTTAATTTCTTCCACTTTAAAACATTAGGGACAATCTCTGTCATTGGACTCATTATAATGGCAAAATAGGGCTAAGCAAGTGGGATGGGAGATTTTTATAACTGATATGGTCAAGCATGTTGTCTAAATAGTGCACAACCGAAAGTGTCTGTAGAGATTCTCAGTCATCCAGGTCATGGTTGTCCCAAATGTGTTTTTTCAAGAGGCTGGACTTTCTTGGTTTTCTTTGAAGACGTTTTGCTTCTCATCCAAGAAGCTTCTTTAGAAAGCCCAGTTGTCTCTTGAAAAAGCACCTTTGCACAACAGATAAACCATCCTGTACACTAAACAAGAACAGAAATTAATTGGAAGATTTGAATGAATTTCTATATTCCATGATAAAATCCTTCCCTTGATACGTTATTTTTCCATAGGCAGGCAGCACTCAGGCTGGGGGACATGAAAAATAATAATTTTTCACATTATGAAATAATTTAGCCCAAGAAATATATTACTTCTAGGATTCTTTGGAGAAAATAGCATAGTTCCAGTCTAGAAAAATGACCATTATTGTGCTTAGGTGTTTGAAAGCAAGCATTTTTCACCATTCTTTGCATGCAGAAAGCTTCTTGTGGGTGCCTGTTCAGCCCAGGTTAGTTTGCTGGGCTTTGTCTTGTGAGGTTGGAAACATGATTAACACAATTAATCAGATCAGTTAAAGAATTAGCAGATGCATTCACACCATGTACTTAATAATAATAAGTCAATAATAACTTTGGTGGATTTTTGTGGCTCAGAATGTTTCACCTATTCTCACCTATTTGTTGTTTAATGAATCCCAGTAATCAATCTCAGTCTAAAGCAATCCAATTTAATATGGGACCTGGTCACAGTTGGTTCCCACCCTAGTAAAACCAATTTACTCTGATTTTTCTTGATGAGTCTGTGATGCTGGTGGATTTGAGATTTCTTTAAATCATTTAGTTAAGCTATAATTATACATGTTATCTGCTACCCATTTACCTTTTAACTATTACTGATGTTATTCTGACATTAGTCTGAGTTTATGGGGTTTATGACTTTCTTTTGCCAAGGTTGTTACATGAATCACTGCAGTTGTTAAGTGAATCACATGATTAATAACCAAATTGGGCTTCCCCCATTGACTTTGCTTGTGAGAAGTTGCACAAATGCAGCCACCAGATTGAAATAGATCTGTTTAAGCATATTATGGGAATACAGTAATTCTGCAGTACATGCCTGGCATGTGCTCAATTCCCATTTGGAACTCGGATGAATTCTAAAACAATTCTCATAGCTAGGAAGCATTGTATCCATCCACCTTTGAGTGAAACCTGGCATCTGTGCAATTTTGCTCTCTTATTGTTTCTCCCTTCGATTCATTCCATCCCTGACCTTAAGATAGCCAACTTCCATAAAAAAAATCCTGTCAGAATTCTTTTTAGCCTTGTTTATTTGGTGAGAAAGAATGACATGAGATGGGAGGAGGCATCCTTAAGAATTTACATAGTTTCAAGGAACTCTGTCCATAGTCATCCACAAGGGGAATAGGAGTTGATTCAGTCTGCCCTTTCTGGATCAGCTCTCTAGTACACAAACAACAATTCCATCATGGGAGAATGATGAGAAAGAGACCCTAAGGGTGAGGTTGTCTGTTCTTAAATCAGAATTGTATGTAGACATTTGTCTTGACTCCAGAAACAAATAAACATCATCTGCAAAAGGTTAAACAAAAGCTGGGAATGTAATGTTTTGTTTGGAAGGGATATAATTAGTGTTTTTCTTTATATTTTGTTTAGCTTCTGTAAGTTTATTTCCTGTGTTATCTCCAATGAATGAATGGAGTCCCCTCTCTGATTTCCCAGTTTAGACTTTGTTGCCCTTAGGCTTACCATTAAGTGTCTGGTAGAACTTCTCTTGAGTCTGGACCCAACTGAACAGTTCACTTCTTGCACGAATGTTGTTCTGGTTTGCATGTAACTCACCCCACCCCAAACCTGTGCTCCTTTATTGGCCAACATAAAATCTACCATCATTCTTTCCTAGTGGATTACTACCTACTAGTTACCTACCTAATCTCTATCATCAACAGGTAGCAGAGTGAGCCTTACCTACTGTCAGGCTCCAAAAGCCAAGAAAAGACACACTGAGGTTCTTCTAATCTAAGTAGTTTCCTATATTGTTCCTCCTCCATAGACAGAAATCTTGCAAACTACTTACACTACTAAACATATACTTTGAGAACTCCTAGGGAGGAGCTGATCTGATTCTTTTCCTCTAAACCTCTCTGTTTTTTGCTTCTCTGGAATGCAATCCCTCCCTTCTGGAAATCCAGATTACATGCCACCACATCTACTTACCACGACAGCACATTGAATTGCATTGGGCATGCTCTTTGGAAAGGTTTACACAAAACTCAGCAAAAGAACACCAGGAATTTCTGCAGTGATGCCACGTTCTCATAAATAATCAGCCATGCAGGGAAAAAAAACTGGTGCCGTACTACAAGTTGCTTTTTTTGTGTGCCAGAGACTGATTGATTTCAATTTAGGTGTTGCCCCAGTTCAAAATGATTCTGGGCATTTCACAATATAATAAGCAATTAAAACACAATACAGAACAAAGCAAGTTGGGATCGTTTCAACAAGTAGGAGAATTTATGAGAATTCCCTGGCTAGGTTTACAAAATAAAAATCCGGAGAATGGATTAAATCAATAATCAGATCCAGCATGGTGTGTGGGTGCAAATGATGTAGGATTACTGCAGTTTCCTTGTAGAAAAAAACACACACCTTGCCTGAAAGAAATCTTTCTTCAGCACAACACCCCACACTTGAGTCACTACCAGGCATAGCTGAGCTTCATACCTGGCATTCAAAGACCCTTGGCTGATGGTATCTCCCTCAGCCAGCAGTTCATCATCACTATGGTAATACATTTCATCATCTTCTTGCCTAGAATAATGAGGG
Organism: Vipera berus; assembly: GCF_964194415.1. NCBI lineage: Eukaryota > Metazoa > Chordata > Lepidosauria > Squamata > Viperidae > Vipera > Vipera berus. Next base: position 335,802,517 of record NC_138202.1, on the reverse strand, counting down.
TCAATACAAGAACTGTTTGTATATTATGGGTTTTTTTAGGCACCCAAGTTTGATGCTGAGAGCAGGAACAGCAATTCTAGGATAAATGATAAAAGAATTGGATAGATAAATAGCACGGCTGGGCAAATTCCCCATGGAAGGGTTATGGGTGAGAAGGCACAGTGTAAGTTAATGGTGTATCACTGATACATTAAGTACCCCATCTGAACGAGCTATAATTAATGTCTCATCAATACAGCACTCAGATGCATTTCTACTTTGTGCTGCAAAATACTGCATGAATGTTAGTGTATGAATGTTAGTGTATGTTAGTACACATCTGTTAGTATATGTACACTAACATGCACATCTACACAGATGAATGGGATGCTTAAGACTTTCCTATTCAGTGAGTTCATCTTGTTACCATTTTTATTAAGGTAAAGGTAAAGGTTCCCCCGCACATGCGTGCTAGTCGTTTCCAACTCTAGGGGCCGGTGCTCATCTCCGTTTCAAAGCCGAAGAGCCAGCGCTTGTCCGAGGACATCTTCCGTGGTCATGTGGCCAGCATGACTAGACGCCAAAGGCGCACGGAATGCTGTTACCTTCCCACCGTAGCGGTCCCTATTTTTCTACTTGCATTTTTACGTGCTTTCGAACTGCTAGGTTGGCATACAATTTACAGCACTTTCCTGCACAGATTGGTCCTTTGTTTTATGCTACATGGACGCTAGAGGGCATCAACTTCAAAACTAATTTGCTACAGCTGCACAATCAATAGCTTACTTCTGGAGAAACCCTTAATGCAGCTTGCCAAAATTGACTTTTCACTCAATGGATAAGGGATGAAAAACAGTGAAAAAAAATGTGAGTGTGCATGCACACTCAGAGGGAGGGGATGGGGAGGAAATCTTCCAATGTCAAGAAATGCATATGTTTGAAACAATGTCAGGAAATTATTTGGAGGATGGCTGGTGTGTTTCATTTATTGTCTCAAACAACAGTGCTTTTCAGGACAAAGGTCTGTATTAGTGGTGTAGGGGGTTCTGTATATCTTGTTTCATAGATTCAAAAACTGTAAAAACTGAAGGTGCGATAGAAGTTATGAGCTTTGAAAGTACAGCCTTTCCCTAAAAGGTGATTTGTTGAAAAACAAGCAAAATTACATTAGTGGACTCTTCCTTCATTTTCCTAAAAAAGCATTTTTCACTCAGAATCTGTTAGAAAATGTTATTTTGTTCAAGCTGGCCTTAAAAATCATATCCTACATTTTGGAGTTTGGAACATCATTACTTTTTAAAAACAACAACAACAATAAACTTGTTCCTTTGAATCATACAAAAAACACATCTGTCCAATTTTGAAATTTCATTTGGATGTTTATTTTTTTACCAGTCAAGCTTAACCTCTAGGTCAACCCAATTTCTATCAGTGAAATGCTTTATAATTACATAAAGCTGAGACTCATTTCTCTGCAATCAAAAGGCTTTTTTAAAAAAAATAAATGGTTACAAACCGATACATAAGAACCATTTTCTACCAGTTGAGCTAGGGGCCTAAAATCACATATTTGTTTAATCTTCTCCCTGGGCTTGTAACTTCTGACAGTCTCTAGGATTTTTATGAGCATTTTTGGCTGTAGGAATGACAGTTGATTTCTCATGCTGCCTGACCATTATGTCTTGGCAGCTAATGAAAATTGGCAGCTAATCAACATTGATAGTCTATTGGCATGTGGTAAATGTCACCCAGATAACTATAAAACAGCCATAGATGGAGCAAATTCATGCTGATGCCAGTTATCTGACAGATCATTCTGAGAAATGGTTTCCAAGCACTGTGTGATTACCTTCTCAGCTATTTATCGTATGCTTTCTCTTACATTTAAAATTGCCCAGTTACTCTGTAATTTCCTTTAGGTGGCTTAGTAAAGTTTGACCTGATGGGTGCTGCCTTTTCTTCTGAATAACTGCTCCCAGTTTTTTCTTCTCAGGGTTTGGAAGGAATCAAACATATATTTTGAACTCCTAAATGAGCCTGTCAAAACACACACACACACACACACACACACACACACACACACAGAGAGAGAGAGAGAGAGAGAGAGAGAGAGAGAGAGAGAGAGAGAGAGAGAGAGAGAGAGAGGTGTATTCTGCTTGTTAACATCAAGCATTGTGTTTCTTCCCGGCAACAAAGTGGTTGCACATTGATCTGGGCAGTTGATTTACAACTCCAATTAGACATTTCAAAGCCATTTCATATAACAAATTGGCTTTTTCTATATGTTGCCTGGCCTAGGAGAGATCTTTGCTCTACAAAGTGCTCCTGTTTGCAAAACAGAGAACCCAGATGGGACAGAATACACCCCAAAGAATTGCAACTGGCAACACCTATGCCAGGTAAAAAGCAAAGGTTTTCCTGTCAGTCATGTCCAATTCTAGGGCATGGTGGTCATCTCCGTTTCTTGGTCAAGGGAGCCAGCATTGGCCAAAGACAATTTCTGGGGTCATATGGCCAGCATGGCTATATGCCAGAGGTGCACAGAATGGATAAGAAGCTAAGAAGAATATCTTGGGCTGGGCACAGTTGTCTTGAACTTGGAACAGATTGAAACCCCTACTGCCAGCAGATATCCTGGGAAAATTGCAAAAAGGTCAATTCAAAATCAAATGATGCTGAAGTTCAAATTCTATGCCTCTTCCATGAATGCAGTTCCAACATTGAGGTTAAAAGCTCTAAGACACAAAAATTAGGCTAGAAGTTTCTTTGGAAACATTCTCATGCTTTCTAAATTTCCATGAAAAAAATCTAGTCATAGCTTTACAAGAAGAGAGAAATCAGTTAAAAAAGAAATAGAATTGGCAGCATCACCATGTAGAGACTAAATAATCTATAGGTAGAACTCATTTAGTGACCAGAATTTGGACTATCAGTTCAGTTGTTAAGTAAAGCAGTTACTAAGTGAAATCTTACTTTGGTTTTCCTTTGCTTTACAGAACTACAAAGGTTGTAAATGCCGGGATTGGTTGTAAAGTGACTTTTTTATCATCTTATAACTACAAACTACAAACACTAAACAAGGCACTCATCAATCAAATCTTTATTTAGGTCATAGAACAGCAAATGAGGCACTCACTAAACAAGAACTTCTTGTACACAACTGACTCCTGAGCTTTTGACTGGCAAAAGAATTCTATCTTTTTCTATGATGGGTCATTCTTGAGTATATAATCACATGCCATCTACATTTCTTATTCATTTAAGAAGTATAGCTGGCATGTCATTATATACTTAAGAATGACTCATCAGAAAAAAAAATGGGACTGTTTGAATAAGTGTAGATCCAGTTTGTAGTATAAGATTAATTAATTTGCCTGAATGACAATTCAATTTCTACTCCACTTTGATTTATTCAGTTTTGAGACCATCCCGCTCCTCAGAAAGGCAATTTATAATAAAAAGAGGAGAAAAAGAAAAAAATATGTAAAAAAGATCCCATAATGTCTATGGAGATTCTCAGTCATCCAGGTCATAGTTATCCCAAAGGTGCTTTTTCATAAGGCACCTGGACCTCCTTGCTTTTCTTTGAAGATGTTTTGCTTCTGATCCAAGAGCTGAAGAAGCTTCTTGGGTGAGAAGCAAAATGTCTTCAAAGAAAAACAAGAAAGTCCAGTTACCTTGTGAAAAAGCACCTTTGGGAAATCCCTATAACCTACTTGAAATCTATATCAGTATAACAAAGAATAAATCAGACATCCTATTTCACGGAGAACAATCAGGTTTTTAAACATTTCTGGAAAGTCATTAAGGTGAGATCTATAAGCAGCTGGGGGAACAAGTAAATTTATTATTATACTGCTTGCTTGTTTATTAAATACCAGTTAGCTGAGCCTTGCTCAGACCAGCCTTGATCTGCAGGAGGTTGTGAAGAGGGAACCTGTTGCTGAGATCAGTATTCGTAGGATTCCAAGATGAATTACTTTCCTGAGACCAACTCCAGGAACATCAGCATCTAAGCTATTCAGATGCAGGAGAATCTATGGTGAAGCAATATATTTTCATGCTGTATCCCCAGTGATTCAGCTGTGGGGAGCAGTTAGTGTGACCTTGAATTCAACAGACAATCTGAAATCAGCAGGTTAGTAAATCCATTGCCAGGACTAGCAGATATAGGGCACAGTTCCAGGATGTGCATTTTTCAATAGAACAGAATATCTGTGGCTCAGAGTTGTACTGTGGAGTCCTGGGTGCTCTCTGAGTTTGGTTGTTTGCTTGCAGACATTTCATTACTCAGCTAGGTAACAAAATGTCTGCAAGCAAACTACCAAGCTCAGAGAGCACCGAGGAATCCATAAATGCATTTTCATTGTGGGTTTGACTACTTACCTCCGGAAGCCTTTCTCTGCAGTGCTGGTCTTGCTTGACTGTCTGTGGCTTGGAAGCAGGACATCAGTTTCATAGGGATCACCATCTGCATGGATCCTGGGACTCTCCAAGAATTCATCATCATTCCACGCCCCAACACTGCCATCCAAGGCCTGGTACCGAATCTCAATGGAAACACTGGTCTGAAAGAAAAACAAATCAGAGGCTCTCTGTTATGGATCCTGTCCCTTACAAACAGGTTTTCCCCCTGGGGCAGGCATGGCATTTCTCATGGTATTTCAAAAAACCAGGCAAAACATCGCTGTCCTGCAGAACCTCATGGGCTGAAATGCAGAAAGTATTACTAGGTGGATGTTTTCCTTGACAAGCAGAGATACCCTATATTATTGGGGAAGTTATTGATCAATTGTTTGAATTCTAATTTTGTTGCATTTATGATTGGATTTGTATTGGATTGTGCAAGTCACTTATATGACCGAAGCAGCATACAGATAATCCTCAATTTACAACCTTTCTTTTAGTAACGATTTGAAGTTACAGTGGCACTGAAGAAAGTGACTTATCACTGTTTTTCACATTTACAGCAGTGGCAGCATCCCCTGGTCCCATGATTAAAATGTGGACACTTGGCAATAGCCTCATGGATGGTGTTCTTGCACTGCTCTATCTGCAAATTGGCCAAGAGATCATTTTTTTCCTTATATATCAGCATTTCTCCAGGAATCTCCAGCCTCTCTGGCTGCCAACAGGTTCATTAAATCTAAAAAAAAATTGTTATCCTGAAGGAATTGCTCCCATGAGCTTTTTCAGAATGGTAAATGTGGCCAATTATTAGAGGACTAGAAACCAATGGGAAGATGAGTAATAGAAAACAAAAAAAAACAAACTCCTAACTAATGGCAGCTTCTATCACTAAACACCAGCAAGAGAAAGTTTTTTAAAAAAAAAATCTTTAGACATCTTTGTGAATAAAGAAGAAAAACAGAGACTCCTTCTCAGAACAAAAGTGAGAACTGCGAGGCAAATTTTGACCCAGTTTGGAATAAATAGGAATCTACAACAGAACACTAAAAATTATCTTGAAGCCTGTATGTAGTGAGTCATGGCTGCATCTCACCTATCTAAGCCTCATGAGATGACAGCCAGAAATTAGCGGGGGTGGGGGGGGTGGGGGGATGGGGGGGGAGGGAACAATTGGAATGTAAAAAAATGTGGGGAGGGGGATAGAAACCCAGCTGAGCCATGTGAGAAGCTCCAGCCAGCCAAGGTCATTTGTGATACGCAGAGCTAGGAACCGAGCACCCGTTTCCTGAACAATATATAAGCATCTGATTGGACATTTGGAGTTAACTGGGGAGGGAAGACAGAACTTGCCTTTGTGTTGTTTGCATGGGAAAACCTCAGATTCAGCTTACTTTACTTCTGTAACCATTTAATCTTCAGTAAAGTATAGACTTGGCAAAAGAAATGGCTAGGATTCTTTCTTTGCTAGATGACTAAGTTGACATGGTGACGGTTGACATGGTGCTTCTCAACCTAGCTGGGGCCTTCTGGGAACTGAAGTCCATGCATCTTAAAATTGCCAAGGCTGAGAAAAATTAATATTTCCAAGGTCAACATTTTATGCCTACTGTGTTGGCTCAAACCTTATGGCATTTTTGTGTGTGTGTGGTGTAGTTGGTTCACATGGTGTGGTAGGATGGAGGGTTTGTTGTCACTGTGTGTTGGGGGGAGAGAGCACGGGGGGGAGGCTCAGCTAATCTCAATGTACACATGTTGTACTTTGACAATAAACGTTTATTATTATTATTATTATTATTATTATTATTATTATTATTATTATTATTAATTTTTCTTAGGGTTAGGCCTTCCTAAGCGTGACAACACCTCTCTTTTGCTATTCAGTGTCCTTCTTTGGTTATAGTCATCAGCACTTGCTGTACCACTATAGGGAACAGTTTGATAAAGCACTGCATTTGTGTGGCTCAGAGATGGAATGCAGCTGAATCATCTCAACACATGTCAAAATGTTGATATTTTTCCCCTCATGTGGATACTTAATGGAAAAAGCTCAAGACACCAAATCACAGCATGACTTTCTTGCAATCATCACGACTTATAAACTAATGCTGCCTGAGAAGTGAATACAATTCCTGTGATGAGCTGCCACATTTACTATTTTGTATCAGAAAACACTGGGAAGCACACACACGCACAAACATATATTGGTAGGTAAAGGTAAAGGTAAAGGTTCCCCCGCACATGCGTGCTAGTCATTTCCGACTCTAGGGGCCGGTGCTCATCTCCGTTTCAAAGCCGAAGAGCCAGCGCTTGTCCGAGGACGTCTCCGTGGTCATGTGGCCGGCATGACTAGACGCCAAAGGCGCACAGAGCGCTGTTACCTTCCCACTGTAGTGTTCCCCATTTTTCTACTTGCATTTTTATGTGCTTTCGAACTGCTAGGTTGTCAGAAGCTGGGACGAGTAACAGGCGCTCACTCTGTTATGTGGCAGTCGGGATTCGACCCGCCAAACTGCTGATCTTCTGATCGACAAGCTCAGCGTCCTAACCCACTGAGCCACCGCGTCCCTATATATTGGTAGAGGTAGAGGTAATTCTTGATTTACAACAGTTCATTTAGTTACAATGGCACTGAAAAAAATGACCTGTGACCATTTTTCACAGTAACAACTTTTGCAGCATCCCTGTGATCAATTATCAGAATTTAGATGTTTGGCAACTGGTTCCTGTTTATGACAGGTGCTGCATCCCAGGGTCATGTGATCACCTTTTGCAACCTTCTGACAAGCAAAGTTAATGAGGAAGTCAGATTCACCTAACAACTGGGTTACTAACTTAACAATTGCAGTGATTCACTTAACACCCATGACAAGAAATGTTATGAAATGGGGCAAAACTCATTTAACAAATGTCTCACTTAACAACAGAAATTTGAGGCTGAATTGTGGTTGTAAGTTGAGGACTATCCTATAGGTAAAGATATAGCGTGGCAGATTATAATCTATTCCTTCAACAAGTCAATTCAACCTCAATCAGCAAGTATTGCGGGCCCGTCTGGCAAAAGAACGCTCAGGATCCTATTGGTTGGAAACATGTGGAAAAGGCCTTCATCCTGCAGTGAATAGACAATGGCTAGAATGATGGTGATGATTTTTTTAATTTTTATTTTATTTTAATTCCATTTATATCCCGCCCTTCTCCGAAGACTCAGGGCCCTCATTTTACCTACCTCGGAAGGATGGAAGGCTGAGTCAACCTTGAGCCTGGTGGGATGCGAACCTGCACTAATTGCAGGCAGCTGGTGTTACTTAAGGAGGCATTAGCCCATTGCTAATGCAGATGATAGCTCTGTATATATTAGTGTGTGTATGTGTGTGTGTGTCTTTTTGCTTAAAAATGTGGAGAACTTCTACTAATCTAAAACATTGGCATAGCATTTAAGAACTCAGAAGAACCCACCAATTAAGGAACATTTCATTCAGTTTTGGCCTCCTTTGACTTTTATGATCTATATAATTGACCTTCTGGAGAGAAAAACTGAATGTGAATGTTTAAAACAATATTTTTCTTTTTAAATTACCTAAGTACTTATGCATATACAGTAAGTGCCCAAGGTGGTGGTTTTTTGGATTTGAGTTTTACTTTTTTTAAAATTAAAATAAATTGTACATTAACCAACCTGTTAAAGTGTGATATGTGATTATTTTAAATTTAAATTGACCAAGTGATGGCAGAACTTCTGAATGGAAGCCAAATTGGTCCTCATCTCTGCTTTGCACCGACAATTGTCACTGATGTCAGCCTGCCTATTGCATATGGGTTAATCTAAATAGAGGCTCATTGGTGCCATATTATTTCTCATTCAGAAGCTTCACTGTCTATGGAGCAAGCAGCTTTTCAATGGGTGATTTGGGACTGTGATCTTTTGGTTGGTCTCTGGTCATGTCAATAAAAGCACCAAAGGCTTCCACTGCAATCAAAATAAAAGATTAAAATTGCAAGATCCATTGCAATTCCTCCTCAGGGATACACCAGTTACAGTGTGTGTGTGTGTGTGTGTGTGTGTGTGTGTGTTACATTCAGGTTCCAAAATGAGAGAAAGCAATGGAAAACAAAGTAAAGCAAAAATGTAGTTTTAAATGTGAAACAGGCATAGTGAAATCCATGGCTTTGCAACCCTTCCCTAGTCTCTTTCATTCAGAAAAACTAATTAAATATTTTGCAAAATGTTTTTCCAACTTCAGTTTCTATTTATCTCTTTCTCCGGCTAATCCAGACACAGGTCTAATGAACTACAAGAGAAATAGAAAAAAAAATAGAAGGGAGGTTCCTAACGTGCTCTCCTTTTCTATGTGTGGTTCCCATGGTTACTGAATAAGGTAGTACATTACATGCCTTACCCAAGCATTTCTATTCTGACATAGGCACTGGGTGATTTTAGCCATGGGTTAAAAAGCTCTGAACTCTGAAATTGGGTGAATGTAAAGTCAGGCATGGTAAAAGCAATGGTGGAAAACAAAGTATGACCAAAGGGAAAAAAAACAAAAAACCCTTGGAGGCAGAGGCAAACTTCATAACACAATTCAGAAAGTAGCAGATTTTTATACTACAGATAGTTCTTGACTTACATCAGTTCCCTTAATGACTGTCTGAAGTTACAACAACACGGAAAAAAGTGACTTAGGACCATTTTTCACACTTACAACCGTTGCAGCATCCCCATCGTTATGTGCTCAAAATTCAGGCACTTGGCAACTGGCTCACATTCATGACGGTTGCAGTGTCCCAGAGTCACGTGATCCCATTTTGCAACCTTCAGATAAGCAAAGTCAATGGGGAAGCCAGATGCACTTAACAACCGTGTTACTAACTTAACAGCTGCAGTGATTCACTTAACAGGCGGGGTACGAAAAGTCATAAAATGGTGCAAAATTCACTTAACAAACATCTCACTTTGCAACAGAAATTGTGGGCTCAATTGTGATCATAAGTCGAGGTCTACCTGTATATCCTGTTGTGTATACTTACTGAAAGAGAAATTGAACATTGATTGAACAGAGAGAGAAAGAGAGTGCACCTTGCACAGTTTTCTAAAAAAACCACAAAAAACCAGCAATACTCAGATGCTAGTCTTTCATGTTCTCCAATAATTTCATTACGTTGCGCCCTTGAACAGGTAGGACCTTGCAGAATGGAACTGAACTCTGTGGACTATAAAGTCAGAACATGATTCTATAGCTTTTTTAAAAAATTATGAACTTTTTAAACATTTCTTCATTGTATGATGTAAAGAAGAGGTTTAAATGTGAACTTGATTTTCATGTGAACTGGAGTTGGGCAAACACTTTAGCAAAGCACTTCTTGAAAGGGCTTACCACCATCCACAAGGACTGTTTTGAAATCCCCAATTATTTTCATATTTGCCTAAAGTCAACTGTGGTTTATTCAATAAGCTTCGGTATACAACCTGTGACTTGTTTTCAGTGGGGAAAGTAGAGGGTGACTCTACTTTGGGTTCAGTGTAACATGAATGCATAAAGACCAGACCAAACAGAGAAATAAGTAGTAAAGGTAGGTTTATATTATAACACCTCATTTTTAAAATAACAGAGCCCTGGTGATGCAGTGGTTAAAATGCAGTGTTGCAGGCAAACTCTGCCCATAGCCTGAAGTTTGATCCTGACAGGGCTCAAAGTTGACTCAGCCTTTCATCCTTCTGAGATTGGTAAAATAAGGACCCAGATAGTTGGGGGCAATATGCAAATAAAGCTGACAATGTAAACAACCCAGAGAGTGTGGTAAAGCACTGTGAGGCAATATATAAGGCTAAATGCTATTGCTATTGCTATTAAATTGTCTCTTACCCTTTTCCCATGAACAATGCAAACTCAGGACAGCCTGTAAGCTTCTATCATCTCTATCAATTTGCAGTGAAAGAAACTATGCAAAATGACACCTACAATGTATTTTGATCTGGATGCATAACTGCTTATCTAAGTATAATGGAAACACCATTGTTGGAGTAAGAAAATAAATCAACTCCAAAGACCATGGACAGAATAAGAATAGCTCCACCTCCTCTTGGGCAACAATTGGTGACCCCCAGGGGGAGAGCGTTCTCTGTGGGTGCGCCAGACCTTTGGAACCGCCTACCGGTTGAGCTCCGGATGGCCCCCGACCTTCGCTCCTTCCGGCGCGATCTCAAAACATTCTTTTTCGAACAAGCTGGCCTGGTCTGATGGGATGGGGTTGGGTTTTTAAAATTAGTTTTAACTTTAATATGTATTGATTTTATGGGCATGATGTTTAATGGTTTTTTAATTTTTGTATTCGATTTTTATTGTGTATTGCCCTGTTCACCGCCCTGAGTCCTTCGGGAGAAGGGCGGTATAGAAATCAAATTATTAAATTATTAAATTAAATTAAATATGGTATTTACTTGAATGGACACATTGTTGTCATCGATCAAGGTGTCGGTCACATTCAATTGTCCTTCTTCCACCACTTTCTGCAGGACCATCTGGAATATACCAATGAGTCTAGAAAGCAAGCAGAAAAGACAGTGAGATACCTGAAAGATTAAACTTAGCTAGACAAACTTCTGTATTATCAGATTCTTGTAGGAAGAAATAGCTAGAAAGAAAAGGAAAGACAGCATAAACCTGTATTTGTGCGATTTCTTAAACTCTACAGCTGGATTACCAAAGTACAACTGCTGTGTTCAGAGAAGATGACATATGCAAATAAAGCATATCATGACTTTACATGGTCATCAGTTCACAGAATATGCTGTACCATATTATCAAAGAGCATTTTAGCCTAGTCTAGTGTGTTGGGTAAATCCAGCTGAAGGGCAAGCATTTTGGAGATAGATTGGTAGGTAATTGAAAGCCATTAGGGACATGGGAGCTGACTTTATTCAGGAAAGACATCTGATTCCCCTTGTCTATATTGTCTGCTTTGACAGACAGTTACTCTCCAGGATTTCTGGCAAAAAGATCTTTCCCATCCCCAGCTCCCCTTTAATTGGAAATACTGAAGACTGGAAGCAGGACCTTTTGAAAATGATACAGATACTCTCCCAGTGATCTTTGCCCCGTCCATATATCCAAAGAATGATTAGTTTTCTATTCTCTTTGCCAGCAGTTTCTAAAGGTTGCGGGCAGGAGTTATTTCCCAGCTCTGAAATGTCATTGGTGAAATGATAGTAACAGTGTGCACAGGGGATCCTCTTGCCGTTGACATCTTGTCCTTATTCTTTTAAGGAATAGAAACTTAAACACGCCAGGAAACAAGCATTAAAGGAGAACTGTGACGAAGTCAGAACAGCAAAGAAATGAGTAGCTAATGGTATGCAATATGGAAACATAGATAAATGAACCCTCAGATCAATTTTTGAAGTGAAAAGCAGCTCAGGAGGAAAGGTATTGGGATGACTGTGCCTTTTACTTTGAATAAATCCTCTCACGTGGTTGTTCTTACAGAAAGTTATTTGGGATGGTTGTAGAAGGTGAAATAGGGGTTTATTCATGCAAGCAATTCCAACAGCACACAGAGATTCACATGCTAGAATACAATAGCAATCCTTCCCTTCATCCCATATGCATATATGCAAATTTGGGAACCCAGCTAGCTGTTGTGCAAAAGTGCTGAAGTGCAATCTGCCTACAGCTTGCATTTATAAAATGTGTCCAACTCTCCAAACTTCCTTGTGACTAATAGGACCACATTGCTATCTACCAGCTTCTGACTGCAATATCAATATTTGGACATTGTGCCAGTTATGATTTTTGCCCTTTCCCAAAAGCTAAAGTCAAAAGAAATTATGCCATTAATTAATTATACCCTAATTAAATATCGGCGTCTCCCTTTCTCAATCTTGCTGCACCAGCCTTCGAACCCAGCCTTGATGACCCTTGATGACACCTTCTGAGTCACTCTATTGGGAGTGTAAAGGACAGCCATTTGTAAGGGAAGTCATTGACTGGAGCTGCAGACTGGTTCTTAAAGCACTAACAAGCCCAACTGGCAAATGGATGATGATCAAGCTGCTACACTTGATGCTGTGAATTGTAGCATAACTCAAGATGTCTAGATATTGTTTTGATACACTGATTGATCCCCACACTTGCTGACTTCAGTCAATTGCTTAATATTAAATCTGAGCTAAATAAACACCCATCGCTGTATTGCAAAGCCTGCTATCTGCAAGCCGATAAACCATAAGTTAACTCAAAGACACACTGTACAAGATGTTAAGACTTGCTGAACCACAGACTGTTCAAATCCATCCAGCCTATTGTTTGAATCCAACCAATCTGATTTAATTCCTCAGATACTCGGGTGTGAGTCTCTCTTTATGAGATTTGGTCCGGGGGCGCAGTTGGACTTGCTGCTGGTGTACATTTCGCCTAGTCACACAGCAGCAGCCCTGCCTGAGCTACTCGATGTCCTCTCTGGGTTGGTGATTGAGTTCCCCAAACTTATAGTTTTGGGTGACTTCAATCTACCATCCCTGGGAGGGTCATCTGAGTTGGCTCGGGAGTTCATGGCTTCCATGATGGCCATGGACCTGACACAGGTAATTGCCGAACTCATGAGGGAGGCCACACCCTTGACCTAGTTTTTTTATCTGGACGGTGGTTTGATGATCTTGGTGGGGGCTCTCCATTTATTATGCCTCTGTCATGGACCGATCATCATCTCCTGCGGCTGGTCTTCCGTTTTGCCACCCCCCCGCCGTGGGGACGTGGAACCAACTAGATGGTACCGCCCCAGGCGCTTAATGGACCCTGATGGGTTCCAGGCAGCGCTGGGGTCCCCACCTGCCTCCGTTGCTCACAACTCGGCGGAGGCCTTAGTGGAAGCCTGGGAAAGGGCAGCCACTGAGGCACTTGACCGAGTTGTACCCTTGCGGCCCCTGACCCGGTGCAGATCCCACCGAGCTCCATGGTTCTCCGCGGAGCTCCGGGAGATGAAGCGTCGGAAACGGGGCCTAGAGAGCTGCTGGAGGTCCAGCCGATCTGAATCTGACCGATTGCGACTAAGAACCTATATTAGGTCTTATCTCGCAGCAATGAGAGCGGCGAGGCGTAATTACTTCTCTGCCCTCATCGCGTCCACAGATAATCGCCCGGCCGCCCTGTTTAGGGTGACTCGCTCCCTCCTTAACCAGGAGGTGAGGGAGGATCCCTTACAGGGTCGTGCCGAGGAGTTTGGTCAACATCTGTCGGATAAAATCGCTCAGATTCGGACCGGTCTGGACTCCAGCTGGGCAGAGTCCGACGATCAGGACACGGGCGGTCTTGTCAATGTTATCTGGGAGGAGTTTGATTCTGTGACCCCTGAGGAAGTGGACAGGATTATGGGGAGGTTGAGCTCCTCCACATGTTTATTGGACCCGTGCCCTTCCTGGCTGGCTTATGCAGCTAGGGAGAGGACACGAGGCTGGTTCCAGGCAGTTATATCTACTTCTTTGAGTGAGGGTAATTTCCCCGCCGTCTTGAAGGAGGCGGTGGTGAGACCTCTCCTCAAGAAGCCTGCCTTGGACCCAGCTGTGTTAAACAACTTTTGTCCAGTCTCCAACCTTCGCTTTCTTGCGAAGGTTGTTGAGAGTGTGGCGGCGCATCAACTTCCTCTGGTTCTGGATGAAGCGGATTATCTCGACCCGTCCCAATCGGGCTTCAGGCCCGGGTACAGCACGGAGACGGCATTGGTCGCGCTGGTGAATGATCTCTGGAGGGCCCGGGACAGAGGACATTCCTCTGTCCTAGTCCTATTAGACCTCTCGGCGGCTTTCGATACCATCGACCATGGTATCCTGCTGCGGCGTCTCAGGGGATTGGGAGTGGGAGGCACAGTTTTTCAGTGGTTCTCCTCCTATCTCCTGGGAGGCTCGCAGTCGGTGTTGGCAGGGGGGCAGAGGTCGACCCCAAGGGCTCTCGCTTGTGGAGTTCCTCAGGGATCGGTCCTCTCGCCCCTCCTGTTTAACATCTACATGAAACCGCTGGGTGAGATCATTCGTGGTTTTGGAGTTGGGTATCATCAATATGCTGATGATACCCAACTTTTCATTTCTACCCCAAACCACCCCAGTGATGCCCTCGCTGTGATGTCCCGTTGCCTGGAGGCGGTTCGGGTCTGGATGGGGAGGAACAGACTTCAGCTCAATCCCGACAAGACTGAGTGGCTGTGCATTCCGGCATCCCGGGACATTCAAAATGTTCCATCTCTTTCTATGGGGGGTGAGTTCTTACCCCCCGTGGATAGGGCTCGCAACTTGGGAGTCCTCCTAGACTCACGGCTTAACCTAGAAGATCATATAGTAGCCGTGACTAGGGGGGCTTTCGCCCAGGTTCGTCTGGTGTGTCAGTTGCGGCCATATCTGGACCGGGATGCCCTGTGCACGGTCACTCATGCGCTCGTGACCTCTCGTCTGGACTACTGCAATGCTCTCTACATGGGGCTTCCCTTGAAGACCACTCAGAGGCTCCAACTGGTACAGAATTATTATTATTATTATTATTATTATTATTATTAATTTAATTTATATACCGCCCTTCTCCCGGAGGACTCAGGGCGGTGAACAGGGCAATACATAAAAACTAAATACAAAAATTAAAAACTGTTAAAACGTGATTAAACAATGCCCATAATAAATTAATACAGATTAAAAATTGAAATTCATTTATAAAAATCCCGCCCTGTCCCATCAGACCAGGCCAGCTTGTTTAAAGAGATGGGTTTTAAGATCGCGCCGGAAGGAGCGGAGATCGGGCGCCATCCGGAGCTCGACCAGAAGATGGTTCCATAAATCCGGTGCACCCACAGAGAACGCCCTCCCCCTGGGGGGCCACCAGTCGGCATTCTTTGACCGGTGGCACCCTGAGGAGGCCCTCTCTGTGGGAGCGTACTGGGCGGAGGGAAGTTGACGCCGGCTGCAGGTGCTCCCCAAGGTATTCCTGACCCATGCCATGAAGGGCTTTGTAGGTCATTACTAACACCTTGAACCTCACCCGGAAGACAACTGGTAGCCAATGCAGCTCGCGGAGCAAAGGTGTGACATGGGAGTATCGGGAAACTCCCAATACAACTCTCGCGGCTGCATTCTGTACCAGTTGGAGCCTCCGAGTGGTCTTCAAGGGTAGCCCCATGTAGAGAGCGTTGCAGTAATCAAGACGAGAGGTCACGAGCGCATGAGTGACCGTACGTAAGGCATCCCGGTCTAGATAGGGCCGCAACTGGCGCACCAGGCGAACCTGGGCGAAGGCGCCCCTAGTCACAGCTACTATATGGTCTTCTAGGGAGAGCTGTGAATCTAGGAGGACTCCCAAGTTGCGAGCCCTATCTACAGGAGGTAATAACTCACCCCCCATAGTGAGGGGTGGAATATCCTGAATATCCCGAGATGCCGGTACGCACAGCCACTCAGTCTTGTCAGGGTTGAGTCAAAGCCTGTTCCTCCCCATCCAGACCCGGACCGCCTCCAGGCACCAGGACATCACGTCGAGGGCATCACTGGGGTGGTTTGGGGTGGAAATGAAAAGTTGGGTATCATCAGCATACTGATGATACCCAACTCCAAAACCACGAATGATCTCACCCAGCGGTTTCATGTAGATGTTGAACAGGAGAGGCGAGAGGACCGACCCCTGAGGGACTCCACAAACGAGAGGCCTCGCGGTCGACCTCTGCCCCCCTGCCAACACCGACTGCGAGCGTCCCAGGAGATAGGAGGAGAACCGCTGAAGAACCGTGCCTCCCACTCCCAATCCCCTGAGACGCCGCAGCAGGATACCATGGTCGATGGTATCGAAAGCCGCTGAGAGGTCTAATAGGACTAGGACAGAGGAATATCCCCTGTCCCGAGCCCGCCAGAGATCATTCACCAGCGCGACCAATGCCGTCTCCGTGCTGTACCCGGGCCTGAAGCCCGATTGGTACGGGTCTAGATAATCTGCTTCATCCAGGACCAGAGGGAGCTGATGCGCCACCACACTCTCAACAACCTTCGCAAGAAAGCGAAGGTTGGAGACCGGACGAAAGTTATTCAATACAGCCGGGTCCAAGGCAGGCTTCTTGAGGAGAGGTCTTACCACCGCCTCTTTCAAGGCGGCGGGAAAACTACCCTCACTCAAAGAGGCAGATATAACCGCCTGGAACCAGCCTCGTGTCCCCTCCCGGTCTGCATAAACCAGCCAGGAAGGGCACAGGTCCAATAAACATGTGGTGGAGCTCAGCCTCCCCATAATCCTGTCCACTTCCTCTGGAGTTACAGGATCGAACTCCTCCCAGGTAACATTGACAAGACCGCTCGTGTCCTGATCGTCCGATACTGCCCAGTCGGAGTCCAGACCGGTCCGAATCCGAGCGATTTTGTCCGACAGATGTTGACTAAATTCCTCGGCACGCCCCTGCAAGGGTTCCTCACTCACCTCCTGATTAAGGAGGGAGTGGGTCACCCTAAACAGGGCGGCCGGGCGATTATCTGCGGACGCGATGAGGGCAGCGAAGTAGTTAGACCTCGCCACCCTCATCGCTGCGAGATAAGACCTAATATGGGTTCTTAGTCGCAATCGGTCGGATTCAGATCGGCTGGACCTCCAAACGCTCTCTAGGCCCCGTCTCCGACGCTTCATCTCCCGGAGCTCCGCGGAGAACCATGGAGCCCATTGGGATCTGCGCCGGGTCAGGGGCCGCAAGGGTACAACTCGGTCAAGTGCCTCCGTGGCCGCGAGAGTTGTCTTGGGAGTTTCCCGGTACTCCCATGTTACACCTTTGCTCCGCGAGCTGCATTGGCTACCAGTTGTCTTCCGGGTGAGGTTCAAGGTTTTGGTGATGGTTTTTAATGCCTTACATGGCATGGGTCCGGAATACCTCGGGGACCACCTGCTGCCGGCGTCGACTCCCCTCCGCCCTGTGCGTTCCCACAGAGAGGGCCTCCTCAGGGTGCCTCCAGTCAGAGAATGTCGGCTGGCGGCCCCCAGGGGGAGGGCCTTCTCTGTGGGCGCCCCGGCTTTATGGAACCAACTGCCGGTGGAGCTCCGGATGGCACCGGATCTCCGCTCCTTCCGGCGCGGGTTAAAGACCCATTTATTTGAACAAGCTGGCCTGGCCTGATGGGGGAATGTCTGGGTTTTTATGGGTTTTTATATTTGACTGTTTTAATTGGGCAATTTATTTAATCTTTTTTTAACTTTTGTATTGCTATTTATATGCCCTGTTCACCGCCCTGAGTCCTTCGGGAGAAGGGCGGTATAAAAATCCAATAAATGAAATGAAATGAAATGAAATTGTACCTTCTGGGATATGAAGATCTTTTTGTCTTAGGAATTGTTGACTGTTTTACTTTGTGCACAAAAATATGCTTTTTGCTTTTAATTGGTTTTTAACCTCTTTTGTATTAACTGCAGTACTGTAGCCTATCAATTTTATCAAGCATTTGATCCATTCTGTCCAAAAACGTGGCTGAAAGATACTCAAAGTTTGCACTAAGGATTACTGCTTCAGTTTCTTTATCCTCTGGCTCCAGTGTCAAGCTTTCAAGGTCTCCTTATCATTAAAAAAAAGCTTGAAAGCAATCTCCATTTCCCATGAACAAATATCTTCTAAATAATTCAAAAGAATAATTCTAAATCCCTCAATCTGTTATTAACTTTCCAAAATCCATATAGTAAGCACCTGTCTGTTTTTATTTATTTATTTATTTAATACTATTTCTATACCGCCCTTCTCCCGAAGGACTCAGGGCGGTGAACAGGGCAAGAATAAAAATACAAATTACAAAAGTTAAAACAAGATTAAATAAATGCCCACATACTAAAATACATCATTAAAACCTAATAAAAAACAGTAGCAAACCCCCCCCCCAATCCCCTCATCAGGCCAGGCCAGCTTGTTCAAAAAAGTATGTTTTTAGCTCGCGGCGAAAGGAGCGAAGGTCGGGCGCCGTCCGGAGCTCAACCGGTAGCTGGTTCCATAGCTCCGGGGCGCCCACAGAGAAGGATCTCCCCCTGGGGGCCACCAGTCGACATTCTCTGACCGGTGGCACCCTGAGGAGGCCCTCTCTGTGGGAACGCACAGGGCGGAGGGAAGTCGATGCCGGCAGCAGGTGTTCCCTCAGGTACTCCGGACCCCTGCCATGTAGGGCTTTGAATACCATTACTAGTACCTTGAATCTCACCCGGAAGGCAACTGGTAACCAATGCAGCTCACGGAGCAGAGGTGTAACGTGGGAGTATCGGGAGACTCCCAACACAACTCTCGCGGCTGCATTCTGTACCAGTTGGAGCCTCCGAGTGGTCTTCAAGGGTAGCCCCATGTAGAGAGCGTTGCAGTAATCAAGACGAGAGGTCACGAGCGCATGAGTGACCGTACGTAAGGCATCCCGGTCTAGATAGGGCCGCAACTGGCGCACCAGGCGAACCTGGGCGAAAGCCCCCCTAGTCACAGCTCCTATGTGGTCTTCCAGGGTGAGCTGTGAATCTAGAAGGACTCCCAAGTTGCAAGCCCTATCTACGGGGGGTAATAGTTCACCCCCCATAGCGAGAGGTGGAATGTCCGAATAAACCCAGGATGAAGGTATGCAAAGCCACTCGGTCTTGTCGGGGTTGAGTTGAAGTCTGTTCCTCCCCATCCAGACCCAAACCGCCTCCAGGCAACGGGACATCACGTTGAGGGCATCACTGGGGTGGTTTGGGGTCGAAAGGAAAAGCTGGGTATCATCAGCATACTGATGATACCCAACTCCAAAACCACGAATGATCTCACCCAGCGGTTTCATATAGATGTTGAACAGGAGAGGCGAGAGGACCGACCCCTGAGGAACTCCACAAATGAGAGACCTCGCGGTCGACCTCTGCCCTCCTGCCAACACCGACTGCGAACGTCCCTGGAGATAGGAGGAGAACCACTGTAAAACCGTGCCTCCCACTCCCAATCCCCTGAGATGCCGCAGCAAGATACCATGGTCGATGGTATCGAAAGCCGCTGAGACGTCTAATAGGACCAGAACAGAGGAATGCCCCCTGTCTCGGGCCCTCCAGAGATCATTCACCAGCGCGACCAATGCCGTCTCCGTGCTGTACCCGGGCCTGAAACCCGATTGGTACGGGTCTAGATAATCCGCTTCATCCAGGACCAGAGGGAGCTGATGTGCCACCATCACTGAGCCGCGTGGCTCAGTGGGTTAGGACGCTGAGCTTGTTGATCAGAAGGTCGGCAGTTTGGCAGGTCGAATCCCGAGTGCCGCGTAACAGAGTGAGCGTCTGTTACTCGTCCCAGCTTCTGCCCACCTAGCAGTTCGAAAGCACGTAAAAATGCAAGTAGAAAAATAGGGACCACTCTGGTGGGAAGGTAACAGTGCTCCGTGCGCCTTTGGCGTCTAGTCATGCCGGCCACATGACCACGGAGACGTCCTCGGACAAGCGCTGGCTCTTCGGCTTCGAAACGGAGATGAGCACCGGCCCCTAGAGTCGGAAACGACTAGCACACATGTGCGGGGACCTTTGGTCATTCGGGTTTTTCCCCGCGTAGAAATGAGGGTGTATATATGTTTTCTGAGGTTTTCGCGGGTGTCTGTATGTGGACCTTTGGTCATTCGGGTTTTTCCCCGCATAGAAATGAAGGTGTAGGCGCAACGTTTCGACGGAATCCCATCCGTCATCATCAGGCTGGTGGCTTCTGCTTCCTTCTTCTGGGAGAAGCATGTGGTAGTGGCTGTTTGTTCCTCTTTTTTAAACTTCCAGAGGGGGTGTGTTCTGTGGGTGGAGGTGTGCTCTGATTGGGTGGGGGATTAAGTGTGTTCTGATTGGGTGGGAGTGTGTTTTGAATGGTGGGGGTGTTCTGATTGGGTGGGGGTGTGTTTTGAGTGGATGGGCTGGTCTCAGCTGCCAGCCTTAGACCTGAGCTGGTGAGTTGTGCTGCTTTTGTTCGGCTTCGTGTTTGTGGTGGTGCCATGTTTTTATAGTGTGTGTCAGTTTGCTTATTGTGTGGTTTGGAGGGGTTTAAAGTGGCTGATGTTGCAGCTGTAGTTAGGTTTCTGTTTTGTGGTTGTGCGTCGTTATCATTGTGGGTTCGGATTTGCTTTTTGAATGGTTGTGTGGTGGTGATGTCATGTGATGTTATCATGAGTTTGGGTCTGGTATCATTCTTGGTGGTTGGGACTCGTCTGTCAATCAAGGCGGGTTTCCAAATGGCTGGTAGGCGAGAGGTATCATCTCGTTTGTTCATGCTGTGGGGGCGTTTTTCTATCTCAATGGCTTCTCTGATTATTCTGTTGTTAAAATGTTCGATTTTGGCGATAGTTTTGGTTTTTTTAAAATCAATTTCATGTCCCGTGGCTTCAAAGTGTTGGACCAGGGATGAAGTTTGTTCTCCCTTTCTGAGTGAGTTTTTGTGCTCTTCAATGCGTGCACTTATTCTTCTGTTGGTCTGTCCGATGTATGTGGTGGGGCAGGTGGTGCATGGGATTTCGTATACTCCTTGGTTTTCTAACCCAATTGTGTCTTTGGGGTTTCTTAGGATGGTGGATATTTTTCTGTCTGTGTAGAATGCTGTTTTGATGTTGTGTTTTTGGAGGATCTTGCTGATTCTGTCTGTGGTCCCTTTTAAGTATGGGAGGAGGGCTTTGCCATTTTCTTGTTCTCTGTCTTGGGTTTTTGTGGGTGTCTCTCTTCGGATTAAGTTGGTGATCGTGTTTCTTTGGAATCCATTGGCTGTTAGTACATTAGTGAGAGTGTGTAGTTCAGTTTTTAGGTGTTGTTCATCAGCTAGGTGTTTTGTTCTGGAGATGAGTGTCTTGGCTACGGAGTTGATCTGTGCTGGGTGGTGGTGTGAGAGTGCGTTCAGATAGCGGTTTGTGTGTGTTTTTTTATGTTAGATAGTGTGTCCTAGGGAGCCGTTGGATTTCTTGTAGACTAAGACATCAAGGAAGGGGAGTTGATTGTTAGCTTCTGTTTCCATGGTGAATTGTATTTTGGGGTGTAGGCTATTGAGGTGTGTGAGGAAGTCATCCAGTTTTTCTTTGCCATGTGGCCAGATTACGAAGGTGTCATCTACGTATCTGAGCCAGAGTTTGGGTTTGTGGTTTGATTTTTCTAGAGCAAGGGTTTCAAAGTGTTCCATGTAGAGGTTTGCGATGACAGGTGAAAGGGGTGATCCCATGGGTGCTCCTTCCATTTGTTTGTATCTTTGTCCATTGTAGATGAAGTATGTGTTGGATAGGCAGTGGTTGGTCAGATCTAGGATGTGTTTAGGGGGGTTGTATTTATTTCGGATAGCTGTCAAGGCTTCTTTGAAAAAAGAGGAACAAACAGCCACTACCACATGCTTCTCCCAGAAGAAGGAAGCAGAAGCCACCAGCCTGATGATGACGGATGGGATTCCATCGAAACGTTGCGCCTACACCTTCATTTCTACGCGGGGAAAAACCCGAATGACCAAAGGTCCACATACAGACACCCGCGAAAACCTCAGAAAACATATATATATATATATATATATATATATATATATATATATATATATATATATATATATATATATATATATATATATATATATATATATATATATATATATATATATATATATAAAATCAGATTGACACTACATCTTTTAAGAGGCAAAAACTCACCAGATGAATACATTAAAATCTTGCCAGTCCAAAGGGTCTTAACCTCTCCAATATGCAAAATATATTTTTTAAAATCCAAAAATGTGATTAAAATATAAGGTTTAGTCGAGCTTAATGTCTATATGGGCTGTTTTTGCAACTGGGAGGTTGATGAAATCCTGACTTTCAGCCACTCTGATTATAAATATGGCAGTTTTTATGGTCTACCCATGAGAATCAGCTGTGCAGACTCACATTTATTTATTTATTTATTTAGTTACATTTATATACCGCCCTATTCCCTGAGGACTCAGGGCGGTTTACAGGAAATTAAAAAATCCACCATACAAAAGTTAAAAAACCAAATTAAAAAATATTAAATTGACCCTGTATACTTAAAACCCCAATTAAAATTTCTCCTCAGCCTGGGCCCGAGAGCTCAAAGAGCCAGGTCTTCAGGCCCCGGCGGAATGATCGGAGGTCGGGGGCAGTCCTCAGCTCCACCGGCAGCTGGTTCCAGAGGGCAGGCGCTCCCACTGAGAAGGCCCTATCCCTGGGTGTCACCCGCCGGCAATCTCTCACCGGCGGCACCCTGAGCAGACCCTCCCTGTGGGAGCGCACTGGGCGAAGGGCGTTTGATGCCGGCAGCAGGTGTTCCCTCAAATAGCCCGGACCCAGGCCATGTAGGGCTTTATAGGTAATAACCAGCACCTTGAATTTCACCCGGAGGGCAACCGGAAGCCAATGCAGCTCGCGGAGTAGAGGTGTTACATGGGAGTATCGGGAGACCCCCATTACAACTCGCGCGGCCGCATTCTGCACCAGTTGAAGCCTCCGAGTGGTCTTCAAGGGCAGCCCCATGTAGAGAGCGTTACAGTAGTCCAGACGGGAGGTAACAAGCGCATGAGTAACTGTGCGTAGGGCGTCTCGGTCCAGATAGGGACGCAACTGGCGCACCAGGCGAACCTGTGCAAAAGCCCCCCTGGTCACGGCTCCTATGTGGTCTTCAAAATTGAGCCGTGAGTCCAGGAGGACGCCCAAGTTGCGAGCCCTATCAACGGGGGGATGATCTCAATTATTTTTCCTTTTTTTCTGGAGAGATTATGCAGGCTTGGATCCAGCATTCCCTTCACAAAAGCTGTGTTACTAGCCAGAGGAAACCTAGCAAGTTGTCAGCTCACTGTGGTGCTTATAAGGAAGTGGCGCTTTCTTGTGTTTAAAAAAGGAGAAAAATTATACTGTAACAATAACATCTGGCATCATAGCTGGGTGGCTTGGGCCAATCACCCTCTCAGCCCAAATCACCTCACTTGGTTGTTGGGAAAATAGGAGGAAAGAGTATTAGGTATGTTTGCTGCCATGAGTTATTTATTAAAATAACAAAGGTAGGATAAAACAAACAAACATGCAGACATAATGCACAGAGAATCCATGCCTTTGATAACTTAAGTTACTTGCTATCTGTATGTTTGATAACTAATGCATATGGATTGTGAATTGGGTATGTCTAGTTTAATGAAGATAAGGGCTAGGGGTGACATGATAGCAGTCTTCCAATATCTCAGGGGCTGCCACAAAGAAGAGGGAGTCAAGCTACTCTCCAAAGCACCTGAAGTTAAGACAAGAAGCAATGGATGGAAACTAATCAAGGAGAGAAGCAACCTAGGACTAAGGAGAAATTCCCTGATGGTTAGAACAATTAATCAGTGGAACAACCTGCCTCCAGAAGTGGTGAATGATCCAACACTAGAGGTTTTAAGAAGAGATTTGTCTGAAATGGTATAGGGTTTCCTGCCTTAGCAGGGGGTTGGACTAGATGACCTCCAAGGTCTCTTCCAACTCTGTTATTCTGTGATTCCTCTGTGCTGGACAAGCAAGTGCTCCTTTCTCCTGCTTCCAAAGGTGACATCCTCTACTTCCTTATCTTGATTGTAAAACAATTATTCACTTAGGCTCTGCTTTGGAAAAGGCTTTAATGCTGGAAAAAGTGAAAGCAAAGATAATAGGATGACCAGCAGCAAGGTGAATGGACTCAGTTACAGTGGCAATAGATTCACCATTGGAAATTCTGAAAGACCAAATTAGGGATAGATTCTCATAAATAAAATTTATCTTTGTAGTTACTACGGTAGGAGTAAAAAGCATCTTGATGGTACATAATCATTATTTCTTAAAATATGACGTAACCTTATATATTTTGCCTGGTGACCAATGTATTTGCTTGTTAATTATAAATGAAGAAACCAGTTTTTGAATCTTCTCAATCTTTGGCTTTCTTTAGAGATGAGTTTTCTACCATCATGGAAAAGAGTCTACTTCTTGATGAATATAAATCACCGGGACCCGGCAGACTACATCCCAGAATTCTGAAGGAGCTGGCAGATGTTATCTCAGAAACATTGCACCATATCTTTCAAAAATCCTGGAGCACCGGGGAAGTACCTGAGGATTGGAAAAGGGCTGATGTGGTACCTATCTTTAAAAAAGAGGGGGGGAAATGGACACAGGAAACTATATAGACCAATCAGTTTAACAATACCTGGGAAGATCCTAGAAAAGATAATCCAAAAACAGATCTACAAACAACTAGAAGCAAACAGTTATAACTAGTAGCCAGCACAGGTTTGTTAAAAACAGATCATGCCAAACCAATCTTATTTCATTCTTTGATAAAGTGACTAAACTAGGAGACCAGTGAAATGCTGTGGATGTAGTATACTGTACTTAGATTTCAGTAAGGCATTTGATAAAGTAGACCACAACCTACTCCTTGGTAAACTAGAAAAAGGTGGAATAGACAACATCACCACCAGATGGATCTGTAGCTGGCTGGAAAACCGTACTCAATGAGTAGTCCTCAATGGCACTACATCCACATGGAGAGAAGTAAGCAGTGGCATATCACAAGGTTCCATCTTAGGCCCAGTACTCTTCAATATCTTCATAAATGACTTGGATGAGGGAATTAATGGGGAACTCATCAAATTTGTAGATGACATTAAACTGGCAGAAGTATCCAGCACCCCAGAAGACAAACTCAGGATCCAAAAAGATCTTGACAAACTTGAATAATAGGCCCTATCCATCAAAATGAGTTTCAGTGTGGAGAAAAGCAAAGTTTTACATTTAGGCAGGAAAAAAATCAAAGGTACAAGTACAGACTGGGCAAGACCTGGCTTAAAAACAGTAACTGTGAGAGGGACCTTGGAGTCCTAGTGCAGGGCTTTTCAACCTTTTCACAGATTGTACCACTTTTAGGACATGACGATATTTGAGTACCACCAGTGCTTAGCAAGGTGTCAAAAACTTGATGACTAAAAAGGGGGGGGATTTGGGGTTTTACTGATTAGATTCATTTGTTGTTATAGAAATGGCTAGTTTATATTATTATGGAAAAGTAAAAAGTTGAGGTTCAATATTGATGCTTCCTTCTACTGCAACAGAATGTTCTCTTTCCCTTCTTCCCTTTTTCCTCCCCACTGTGTCCTACTATTTGCTTTTGTATTTTATTCTACAATCTAATAAACTATTACAAACTGTAGGAAAAAATAAAAAAGTACCAGTTTTAATTTCTTTTGTAGCTGTTCCTTTGCTGAATCACTTTCCCTTTGCATTGACAAATGTATGATGAATTTATCCATGTTTATTAATATGCACCACTACCAGCTAGTTCGTGGCTGATTGAGGAATTCTGGGAGTTGAAGTCCACAGGTCTTAAAGTTTCTAAGTTTGTGGACTCCTGAGCTACCTGGTTGGCCCTTCTGAGCTCTTCCACAGTGTAGTAACAATGCAACCCCCCCCCAATCCCTTCCCTGTACCTTTAAAGACACAGGAATCAAGTGCAAAGCAAGAAAACAAAGAAACACAAACTCCGTTTTTCCCCCCTCTTTAAGCTGCCTCAGGCGTGTCACATGTCACAATGTTGTAATCCAGACAGAAAGGCTCTGGCAATTGAGAAAAGCTTTAGCTTTAAATTAAGCCAGTTTACCTTCAAAGAAAACTTTCCAAAAGCCACAGACAGACTCAATTAAAGAGGGTAAAACTAATTACATTTGTTTAAAGGGATTAAACCTTTCCTGTTGTCTTTTCCCCCCTTCCTCACTCAAACCATGTTCTTTTATAACCTCTCCTCTCTTCCCCCTCCCCTTTTCTTCAGTTCACCTCTAGCTCCAAGCTGTTTCGGAAGCGCCAATCAGCTGAAGCCCTGCCGGCTCCTGGGGCTTCTGTTGAGCCCAGACAGTCCTGCAGCTGCCTCTCCCTCAGGCTTGGCTCGCTTAGGCTCGTTCCCCTCCCCTGCTAGACTTGTTTAGCAATCACATACCATCTGGCATGTGACAAAGTACCACAAGTGGTACGCGCACTACCGGTTGAAAAGCCCTGTCCTAGTGGACAATCACTTGACTATGAGCCAGCTATGTTCAGCAGCAGCCAAAATAATCACTTGACTATGAGCCAGCTATGTTCAGCAGCAGCCAAAATAGCTAATACAGTCCTGGGTTGTATAAACAGAGGATATAGAATCAAGATCACACAAAGTATTAGTACCACTTTATAAAACCCTAGTAAGACCACACCTGCAGCCAATTTTAGTCACCATATCACAAAATAGATGTTTAGAATTTGGAAAAATTCAGAGAAGGAGCAACTAAGATGATACAAGGCCTGGAGACTAAAACGTGCGAAGAATGGCTGCAGCACTTGGGTTTGGCTAGTCTAAAGAAAAGAAGAAATAGGGGAGACGTGATAGGCTGCCACAAAGAAGAGGGGGTTGAGTTATTCTCCAAAGCACCAGAGGGCAGGACAAGAAACAATGGTTGGAAACTGATCAAAGAGAGAAGCAACCTGGAATTAAGGAGAAACTTCCTGACAGTGAGGACAATTAACCAGTGGAACAACTTGCCTCCAGAAATTGTGGGTGCTCCATCACTGGAGATTTTTAAGAAGAGGCTAGCTAGACAGTCACTTGTCTGAAATGGTATAGGTCAGTGAACCTTTTAGAGACTGAATGCCCAAACTGCAACCCAAAACCCACTTATGTATCATTGGGTGCTGGGTGGGCATGGCCCATTGAGTGGGCATGGCTGCAGTGGTAACGGCAGACTGGGTGGGACTAAAAAGTTCAATCAATAAATTCTAACTTTGCGAGATCTTTTTTCCCCCACAAGAAGTTAAAATTGATTGATTGAACCTTTTTTTTTTTGCACACGGCAGTGGAGGCCTAAAGGGAAAAGGTTTTATAAAACCCAGCTGAAGGCCTGGGACTGGGCTGACGGCGCATGTGCTCACAGAGAGGGCTCTGCATGCCACCTGTGGCACACATGCCATAGGTTCGCCACCACGGGTATAGGTTCTGCTTGAGCAGGGGGCTGGACTAGAAGACCTCCAAGGTCCCTTCCAGCTCTATTCTGTTCTATTCTAATTCTAATTCTAATTCTAATTCTAATTCTAATTCTAATTCTAATTCTAATTCTAATTCTAATTCTAATTCTAATTCTAATTCTAATTCTAATTCTAATTCTAATTCTAATTCTAATTCTAATTCTAATTTGTATTTATTTGTGTGGTTGCTAAGAGGTGATGCTGACTTGATGGTATATAATCAGTTATTTTCTACCACACTGTACAGCTCTATTCTTCTCCATACAAAAGGGGAAAAGCAGAGGAAAAGTAGAGCATATCGTATGGAAAGAACCTAGATCAACACAGGATGATTACCTAATGATCTTCAAAGCATCTATCAATCTGACTCCCATTTGTACTACAAAATCTAGTGATGAAAACTTGCCATTGAGCACAGAGTTTCTCTGAGGTCCTCTGAATCTTGCTACATTTGATGGGTTTATTTAAAAATCAGTTTTCAATGATTCCATGTTATCCACCCTTCTATCACTGCATACTAGATATTACTTTAAAATGCAAAATCAGACAGTTTTGTAGCCTTAGAAAGCACACAGTCAAAAATTCTACAGGAAAACTTACAGAGAATAGGAGAGGCAATGGAAATTAAAGCCAACAAAGAAACAATTGACCGGTAAGCATACTCAAGGCTCGTATTCTGTTAAGAAACAGGTATAAGAGGATAAAAAGATTAAAAGGGAAAAAAGTGATTTTAAGAATTTGTTGGAAAGTGGAAGGGATAGCAATATTCTGCAGTGAAGTTCTAGGGATGTGGAGTAGAAGAGTGGGGATTTTTAAAAAAAGCTTAAAAATTTTGAAAAAATAACAGAGGAAGATATGCAGTTTCTACTACATTCTAGAAACAGGGAAATATTATCGTTGTCATGATCATCATCATCGTGTCCTCTGCAGAAGTTCACTCATCTATCATTTGTATTGGGGAAACTGATGGGTGACAGAGTTTGTTCTGCTTGTAGACAGATAAAGTAACATGTAGCCTATTAAAAAATGAACAGCTCATGTTTGCTAGTTTCATTTCACCAGCAGTACCATGAATAATGCATACACTGTGATCCCTATTGTCTTGCAAGTAGGCTGGCCTGTTTCTGTTTTTTTAAGATACTGTCCATGTCAGATTATACTATATTTTTGATAAACACTCATATTTCTTCTTCATGGTTTCCTGCAGCTGGAATTTGATGGTTATTTAGTGCCAGCAGAGTCGCAAGATCAAAAAGGAAATTTCTGGGCTTACTAGAGAATTGCAGAAACATGGTGTTAGAAGGGCATATCTGGCCCTTTTGTAAACCACAATAATCAAAAGACTCTTGGCAGTGAAGATTGCAACAGACAGGACAATTAGTGAAACTATAAAGGGCTTTATGGCTTAAAATCAGTATTTTGAACTGTATCTGAAAATCTTTTGGAAGCCAATGCAATGCCCATAATGTAGATGTTACGTACCTTTGGTAAGTTGTCACCAGGCAATAAGTGGTATTTTAATAACAGAATAACAGAGTTGAAAAGGAACTTGAAAGTCCTCTAGTCCAACCACCTGCCCAAGCAGGAGACCCAGCCTATACCATTCCTGACAAACAGCTGTCCAGTCTCTTCTTAAAAACCTCCAGTGAAGGCTGTCCATTGATTAATTGTTCCCATAGTCAGAAAAATTCTCATTAGTTCTAGGTTGGATTTCTCTTTGATAAGTTTCCATCTGTTATTTCTTGCCCTGCCCTCAGGTGCTTTGGAGAATAGATTGACCCCCCCCTCTTTATGACAGTATGTCAAATAGCAGTAGCACTTAGCAATAGCACTTATATACTGCTTCATAGTGCTTTACAGCATTCTTTAAGTACATAGTCAGTTGTTTTACTGACCTCAGAAGGATGGAAGACTGAGTCAAATTTGAGCAAGTCAGGATCAAACTCCAGGCAGTGGAAGGCAGAGTAAGCCTGCAATACTGCATTTAAACCACTGTACCACCATGGCTGGAAGACTGCTATCGTGTTACTCTAGTCTAGTCCTTCTCTTCACTAGAATAAACATACCCAGTTCCTTCAACTCTTTATCATATGTTTAGCCTTCAGACACCTAATAATTTTTGTTGCTCTTCTCTGCACTCTTTCTAGAGTCTCAACATCTTTTTTGTATTGTGGTGACTAGAATTGGGTGCAGTATTCCAAGTGTGGTCTTATCAAGGCAATATATAGCAGTACTAATATTTTACATGATGTTGATACTATGCCTCTGTTGATGCAGCCTAGGATTGCATTGGCTTTGTTGACAGCTGCAGCTGGCTCCTACTTAACTGGTTGTCTACTAGGACTCCTACATTTGGCTTACAGTTACTGCTGTTGACTCAGACCCCAACAGATTCTAAACACTAAGTCAAAGCCTCTACAGCAGACATGTCAAAACTTGCGACGTCACATGACGTCGCGCGACGTATCGGAACTTTTTCCCATCGCCGGCAATGGGATGGGTGCGGTTTCTCTGTGACGCTCCGGCCGCGGGCTGGCAGTTTGACACCCCTGCTCTACAGCGTACCAGTGCAGTCATGGTTGAGGCAGATATGCACAACTATTAGCACTTTGATGAGGCTTCACTCCAAAACAAAAAGAAAAAAAAATAAGCTTTGATTTCCTATGTGACATTCTTTTGGGGTTTAGAAGAATGCTATCCCTGAAGTCATATTTCACGTAGTTAAACTTAACCATTTCTTTCAGACTCTTCATTGAGCAAAATTTTCTGAACATTTGTACTGCTCTTCTCAAACCCATGTTCCTGAATCTTCCTTCAGATGTGGTGCATTCAACTCAGTGCTCAAAGTGCTTTTTCATCAACTGTCAAGTCAGCAATGTACCCACTTAATTGTTATGTTATCCACTCCCCACTAAATTAGCTCTCTAATCAGAATGTTGTGCAGTATTTTTTCAAATACTTTGCTGAAGTGAATATATATTATGTCTAGAAGCATTCCCACATTAATAATCAGAATTTAGTCCAACCCCCTGCTCAAGCAGGAGTCCCTATAGCATTTCAGACAAGTGGCTGCCCAGTCTTTTCTTAAAAACCTCTAGTGATGAAGCACCTACAATGTCTGAAGGCAAGCTGTTCCACTGGTTAATTGTCCTCACTGTTAGGAAATTTCTCCTTAATTCCAGGTTGCTTCTCTCCTTGATTAGTTTCCATCTGTTGTTTCTTGTCCTGCCCTCTGGTGCTTTGGTGAATAATGTTATGTATCCAGGTGCAGGCATCTGCACAGCAGCAGCCACCAGGGGGCGTCGGCCTGGACGGTTTTGGCAGGAAACCCAGTTTCGGTGGGAAACCCAGCGCCAACCCCATTGGCCAGCCGCCTACCCGGCCAGGTATATAAAGAGGCCAGGTAGCCCCTGTTCTCCAGTACGTTCCCCCCCCTCAATAAAGAGCTGAACACGTACTCTGGCTGGTGTCTCTTCCTTGCGTCGGGC
The DNA here is from genome assembly GCF_964194415.1 of Vipera berus. Taxonomy (NCBI): domain Eukaryota; kingdom Metazoa; phylum Chordata; class Lepidosauria; order Squamata; family Viperidae; genus Vipera; species Vipera berus. The sequence continues at coordinate 335,771,650 of NC_138202.1, read as the reverse complement.
CCACTACATTACAACCCCCTCCTTCTTTTGGCAGCCTCTCAAATATTGGAATACTGCTATCATGTCCCTCCTACTCCTTCTTTTCTCTAGACTGGCCATTCCCAAATCCTGCAACTGTTCTCCATATGTTTTAGTCTCCAGATCTTTAATCATCTTAATTGCTCTTCTTTGCACTTTTCCCAAAGTCTCAACATATTTTTTTTTGCAACACGGTGACCAAAACTGGATGCAGTATTCCAGATGTGGCCTTACTAAGGCTTTATAAAGGAGTACTAATCTATTAGGGTACTAAGTGGTACTAATCTATTATAATCTGTTAGGGAATTCTTTGCTTTTTTAAAAATGATATACAGTAAAGTTACACTGGCAATATTTGTTCTTGACAAACTGGAGCTAATATCTAATAATTACCATATTATTTTCAGCATGCTTACAAATCAAATTCTTTATGATTTATTTAGATGCCTAGTGTAGTCAGACTGGATCTTTCTTTTTCCTCTTCTTGAAGACGAGAGACTATTTGCTACGCTATTTTCCAGTCATCTTGCAATTCTGTGGGTTTTATCAAAGATAATACACATGGATTCACTGAGATTATCCTCCTGTCCCCTAGGATGCAGCCAATATAACCCTTTAAACTTATTCAAAGTAAAGGGGTATTTCCTGGCTATGTTTCTATTAATCACAAGCTTCATTCTATCTGCTCACCTTCCTCATCACAATTTCCTGGTGAAGCACATCCTTTTATCCTGGGGGATTCTGAAACAAAATAGAACTGAACACTGTCACTCTCCCCCTTTTTTTGTTAGCATTTTGCCATCTTCACTGAGCAGGTACTACTCTGACTCTTTTTTCCCCCCTGAACATACTTCAAGAAATCCTTTTCTTACTAGTAGTCACTTTTGCCAGTCTTCATCCTGAATTCTTGCTTCTCACCTGTTTGTACTCTTTCTTCATTATTTGCATATAGACCCTTTTTTCTTTTCAGTTTTTTAACATAACATTGTATTAACTCATCCTCTCCCCCCCCCAAAAAAAGATAGGAGAAATAGGAGTGCCACATGCTCTGCAAACTAGGCACAATGGACTGAGGTGAGGGCACAAAATTCTCCTACACATAGCTGAAGAACAGTCACCTCCCCCACACACACCACCTCTCCTTTTTTAAAAAAAAACAACAAGTAATTTGGATTCTTTGAATTGCTGCCCCACTTTGCAAATTAGAAAACTAACTTTACAGAATCAGGCAAATTGCAATTTTTGTCCTTAGCTAAAAAAGAAAAACAATGCAGACTTCAGTGCTCAAATTGAAAACAGATAGTGATTTAAGATGGCCATAAACTGTATGCAAGAACATTTATGTGGAAGGACAGAACAGACCCAAAGCCCATCTAATCCAATGTCTCTTTGTTAAATATTGCCCCTGGGAAGCCTCCAAGCACAACATAATTACAATAATACCCTCCTATTCATGTTCCCTGGTTAATGGTTCTCAGTGGCATTCTGCCATTGATTTTGGAAATAATTTTAATTCTTTAAAAGTGTATTATTATATGTATAACCTACTTTTTCTTTGGAAGTTTAGGAAATATACAGGCAGGGCTCTTTTCATTTTCTCCTTGCAACAGCAAGTCTATAAAATAGGGTTGGGCTAAGAAAGAATGCATGGAGAAAGGTTCTCTAGGGAACTCCAAGATCAAATGGAAAGCCATGAATTTGGTTCCTGAATCTCAGTCATACCCTTGTTACTTTGTCCTTCTGGCTCTCGACCACACTGAATATGTGGGGTCCTTGGTGCTTTCTGAGCTTGGTGATTTTCTTACAGATGTTTCATTACCAGTCTAGGTAACATCAGCGCTGGATATATCGCCACATCATCAACACTGTACATATAGCCACCAGAAATAATAGCATCTCCTCCTCCATTAATCTAACATTCTTTTATACTGATCGTGTGGCATTAAATTCTTTGGTTCTATTATGTGCTATGTGAAGGATTTCTTCTATGGGTCCTAAATAAGCTTTGATGGATAAGGCTGAAGATCTGATAGAGCATTAGATCATTTCCATAAGTATCCAGCCAGTTGTTTTGAAAAAAACAACAACAAAACAAACACCCCCCCACCCCACCCCCCAGCAAAAATAGCAGACCATGCTGGACAAAATCCTGCTGTTCCTTCTACATCAATTATTTTCCAGAGATGTACTTTCTCTGGCTCTGATGGTTTTGTTTAATTTTCTTTTATGATTAAGAGATGTAAATAGACTGATTTCCCCCCCTGAATTTGTATTTTAATAGCAATAGCATTTGGGCTTCATAGCACTCTCTGGGTGGTTTATAATGGAAGCATTTTTGCGTATTGCCCCCAACTGGGTCCTCATTTTACCAACCTCACAAGGATGGAAGGCTGAGTCAACCTTGGGCCCCAATCAGGATTGAGTTTGCCTGCAATGCTGCAGTTTTAACCATTGTGACACCAGGGCTCAGTAAACAAGCCCAGTAAAGTAGAGCAGGAGAGATACAGTAAAAGCCTGAATCTATATACAGATTATAGTTCTCCAGTTCCATGAAGCAAGAAAGGAGGTCTTGCCTTGTTGATTAAGGCAGGAAATGTTTGCACCAGGCCAGCTAATCTGTAGTATTAATGGAGTGTGCATGCCACCATTTTAGGACCTGTAAGTGTCTGTCTCAGATCAGAGCCAGGGCAGTTTCTCACAAGGATATTTCTAAACTTTTAAGACATTAGATGAGGTTCCTAATTCAAACTCCAGATATTTCAGTGAAAGGAAACCATGTATCTTGGATCTGCTTATTCATCATAGAAAGGAAATGTACTTTAGGTATCAACCTGCCCCAGCAGCAGTTCCTTCACTGTTATTTCTCACTTTTCTCTTATATGCATAAGAGAGAACTAAAAACTTTTTCAGGTCCTTCATGTTCTTTCGCCTCATTGCCAATCTGATGATTTTGAGAAACCCAAAAACAAAAGTCATGATTTCCACTCTAAAAACATTCCTCCTCCTCCTCCAGCTCCTCCTCCTCCTCCTCCTCCTCCTCCTCCTCCTCCTCCTCCTCCTCCTCCACCACCACCACCACCACCACCACCACGACCACCACCACCACCCCAGGAGGAGGAGGAGGAGGAGGAAGAAGAGGAATTTTTACTTCCCACTGTCTTCTCCCAAAGCCTACCCTATGAGAAGATCCTTGTTTTTCTATTGTGCTTTAAATTTTCAATCTCTCCAGACTAAGGCTGTATAAAATGGCAAATGATTAAAGATTGCCTTTGCTCATTTCATTACATACCAAATGCCATTATATCTCTACATAACTAAAGAAGAAGGCAAAATGCAGGATGAAAGAGTAAAACTAACTCTTAGGCAGTCACAAAGAGCTCTTTCAAATGGTTTCAAAGATATTTCTTTCATCACTATTAATGCATTAAGGGTATTAAAATTATGAGTACAAGCATGATCAGATCAAAGGACCTAACTCCTTCAGCAGCCTATTTGGCACAATGGAGACCCAAATCTCAACAGAAAACAAAAGAACACAAATGCAAGAGCATTCCAGGAAGTTTACTCTCTGTGACTGAAAATAATATAGAGACATCTATTCTTCATGTATGCATGTAATCTGCAACAAGCACCAACAGAGAAGATACTTAAAATACTCAAGGTCATTTATCTAATATAATGTAATCTGATCTGATCTGATCTAATCTGATCCAATCCAGTTCAATCCAATCCTATCTAATAAATCAGAGAGGGTCAACACTTTTTTCTTCAGGTTCAGACTTAGGAGCAATATGTTTGTTGCTGGGAGACAAACAGAATTGAAACAAAAATCCCAAGGGCAAAAGTGAATGCAGATACCTATTCTCCCTCCTCTGTTTTTTTTTTCTTTTCTTTTTTTCTTTTCTTTTCTTTTCTTTTCTTTTATCTATCATCTATCTATCTATCTATCTATCTATCTATCTATCTATCTATCTATCTATCTATCTATCTATCTATCTATCTACTTACCTACCTTCCTACCTACCTACCTATCTATCTACCTACCTACCTACCTACCTACCTACCTACCTACCTACCTATCTATCTATCTATCTATCTATCTATCTATCTATCTATCTATCTATCTATCTATCTATCTATCTATCTATCTATCTATCTATCTATCTATCTATCTATCTATCTACCTACCTACCTACCTACCTACCTACCTACCTACCTACCTATCTATCTATCTATCTATCTATCTATCTATCTATCTATCTATCTATCTATCTATCTCTTTTCCTCTCTGTCGTTCTCTTTCTGATACTTCCTCTCTCACATTTAAGCAATAGAGACAGATGACTGAACTGATTTCTTGCATGGGCTTGATCAGGGGTGTCAAACTCAATTTCATTGAGGGCCGCATCAGCATTGCGGTTGCCCTCAAGGGGCTGGGTGGGTGTGGCCTGGGTGGGCGTGGCCTACTGGGTGGGCATGGCTAGAGTGTGAATGGCCTACTGGGTGGGCGTGGCCAGCTCTACATCGTTGGCATCAAGGGTGCCTATGGGGGCCCGGGCAGGAGTGGGACAGATCTGGGGGTCTCTGGCAGGAGGAGGGTCTCTGGGCCAGGGCCAGGGCAGTGGGGGCTGTTCCCTCACTGTTTCCAGGATGGCTTCGCGGGCCGCATGAAACCACTTCAGGGGCCGGATCTGGCCCCCGGGCCTTGTGTTTGACATGTCTGGGCTTGATGAAGACCCCAAAGGCACAACAAAAAAAGTTATTACCAGTAGTCCTCGACTTACAACAGTTCACTTAGTGATGGTTCAAAGTTACAAAGTCACTGCAAAAAGAGCCTTATGACTGTTTTCCACACTTATGACCATTGCAGCAACCCCATGGCCACGTGATCAAAATTTGGATCCTATGAATTTCTGCCAAAGCTGATGTTGAGGTGCAGTCAATTTTTCCTCTGAAATCCACTGAGTTCATGCAACATAAAAATATCGTACAAGATGGGCCTATTACTGATCTATGGATTTGACAAAACCATTACTCTGGGAACATTTCTAGTTAACATTTTAACCTTGGTGCAATCTCCTACCCCCGTCCCCATTTCACACTAGCTTCTTGTGAGCAAAGATTATTTAAGCTTACGTTTTCCTGTATTACTATATTACTCGTCATGCACTAGATGACTTACACCAGAACTGAGGATGGATTGTTTTAATTACGTTTGCTTTCCAGCCATTACAACTATAGGGAATTCTGATGAGGTTGAAAAGCGTGTTTGTCTATTGTTTGGCTCACAGCAGGAAGGGTCAAATTCCTTGAAGAAGAAGGAAAAAAAAGAGCTGTGCCCTCAGTTCAACAAGAAAGGCTTAGCCTATTTTTTGAGGGAGGCGGTATCTTTCCCAAATATGACCTATGATCATTTCTACCACCAATGATTTAGAAAACAATGTTGCATTTTCAAGTACTATCATCATCACAGGGGATAATATCTTCAAAGTGTGCAGTACCATGCTATCTTCTATAGAAACTGTTAAGAAGTTAAAGAAAAGGGGATTGAAAACTAAAAATCCTTTGCTATCTTAAAAATATGAGTACATTTCCTCACAATTCACCATCCATGGTCTCTTTTTGTGACATAGCAGCCACATAAATGTGGTTAAAATAAATAATTCAATAAAATCTTACTTTCCAAACCCCTCTTGAGCAACTTTTCTCATGCTTCTCATTTCTTTCTTCCCTGCCCATTATTCATTCACGTATACAAAACATGGGCACTTCGCTCCCATAACAGTCAAACCCTAAATCCAGGCTAATAAAACACAGTATGAAGACATTTTTTGGGAAGATCAAATGCACAGGTATAGTATATGTGGTACCTTGCTTGATAGTAGTAACTGTGAGAGAGATCTCGGAATCCTAGTGGACAACCACTTCAATATGAGCCAGCAGTGTGCTGCAGCTGCCAAAAAAGCCAACACAGTGCTAGGCTGCATTAACAGAGGGATAGAATCAAGATCACGTGAAGTACTAATACCACTTTACAATGCCTTGGTAAGGCCACACCTGGAATACTGCACCCAGTTTTGGTCACCACGATGTAAAAAAGATGTTGAGACTCTAGAAAGAGCACAGAGAAGAGCAACAAAGATGATTGGGGGACTGGAGGCTAAAACATATAGGGAACGGTTGCTGGAATTGGGTATGTGTAGTTTAATGAAGAGAAGGGTGAGGGGTGACATGATAGCAGTGTTCCAATATCTCAGGGGCTGCCACAAAGAAGAGGGAGCCAAGCTATTCTCCAAAGCACCTGAGGGCAGGACAAGAAGCAATGGATGGAAACTAGTCAAGGAGAGAAGCAACCTAGAACTAAGGAGAAACTTCCTGACAGTTAGAACAACTAACCAGTGGAACAACCTGCCTCCAGAAGTGGTGAATGCTCCAACACTGGAAGTTTTTAAGAAGAGACTGGCCAGCCATTTGTCTGAAATGGTATAGGGTTTCCTGCCTTAGCAGGGGGTTGGACTAGATGACCTCCAAGGTCCCTTCCAAATTAATTATTATTATTAAGATGAGTTGTGTTAGTCTCACTGATTCTGAACAGCATTTTTCCTGATAGGGTTTCTCCCAATTCAACAATCCCAAAGTGCTTTTAAAGTGTGAGCTCTTTAGTAGAAAGTCCTGTGTGTGGCATGTCCTTGGATGGATCTTTTCAAACCAATGTAGTTGGGAGCTTTTGAAGGTCCTTACTTACAAAGTAAGACTTCTTATGTCACATCTGGGGAATACCTATTATGTCATTCATAATACAGAGTCATCCTGTGAATTGTAAAGAAAGGCAAGATAGAAGTGCTAAAATACATAATTTTATCAGAATAAAATTCTGGAATAAATTACATTTAAAAGAACAAGCAAAATTCCTTTCAACCAATATTGGCTTAATCAGCATCATTTGTCCTGCCTGTCAACAGGTCTTCAAGGTCTCAAGTTCTTTGCAAGCAAATTTAGAAGGAAGGTCTTCAGGCTTCACAAAGTAAAGCACGGATGGTGAGAGATGAATGCCTTCATGGAGTCAGCCTCATGCCTTTCCAAACTCAGTTTCTTCTGTTTTGCATTTATGAGCAGAGTTAGCAGCTTTTATTTATTTTTGTCCAAAAATTTCCCAGGATGGCTGCCACCAATAAAAACAACCTGTTGAAAATTAAGCTGCAGAATGACTTGAAAAAGACTTGGGGGAAATAAAAATGTTTTTGCCTGATGTTAAAAAAATACAGTATGCATTCACACCAGAAGAGGGGGTAAAGAGCATTCATTATCCAGGATGCTACTATTGAACAGTGGTCATAGCTCAGGGGTGTCAAACTCAATTTCATTGAGGGCCGCATCAGCACTGCGGTTGCCCTCAGGGGGCCGGGTGGGTATGGCCTGGGTGGGCGTGGCCTACTGGGTGGGCATGGCTAGAGTGTGTATGGCCTGCTGGGTGGGCGTGGCCAGCTCTACATCATTTGCATCAAGGGTGCCTATGGGGGCCTGGGCAGGAGTGGGACAGATCTGAGGGTCTCTGGCAGAAGGAGGGTCTCTGGGCCAGGGCCAAGGCAGTGGGGGCCGTTCCCTCACTGTTTCCAGGATAGCTTCGCGGGCCACATGAAACCACTTCGCGGGCCAGATCTGGCCCCCAGGCCTTGTGTTTGACATGTCTGTCATAGCTCCTCATGTAACAAGAAGATAGAAGCACTCATAGGATGGCTGCTGATAATGTCCTCGAGACTCATTTAGATTACATCCACCAGCTCAAGAAGCTCACCATCTGAGGCAGAAAAACCTCAGACGCCATGCCCATTTTTTGGCACCAGCTTGAAAATTCAGAGCAAATTCAGAGAAGGGCAACTAGGGAGATCAGTTACAGAGTGAATTCTTATGGAGCAGTTAAGCATAAATATAGTTCATACAGTGCCACTTAGTGGCCTGACTAGTTCAGGGTTTCCCCCTCACAACTTTGTTTAGAATATCCTAACACAGAGGACTACTGTAGCAAGTAAGCATAGCAAGTTATGAAACCATTAAAGGAGATGGGTATGTTTAGATATCTAAGGGGGCTAGGTCAGCACTGTCCAAATACCCTGATACTCTGGTGACAGTAATGCATCCCTGATAACTTGGCAACTACTGTAATATTTATTGTGATATCTTCTAGGTGGGCTTTGTTTGAAGAAGACATGGAAGCTAGGGCTGGTACAACATCCAGTCTGCTACTCGGCAAACAGTCCTTGCTTTGAAGTTGCCATGTTGGTTGCTGGTCAAATTCCAGGGCCAATTCAGCAAGTTTAAGATGTATGGACTTTAATTCCCAGATGCCAGCGGGGAATTCTGGGAGTTAATGTTCACACATCTTAAACTTGCTTAAGTTAAGGAAACATTGTCTTGTTCCAGGTAACCTTTGGGCTCTAGGAAACAAGAAGCACACACTGTAGTTTTTGTTATTACTATAATGATTTTCATGCAATTAATTAGTACTAGATTATATTGAGATAGTCTGCTTTGCTTTGCTTGCATACACTGCTCACGGTCAGTGGTTTATAAATATGGTTAAATAAATAAACAAGGCTTGGTTTCTCTTGTTCCAAAGCATAGGACATGGAAAATAAGTTTAAGTTAAAAGAAGGCAAATACTGAACAAATGACAGGAAAGACCTAACACTAAAAGCAGTTTGATCATGACCCAGAAACAGAGTTAGGTTTGTCACTTGGGGATGCTCTAATTTGCATTTCTGTACTGAGCAGTAGACTCAGTGGCCTAAATTATTTATTTTTAAAAGAAGAATTGCAATTTATATGCAGTTCAGTTCCAAATATATTCTATGTGGTTCATAGGTAATACAAAAATGAAAAATAACACCCCCCCAAGCTAATAAAAACAGGAAACCTTCCTATCTATCTAAAGAAGAAAAAAAGGACACAATGTTGATCACCTATACAGAGAGAGAACTTGCTGTACTATCAGCTCCAACTTATATTATTCTAAGGATCCCCATTTCAAGTGGGAGGAAGATCTGGGCATCCTCAATCCCATCTGTTTTCCCCACTTATTTACTCCTTCTTGCACCCATGGCTCACTTATGTAGAGCAACTGGCTACCTCTGTCTCCAGGCTGAAAGACAGCACCATCCTCAAATGGGTACCCAGGGAAGAAGAGACAGAGCTATCTTTTGTATCAAGCTACAATCAAATCGCAATACATCCTCAAAATCCTAAGCACATTGATTTGTGCTTCTTAGATTGTAAGCCGCCCTGAGTCTTCGGAGAAGGGTGGGATATAAATGTGATCTATTGTAGAACAGGTAGAAAGAGACAACCCAAGTATGAGACCAACACCTAAATTTAGTACATGCAGCTTATGCAATTACTATGCATGAATGATCTCTCTAGATCAGTTTCTCAACTTTGGCAACTTTATGATGTGTGGATTTCAACTCCCAGAACTCCCCAGACAGACAGATGTGGGCTGTCTGCTTCTGTCAAAGCTCTATTGTACATTTCAGTACATTTTCTAGCTGACAAGCACCAAACCCTTTTACTGGAACTCTCAGTGATTCTGTTATCTTTTAGCAGCCTAGACTCGAGCATTGATATCAATTCTGTTTTACAGTTTTTCAGCTGATCCTACACAATCTTTTCTCAGCAACTTTATGACATCACTCTTCTGCCTCCAGCAGATATTCCTAGTCAGCCTCCATTCAGTTTAAACTACCTTTATATTGTACTAGAAATATTACTTTATGCATAAGCAATGAATATAGATGTTGAAGTAATCATGATTAAGGGATACCCGCAAATTTCAAATGTTAGCATGAACCAAATAATTATGTAGACTTCAATGGACATGATATGAAAACTGACTTTGATCTTACATGAAATCATACTTAGCAAAGGATTTTTTTCAGCACAGAAAAGTGCCAGTACACAAGGTACAAGTGGCTGTTTACTTGGCATAACTTTCTGCAATATACTGCAAACTATAATGACAGCTGTCACAGGCCGCATTTACGCGGCCGCACTGACAGCTGTCAAGATGACACATGCGCAGACGCTCCCGCGAGTACACGCGGCCGTTTGACAGCTGTCAAACGCCGCGCATGCGCTTTAAGCCGCGAGCTGTCAAAACCGCGGCTATCCCACAGCGACAGCCGCGAGCTGTCAAATACTGACGCATGCGCATTCAACGCCCAACTGTCAAACTCGGGGCAAGCCCCCGGCGACCGCCGCGAGCTGTCAAAACTGGCGCATGCGCAGTCGCGACAACGAGCTGTCAAAACGCCGGCCGCCCGCCAAATCCAGCTGACAGAATTCCCTGCCTAGTTACCCGCTAAGCGTTGTCGCTGGGGGGAATTCTGCCCTAACAGCTGACTGATTGGCCCCCTGTTCTTGGAGGGAAAATGCGCCCAGCTGATTTGCTGTCCCGTTCGACAGCTACCTATATAAAGCATGTTTGTTCACTGTTCCGTTGTCCGGGCTGACTAAATAAACCTGTTAACGAAGACGCGTCTCCCTTGTCCTTCCTGCCGACAAACCACCTGGCGACGAGGATGGGATCCCGGTACTAGCTGAAGCCACGGGCCAGGAGTGTTGCTGTCCGGTCAACCGCTGAAGTCACTTGCTAAGTCACTGACCGGACAAGCCAACCTACCAGGCGCCCAAAGTACCGCGGACCCGGAATGGCAGCCCTAGGACACATAAGGGAGTTCGACGTCCGGCACCCTGAAGGATGGGAGTCGCATTTGGGCCAGGTTGAGGGGTACCTCCTTGTAAATAAGATCACGGAGGACCGCCACAAGGCCGCCGCGCTCCTATGCCTGAGCGGGCCAGCGGTGTACGATATCGCCGTTGGCCTCTGCAGCCCGGACCCGGTCACTACCATTCCGTTTGCCGAGCTCACGGACCGCCTCAGCAAACACTTCGTGCCAAGGCGGTCCGAACTGTATTGGCGGCTCTCGTTCGCCCGACGGAAGCAGCAGCCGGGTGAAACCACCACCGCTTTCATCGCGACCATCAGGCACGCCGCCCGCAAATGCCATTTCCCCGACCTGGAGGACCGGATCCGCGATCAAGTTATCGCCGGTCTCCAGAACCCGCGCCTGCAGAGGAAACTTGTGGCGAAGCCCACAATGGACCTCGCAGAGCTCACGCTGGAGATAATGGCATACGAAGATAGCCATCGCGACGAAATCGAGCCGTTTGGCGAAAACCCGGGCAACTCTGTCCATCAGGCCAGGGAGCTCGGCCAGGGGCCGCCGGAGCCCGAATCCGGGGTCGATGCGATCCTCTCCCGCTTCAACCGGATGACCGCCGGCCGGGAAAGGAGCCGCAACCAAGACCGACAATCGGGCCCCAACACGAAGAAGCCGCAGACCAACGCCAGAGCAAAGTGTGCCAGTTGCGGCGGAAGCCATGCCCGAGCCACCTGCAGGTTTAGGAACGCGAAGTGCCACGGCTGTGGCAAGACCGGCCACATCCGATCAGCATGTCGCAGCCTAAACCGGGAGACCCTCCACGACCTTGACGAGATCCCCGCAGGTAGGACAGTCCCTCCCCGCCCTCAACCAAGGGTCATAGGGTCCATATGCTCCTTAACAAAAACCCCCGCTAACAACATCCCCAGAGCCAAAGTTAGGACGTGGGTCAAAATACAGGGAATCCCCTGTGAAATGGAGGTCGACTCAGGATCCTCCGTTTCAATCCTGTCAGGAGACACCCTCCAAAAGATAGCCACCAAAACAAATCACCGCATTCCTATCCAACCCTCCAGGGTCTTGCTGGCAGATTTTCAAGGGGCGCAAATTGATTTAAGGGGACAAGCCGTCCTGAAAGTCGATTTTAAAAAATTCTCAGGCCACTTAACAGCCCAAATAACCAAGCAACCAAGAACTAGTTTAATAGGACTAGATTGGTTTGAGGCATTAGGCATTCGCCTCGAGGGAACAAACCGCATCCAAACCGACTCTTTAGATACTATCTGCAAAAAATTTGCGGATGTGTTTGACGGCTCACTGGGCAAATACAATGGCCCCCCCATCGACCTCAAGTTCAAACCAGAGGTCGGACCAATTAGAATAAAAGCCAGGAAAGTTCCCTTCGCCCTAAAACCAAAAATAGACAGAGAACTAGACCGCTTGCTCAAACTAGGAGTCCTAGAACCCACTGACAGCGGAACTTGGGAAACCCCCATAGTGACACCTGTCAAACCCAATGGTGACGTCAGAATCTGCGCAGACTATAAAGCGACCCTCAACCGCGCACTCAACCCGCATGCGTACCCAGTTCCGTCAGTAAGAGATGTTCTATCAGAAATAGGGTCCGGCTCCATTTTTGCCAAACTAGACTTGGCACATGCCTTCCTGCAACTCCCTGTAACCAGGGAAACCGCAGAAGCCCAAACCATAGTGACGCACAGAGGGGCGTTCAAAGTGAACCGCCTCCAATTTGGCATCTCCGTGGCACCTGGAATATTCCAGGAAGTCATGGAGCGCACCCTCAAAGGCATCCCCGGAGTCTGCCCGTATTTTGATGACGTCCTCATCGCGGGCGATTCCACCCAGTCCCTAGCAACCAGGCTGCACGAAGTCCTCTCGAGATTCCGCGCAGCTGGCTTAAAATTAAAACGTGAGAAGTGCTCAATCGGAGTGCCCTCCGCAGAATTCCTGGGGTACAAAATAGACGGCAAGGGCATTCACCCCACCAACGCAAAAATACAGGCAATACAAGCCGCACCCCCCCCAAAAAATAAAACGGAGCTCCAGGCATTCCTAGGGCTCCTAAATTTCTACCATTCATTTCTACCCGCAAAAGCCACAATAGCAGAACCCCTTCATAGGCTCCTGGACAAAGGGGCCCCCTGGAAGTGGACTCCACTTCACAATGACAGCTTTAAACAGCTAAAACAATTACTTTCCAGCGATACAACCATATCGCACTACAACGAAACCAAACCTCTATGCATCGCCTGCGATGCTTCACCTTATGGCATCGGGGCAGTCCTCAGCCACTCCCTTAACGATGGCACGCAAGCCCCAATCGCTTACTACTCAAGGACACTTTCAAAAACCGAGCGCAATTACGCGCAAATAGATAAAGAAGCCCTGGCTATTGTGGCTGGAATTAAAAAATTCCATGATTACCTCTACGGCAGACCTTTTACAATCTATACAGACCACAAACCTCTCCTGGGCATATTCACATGGGACCGCCAAACCCCGCAAATTTTATCCCCGCGAATGCTTCGCTGGACGACATTCCTCTCTGCCTACTCCTATCAGTTAATCTACAAGCCTGGGAAGGAAATGTCCCACGCAGACGGCCTTAGCAGGCTCCCACTCCCCCAAATAGACCCTGATCCAGCCCCAGCCGGCCAAGTCCTGGCCATACAAGAACTCACTGAATGCCCAGTAACAGCTAAAGACATCGCACTTGCCACAACCAGGGACCCCACCCTCAGCAGGGTACTCTCATGGGTCACATCAGGTTGGCAATCAACCTGCCCCTCACCCTCCATCCAACCTTATTTTGCAAAAAGACAAGAGCTTTCAACACATTTAGGCTGCATCCTCTGGGGCTGCAGGGTAATAATCCCCTCATGCCACAGAGCAAAAGTTCTCCAAACACTACATGAGGGCCACCCTGGCATCTCAAAAATGAAGGCTCTGGCACGCAGCTACATCTGGTGGCCATCCTTAGACAGGGACATCGAGCAGCATGTAGCCGGCTGCTATCTCTGCCAGCAAACCAGACCCTCCCCTCCACACGCCCCAGTCCACAAATGGGAAACCACTTCCAATCCTTGGTCCCGCATCCACCTCGATTACGCAGGACCGTTCCAGGGACAAACATTTTTAATTATTGTAGATAGTTACTCTAAATGGCTGGAGGTTCTCCCGGTTTCAAGCACCACATCAGAGGCCACTATTCAAGCCTTAAGGGGAGTTTTTGCCACCCACGGTCTACCAGATGTCATAATCACTGACAACGGACCTCAATTTACCTCCCGTGATTTCCAGATCTTCACGAGGAGGAACTGTATTAGACACGCAACATCGGCTCCGTTCCACCCGTCCAGCAATGGCCTCGCAGAGGTCATGGTAAAGACCACCAAAGACTCTCTGCGCAGAATGATCGTCGGAAACTGGCACCGTCGACTCGCCCGCTTCCTCCTCGCTCACCACTCCACTCCCGTGTCCACCACCGGTAAATCCCCAGCAGAACTAAGATGGGGTCGCCGACTGGTCACTCGACTTGACAGACTGCACCCAGACAGACCAGTGGCCGAAAAAACCAACAACTTGCCACACAAAACATTCTCTAAGGGACAAAATGTCTGGGCCCGAAATTATGGGGGAAGGGATAAATGGACCCAGGGGGTGGTTCTCGATCAAACCGGCCCCCTGTCATACACCATCAATGCTGGCACGGGACTCACACTACGGAGACACGCAGATCAACTCCGACCCAGGTCATCCCCCAACACCTCCACGCCAGAAACAGCGGCGGAAGAACCTGCACCCCCCAGCACCGTTCACCCAGAGAATGTCCCCGCTCCAGCCGATCTCCCTCCCAGGGAAGCCCCCGCAACAATAGAAAAACCTTCACCTCGCAGATCCACGCGACAGAAAAGGCCGCCAGCATACTTACTGGACTTCGAATGGGCCGGGAGTGCGCCAACAAGTTCCAACACTGTTAAAAGTTAACTCAAATTACTTGTTCAGTTCAAGGGGGGGGAAAGGGGTGCAATATACTGCAAACTATAATGACAGCTGTCACAGGCCGCATTTACGCGGCCGCACTGACAGCTGTCAAGATGACACATGCGCAGACGCTCCCGCGAGTACACGCGGCCGTTTGACAGCTGTCAAACGCCGCGCATGCGCTTTAAGCCGCGAGCTGTCAAAACCGCGGCTATCCCACAGCGACAGCCGCGAGCTGTCAAATACTGATGCATGCGCATTCAACGCCCAACTGTCAAACTCGGGGCAAGCCCCCGGCGACCGCCGCGAGCTGTCAAAACTGGCGCATGCGCAGTTGCGACAACGAGCTGTCAAAACGCCGGCCGCCCGCCAAATCCAGCTGACAGAATTCCCTGCCTAGTTACCCGCTAAGCGTTGTCGCTGGGGGGAATTCTGCCCTAACAGCTGACTGATTGGCCCCCTGTTCTTGGAGGGAAAATGCGCCCAGCTGATTTGCTGTCCCGTTCGACAGCTACCTATATAAAGCATGTTTGTTCACTGTTCCGTTGTCCGGGCTGACTAAATAAACCTGTTAACGAAGACGCGTCTCCCTTGTCCTTCCTGCCGACAAACCACTTTCCTTTTTAAGCAACCAAGAGTGCTTGTGGGGGGGGGGGGAAAGCAAAATTATGTAACAATATCACTTTCCCTGTCTTCCTTGAGACCGAAAAACCTGGTTATGTCTACAGGTTAAAAGTTTAGGAAAGTTTTGCCCTCTTAGTCCCAGTACATGGCTGGAGTAAAATGTGATCATATTGCCATCTAATTAACCATAAGCTACTCAGTGTCCAGGGAAGGAATATAAAGTCTCCATCACAAAACTGTATAATGAAAAGTCAGAGGGGGCTGCATCAATAATTCATCCCAAGTCAGCATTGAGTGTCATTCCTTTATCTCTGGCTCCTTCTGGTAAGGAGATATCCCTTATCAAGCAACTTCTATTCAACACGATACACCCATCCGTGCTCTGGCGCAAAAGACACTGGACGAAATGGAATGTGTTTCTTGCATATTTATGTGAAAAAGTAATTTCTCATATCTCATTTTGGTTTTATCAGCTATGATTCTTTCCTAGGGAGAAAATTAATAACTTACAAACCCTAGTAAAAAAAAGTGCATAAACATTTTTGGAGCAAGATATCTGCTCCTAAAGAACATTTGGAGGAGTACCTAATTCTATTTCTTATGATTTATGTCAGTGCAAATGCAGTTTTCAATGCTCTTGTGGCTTTAAAAGCATGAGTGTCATCTGGAGTGTTGAAATACACAGGAGAACAGTGAAGTTCACTTACAAGCTGGCTTTTCTTAACACAATAAACTGGGTTACTAAATTAAGCCATTTTCATGTATTGTATAGTATATTGAACATTTAATCAGATGGCTTTTACACAATGCACTAACTGTAAAAAACAACAACCCTTAATCAAATTTGAAACTAGTCAAATTTGGCATATTGTATGAATAAAGCGACCAGATCTTTCATTGATTTAATGCAGCATTTCAGTATTTCTTGGACTTGTCTACTTAGTTGGGAGGTGGGGGAGTTGGGGGAAAAGTAGATTTTGAAAATTCTTGCATATATCTATATTTGCTACCATCATTCTATAAAAACTCATATAGTCTATGTAAGATTTGGATCTCTCTTCTGCCCAGTGTCTGACATATTTAATTCCATAAACATTTTTTATATACTTCAACACATCAACAAACATTAGGGAATGTTTGATAAAGTCTGGTTCTGGTAATTAAAGTTGCAAGATGTGGGGTGCAAAAATTAGGATGATCATTGGGTTGTAGCAAAGAGATGCAGACAATTCTCTTTCCTGTCATTGAGCTAGTTGGTTGGATTTTTGCAGCTCACATGTGGCACCCCCACAGTATTACAAAATAAAATATTGTATCTATATTTTATGATAAAAATGCTAACTTGTATTTTTAGAAAAAAAATATCTTGCCAGGCTCCCAGCTGCAGTCACACGGGATATTATTTCTGGACTGACATACATCGCTGAAGTGTGGGTTTGAACTCTAAATTAGCTTTGAAGTGCACTTGGCCTTTGAAGAGAAGCTTCTAATCAGCAATTCTGACCCATCTGCACAGTGTTCCCATCTAGCATTTGGCTGTTCACCAGTGCACATACTTTGTGACATGGTTTATTTCCAAGATTTAGCCTAAGATTAAAAAGCAGGGAATCTTTTTAATTCGATCAGTATGATGCTTAAAAAAAAGAGTCCAGCACTGTGCACTTTAACAACCTGAAAATGGAATACAGGAGATAAGAACAAGTTTCAACCAGACCAGGAGACCAAAATTGCTGTGGTGAAACAGATAGGTGTCACACACAGATGGATGTCAAAAACAAGTTTTTTTTTTAACAGGCACAATATGCCATAATACATATAGCCCTCACTTTAGCTACCCACAAGCCAAGATGTCTATCAATTTTTCATTGTATGAGATTGCCAAACAGTTGGGTGATTTTTGAACACGTGAGGTATCAGCAACTGCTTAAAATTATGGAAACAATGCCTGATTAATTTTTTGAAGCTAGAGGAGAATTAAGAATGCAAGTACTCCGCCCTCTTGTATGACTACAATACCCTGTTCTTCCTTCCTTCTAACGTTATTTATAAAAATCCAAATATTACAACAAGCATGTGCGAAACCTTCTCGTGTATGCAAATTGACACATTATCTTGAGGAATATACCCATCCTAAATCAATAAGCTTATCAGAGAACAGCCTACAGGCACAGTAAGATCAGTGGTAAAATAATAAACCAAAGAGCACACTGAATTATGTACTATTTAATACCCACTGATAAAGGAAATCTTTTTACCTGTTTTCTTTTATATCACTAATATGATTTTAACTAGCAATTTTTATAATTTAAAATAAAATAACTGTAATGATAGATGGCATCTTATACCAAGCGAGACCTCTGACTGTCCAACTTGGAATTGTTAGGTTGCAGTCTATGCTGCTTCAAGTAATCTCACCTCTCATTTTATTGGCTCAACTATAACCCATTGATAACATTCATGCTCAGTATACATGTAGAAAGTCTCAGGATTCAACTCTTCAACCCATTACATCACAGGTTAAAAGAACCAGGCAGTAATGAATATGGAAACCTTTTCTACTTTGAAAACCGCTACCACTGAGTTAATTGCTATACATATAAAATGCTAGCACTTATATTATGTAGTTAAGATGGAGATCTGAAAAGATGGAACCTAACGCTTAAAAACAAGCAAGGTATATATTATACCATTGAAATATCAATTCTTAATGTCTGGACTAAAAGAAAAGAAACTTTAGATGAGGAGGTATCACTCAAAGAAGTCTTCAAGTCCTTCATGTTTTAAATAAATTTTGGGAACAGGGTGATATTTTTTATACCATGTCAGTGGCATGCATGGTCCCATTAAAGCTACAGACTCTTTGTGTCAGCATAATCCCTGCTGTGCCAACCCATATTGCCTGGGTTGCCTGGAGGCGGTTCGGGTCTGGATGGGGAGGAACAGACTTCAACTCAACCCCGACAAGACTGAGTGGCTTTGCATACCTTCATCCCGGGTCTATTCCGACATTCCACCTCTGGCTATGGGGGGTGAACTATTACCCCCCGTAGATAGGGCTCGCAACTTGGGAGTCCTCCTAGATTCACGGCTCACCTTGGAAGACCATATAGGAGCTGTGACTAGGGGGGCCTTCGCCCAGGTTCGCCTGGTGCGCCAGTTGCGGCCCTATCTTAGCCGGGATGATTTGTGCACGGTCACTCATGCGCTCGTGTCCTCTCGTCTGGACTACTGCAACGCTCTCTACATGGGGCTGCCCTTGAGGACCACCCGGAAGCTCCAACTGGTACAGAATGCAGCCGCGAGAGTTGTGTTGGGAGTCTGCCGATACTCCCACGTTACACCTCTGCTCCGTGAGCTGCATTGGTTGCCAGTTGTCTTCCGGGTGAGATTCAAGGTACTGGTAACGGTGTTTAAAGCCCTCCATGGCATGGGGCCGGAGTACCTTAGGGAACATCTGCTGCCGGCATCAAGCTCCCTGCGCCCTGTGCGTTCCCACAGAGAGGGCCTCCTCAGGGTGCCACCGATCAGAGAATGTCGATTGGTGGCCCCCAGGGGGAGATCCTTCTCTGTGGGCGCTCCGGAGCTGTGGAATCAGCTACCGGTAGAGCTCCGGATGGCGCCCGATCTTCGCTCCTTTCGTCGCGATCTCAAGACGTTTTTGTTTGTACAAGCTGGCCTAGCCTGATGGGGATCGGTGGGGTTGTTTTATCTTTGGTCTCTTAATTTTATCTTGGGGTTTTTAGAATTGTACTTTTATTGTTTTAACTAGGGCAACTGTTTAATCTTTTTTTAATGTTTGTATTTGGTATTTTATTCTGCCCTGTGAACCGCCCTGAGTCCTCAGGGAGAAGGGCGGTATATAAATGTTATTAAATTAAATTAAATTAAATTAAATATTCAAGCAAGTTTAATAATGTGTGTCTTTTGTTATAGACTGAGGCTTTAAATATAATTATACCCTTGTCACAGTCCTTAAAGGGTTCATTTTGGCAATTTAGATTCATTTTCTACAACTGCTTGAATTCAAATTAAGAAATAAATTAGAAGTAGACTTGGAGCTACCTGGATAAATACCCTGTTGAAATTTAATAAGGTTCTACATTTAGGCAAGAAAAACCAAATGTACAAGTATAGAATAGGTGGTACCTGGTTCAGTAGTAGTAACTGTGAGAGGGATCTTGCAGTCCTAGTGGACAATCACTTAATTATGAGCCAGCAGAGTGCTGCAGCTATAAAAGCCAACACAGTCCTAGGCTGCACTAACAGAAGGATAGTATCAAGATCACGCAAAGTGTTAATACCACTTTATAATGCCTTGTTAAGGCCACACTTGGAATACTGCATCCAGTTTTAATTGCCACAATATAAAAAAAAAGATGTTGATACTCTAGAAAGAATACAGAGAAGAGCAACAAAGATGATTAAGGGACTGAAGGCTAAAACATATGAAGAATGGTTGCAGGAATTAGGTATCTCTAGTTTAATGCAAAGAAGGAATAGGGGTGATATTAAAGCAGTGTTCCAATGTCTAAGGGGATGTCATAAAGAAGAGGGTGTCCACTATTCTCTAAAGCACCTGAAGGCAGGACAAGAAGCAATGGATAGAAACTAATCAAGGAGAAAGTAACCAAGAACTAAGGAAAAATTTGCTGACAGAACAATTATTCAGTGGAATGACAGACAACCATTTGTATAAAATGGTATAGGGTTTCCTGCTTGTGCAGTGGGTTGGACTAGAAGACTCCAAGGTCCCTTCCAATTCTGTTATGCACATAACTAATGAGTTATCCTGATGTGTTACACATGGAGTTTCCAAAAGGTTTACAGCTAAATTGCATTAACGGTGTAATCCAGGTTAAAATGTCTAGTGCTGTTGGTGAAATATTATTGTTCCAAGGTTACACAATTAACCTTGCTCTAATCAAATTTCCTGCATGTTTCACCACCCGGTGCTATACTAGAAATCTTGTCCACATCTGTGGAAAACTGGTCAAATTCACCATCACATTTATTTAATATGTTTTCTTAAATAATCATTTTGTTTAAACAAGTTGTTATTAGATTTGTGAACATTTCTAATAAAGAACTATGGGCAGCAGAAGCACTCACTTATTGTACTATTTATGCATGGTGAAATCCATCTAACCTAGTAGATCATGCTATATAGCAGAGGTCTCCAACATTTTGGGCACCAGGGACCGGTTCTGTGGAGAAAAGTTTTTCCACAGACCGGAGAGTGCATAGTTTTGTTTACTGCCTGCATTCCATGGATGGGGCTTTGTTTATTTGTGTGGACCGGTTGTTGGCATGGTGCGGCCCGGTACCGGTCCATGGACCAGGGGTTGGGGACCCCTGTTATACAGTACAGGTTTTAAACTAGTATGATCAAGCAAGAAAAAGAGCAAGAAAGGGATTTTTTGTTATTCTTAGCATCTTCACAACATAGAACTAGAACAGATTCCTGTATAAATCCAGGTATAGCTACTACTTCTTACTGCAGATTCATTAACATAGATGAGTAAGTGTATGGTAACCATCCACCATAGCTGCTCTAGCCATTAGATGCACCATTGGTGCCTGTTTGATCTCAGTATCTGAAGGTCCATAATCCTGCCTGGAGAATTGACTTCACATTGTACTACAAATGATGCAGAATAATACTGTACTGTGGAAACCATTAGTTGCCACATCCCAATGGATTCTCCTGGCAATAGGAAATCCTAGAAACTTCTAGAGAAAGAAAATCACCTCTGCCAAACCTTTTCTCAATTTTAAAGCTATTCCACTTTTATTTTTACCTAGCAAATGTCTCTTGGCAGGAGATACAGGCCATGTTCAGGAGGGAAGAGTCTATCCTATAGTTTGGACTAAGCATCAGGCTGCTGGTTCATCTAAAGATTAGTAATGAAATATTATAGTTTAACCAAATCCAGCAGGATCTCTATTATATTCTGACAGGTTTATTACAAATCAGACTTAAGCCTTTTAAGGCCCAGGATCACAAGCATTTCCCACCTCTACCTGTACAGCCTTAAAAGTTACCTCCAGTTACATCTGCTGAAAAACAGTGGTACAATTTTTGATATTGAGACTGGAAAAACAATTTACTGTAAGCCTAGTAATGGTCTAAGATAGGTTTTACAAACCCACTGATAGCCTTAGTAAGTTTTTCAGTTATTAGAAGGTGCCAATCCTTATTATATATACTCAGATACTATTCGTCAGGGATGGTGCACTCTGCATTAGACAAGATAAAGTAGCTGCTTAAGCAGCAAATATTGAATTATAGGAAATGGATAGTGACATGCTGGAAGACAACAGCAATAGCAATAGCACTTAGACTTACATACCACTTCACAGTGCTTTACAGCCTTCTCTAAGCAATTTACAGAGTTAGCATGTTGCCCCCAACAATCTGAGTCCTCATTTTACCAACCTTGGAAGGATAGAAGACTGAGTCAACCTTGAGCCAGTGAGAATCAAACTGCTGGCAGTTGATAGAATTAGCCTGCAATACTGCATTCTAACCACTCACCACATATAATGCATTGTGTGCCACATCAGGTCTCTGGGCTCTCTCAGTATAGCAAAACTTTTATTATGCTATAGTTTTCAAGATCACCTATCTATACCCAAATATCTTCCTACTTCTCTTAAAGAAATAAATAGGCCTAATGTATATGGATACAAAATGCTGAAAATATCAGAAAGCTATCTTTCATCGATCATTTTCCTAAGGCAAAAAAAGACAGATTGAAATGTGTTCTAGTTGGCATTGTGCATCACTTACCTGTTGGAGAAGACCTTGCTGTAGTTAAACACCTGAATCTCCAGCATCTCATTGACATCAATGCTACTTGCAATGGGCCATCGGAATGTCTACAAAAATATTGAGAGACAACAAGAAGACAATTGGCATGCTAAGACACATTTCTCAGATACTCAAGGTGCCTATTTCCACCCTGAGGTTCCTCAACACGATGTCTGTGTTGCTCTTCTATAAAAGTACAAATAAAATATCCCATTTAGAGTTTACTATCTGGAAATACTATTAAATTAAATAGTAAATTACTATTAAATTATTTAATTAAATTTTAATTATCATGACAAATGGCTCAAAAATTCAAGTAGCACTCAATGCTTTAGGATTTCTTTTCCCCAGGAAAGATCTCATGGGAATTCTTCCAAAAAAATGTTTGGGTTTGCCTGGAAGTCACATAATCTTTATCAGAGATGATGAATATCCATCACTGAGGAGAACTCTATACTTTTTTGAATTGTCAACATGCTGGACCCTTATCCTGTACCTGGGAGACTTCAATGGTAAATAGATAAAATATATGACACTGAATTTATTGATGCATTAGTTTTTAAATATCTCAGTTTTTTACACATATTTTTTGTTAAGACTATAATTAATCTAGTTTAGTAGAGGTTAAATGTTTTTGTTTGGTTGGTTGTTTAATTATCACGTATGTTAGAAATCTGCCTGTGGAATTCCTTAAAGCAGGGGTAGGCATCCTTGGCTCTTTTATGACTCTTTTATGACTCGTAGGCAACCTCGGCTCTTTTATGACTCGTGGACTTCAACTCCCAGAATTCCTGAGCCAGCTGGCTCAGGAATTCTGGGAGTTGAAGTCCACGAGTCATAAAAGAGCCAAGGTTGCCTACCCCTGCCTTAAAGCATTTAATTATCTGGTGGGAATAAAAATGATAGACTACATGGATTGCTCTTACAGTTTTTTCAGCATGCCAGACACTGACAGTTTTCTTGATATCAACTTTACTTTCTACTCACACAGCATTTCAGTTACAGTGAAGAGAAGGGCAGTGCACTGCTCCTTTTCAGGGTATAAAGAATGCATTTGATCCATTCAAGATTTCAGCGTACATGTATTAATTTTTAAAATACATTTTTAAACAGAGTCTTTTCAAGAGAAACAGCAGGTCATCAATTAGCAAATAAAGAACATATAATAATTATAATTATTGCAGAAGAGAAGGTGTAGGATTGTTAGCTGTCTTCAAATACCTGTCATATTATAGACTTATTCTTGAACTTATTCTAATTTCCTCCAGAACACAAGACTAAACTAATGGGATGAAATTTCAGGGCTGTAGATCAGATAGTAGGAAGAACAGTTAAGAGATGTCTGTTAGTGAAATAGTTACCTCATGGAATGGTTTCTTCCATTTTGCTGGAGATTTTAAATAGAGACTGGAAAGTCATCTATTAGGAATGGTATAGTGAATCCTGCAGTGTGAAGGGAATTGAACACGACGACCACTTTCAATTCTATGATTCTATATGACTGAGAGTCATAAATTTGAAGACAAATAAAATATCCTGGATATTGTTTCCTGGCATGCAGGCATATTCAGCTTTTTATATGGTTTGATTTATTATTATAGTTTTACAATATCTTTCTAATAAAAATGTCAATGGTGTTTTGAAGCAGATAATTAAAAGACAACAAGACTATAAACCAATAAATAAGCAAGGTTGAAAACAAAGCCAGAAACAATCACATCAAAATGAATATTCATCACAATGTAAGAGGTTGGGTGCTGTGAAGGCAATCGTATTGGGACCAGGTGCAACTTTTCAGGAAAATGGTTTTATAAACAGGATATAGAAGCCCTTCTCCTTGTTAATTATTCACCTTGCTCAGATGATAAAGGTATCCAAAAGGCTTCCATATAAGGAAGCCTTAATTCTGTCTCTTCTCGCATGGAACCCTTCAGACCAAGCAGTCCTTTTTAAGCTCTGTCTGATGGCTGGGGATGAGAGCACTGAGGTTCAATCCATTTGGATAGCATCTTGTTAGAGTCTGCTATCTATCTGAGTGTATAGCTTGGTGCAATGATGTGGGAGAAGATGCTCATTTTGGAGAACAAGGATAACCCATCTGATTGAGGGGTTCATAAATACCTACATGGACTTTCAAAACTCAGTAGATCTATAGCTTGCAGAATGTTACAGTCTTGTATTTGGATTATTTGTCACGAAGAGGCTCTTTGGCCTTTCAACCACCCTTTTATGAGCTGTTTGCACTTTTCTCTTTCATCACACAGGTATTTACTATAAGTGTGTTGAGTGTTAAATCACATTGGACAAAATGCAAGTAGAAAGAGAGAGAGAGGTAGCCTCAGAAGAATATCCATACTGTGTCTGTTTTAAATTCTGTTCCTAGTTTTTCCTATACTTGTAAGAGTTCTCACTTGTGTTGCTTGGGGAAAGGTCCAAGATCAATATCTAGCAGCATCTAGATTTTGCTGTTTTGTTTAAAGGTAACAGTTAATGGGAAAACCTCTCAGCAGGTGGCAGTAGCTGGCCAACTTTGTCTGGGCTTGGAAACTAAACAAAGTCATGCTTGGCTAATACTCAGATGAGCATCCAGCAGGAAATCTTAAGATTACAGGCTGGCTGAGAAATAAAAAAGAAAGACAATGTCAAACTGCTTAAATATTTTTGTCAAGAAAACAACATGGGTTCCTTGTAATCTTGTAGCGTAGCTCAACTTGATGGAACTTTAAATGGAAAAGACTTTTCTCTGCCTGGGGTTTGGCAAAGCATCTGCCAGTTGAAGGAAATAAACAAGTAAAAATGTAGCACATGAAAAAGGTTGAGTCCGTAGGAGCTCAAGGAAAAGCCAGGAAGATGAAAAGCATTTGAAATGCTGTAGAGGCAGGACAAAGTTGGGCAGGCCAATGGTCTTGAACTGGAGGAAAGCAAATTCTTACATTCTGGGTTATGTTCCCATTCATGCATCTAATCATTGCATGAACCTGCATTGTTAAAGTCTTGTTAGCCATTATCCTCATTAACATTTTTTTAAAAAAATATATTTTCATTATGTCATCTTGGTCTTATTCTTAGCCTACCATAGAGAAACCTAAATTGTTATTTATCTATTCCAACTTAGAAGTGGTAATCTCTCATTTTTCCCAAAACGAATCCTGCAATAAGACCATTCTATACCATACAATATGTGGTTGATGTACTGGTCAGGAGCTGGGATCTTCCTTGGCTCTTCTGCAGGAAGACATCTCTCCCTCAACCAGGGCAAAATGCAACCATGAAGTAATACCATCTATGGCTATTTGGGGTTGATTTGGTATCTACTGGAGAGACTGGACATATTTTACTTTTCTTTCTGTGCTTTCAATGCTGCCGGGGGTGGGGGGGGAGGGGAGGTGTTGTATGAAGGTTGTTTTACATTTTATTTTTTCCCTATGTCAGCCACTGAGAATATTTTTTTACTGTGGCAGCTTACAAATAGGTCAAATAATTACATAAAAGTAAAGAGTCATTTTTTTAAATTTTCATAACATACAAAATGAATGAATGAATGAATGAATGGTCAACCTAGTGAGGGAGTCCAGATAGGAAGCATGCCAGATGAACTACCGTAATGTTACATTATTACAGGGTTACATTAACAGAATCTTGCAAGTCTGAAAATATATCCCCCCCTCCCTGCTGCCTTTACAGCCCAAGTAATTGTAGAGAGGGTCCCTTCTGAGACATTTGTTGTTGCTGTTAGTTGCGAAGTCGTGTCTGACCCTTTGCGACCCCATGGACAACGTTCCTCCAGACCTTCCTGTCCTCTACCATCTTCTGGAGTCCATTTAGGCTCATGCCTACTGCTTCAATGACTCCATCCAGCCACCTCATTCTCTGTCGTCCCCTTCTTCTATTGCCCTCAATTTTTCCAGGCATTAGGCTCTTCTCCAGTGAGTCCTCTGAGACATTTGCCACATCCCTATTGCTTCTGCAGGCTAAGCTGCCTCTGTTCCCTGGCTGTGGCTCATCTCTCAAGGTCATTTCCATATACAGTACATTACAATGGGCAAAAATGTTAGAGGGGACGTCCACCTAGAAAAGGTGCAGTAGAGTTACAGGAAGGAAGAGAGGTTATCCTTGGAGGAAAGAGACAAAATGAAATATGAAGAAGGTAGCAGGGTCAATAAACAAAATTGGGAAGATCACACACTTTGGTGCGAGTGTAATACAGCACCAGAAGCTGCACTATATTCAAGGCTTAACTTGAACCTTTTCCAGATGGTGCATACCAGAAGAACTGAAGCCATTTTGCACTCTATTAAGAGTGACAATTTGTTTTTCCCAGCCTCAAAACATCTGGCTCTCAACATTTTTCCATCCTAATTGGTGGATGGTCTTTTTCATTTTCATAAACACCACCCAACCAAGATTATACTCTCACTGTAACAATCAAAAGCAATCTACCAGCTGCAGCCTGTTGTTGTCACTACAAATATTTGTTTGCAAGTCAAGCTATAATCCTGCTGTGAGTAGTGATTACAAAGAAAGGTTAAAAGAAGATCAAAACATTATGTTGCCATGTAATAAAAAGCGTGAACCCTTCATTATGTCAATCTCAGTGAGTTTATCCAGAATACTCTCAGTGGAATGCACTTTGAGGATTCTTCTTTTCCTTTTACACCAATGAGGATCAGACTCTAAATTCTATTTCCGAATTCAATTTATAAA
Source organism: Vipera berus (assembly GCF_964194415.1). Lineage (NCBI taxonomy): Eukaryota > Metazoa > Chordata > Lepidosauria > Squamata > Viperidae > Vipera > Vipera berus. The sequence continues at coordinate 335,744,770 of NC_138202.1, read as the reverse complement.
CTCATCAGGGAAAAATGCATATTATGATTATATGCATAGTCTTCCTGAATAGAAGAATATTGCAATCCATTTTTCCAGTATGCATGCGTAATGCACATTGTTTCCTAATGTAACACACAATATTCTTTCATAAAATACACTTTTGTTAACAGTTTTTCAAATTGTGAACTGCTTGACTAAGTCAGGATTTTTCATAAGGCATGTGAATTCATTTCATTTTTACAATTTATTTATTTGATTTATGTATATCCCACTTCTTCTTCCTCAAATGACTTCCACAGGTGTTTCCCTGCATTTCTGACCACTAAGATCAAATGCTTGCAAATAATAGAGGTTTCTATGGCTGCTAGGTTAGGCAGTCTGACAATTAAACATCTTAACCAGCAAGGATTTTTATGTATAATTGTTATAAGAAAAAATAAAGATTAAATTCCTGCATCAAGATAATCTAAATTACTGACACAAAAAAAATTGCAGTCCTTCTGGAACAAAGCAAATAATGTACTGTATAATAAATAGAGTTTTGGTTTCCATGGCTATTTATTGGTGAAATGATGCTATTTATATAATAGAATATATAATATATTTACTGAAATCTGGAATCGGCTTAATAGTTTCCATCACTGAAAGGCAGAGAAATAAGAATCTGTCAGGAGTTCTACAAGGCTAAGGGTTGACATTTGTTTAATATGTGCTTTCTAAGTTGGTAGAATTATCAACTAGAGACTTAGATGATTAATTGATAGTTGCACTTTTAATAGATTCAGCATGTAACAACATTACTCTTTTCAAGGCGAATTGTCTACTCTGCCAGCCAGAATAGAGTATCTAAAATATTACAGCATATTTGCTTGAAGTTCAATAGCATAACAGGATGATTACCCACTATAAACCTCTGATACTCTGTATACCTAAAATTAATCTGAATCAGGAAACTGTCTCTGACAAAAAATGAGAGAAAATTAATTAGTGCCAAAGTGAGCTGTTCTTTGCATTTCTTTGCAAATGAGAGGATTATTCTAATTCTAGAAATTTGTAAAAACAGCTTTTTGCTTAACAAAGACTTAAACACTTACTTAAATAAAATGGTGAGTGCTAACACATTTGTTGCTTCATATAGCTGTAGGAATTTGATATCTGACTGGGATTTTGGAACACATTTACTTATAAGAATAAGTTTAACCATCAGTTTAAAAATAGGTGAAGGGATAACATAATGCTGCATTAAGCTGTCTGTATCTTTACTGCCACCACTCCCCCCCCAAATCTGATATGATTAATTTGTAATATGAATTCAGGTGTGGGGGCTGGGGCTGCCTCTCCCTAACTTTCTCCCCCCCCCCCCCGCTCCCTCTGCAAGGGCCATATCATTTTTCGCAGAGCACCTGCTAAATGCGCAAACTGCATGTTGTTAAGTGAGAAAATGGATGAACTTATTGGGCTCCATTACAACCTTTCTTTTTGCTGCTTTTTTGTAAATGCAGTCAAATAAAAAAGAAGCTGAATCTCTTGTTCTCATGAGTCCAAACCACAAAGTTCAATACCCTTTGGCTGCAAACTAATTTTCCCTTTTCAAGTATTTCTGGCAGATCTAAATGTTAAAGAAATGCTGCTGTGAATATCTAGAGAGATGGCAGCTTCCAACCTTGGCTGACTTTGGAAAAACTAGGCAGCGTTAGTTTTGGATGGAAGAGGACCAGAAATTTCAGCACTGAAAAAATGAAAAACAAAAACCACCACCATGGAAGGTGACAATTGAAAACCATTTCTGGATTGTTGCCAAGAAAACAGTACAAATACAACCATGCAATCACTAGGAATTGAGGTCATGTTGAGAGAGTTTTCATGTGTACCACGTTCCAAGTACAGTGCTGTATAAGAAGAATGGAAGGTGGAAAATTTATTTTAAACAATCGAGGTTGAAATGCCTCTTAGCTACAGAAAAGCCACAGAAACACTGGGAGTTCTTCCCTCCAGAATATTTGGAGAAGGAAGCGCAGGCAGGACCATTTCACACAGAGACAGCGCCATGAATTTACATTTGGAAAGTTGTATGCAATATTGGTGGAGGAGTAGATCAGGGTTTCTTTCAATGGCTATATCTATATTTTCCAGTGCTTTTTTGTAACAGAAAAAGGTGCCGGAACTCACACATGTCATTACAACCCGCCTTGCCTACCCTACAAGCTTCCATCCAAAAAAAGGTGCCGAAACTCCGTTCTGGGTGTTCTATGACAAAAAAAGCCCTGATATTTTCTATATTCTCTGGATCCATGATTATATCTGTGCCTTTCTTACCTCTAAATGGCAGTGCTGTTTTTCTAGACATTATGCCATCAAAATTTGGCAGCTTAACTGGAAAGGACCCCACGTTTTCAAATTCTGCTTTCGTGAAACTATAGAACAGTACTTATATTTCACACTACTATCAAATATATTTTTAAAAAGATGGACGATTGTAAAGGAATTAGCCCAGTTATCATGAATATTGGGGGAGGGGGAGGAAATATTCTGAGTGGAAAAATAGGAGTAAAATGCAAGACCACAATTTTTGAATTCTTGTTCAGGTTTTTTTTTTTTAAAAAAGATTCTTCATATTTAACTTGACAAAATACGGACAAATGCTTAGACCAGGGGTAGGCAACCTTGGCTCTTTTATGACTTGTGGACTTCAACTCCCAGAATTCCTGAGCCATTTCTGGCTTAGGAATTCTGGGAGTTGAAGTCCACGAGTCATAAAAGAGCCAAGGTTGCCTACCCCTGGCTTAGACCAATTACCGTCTTTGTAGCAGTGAAGAGCTGTGAGAGCAAAGGACTGCTTCAGTATCATATATCCATCCTAGAACGGAGAAAATGTTGCAGTATGCTCAAGCAAGTGTAGTATTCTGTGTGCATTAGCAGAGTCGTGTTTCTGATCTAATGGCTCTGTTGTCTTGATTAAAAGAAAAGAAAGATGAGAAGTAGGAAAATCATGAACTGATTCTGAAAGAAGGCAATGACATCTAAATAACCTTTAAAACAGGTCTGTTCAAACTGCAGCCTGTAGGGTGCATGTGGCCCTATACTGCTAGCAGTGCAGCCCCACAAGGTTGTAAACCTTTAACATTATTATGAAATTTTTATATATATTAGCTATATTGTATATTTTATATGCAACCCAAGACCATTCTTCTTCACTGAAAGCCAAAAAGTGGATACCCATGCTTTAAAACAATAGTAAACATTTATGGCCTGGAGGAACGTTGTCCATGGGGTCACTATGGGTTGGACACAACTTCGCAGCTAACAACAACAAACATTTATGGCCAATTCCCATGACTATATCTCTGAAAAAAAATCCTGCACGCTTAATGTATTGAACAACTCCCACCATCTCTAACTGTAGTTCAGCCTGAGAGTGTTAGAAAGACTGAGTATGTATCTACAGCTTGCATCAATAGCTTTGGTAAACAATGATGATATTCATCAACAACATCATAAATAAAGTAGGAGTATACTTCAAGATAAAAGGAATCTCATCTAGTTATCCCAAGGGACTGGGGCAGCTTTCAGAGGCAATTACACTTCTTTTGAAGCCATTTACAAGTTGTTTGTAAGTTCTTCAAAAGATACAACATGCAGAAGCTTCAATTTTTCAACAACGTTCATTAAATGTGATATGAAAAATAACTATACCATTAACTGGGACACTTCCATCAAATTTAGTGCAAGATTCTGCAATTAATCAACCTGCCAAATATCTATTAGGAGAAATCTGAAACTTCCTCTATGAATGTAAGTTGTCTGAAGCTAAGAGGGCCCTGTGGAATTATTACAGGACGCTGAGCTTGTCGATCAGAAGGTCGGCAGTTTGGCGGGTCAAATCCCGAGTGCCGTGTAACAGAGTTAGCGCCTGTTACTCGTCCCAGCTTCTGCCAACCTAGCAGATCGAAAGCACGTAAAAATGCAAGTAGAAAAATAAGGACCACTATGGTGGGAAGGTAACAGTGTTCTGTGCGCCTTTGGCGTCTAGTCATGCCAGCCACATGACCATGGAGACGTCCTCGGACAAGCGCTGGCTCTTCAGCTTTGAAACGGAGATGAGCACCGGCCCCTAGAGTTGGAAATGACTAGCATGCATGTGCGGGGGAATCTTTACCTTTTTTAAAAATTATTATATAAACACATAGAGAAGTGAGCTTCAAACAACCTGTATATTTATAATTTATTTAACATTTCTGTATAATATAAAAGTGTCTGAACAAGGCATACCACAAAACAAAGATACTTAAATACTATATATTGGGAGACATTATTCTCCAACTATAATAGAATGTGCATTTTTAGCCAAATCAGGGTGGGTTCTGTATGAAAATTAAACCAGGATATTTCATAGAAAATCCTATTATCAGTGTGCCTTATTTTATGTTCTCCACCATCAGAAAGTGTGGTTATGGTTACTTGATTATAACTTGGAAGAACCAAATCAAATAGCTCTGAAGATTAGCTCCATTCTATACACCAGGGTTTGGCCTTTCTTAATAGATGACTATATAATATAGTACATTTTTTCTTCTTCTCAAGAAAACCAGAAATGGCAATAGATGATTGATTGACTGATTGATTGATTATATTTATATGCCGCCCTTCTCCCTAAGGACTCAGGGCAACTCACAACAATAAAAACTAAAAAAGAACATGAAAATACAAAATTTAAAAAAGAATTAAACAGTAGATATGTTCAATACATAGTAATTAACCGCATAAAACCAAATTTAAAACCATAGTCAGTCCAGGCCAGATTGTTGAAACATCCATGTCTTCAGGTCACAGCGAAAGGACTGAAGGTCGGGGGCCATCCGCAGCTCCGGAGGCAACTCATTCCAGAGGGTCGGCGCGCCAACAGAGAAGGCTAAATGAGATGAGCCTTCTTAGCCCAAAAATATACCTATCATTGACACAATCTCTTAACTGACTGTTGTTTATTTTTCTTAGCCATATGGACCAATTCTGTTTAAATATTTATCTCACTCTGACTGGGTAGTCTAAGAATCCCATAAACCTCTAGCCCACCTTCTTAGACCCCAATCATGGGATGCAACAAGTACCCTAATTTTCTGTGGATTAAGCACACATTCTTTATATTTTGTACATATAGCTTTTTAAATATTGCCTTTCTATATATTGTTCACTGCCCAGTTACATACTTAAGATGGACGGCTATAGATGCTTTCTAAATAAATATAGTTTTGATTAGCAGGTTTCAAGTTTCAGTCAGCATATCAAACAACCAAAGTGGCAACACATTTTCTGGCCTGGCTCTTCTGAACTCTTTCTTCCATATTTCCAAATCTGCAAATATTTTACTACTGCTTTGGGTGGTGACTCACCATGTTCAACCATCTCAGATTTCCACACCTATGGTATCACCCACTGGTTCCCATAACCCCCAAGCTATATTGCTCATGCCAGCATTCTGCAATGGCTCTTCTCCCCCAGAATGGTATTTCTTTTGAATCCTATTTATGATACAATATGATGGCACTAGTAGTACTTGGTGGTACTACTGTAGTATACTGCTCCTCAGTGACCAGTATGTTGTAGGATTTGAGTAATAGGCTTGCACCAGGATAAATGCCAAAGAGCTTTATTATGTATAACTTAAGAGAGTTACAGAATTAATGCACACCATATTTTTCCTACTTGTCCAGACCCTCTAAGTCAGGCATGTCAAACTGCCGGCCCACGGGCTAGATGCGTCATGCCAAAACCATGCCCATCCCATTGCCAGCAATGGGGGGAAAGTCCCGATACATCATGCGACATCACATGATGTTGCGAATTTGACATGCCTGCTCTAGCTAGTGAGTAGCATTTTCTTGGATCTTCTGGTCTACACTAAGATTCAAAATACCTGGGATATCCTGCCATCTTTTATACTTTTCCATGGCATAGTGGGCACAAATATGTAAATCATCTTCTGGACAGGCACTTGATAAAACCCAATTTTTTGAATAAGTACAAGGACATTCCAATTAAGATATTGTCCTTGGCATTCATGTACCTATTATTCCCACTCCAGATACGAGAATGAACATTATCTATTTCCACCAAGAGATCATACAGATACGAAGTTCAAAATATAAATGTAGAATTGAAGAGGATTGTAAAGTGGGTATTTAGTGAAAAGCAACTTATAATTTTATAAGGCTTATTATGTAACCCTTTTTGTGAGTTCAAGTGTAAGGAATTTAGAAAATGTTAGATGTGCAGAGAGAAAAAGTGGATTACAGCATTACACCTTCGCCTCATTTCTTCCTAAATAATGCTGCAACCTCTAAAAATAAACCAGGGAAAGAAATGGAAAATCCCAGCTCCACCAAGTGTATATTATTACTACAGCTTCTATTGCTTTCTAGAATTGTTCAGGATGACTTCAGCAGAATGCCCACCTCTGCAGCAAACATACTCAACCATGTCATAAACACAGATGCCTTACCAATCAAACTTCTCAAAGAAAACGCCTATGAAACTATCCAAGTACTAATCTACCCAAGTAGCAGGAAATTGCTCAATATGTAGGGAGCAATTATAATGTTTGAAATTAATTAATAACAATTAATTAATAACAGTATGCATGTAGATGAAATGAAGCTCAGTTTAATTTTTGAACCAAGTACCAACCCCACTGTCTTCTTTGCACCACTCCACCTATAGGCATCCCACTTAATTTATTAGGTACATTTTATTTATTAAACAAATATATAGAGAGAGCTGCCCAACTCATACATAGCTGACTAGGGCGGCATCTAACAAATTTTAAAAATCCATCATATAATAAATGGACAAAGGTGACTCACAGCCCCCAAAGTTGCCTGGCCCTGGTAGTGAGGTTCACCTTTGCTTGTAATGAGAAGTTATCTTTATGAGAAAGCTTCACTTCTCAGTGGTGAATACCCACATTTTTCTGGAACTGTAGCAAACAGAAAGGCAACAGAAAACAAAGCCACTCTGGTGTTATGGCTGGCACAGGCTGGCATTGTGCCTTCTACCCACAGCAAAGTAAAACACAGAAAATCAGCTGGCATCTCCCTAGTAACCACCCATGCCATCAAACAAGATATGGATTTTTATAAATTGAGAGTATAATCATGTTTATGTTGTGATTCAGGGTCAGCCTGTGGGTTCGGCAGTTGGGTCGGACGACTCAGAGGAGGAGGAGGGGGGTGTTGAAGATCTTGCTGAGGGGGTTGAAGATCTTGCTGATGAGAGCCCTCAGCCAGGCCCCTCCCACTTGGTCACCACGGAGACCCAGCTGTGTGAGCCTGACAGCGTGGATGAAGATGACCCACAGCTGGCCCTGTTCAAGGATGCCCGACGCAGGAGGCAGTCAATTAGGAGTAAACAGAGGAAGGCAATGGGGCTTCTCGGAAGGAGGCAGAGAGAAGCCACACCCTGAACTCTATATAAGGGGAATGTGTGGGGAGGGCTGGTTTGCTGAAGGCAACCGCTTGGATAGTTCGTGTTTCTTAAAGTTCCTGTTTCTTGGTTCGTGTCTTGTTTGTTTTTGTAGCTATAAATTTGGCAGGCATAATTCCAGCCTCTTGCCGTTTGTAAAAGGGTTGTCCCTGCCTTTTCTGCAGGGCCGGTAGCAGGCTGGTACAGAACAGTTTAATGTAAAGATAAAGGGCATCTCCAGCAACACTTCTTGCATTACCAAGTAAAAAAACTTCATGCAGCTCTTTCACCTTTGCTTCCTTAATTATATTGTTTCTAATAGTCTAAGTCTAAAGAAAAGAAGAAACAGGAGTGATACGATAGCAGGATTCCAGTATGTGAGGGGCTGCCACAAAGAAGAGGGGGTTCTCCAAAGCACCAGAAGGCAGGACAAAAAACAATGGTTGGAAACTGATCAAAGAGAGAAGCAACCTGGAATTAAGGAGAAACTTCCTGACAGTGAGGACAATCAACCAGTGGAACAGCTTGCCTTCAGAAATCATGGGCGCTCCATCACTGGAGTTTTTTTAAAAGAGGCTAGCTATACAGTCACTTGTCCGAAATGGTATAGGTTCTCCTGCTTGAGCAGGGGGCTAGACTAGACCTCCAAAGTCCTTTCCAGCTCTGTTCTGTTCTGTTCTGTTCTGTTCTATTCTATGAAAAAAGACAGAAGAAGTCATAGGGAAAGCACAAGAGGAACAGAAGAAAGGATACGACTTCTGGACTCCTTGTAAAATTTTAGGAAACAAATGAAACTATTGCTATGTGACCAAAGTCTTTCCTGGGACATACTTTTTCCCAATTAGCTTTTTTGGGTGAGCCTCTAGCTGAGATACTCTGAACACAAATAAAAATACTGAAAGACAAAGAAAACTAGCATCCAATACTGGATAGACAGTGCTACCCTATCCCTCTCTATTTCTTTAGTCTACAGCAGGGCTTTTCAACCTTTTCACAGATTGTACTATTTTAAAGACATGACAATATTTGAGTACCACCAGTGCAGAAAGATCCTGAACCATTTTCCAGGAACAATGTATAGCTGTAGATGGTTTCCATTTCCATTTTTAGGTGGTTTCCAAAATGTAACTAGTATGTCTGAATCTGTTAATAGAATGTATATGCAGCAATTTTATTGCCACATATGAAATCTGGAGGCATATGACAATCCTGCTGTCTTCTACCATGTCATATGCATAGATATATTGCTCAAACAAGATTCTCAAGAAAAGAAGTCATCCTGTACTTTACTTCCAAAGAGTTATCTTGACGAGTTATATTCCAGTTTGATTCTGTTTCCTCCATGGTGACTGCAGCTCAACATTAATAATTGGCTTACTTTGGACAACCTACTAGACTAAAACAGTTAGGTGCAGTATGTGTCATCATGTTTTGGAAACCTAGCTATTAGTATATTGTATAAACAAAACAATGGTGGTTTATTAGCTTAAGATTAGGGTTTAATGTGATGGGATGATTTCAGTCTTTATGTTTTCTGTTGAAAATCCAGAAGCAGTTTTCCAAGTACAAGAACAAAGTGATGAAGAAGCAGGCTGGGCCAGTGTAAAGAAAGAAAATAATATAGATTATCTACAAAGTAGTGTGTATTAGGAACGGTGAGGGAAATTCTATCAAATGTAAAAAGAAACATTCTAATTACCTAAGTAGTGATTTCTTTACAAATAGACACAACAAGAATTCTTGCCTCTGAAAAAGTTTAACAATTATATGAGTTTATTCAAACACCCAAAAGAGCCTCCTAAAGTCAAACTCTCAGTTGCTTGGCAACTAGCAGGCAGCAGAGCTTAAAAGGATTACGGTAACTGACAAACATAAGAAGCCACCTCCAATTAATTCATGAGCTAATATAAGTTTCCTTTCTTCTCAAAGAAATAAACAATAGTCCAATTAGGTCTATGACAGGTCAGCATTGTTAATTCTACAACCACACCATAGTAAGGAGACCAAAAGTAAAGAGCTCTTTTCAGCCCAGGAGTTACAATCTGTCCCTTGTGGAAACATGCCATTTTGGAAGGCCAAAATCACCTTGTAAACATGAATAAGCTCTCATTAATGAGCTCCAAGATTTCCATCATTTACAATGCCTTCTACTTCTTTTTAAGTTCAGTTCAGACCTCACACCCTGCCCCAGTATAGAGGCTTTGTTTATTAATTTATTTGCTTGATGGTCAAAAAACAAAAGTTTAAAATTATAGAAGTGTGTTAGGCATATGATGATAGCCTACAATGTTGGGTTGAAAATATATTAACCATGATGTTGTAACTTTAAGATGTTAATTGGCCAATGGGTGTGTAAGTGTTCTCATGGCCATAAGAGGAAGCTAGGAACATAGCTTCTCTCTCTCTGAATTCACTGCTCTCTACTATTACTGTTTTTGCTCTGTTTTGCTGTACTGTTGGTTTACTACTGTGATAAACCTGTACAACTGTGTATTGACCTCTGGACCAGTAAGAAGACTTTGTATTTTGTATTACTTCTTGGACTGTTGCTATTGTGTATAACCTGGACTGTTTATTTTTGACTGTGCATTTTTGTTCTCACACCACCTCAAAAGTAAAATAAAAAATACTTTTTGCTTTTACAACTAAGTGTACTCTTGTGGTTACTGTGTGACTCTTACTGCTCTCAGTACCCTTCCTTGTCTGTGCAATTCCTTGGTAGCACAAGGAGACCACTGCACAACAAATTCCTTAACAAAGTGCATACAAGAGACTCTCCAATCTTTAACTAAAGTGAGGGATAAATAAAGGGCCTTTTTCAATAGTATCCTGACTCTGGAATTCTTTTCTAACAGATACTTGATTGCTTGTTCTACCATGCTTCTTAATTTAACTACCAAGACCTACCTACCTTCCTTCCTTCCTTCCTTCCTTCCTTCCTTCCTTCCTTCCTTCTACCATAGTCACATTCCCCAAGAACTGCCAGATCCATGCTCTAGATCAGGGGTGTCAAACTGCTGGCCCGCAGGCCGGACACATCATCCGGAAGCCGCACCCACCCCATTGCCGGCAATGGCGAAAAGGTTCCGATACATTGCATGACTTCATGTGACGTCGCGAGTTTGGCATGTCTGCCCTAGATCATATATATTGAAATAGCTCTTATTTTTTCTATTATTTGTAATATTGTCACAGGAAGCTACTCTTCTAGATACCTTCAGGCAGAACTAGAAGAATCTATGCCTTCCCCTTTGAGTTTTCTTATGAAAAGCTGTAGAGGAGCATCAGAAACCCTTCCTTCCTTCCTTCCTTAACTGATTTATATTATTCTCTTCTTACTTGAATTTTGTATATTGTTTTTATTTTATTTTTGCAGTACTCTGTGCTCTGGAAGCTCTTGGATGTAGTTTGGCTTATATAATAAATACATGCACAAAATAAAACAAATAAAATATAAACAAACCTACTAAGTTTGAAAGCTTCACTGGGAAGCTTTCTAGCCAGAAAAAAACCCAACAGGATTCAGACAACTCTGAGGAGCTAGAGCTTTCCCCCCACTGATATAGCTGAAGAGATTCACAAAAGAAAGCTTTAGCCCACAGCATAAAGTAGCATACATAAGAATACATGCATTGGATTTTTGGAGGCCTACCTTTTGCTGTCCTCCTTGCCAGATGTGACTGTGACAGAACCTTGCCTAGATCAAGCACTAATATTCTCATTCTTGCATGCCAGATTTGCCAGTTCAGAAGCAGTTTCGAGAAGGGACAGATTGGATCCTTGAGAATTAATCCACACCACTGTCTGCTATAAAATTTCAAAACCTGTTGTATCTCCATTGGGCAATCAAGTGACAATAGAAGCCAGAAGCTTCTTGCACCAGGTATTTACTATAATCTCACAAAAGAATAGAGTTAGAGAAACCTAATAGTAAAGATTCATACGTTTGAGGGCATGATTTTGATTCTAACTCCCAATCAAGGCAGTTCTCCTCTAAATGTTTAAGAACACCTATTATGTTTTACTGAAGCAAGCGGAATACAGCCATTATAATGTAGGCAATACCTATTGGACTCAGAGTTTGGAGAATGACAGGCACTCAGTCAACCAGGAGTTCCATGAATGAATCTCTGTTTGGACCATGACTGATTTAGGATCATGGATGATTTAGGATCTGTCTTTCTCTGCCCAATCTGTCTCATTGTGGGGATAAAATTAGGGAACATACTCATGTTCACAGAGGAAAGGCAGGAAATACAATAATACTGTGGTAGTGTTATTTTTCTTGTATTTCCCACAATTCATAGACATTATTTTAGCTGGCAGCAACACTGTTATTTTCAAGATTTATTCAAGAATAACAAAGCACTTTCCATTTCTTAAAATGGTTTTAATTGCAGAAATGACATATTGTCTTGGTTAAGGCTCTCTTGCCACAACTGTGGTACGTCAAGGAAGCCTGTAGTTCCCAAAGCCATGTGCATCTTTATTGGACTGTATTCCAGCAGACAATGTTCCTTCTGTTTGATCCCATCATGTGGCTTTATTGACCTGATGTTCAGTGCTCAAAATAAAGGATTGGATATAAAGCATGCTTGAATGTTAGGAGGCAAAGAATTTTCTTTGACAGTTGTTTTCACGAGGGACCTTTACACTCTTATTGGCATTTCTGGTACCTTCAATTCATTATTAAAAATTTAGTGACAGAAAGGCATTTCCTATACTTCTAATATGATGATACAATTAAATTTTCAATTAAATCTTCAGGGATACTTTATCTTATACATTTTCATAAAAATATATTAAGCAAACATAATATATTAAGCAAACATCTACTTTGCAGCTATGGAAATACAGTAGCCTCTTTCATACTGATTTTTGACATTCTGCCTTCTCTATGGCACAATTAGTTGTAGGATGCAACTCAGTTTCAGCAATAGACAATAGACAAGAATTTGCTATTTATCAAAGAATGTTCTTCAAACCTTTATTCCTAGCTTTATTTAAATATTTAACCCAGCCAAGAATTGCAGATACTTCATACACAAGGGAGTGTTGTATAATGACTGTAAGCACAGGAAAGATAAAAGTACACCTCATATAAAGCAATTAATTGTCAATCTTTGGTGTAAGAGTGGCAAAAGTGTCTAATATTGTGCTTGATTTTTCCAGACACTCTTCATCCACATGCCTTATATACAGTTTGAAGATTGCTAGCTTCAAAGAATTTGATCTGTTGTAAAAACACAGTGGGACTAATATTTTAAAGAACTTGATTATGCTTTTTACACATTGGATGGAATCAGATCAAAAAGCCCTTTCAGGTCTGGTGTCAATTAAGATAAGTAAATCTGAAAAAAAAGGACAATGGCAGTGATCCCATGGAGCATTATAGAAGTCTAATTAAGGTTTTGAGAACAAAGACTACATCATAGCCATGCTCAGTTTCATAAAAAGTCAGTCCATTTATCTGTATATTTTCTTTCACCTGTACTGAAAATGAACCAATCTATCAGAAAAACTCTTTTATGTGAATCTCACAAATCACTCATTGGCCTTAGATTTCAAGTGGAAGGCAATCAAGTGCGGATTTAATATTTTTATTTTAAATTTTATATACATTATAAAATGTACATAACGCATTTTAATAATTTTAAAATGGTTTTCTCATACTGTTTAAAAGTTCTTTTATATATCTCTCAAAGAGAATTCAAGGTTGGGCACTGAAACAAGCCAAACTCAAACTAGTTTGTAACGTATGCAAAGCCAAATATAGAGGGACACATAAATTCTGCATAAGCATGTAACCCTTTCAAAGAAAGCCCAAAGATGATGACATTAATGGAACATGGATGAAACACTTAAGGACAATACACCATCCCTGGGAACACCCTTCCTAGTTTGCTTTTTAACCACAATTGACTGGGTTTGCACAGTGTATTAAACTGTACATTGTATTTACAAACCATAATGGGTGAATTCCTACAATACACCAAAGGCAAATAAATCATATTATAGTTCAGTAAGACATGTTTAATTTAATGACAACTGTAGATCCCCCAGCTGAGAAACAAACTTGAACACCCCAGGACATGTGAACTAACCCTGATTCTAAGGTTACACCTATCTGGGACTCCTGAAAAGGTCTCATAGAAAAACAATGGAAGAAAGGGAAGATGACATCACACAAGGAACGTATAGGCTGATAATTTTCCAGTTGCACTGCATTTGCACCTAGTCAAAAGCATTGATATGTAATCAAGTTTCCCTTTCTAACATTGATGCCTTACTCTCTATAGAATAAGTTGGTTCTGAAGATTGCAGCTGAGTAAAATTCACAAAGAAAAGAAACTCACTGTGAAGTGTGGGAGGGAAAGGGAGAGAAAGAACAGAGGGAAAAAGAAAATGTAGGTGGGGAAGAGAGTGTCTACAACCTGAGCGTTTTAATGGGTATATGATGAGAGGGAGGCTGTTATGTAAGGTTTGCAGCATCCGTGGTTTATGTAACAACAGAGGAAGAGACAGCTTTGCAGATTTAGGGAGACAAATGGTGAGAGCTGCATCTAAGAAATTCTCTGCAATTTCACAGGCATAGACAGGGCTTACTTCAAGCTGAGCGATAAAGAGGATTGCCCTAGGCATGATTTCAGAATGTGAACAAAGAAACTTCTTTGCAGTATAAAAAGCTTATACTGCTGTACATAACTCCAGGCAGTTCATGTACAGCAGACGTTAAAATGCATGACTTCCAGGTAAAAGAAAGTAATACGTTCAGGAACGACCTGAACCAAGGGTGGCTTTTATGCTTTAGAATAGGAGTAGCAACTTGGATGCATAAACACAAGGCATCCATAAACTCTTACCACCTACATCCATACCACTAAAATGATAGTAAAAAAAATCACAGCTGATGACTCAAATTTCACAAGAACCTATGGGAGGATGACTAAAGTCTTATAAAATTGGTAATTTTAGAAGGAGACTCCAACCATTGTACAACAATGAGATCACAGAAGAGCAAATAGAACTGGAAACAGTTGCTGGCTGCAGATAAAAACAGAGGTAATAATAATAATAATAAGTTGGATGGGACCTTGGAGATCATCTAGTCCAACCCCCTGCTCAGGCAGGAAACCCTATACCATTTCAGACAAATGGCTGTCCAGTCTCTTCTTAAAAACTTCCAGTGTTGGAGCATTCACCACTTCTGGAGGCAGGTTGTTCCACTGGTTAATTGTTCTAACTGTCAGGAAGTTTCTCCTTAGTTCTAGGTTGCTTCTCTCCTTCATTAGTTTCCATCCGTTGCTTCTTGTCCTGCCTTCAGGTGCTTTGGAGAATAGCTTGAGTCCCTCTATTATGTCACCCCTAGTCCATCTTTACATTAAACTAGACATACCCAACATATGTGCTTTTTTTAATCCCATTTATATCCCGCCCTTTTCCAAAGACTCAGGGCGGCTTACAATCTAAGAAGCACAAATCAATGTGCTTAGCAATGTTTAAAACATATGTTTTGTGCTTTGGATTTGCAGTGATCCAAACTGGTTAAAATAAATCAACTGCAGATACTAAAAATGAGTTAATTCACAAAATATTGTAAAATTCCTTCCCCACCCCCGAGGCATAGAGTTGCAATGTATGCTTTCTATTCAGATTCCTATTTTTGCTGAAGGTGAAGAATAAAAAAGTTTAAAATCTATGTATTTATTTATTTAGTCATATTTGTATAGCAGCCCATCTCACAGGAAATGACTCCTAGAGTTGGACAGTGTGATTGAGATCATCAAGCCCAACCTTTTGCAAAACCATGTTCTGCAAAGTGCTCTTACCATTAGTACTTAATTTCTGACCTTTAATCAGACTCTGCTTTCTTGTAGTGTAAATCCATTATTCAGTATCCTCCACTCTGGAACAATAAAGAACAGGTCTTGACCTTCTGTGTGACATCCTTTCAGGCATTTGAAGAGTGCTATCATGTTCCTTCTTGGTTTTGTCTTCCCTAGGCTAAATGTACTTAGCACCTTCAATCTCTTTTCATAGAACTCCTGCTATGTACTGGGCTTGTGGTGATACACCACATGCCTTGCTGGAGCAGCCAACGGCTCTCCAGCAACCCAGACTGGCTGTCTCCGGTCCTGCAGTTCGCTAGCCCCAGGCGGCAAGAGTGGTTCAAACCCATTGGCTGCCGCCTAGGGGCTAGACTATATATTGTGGCTGGTTGCAGCCCAAGTTTCAGTACAGTTCCAGCAAGAATAAAGTATGAGTTATCGTGTACTCAGCCTCGTGTCATCATTCCTGCACCCAAGAGCCCACAACTTAACAACTCCATCTCTAGTCTCCTGAACAACTTGTTGTTCTTCTTTCAACTTCTTTCAATTTTGCTCAATGCTTCTGAAAGGATGGTGCTCATAACTTCATACAGTATTCAGAGGAGGTTCTGACCAAAACAGGCTAGACTAGAATAATTTTTCCTGTGGATTTAGAAACTGCATTTGCATTTGTTATACAACCACATCACATTGGTTGCCCATATTCAGTTTGCAATCAAGTAATGTTCCAAGATTTTTTTTAAAAGTGTTGTTACCAAGCCAGATGCCCCCAAATCCAGACTGCTGGGGGCCCACAATGTCATCACAAGAGGTCCACGAAAGCTTGGAAGAAATATTATGATTTAAATCTTGAGTTAAGTCTTGGGGGGGGGTCTGTGGCCACAAAAGGTATTTAAAAGGAGTCCGTGATGAAGAAAAGGTTAAGAACCACTGCCCTAATTTATTCCTTTCAGCCTTGTGAAGTAATTCAGGCAAGAAGCACATCCAGAAATACAAGCTCTAACTTTATTATAACGTTATATGAACAGAATCATTCATGTCTGAAAGTACATCTCTCCCTCCTTATTTTTACAGTCCAAGAAACTAGGGAGGATCCCTAGTTTTAATTTTGGTCAGTTTGTTGGGGTTTAGCACACTTCATTTAATTCAAGAAAATGGGTTAATTCAATTATCAGTTTAAGCATTTAGATAATTACCTTCCTGTTGAAGTTTACCTTGAATAAATCCTTTTTTTTTTTTGCTTGCCAGGATCATTTTGGGAAATGAGGGTTTCTTGATTGTAGTAACCATTTTGTGAATGGGCAAGTCCTTCTTTCACTATAGCCATTTTAATCCACACTCTATTCTCAATATATGCCAATCAATGCAAAATGTTGGAGATCCTTAAGGAAAAGGTATGTGACCCTCCAAGCTAACAGCAATACACTTACTGTGTCTCATATCCTCTGTAGGTTGAAGTCATCTGGCTGATCACTAGATCAGGGCTTTTCAACCTTTTCACCCATTGTACCACTTTTAGGATATGGCAATATCCAAATACCACCAGTTGCCTAGCAAGGTGTCAAAAACTTGATGACCAAAAAAAAAAAAAAGGAAAAAAGTGATGAAGTACAGGTAGTCCCTGACTTACAACAGTTCGCTTAGTGACTGTTTGAAGTTACTATGGCACTGAAAAAAGTGCCCCCCAAGCCACAGCCGAGCAGGACACCTGCCTGTCCGCCCAGCGGCGCTCTTCCTCCTGTCCGAGGTTTTCATTGTTGTGAGCATTTCTGTTGAGGATTGGCAGCGGGGGTGGGGTGAGGGGTGTAATGTATTGGGGGTTTTGCTTGTACTGATTCACATGTCTGTTTAAATGCTGCTTAATGGTTACTCAATGGTGTGTCTGTGTAACGGCTATGGACCAAGCCAGACTTGTTGTCTCCAGGAATATCATTGGTAGATTTGGGGCGGGAATGGGTTACTTTAAACCTATTGGCCGCCGCCTATTGGCCAACCATATAAGTAGCTGTGCAGCAGCCACTGTTTCAGTTCTGTTCTGCTTGACTCCAATAAAGCATGTTACTGTTTGGAACCTTCCATCTCGCTTATTGCCTACAAAGAACCAGCTACACAACAGTGTGTGTGTGTGTGTTGTGTTTGGTTTTTATCCCCCCCCCTCTGCTGGGTGGTTGCAGCAGTTTTTTGTCACTTCACATGACCCTGGGACACTGTGACCATCATAAATATGAATCAGTTGCCAAGCATCTGAATGTAAATCACAAGATCCTGGACATGCTGCAACATTCCAGCTGATTGGCGCTTCTTCTAGGCTCAGCAGAAGTGCCAGGATCAGTGCTGCTTTCCAGCTGATTGGAGCTGCAGGTGGAGCCTGGCGTTGATCCTGGCGCTTCCACTGAGCCCTGACAGCCCTGCAGCTCCAGTCATCTCTTGCTCAGGCTTGTGCAGTGCTGCCGCCGGTTTAGCTCATTCCCCTCCCCCGCCACCACTTTTCTAGGATGGTCACCTACCACCTGCCAGGTGCCAGTGTACCACAGGTGGTACCCGTACCACTGGTTGAAAAGCCCTGCACTAGATGGTAGCAAAGTATCAGAATTTTCTATATTCCTTTGTCATATCTACAGGTAGTGATTGCTGGGGGTTTTCAAGATCAGATCTTACGTTCATGACTTACTTTATCTATCTATCTATCTATCTATCTATCTATCTATCTATCTATCTATCTATCTATCTATCTATCTATCATATTTGCATAGTCGCCCATCTCACAAGAGAGTAACTTGCCTCTATACTGATGGAGCACAATTGCCAAAACAGAAAACAGAGCAGCTTGTCTGCAGGTCTGAATTAGTGGCAGAATATAAAGATGCCACAATTCATAGCCTCTCTCCAATTCCTTCCTTACCTCATCAAATGAAGCTTCATTCTCACAGTTCTCAAGCACTCGAGTGTAGAATGAGAGACCTGCAAAATCCAAAGAGAAAATGATTTTTAATATTGATAAAATGCTGTGGAAAGACAAAGCTGATTGTTAGAGTAAAAGAAGGACATCTAAAATGACTGTGTCATATATTATAAGTTGGATAGGTTTTTCATGCAATTAATTATCTGCATAGAAGCCAATGCAATAGTCAGGAGCTGTCAAGTCACATATTTGTTCTGAGTCAGGGGAAAAGCAGGAATTCTCCATTATCTGTAACTTCTATTATTCAGATGACAAACTGGAGATCTCACACCATCCATAAAGCATAATAGTCACTGGCTGCATTTACATAATTTATTTTACATGGTTATTGAATAACATTATCCTGTTTATGGGTTTGCATGATATATTTACTGTAAGAGTGAAACAAACACATGGGCTATTTTTGACTGACATACTAGGGTACATAAAGGAAAGTAAGATTATCCCTAACCAAGCGTAGCGTGTTCCACGCATGCAGCAGCTCAGTTTTCAACTGATCTCATTAAACTTTAAGATTGTCTTACTCTTCTTTGATGTACCTAACCTCATTGTAACATCCTGAATTTTATGATGAAATTATTTATTTTGTCACTTTAAAGCCAGGCAGTCTCATTATTTAATTCCAGAGCAAGTTGTAAGCCTAAAAATATACACAAAATCTCTTCAGATATAGATGATTTTATCATATTAATTTTTCACTTACTAAATTTATATTCAACCTTTCCTCCAAGAGCTCAAGGTGATTTCCATGGGAATCTCCCTTCTATTTACCTGTGCAACAATAAACTCGGGAAGGAGGTTGGGCTGAGAGACACTGCCTGGACTAAAGTCCCCCAGTTTATTTCTCATTACTGAAGTGGGACCTCAACCTGGATCTTCCCAGTCTTTGACTAATAGTTTAGACCAGTGATGGCGAACCTTTTGGAGACCGAGTGCCCAAACTGCAACCTAAAACCCACTTATGTATCGTCGGGTGCCAGGTGGGCATGGCCCATTGGCTGGGTGTGGTCCACTGGGTGAGCGTGGCCCATTGAGTGGTCATGACTGCGGTAGTAACGGCAGACTGGGTGGGACTAAAAAGTTCAATCAATCAATTCCAACTTTGTGAGATCTTTTTTTCCCCACGAGAAGTTAAATTGATTGATGGATTGAACCTTTTTTTTTTTGCACATGGTGGCGGAGGCCTAAAGCGAAAAGATTTTATAAAACCCAGCTGAAGATCTAGGACTGGGGCGACGGCACATGTGCCCACAGAAAGGACTCTGCATGCCACCTGTGGCACGCATGCCATAGGTTCGCCACCATGGGTTTAGACACTACACTGTACTAGTTACTCTGCCACTTTAGTTTATTATAAAATAAATGCACCCAAAGTAATGGAGCTCACTTTATTTAGATTTTCCAAGACAATATTGGTCAGATAGACATCAGCTGAAGGATTGTTATAACAGGGCAAACAAGATTGAGCCATATGGATAGTTCCCTATCTGAATGCCCTTTAGATGTGTTTGATATGTTGCCCATAACCAGTGGTGGGATTCAAATACATGAACAACCGGTTCTCTGTGTGGATGCCACTTCCAGAAGTCCATTCTGGGCCTGGGCAACAGAAAATTAGCTACAGGTTCTGCCAACGTGGTGCAAACCTGCTGAATCCCACCACTGCCCATAGCCCTCAGTAACCTAGGAGATGGCTTAGTGTTTGCTACTTCTGGAGGGCCGCAAAGGAAGGCTAAAGAAATTTTCTGGAGGAGCCATCTGAAAGTTCCCTCATACACAATATAGAACCATAGAATTATAAGACTGGAAAGAAACTTAGAAGTCTTCTAGTCCAACCCTCCACCCAAGGTAGGACTCCTTGAATCATACCGGACAAAGGGTTGTCCAATCTTTTGTTGAAAACTTCCAGAAATGGAGCACCCACAACTCCGGGAGGCAAATTATTTCTCACTGTCAGGAAATCCCTTATTTCCAGATTGGGTCTCCCTCTGAAAAAATTTCCCCCATTGCTTCTTGTCTTGCCCTCAGGTCCCAAGAATTGACCCCTTCTTCCCTGTGACAACCCGTCAAGTAATGGCAGACTGTTCTCAGGTGTTCTCTAAGTCTTCTTTGTGTGCCTTTCCCCCCTAATTCCTCATACTGAAGTATTATTATTCAAACTCACTGTGACTCTTTACTTTATTAACATTAACACAAAGAGTGATCTGCCTTCAGGCCATTAACTATATCGGACAAAACTTATGGATGGCATTTGGACTTTTCTGTAAGATTTGTGGATGCTGACTTTCCAACTGGTGAGAATTCTTTTGTATCCATTGCATCTCCAGCCTATTTGATCAACTCATTTGCTTGGGGGAAAAGAAAACATTAAACCAAAGGAGCCTAAATGTACAGTGGCAAGAGCCTAAAAAACCCTGAACCATCAAACACCTTATGAAGGGAGTAAAACTATCAGAGAAATTGTTAATCCTGGAATGACACATACAAGGGAAGATGATAACATGGATTTTACTTTTCATTCACCTTTTTCTTCGATCTCTACTTTTTCAGTTTACCAGTAGAGGAAAATGTTATTAAAAATGCTAAATATATATATCCCCAATTCCCAATTAACCTCCCCTGAAAGCCAGCAGGACTTGTTCATTATTAAATCTGCCTTCTTCTAGAAATAAAAGATTGCTTATTTTTCAATTTTATTGTGTTGTTTAACATAGTGCGGCAGAATTTGTTGTTGTTAATTACTTTTTCTCTCTGTTTAAAATTCAAATATAGCTAGAGTGATTACAAAATAAGAAACCTTGATAATTTCCCCATAGGATTGCAATCACAGTTTCACTTATATAGGATTTGGGTAATTTCACTAGGTACAGGCAATCATCTCTTTATTTACACATATAGATCCACTTTCTGAGAGCACACATGCTGGTTGAAGCAAAGAAATCTAATCTTTCAATTAAGTTTCCAGTCATTTCTCTATGAAACAAGATGGTAATGTTGTAGGTATTATCAGTAATAATAACACCCAACAAGTCTCAATAATTTGCAAGCAATATAGGTAGCCATCAACTTATAACAACTTGTTGAGTGATCATTCAAATGACTTATAACAGATCCTCGCACTTATGATTGTTGTACCATCCTCATGATCACATGATCAAAATCCGGCAACTTGGCAAGTGGCATGTATTTATGACACTTGCAGTGTCCTGGTGTCACATGATCAACCACTAGCTGGCTTACAAGAAGCAAAGTCAATGGAGGAAGATGGATTTGCTTAATGACTTCATGATTTACTTAAGAACTAGTGATTCATTTAACAACCAAACTAAAAGGTTGAGGTATACATACTTAATAATTTGGGGGGGGGAGAAAGGAGGCTTATGACGGCCTCCTTAGAAACTGGACTGGTGGAACAACCAAGGCATGGTTACCACATCAGTGAGAAGGAACCATTTATTTTCTATTTCTCCTCCTTAAAGTATCCCCCTTTGAAACGCCTTTGAGGATGTTTCGATAGTTTTTTTATTCCATTCTTCCTGCTTGAAAATCAGTTCAACATGTGTCTTCTGTTCTGAATGTGCAGTTGACTCTGTTTCTGTTCCCTACCTCCAGGGAGAAATCCAGCATTGTTTCATCAGAAGGACAAAGGTGCCAAGTTCTTCAATGACGTGAGAATCTAAGGTTCTCTTTGGATCCCACATTTAATCCACCCTCATCCCAATAATTTCCTCCTGTATATTACCTTGGTAACTTGGCAAAAATTTTACAATGTTTAAAGGAAGCTGTGTGGCTTTCCCTTCTCTTGGAGTCTGTCACTGCTTTTTAACCAATATCACAGGAGAAAGGAAAGGCCTGGCATCCAAGCACTGAATTAATATGCAATATGAATTACATATGAACAAGAGGATCAATGACTTCATGGACTTGAATTGATTTCAGTAATTTAATACTGTTGAAAGAAACCTAGATTAAACAGCAAAACAAAATACACAGCAGCAACACTGGCTACTTCCAGACATATGCTTATAGTATGTAATATTCAAACTGCATTGTGTGGTGTCAACAAGAGTGCATGTTTTGGTCATTACCTATCTTTGATCTCCCTTTTGTCTGTTTGGAATAATTTGTTTAGCCAAAAAGACCTTGAAAAACATTATGAACAGAGGATCCTTCCGAGGTAGGTAAAATGAGGACCCAGATTGTTGGGGGCAATAAGCTGACTTTGTAATAATGCCGCTTGGGTGTGTGTGTGAAAGCCCTAATAAGCAGGCATATACATAGAATGAAGGCTACTGCTAAGCTTGTAAGCCGCCCTGAGTCTTCGGAGAAGGGCGGGATATAAATGGAATTAAAATAAATTAAATAAATAAATAAATTTTCTCAAGGACAGTAGCAAACTCTGTGTCAAGTGATGAGGAAATCAGGAGATTCAGTCAGTTCAAATCAGTGTAAAGATTTATTGCAATTTTAAGCTCTCTGAAAGCATCTGAGCTACTAATGGTCAAAGCAAATTGGCAGTGTATAAGAGTCAAAGGAATTCAAGGTGGGCTGGATTTAGATCTCTTGTGGGTGTGAAGGGCCTCATGACTAATGACACGACTGACCTTTCCCTTAGGCTCAATCTGGTCATCTCCTGCAGTCTATTGCTGTTTCTCCTTTCCTTGTCCCCCACTGAAAACTTGAGTTATGTAAAAGGTGGGATAAAGATATAATCACAATCATATTTCTAACATATGCAAATGTGTTTCTCAGATCTGTACACATACTTATAAAAAAAATCTACACAACAATAGTCTGAGGCATGAAGCTACTGGCAACCTTCTAGAGAGAATTCTCCCTAGGGAGAATCCCTTGACACATTATTTTCCCTTAACTGATCTCAGAAATTCAGCAAGCAACATTTTTCATTAGCAGAAACAAAGAAAGCGTTATAATAGGAAGAATCAGCTAGAAGCACAAAATGAATATTTTGAACTATGTATTGTTAAAAGAATGCACAAAGGTATGAAGCATTTGTACAGAAGTTTAGAACGTTTGTACATAGCATATACGCACTGTACATAGCATACAAGCACTGCTTGAGCAAGGTCCAAAAGATTGTCTGGGACACTACACATCCTCTTCATGACCTGTTTTCCTGGGAGGAGACTTCGTGGTATCCGAAGCAGAACATCCAGATTCAGTCACAGTTTCGTTCCATACAGTATTAACCTTGTGAACTCTCAAGCTTCCTCTTTCCGCTATGTATTCAAGATGGACAGTCATTAATATTTATCTTATTTATATGTAAGTGTGTAGGTTTATACATATGTTGTGTATAGCATGTTTATATGTGTGTTATGTATGTGTACACGTTTGAAAGCAAACAACAAAATTTCATTTTTAATGTGTACCAATGTGCCCACAGTAAAAAATGACAATAAAGGTTATCTATCTATCTGTCTATCTGTCTGTCTGTCTGTCTGTCTGTCTGTCTGTCTGTCTGTCTGTCTGTCTATCTATCTATCTATCTATCTATCTATCTATCTATCTATCTATCTATCTGCTACTATAGGAATGAATTTGGAGGGGTGCTAGGAAAGAGAGACTGAGGAGCTGTGTCAAATACTAGACATCCATCATTTAGGTTAGCACCTATTTGTATTTAATTGAAGAGTTAAACTGAATAGTGACACTATTTTACAAAGAATGTTTTAGTAATGGCTTGTTGAATAAATCTACTCTGTAAAAACAGACTATTGGGGATTAGCCATATAATTTCCCATGGCCATTGCAATGCCTATGATGCTAATAGCTGGTGGCTGCTGACTTCAAAAATTAATACGCGAGAAAAATAAATCAATTAAAGAAGGTTGCCAACATCTCATAAGGTGGCCAAATTCAAAAAAACTCTGTGTTCATAGTCTAACATGAAATCTAGCATGAGATTAAAGTGTTTTTAATTTGTAATTTTAAACAAATTACAAAATTAAAGTTTACATATAAACACTTTGGTATCCAAGTGTTGTGCAGTTATGTGATGATGTGCACAATTTCAGCTCGATGCCTCAGACATCCAGATCTCATCATCTGGCCCCCAAAATCATCTAATTCTTTTCAGGCACTTCAAAATAATTTTCTTTGCACTAATGCAGAAAGCTTGTCACCACTTTCTGGAATGGATTTTTGAGTTCCTTCTAGGAATCTTGATTTCCCTCATCCTGCAGAACCCCACATCTGCTCTTTTTCATCTCACTGATCTGCTCTTCAAGGTAAGAAAGGGAAGGAAAGAAGCAGCAGAGATTCCAGAAGTGCTTTTTATTGTTGCAGGGCAAAATAACTGAATCTTGAAAGCCTCTCTGCCCCATCTTATACCAAGCAAGACAGAACATCCCAGATGGGGTGCTGGGGATAGTGGTTAAGCACTGTGATGATCAATTAGCAGGGGTCCTGACAAGGATTTTTAACATCTCCTGGCAAACGGCCTTTCATGCTTGAAAGCAGCCACCATTGTCCCAGTCCCAAAGAAAACAGCAATTAATTGCCTAAACAACTACAGACCTATTGCATTAATCTCTGTAGTGATGAAATGCTTTCAAAGACTGGTTCTCCAACATCTTAGGACATGCCTCCCACTGGACTTTGACAAAGATCAGTTTGCTTACAGGGGGAATAGGTCAACAGACGATGCCATAGCTACTGCTTTACATTCTGTAGCAAGCCATCTGGAGAAACCTGGAAGCTATGTCAGGATGCTTTTCATTGATTATAGCTCGGCTTTCAACACTATTCTGCCGAGCATCCTTACTGAAAAGCTGACTGACTTGAATTTCCCCCCCTCCATCTTGATTGGATTAAAGACTTTCTGAGGGACCGGCTACAAACAGTGAGGGTCAGGTCTGTTTCATCCACCTTCCTGAAGCTTTGCACTGGCTCACCACAAGGCTGCATGCTTAGCCCCTACCTGTATTCACTGTACACATATGATTGTGTATCGTCTGACCCATCCACTGCAATCATTAAGTTCACAGATGATGCAACCATAGTGGGTTTTATTACAGGTGGAGATGAAGCAGCGTACAGGGGGGGAGGTACAAAAACTATCCTCATGGTGTCTAGAGAATAACTTGCACCTGAACATCGGCAAGACAAAGGAGATGGTGCTAGACTTCCAGAAGAAAAGAGAGGAACCTGCCCCACTTTACATCGGGGGGGGGGGCTGTGCAGAGATAGTTTCCTCCTTTAAATTCCTGGGAGTCTACCTCTGTGAAGATCTTACCTGGAAAACCAACACAACCCAGGTGGTCAGAAAGGCCCAACAGAGACTCCACTTCCTCAGGGTCTTGTGGAAGAACAGGGTAGAACAACGACTGATGATCTTCTTTTACCAGTCTACTATAGAAAGCATCCTCACACACTGCATTGTGGTGTGGTATGTTGGCTTGACAGCCGCGGATAAAAAGATACTACAGAGGGTGGTGAGCACAGCACAAAACATCGTGGGCTGTCCCCTGATTCCACTGGATGACATTGCCAGGGCCCGCTGCCTTGGAAGAATAAGGAAAATTCTCAGGAACAACTCACACCCTGGTTGGTACGTCTTTACTCTCCTACCATTGCGTAGGAAATATAGAAGTATAGCCAGGCGCACCAACAGGCTGAAGAACAGTTTCTATCCATGGGCCATCAGGCTCCTGAATGGGAAATAACCTTATGTATGATAGACTTGCGGGGCCGGCACGTTATGCAATTAGCTCACATGGTGTAACAAGATGGTGGGTTTGTTGTCACTGTGAGTTATGATGGGGGGGACATGAAGGGAGGCTCAGCCAATCTCATTGTACACATGTACTTTGATAATAAAGGCTCATACACTCAATCAATTGCTTTCTCATCCTTTCCAATTTCTCAGGACTGAGTAGTATCTTCTCCTACTACAGCTCTTCAGTAGTCTCTGCCCCCTTTCCCAAGACCATCTTCACACTCTCACAAGACATATCATAGACAGTCTTAAGCAAATACATTTTAGTGGGTGTTTTCTTGATTTGATATATGAGACATTGTTTGGAACTGTATTTCTTCTCTCGGTGTTCTTAAATGATTTGTACTTTACAATTCAGGATTTTATGATTTGTTTCCTTGTGAGAAATGTACATTTTGGTGCAGAGAAATAGCCTTGAGCAGCTGTACCAGAAAGACATTCCAGCTCTACAACTTGGGGGCTTTAATCACCTCCCAACTTTCCCAACCCCTCCAAGTTTCATTTCTTTCAAGAAAAATTAAGTAAAAAGGTTTGGTCTTTTTTTTTAACTAAAAGAAGCACTAACTGGGAATTGTTCAGCTATAGAACAATCTAAAATCCAGGAGCAATCTTTATTTTTTTATGAATGCCTGAAGCATTCTTAGTGAACAAAAATGGTTGATTCTTGCAATCAAGGGTTGCTTTTTGAAGATATTCAAGAAAAATACAATGTTCTGAAGCTAGTGGGTATAAAAGTGAGCAAGCAGTAGGAGTTTTGCCCCTTCTATTCATTGATAACTGGTTTTTAGGATAGTGTTCAAGCCTGACTTTGCATCTGCTTAGGCTTTTTGTCAATAATTGGGGGGAATGTGCATGTTTTGCCTGTCTCAATTGTTTTGATTTGAGTCTCTTGCCTCTATGTCAGGGGCAACCAAAGATTGATTGATTACATGCCATCAAGTCATTGTCAACTTTTAGCAACCAAAAGATAGATTTTCTCCATGATGATCTCCCCCTAATGTGGACCTTCAGCTCTTCCAACTGCACCCTCATTGCCACTTTAAAGGAGTCTATCCATCTTGTTGCTGATTGCTCTCTTCTTCTCTTTCCTTCTACCTTTTCCATCATTGGAATATTCTCCAGAAAGCTAGGTCTTGTATTGTGTCTGAAGTAGGATAATTTGAGCCTGCTCATTTGTGGGGAAACGAGAACACTGGGTTCATTTGATACATTGATTTGCTTTCTTGGCTCTCTATAGTATTCCCAAAAATTTTCTCCAAAACCAAAGTTCAAAATGGCTGCAGCTGTCTGCCACTTCATTACATGTGTAACAATGCTATAGCATAGTGTATAAAAATGGAACTAGACTTTATAGCCATGATAATGACTTTTTTTGATAACAGAAGTTAAATATTTCTGGATTATGCTGGGTTAAGCATGGTTGCCTTCAGATTTCCTAACATCTTTATGTGTGATGATCTATCACAAGACCTACATTTCAATCTATTTTGCAAGGTCAGTTCTCAGTCTAATTAAAGTATAACTATATGCAGTCAAATCCTTTTCAGAAAATCAGAATTTAATTCTCAGATCAGGAATCTTGTTTTATACCTGTATCTTTTAGAAAAGGATCTTTGGCAACTCCCATCTGGATCACATATAGCAATTTCCTCATCATCCAGTTGGATTCACTTTAATGAATTACAAGAGAAAAGCTAGTATGCTATTCTTTCAGCAAGTTGATCAAATTCCACTTGCAGAGGTTTTCAGTTGTAGAGAGTAAGTCATTTAGCCTTTTGCAGGAGAAAAGAAAATCCAGATCCAACAAGTTGCATGGTACCTTTAAGTCAAAATAATTTAAATCCTTATTTTAACATCTAGTGCTTTGGAATCTGAACCAATCAATCATCATCATCGCCATCATCCTCTAAAAAAAATCCCCATTTCTAACATCTAATCTTTTCTTTTGCACAGCATGTCTTTCTGTGGTGCCAAGATAAACATATTGCTCAAAAGCCTGTATCTTTCTTCCAAGATTTACTGTTGTTCTTTTACAAAAATTACAACAAAAAGGCCTCAATGGAATCATTATTGTGTATATGTGTCCTTGCTCAAACATTTTTCCTGAAAAATTTTCCTCTGTACAAGAAATACAGGCATATGGAAAGTAATTTTAGTGAAAAATCTCCTAAAGGGAAAATTAGTTAAAATGATCTTGACAATATTACTGCCACCAGTTTCTATTAATCTGCAAACTTGATGAGACTGGCAAATATACACATTCAACTATGTCCAGCATATCTCCATATTTTTTGTATTATTATTTGGAGCTGCAGAAATTAAAAGGTTATTGTGGCAGTTAAGCATAACTTAACCCCAAAAGGGGTAAAGGTAAGATCCATTGTCAAGCTTGGTTCTATTCCTGGTGATGTCTTGGACATATCTATGTACTTTTATTTAGACATGGTTTATTACTGTCTACTTCCAGGATGTGTTTTTAAAGTTCTCAATCTAGCCTCCACCCTGGTATTTTTTGGGTGGTCTCCTGTCCAAGGACTAACCAGATCTGGCCTGGCTTAACTTTCTGAAATCAGCCAAGGCTAGCTAAGTACTGCCACCAATCTAGGTAAGTCATGTGAATTTGTTAAGCTCCCCACAAAGACAGATTTAGAGCATCAGACTGAGGGACTTCAATAGTAAATAAGAGAAAGTGATGAACACATTTTGAGTCTTGGATCCCTGCTGTTTCTTGCTCCAACAATTTGTCTGGAGTTGAATCTGGAAAGGAAATAAAAGCCTAGACTAATAATTGCAGTGATTTAGGGCAGAGGTCCCCAATCTTTTGGGCACCAGGGACCGGGTTACATGGCAAGAGGTTTTTTCACAGACTGGAAGGGGTGTGGTTTTGTGTGCTGCCTGCATCCTGCAGATGGAGCTTTGCTTGTTTGTGCAGCCTGGTTTTTGGCATGCTGTGGCCCGGTACTGGTCCACGAACCAGGGGTTGGGGACTCCTGACTTAGGGCACTTGAGGGAAAGGATCCAGTAGGGCCCATACATGCACATTTTAAAGGTTATATTGTTTATTATGTGTAAATATTGATGCCACTCTTCTGTAAAGCTTCTAAGTTTGCAGCTTAATATTTGTTGTTGTTGTTGTTAGTTGCGAAGTCATGTCCGACCCATCGCGACCCTATGGACAATGTTCCTCCAGGCCTTCCTGTCCTCTACCATCTTCTGGAGTCCATCTAAGCTCACGCCTACTGCTCCAGTGACTCCATCCAGCCACCTCATTCTCTGTCGTCCCCTTCTTCTCTTGCCCTCCATCTTTCCCAACATTAGGCTCTTCTCCAGTGAGTCCTTCCTTCTCATTAGGTGGCCAAAGTATTTGAGTTTTAGCTTCAGGATCTGGCCTTCTAAAGAGCAGTCAGGGTTGATCTCCTCTAGGACTGACCGGTTTGATCGCCTTGCAGTCCAAGGAACTCGCAGGAGTCTTCTCCAGCACCATAGTTCAAAGGCTTCAATTCTTTGGCGCTCAGCCTTTCTTATGGTCCAGCTTTCACTGCCATACATTGCAACTGGGAAGACCATAGCCTTGACTACACGCACTTTTGTTGACAGGGTGATGTCTCTGCTTTTTAGTGTGCTGTCTAGATTTGCCAGTGCTTTCCTCCCCAGGAGCAAGCGTCTTTTAATTTCTTGGATACAGTCCCCATCTGCAGTGATCTTGGAGCCCAGGAAAATAAAATCTGTCACTACCTCCATTTCTTCCCCATCTATTTGCCAGGAATTGAGAGGGCCAGATGCCATGATCTTGGTTTTCTTAATGTTTAGTTTCAACCCAAGTTTTGCACTCTCCTTCTTCACCCGCAACAAGAGGCTCTTTTAGTTCTTCTAGCTTAATATTACATATATGCATTCAGAAAATAAACAAAACACATGCTCTCCAGAACACATCCTCTCCAGCAGCCAATACTCAGATAAACAGGGATTTAACACCAGACAAACAATCAAGCAGAAAACAATACTTCAACCAAGGCACTACCAAGGAGAAAACCACACCCCCACCAACACTGACAGGGCAAGCAACTGTACAGAAACCAGAACAAATCCCACACTCTCTTGAACTGATGATATAGCCTAGTCCAGGGGTGTCAAACTCAATTTCATTGAGGGCCGCATCAGCATTGTGGTTGCCCTCAGGGGGCCGGGTGGGTATGGCCAGGGTGGGCGTGGCCTACTGGGTGGGTGTGGCTAGAGTGCGTATGGCCTACTGGGTGGGTGTGGCCAGCTCTACATCGTTCGCATCAAGGGTGCCTATGGGGGCCTGGGCAGGAGTGGGACAGATCTGAGGGTCTCTGGCAGAAGGAGGGTCTCTGGGCCAGGGCCAAGTCAGTGGGGGCCGTTCCCTCACTGTTTCCAGGATGGCTTTGCGGGCCACATGAAACCACTTCGCGGGCCTGATCTGGCCCCCGGGCCTTGTGTTTGACATGTCTGGCCTAGTCGGATAATGAAACATCTGCAAGCAAACAGCCAAACTCAGAGAGCACCAAGAACTCCACAAAAAATTAAACATAAATAATAAATAAATAAAATCCTTTCGTTGTTACTGCATAATATCAAAAATAGTTCCAGGGATACTTCCTGTACATGGGCATTCCCCATTGGATTTGGGATAGCCCTACGATAATGACTTTGGTTATTGGTTCTTTGCCTGAGACAGCACATTTCATGGGCAAGACTTGGTTTGGTGGCTTTTAATTTCCTACTGCGGTTACTTACTTCTGTTACCATTGGCAGAATCTTCCACGGTAGGTTGATTGGTCCCAAAACTCGGAAAATCTTTGCTAGTTTCTTACTTATTTCATCAGATGGTATTATATCACATGGACAAGGCAAGTAGCTTTTCCTTTACTGCCCAGCAAAACACTCCAGCTCAAACTCTCTATTGAGGATAGATGTTCTGTACCAGCCTGCTACCGGCCCTACAGAAAAGGCAGGGACAACCCCTTTACAAACGGCAAGAGGCTGGAATTAAGCCTGCCAAATTTATTAACATAAAACAGCAAAACAAGACACCAACCATGAAACAGGAGCTATGAAACAGGAACTAATCAAGCGGTTGCCTTCAGCAAACCAGCCCTCCCATGCATTCCCCTTTTATACAGTTCAGGGCATGGCTTCTCTCTGCCTCCTTCCGAGGTGCCCCATTGCCTTCCTCTGTTTACTCCTGATTGACTGCCTCCTGCGTCGGGCGTCCTTGAACAGGGCCAGCTGTGGGTCATCTTCATCCACGCAGTCAGGCTCACACAGCTGGGTCTCCATCGTGACCAGGTGGGAGGGGCCTGGCTGAGGGCTCTCATCAGCAAGATCTTCAACCCCCTCAGCAAGCTCTTCAACACCCCCCTCCTCCTCTGAGTCATCTGACCCAACTGCCGAACCCACAGGCTGACCCTGAATCACAACAATAGATTGCTGTAGGATTTTCTTGATCTAACTGTCAAGTTTCTGACATATGACACTAGCCCTGAACTCTTTTTGTACCATTTGCCCCGGCAAATGTGATCATTAAAAACAGGAGTGCTTCTGCACATATCCAGAATGTCCCTCCCTCATCTTTAATAACAGAGAAGCAGAGAACAGTATTTCAAGGCAAAAGATGGGGTTTCATGCCACAAGATTATTTTTATCATCTATCAACCTCAGGGAGCAGCTGCATTTTCTGAATGGGGCAATATGCCTCAAACCATTTCCAAGGATGAGGAGTATTCCACTAAATCTCATGGTACTAAGTAGTGTGCAAGAACCATTTGAGCTTCAGATTGCACTGAAGTAAAATCTGTCATGAATAGACTAAATGGGGAGACTAGGTTCCAAAATTCAACATGCATTAAAAAAAAAGAACTGGGAAAAATTTATTTTGAATCAGCATCAATATTGTGAAAAGTTCTAAGTATTAGGACTGGAACTTCACCCTATCCTCATATGTAACAAGTGTGCCATTGTACATTACAGATCTTGTTTGCAAGTTACCCTTGACCTTAGATGTAGGGGGCTGTGTAAGTTGCAGCTGCTTTTGCCTTTTACTAAAGAAAAATATCCTTGAAGCCTGTGTCCAGAATCGATAATGGGCATTTAAGAACCACTCACATATACACACAATACATGCACAATGTTTTTGAACTAGGAGATATAAAAACATTCCTATCACGCCAACTATCTATTTCAAAAATCCTTTTTAAAAAGTGTAATAAAAAGCCACCATTTTTAACAGTTAAGATTAAAATATGTGTAAAGAAATACTCCTTAAACCCATATGGTTGCATTCTTTTTCCTTTTTCCTCATCAATTGTTTTCTTTCTAATTCTCCCCCCCAAGTTTTATTTCTGCTCAGAGTTGGGAAGGGGCAAAGGTTGGTCCTTATAATGAATTGGGGCAGCAGATGTGTTGATTAGAACTGATGTGGGGTCTAAGGAGATAAGTTAAGTAGGAGTGTTCCAGTTGAACACACTCAGGATCTAATCCAATATGTCTAATTCAATTTATCAGAAAGTCTCCAGATTGTGTTTCTGGCATAATATTTCTATTCTAAGATGCACGCTTACCTCTATTTGGAAATTTTGCTAGGCTTTCCACTTATTCTTGTCTGCTGGTTGACCTGACCTGAGATAGTTTATAGATAAATATATTTATATTCTTGGACACAAGGATAAGCTGGTGTAGAAGTTAGACAACTATCAAGAAATCTGGGTGGATTTCTTTAACTCGTTTGGGCATCATCAGAAAATCAACTTGATTTTAGTTTATGAGGTTCATGCATTATTTTTTCTTATGGCTGGTTCTGAATTTCAGAAAACAAACACCTGAAAATGCAAACCATTTCACTTTTAAGTCCAGGATGTTTTCCATGTGAGAAGAAAAAATATTATTTGATATAGTATCTCAGAAATAATACTTATGACATTCTTTGTTCATATATTGTCATGTATATACTAAATGGACACTCCATGGAGGTGTCATGCAATAGCTGTGATTCTAATAGAACATATAAATTGAAAAAGTCAGAGCACATCAGTTCTAATCAACTACAAATCATAGCCCATTTCTCCAGTAACCATTTATACTGTCCTTCAGTATAATTCAACCCTTATTCTGCCAATGTAACAGGGGTGAGGGCAGGTGTTATGTTGTCTCAGTGATGATTAGGTGATGCTATAAATGTTTAGTGGAAAATAAGTATACCATAACTTTGGTCAAGCCACTTTCCAATTTCAGCTCTAACTCCACTCCCCTAGACAACATGAAGATCAAAAGGTTTACATTTTGCAAATCAGCATTAGTGCGAGCACTAACTTTCTGCAGTGCTGTATAAAAACAATGTGGATTATTATATATAGTGAGCACTCAGCAGAGAACAGTGGCAATGTGTATCTTTCAAAGCTGTGTGCATACATTTAAAGCAATACTTTGTATGCCAGCGGTTCCAGGTTCAACCCTGGCATCTCCAGCAAAAGCTGAGAAAGCGCTCTGCTCAAAATGGGGAAGTGCTTCTGCCAATTCTTGTGTCAGGATCTGACAAACTGCTGTTTAGGAGGCAACTTGCTTGTAACCCCTATCACAATTCACTTGCTATTTCCACCAAATGGGTACCTCATTGTAAAAACCTTGCCATGTCTGAAGCATTGCAGAGATGCAGGAGTGTGCCACATGTTACACATTTTCAAAAAATGTGACATTTAAAATGACCCTGAAGTTTTTATTGGCACTCTTCTTCTTCTTCCTCTCTGTCCTCATTCAAAAGCTCAAAAATGTCTACTTGTGTAATTGCAAGCACGATAATTCTTTGAATAAGAAAACAAACCATAGTCAACAATAACATACCAACTCAGTCCTCAGATCCTAACTGGATGGAAAAACTATGGTTTGGAACCTCTGAGGGTTCTTCAGACATAATGTGGCTCCAAACTGAAGGAGCTGTATCACCAGGGCTTGCTGACTCCAGAACCTGCCAGTTAAACAACAACAGCCACAACTCCAAGTAGCACTAGTCCAGGCAAAATAGGTGCATGAGCTATTCTTTTCCAGAATGAAGCCGCCCAAACACTAGGAGAGTAAGAGCATCCTTCCCAGGAGTCATGCCCTTGTTCTGCAGGGTTGAGACTCCTCTGCAGAGAACTTTCCCTTCCCTGGGACATGCAGACCGGCACACAAACAGGCACCTATCTTGCAGCATCAAAAAGAGCACCTCTGCTGCAGGCTACACAACTGGGGGCATGTACCTCTGAAAGCCACCTTGGCTATCCTGTCCGCTTTGCCTCTCAGGTTGGTGACCCTCTTCAAACGCACGATCAAGGCCATGGTGGGCTGGTGGCCGGGAGTGCACTCTGCTGTTGTTGCTACAAACTGGCAATGAAAGGCAATGGGCACAACGTTTGGAGCAGATATGGGGATCCAGCCGGGCTGCCTTCAGAGCTGTGTCACCCTCCTCTTCTCTTTGCCTGCTGAGCCTCCCTGCAGCTCTTCAGCTGGAAAGCGACCTCCTCCCATCCCGGTCCAGATCAGGAGCTGTAAACCAGAGCTGCTGTGCCAATTGGGCTGCCTGCGAAGCAGTAAAGTGACTGCTGGCTCTCAATTATTCAGGAGCTGTCGCTGGAAAGTCCCGCTCGGCGCTCTCTTCACGCTGCCCGGACTGGTCCCTTGCTCCAGGCAGGACTCTCCCCATCCTTCCACCGCTTTTAGCAGGAGGAGAAAGAGGATGCTAAACGCGAGGTCGCTTCACGACGCCTCTCCTGCCCAAAGCAACGTGACTTTTGCCTGGGGAAGCCAGGATAACGGAGGAGCATCCTTCCACCACGCTGGCTTTGGCCCCAGGGGCTGGAGCTACGGCTGGCGTGCCTTAACTGCTTCACTGCTGAGTCCCCCCCCCACCCAAAGGAGCGCCAAGCGGGGCTTACGCGATCCTGGGAGGGACTGAAGGTAGATCGGGTGGGGGGGGTCTCAGCTTCCGTCCTCGGGCTGCCCCCTAGCCGATTGCTGCATTGGAAAGGTAGGCAAGCAGACGGGCATTTCAGTCCAAGCTCCTAAACCGAACCTCGTTCGCTATCGATCCGTCCACACATTAAAATACTCGACCCCGAGGATTCTCTTTGCACACCCTGTATGCGGAGCGCAAAGGGCTCGATTGGTTGCTTTATCGTAAGGATCTTAGGACGACCTCCGTTCTTCGTTTGCATTTGGGGTCCAACACAGGACCTCCGGGGAAATTCACAAAGAGCAAGAAGAACTGCCCCCCCCACCACCACCACCTTGCCTGTTCCCAGCATGCAAACTCAGAGACAGGCCAGAGAAGGTATCCCTTAATTATCATGATTAAATCTAAAACTATTTAAATATCGAGACTTGCCCAAATACCATATTACTGCATGGAAGAAAAGAATGGAGGAAACAGGGAGTAACTTTGTCCATTCGTATTTTCTTCCATTTTACAATTGAGAGGCAGCTGGGAGTGATGGCCAGTTTAGTGTTAGCCTAGGGAAGATCAGATTTCACTCTTCATTTGGCTAGGAGAGGTTGACTTTGGGTGAGCAATTCCTTCTTTCACCTGCTCCTTCTCTCTTCTCTCTTTCTCAGCCTGACCTACCTCACAAGATTGTTGTGGGGGAAAGTTAGAGAAAAGAGCACTTTGTGCAGTATATATGAATCCTTGAGGCAATATTTGTTTGTTGGGAATGCCTGGGCACTTTCTTAAGCAGGGTGATGTCACTTTGTTGGGTGTGAACCGGAATGTCCTGAAACAAAGGCTAGCATTGAGGAATATGGATCTGAAGTGAAATGTATGAAAGATCAAGCTGGTTGATTGTGAATAATTAAACGTTACAACTAAGTGATTAAAAAAAACACAGCTGGATGAATTTGCATACTTTAATAGGATGAAGTGATTTTAATAAATGGAAATACTGATAGAAAGATAGATATATTTGTTTGCCATAAGCAGTGAAAGTGGCTTTTGCCTGCTTTATTGTATTGGAAGCAAGAGTTGAGTATATTGGGGAAACACCTTGAATCAATGGAAAGGGGTTCCTTAAGACGTATGAGTAGCAAGAGAAGAGATGGGATCTAAAATGTTCAGGTTCTGAATGAATCTGGATTGAATGCAAACATAACTACGTAGTAACTATTGCCAGTTTTTCCTGCACATGAACATCACTATAGAGGCAGAAACATTTTGGGGAAGTAGTGCAAAGTAACTAACATGAAGGAAGTATGTTGAGGTGGTTTGAGTGTATATTATGCAGAATAAATGAAGATTTATTTATTTATGAATTTATGAAAGAAGACTGAATAGCCAAGTGGAAGGGAAAGACTGGGCAGCTGTGACTGGGCAGATTTAATGAGACACTCAAAAACTGATAGTGATGACATTTAGGTCCCCCAGAGTCACCATGTGTGAGTTGGGCAGCCAATAAATTTGTTTAATAAATAAATAAAATAACAAGGCAGTATATGGGAACGGTAGAATCAAATGCGCTAATTGGGATTCTGGGAGTTGATGTCCATGCATCTTCAAGTTGCTAAGCTTGAGAAACACCTGCCTTAGAATCTCTGCATTCCCTACATTGTTATTTCCCACAGATAATGGGCATTGTCCTTAACCTGAGAAATTTTCTTTCTTGGAGCCCCTGATTCTTGTGGGCTTCAGGGTGCAAGCAGTACTCAACCTACAACCATTTGCTTAGTGACCAAAGTTACAGCGGCACTGAGAAAGTGACTTATGAATGATTTTCACACTTAAGACCATTGCAACATCGCCATGGTCCA
Organism: Vipera berus; assembly: GCF_964194415.1. Classification (NCBI taxonomy): domain Eukaryota; kingdom Metazoa; phylum Chordata; class Lepidosauria; order Squamata; family Viperidae; genus Vipera; species Vipera berus. The sequence continues at coordinate 335,708,007 of NC_138202.1, read as the reverse complement.
GTTTTCAAATTTCAGGCCCTTGGCAATTGGCATGAGCTTCTGATAGTTGCACTGTCCCAGGGTCCTGTGATCACCATTTGCCACCTTCCCAACTGTTTCTGACAAGCAAAGTCAATGAGGGAAGCCAGATTCACTTAATGACCACGTGATTCAATTAACAACTGCAGTGATTCAATGAATAACTGTGGCAAAAAGGTGTAAAATGGGACTTGACTCACTTAATAACTGCTCTGCTTATCATTGTTGGATTCAACTGTGGCCCTAAGTCAAGGACTACTTGTACTGAGAAAAAAAAATGTAGTTTCCAGGACCAGTTGGGTACTACCAGATATCCACAGGCAATTATGTAGATAACCAGCCTCACAACTATGCCGTTTACTCCCCATTCCTCCCTGGGAAGGGCTTATCTGTTAAACTGTCACTGGTTCATAACTCTGGCACTATTCTGCAGACATATGGAGATGCAAAGTTAAAAAAGAGTGCTAGGATTTGTGTTCTTTCTTGCCTTTGTGCCCTCTCTTTTTAGTTGTACATGTGCAGCTGTACTAATTCTGAGAAGTTTTTAGCAAATGGCAGCTGCAGGGCTTTGGAATTCTAAAGATACCGAATTACTTTTCTGCTGCTTATTACAAGTTGCTTTCAGCCAACAGACCTGTAAGAGTTATTGCAGACTTACAGAAGAGGTCCAGAGTCAAGTCATGTTCTTGGTGTGAACTCAGTTATGAATCAGTAAGTGATGAGAACAGTAACAAACAGAGTGAAAACCAGTTCCTAAGCTAACAGGGTGTTCTTGGCCCAGCAAAACTGATTCTGCAGATTCTTTTCTTTCTTGAATTCCAAATAAAAAGAAATGTTTTATGTTTAGGAGAAGCTAGCTGGATATGCTAACAAACCTAGAAGCTCATCTTTTCTTTTTGACCCCATCCTTCCTGCATCTTTAGATAATACCCAGAAGTTATTGTCCAAGGCAGCAAACTGTCCTTGATACCCAAGGCACACTTCCTCAAACAGATGCCTCCAGGAGCACTAGTCTTCACCCACACCATCTGAAAGTTATAATCCAACACATTTGGAAGATGTCCAATGTGGAAAGGCTGTTGTAAAGGCACAATCATTTCTGCACAGCTAGGGAAGAAATGCCCATGGATGCTAACAAGTTTTTCATTCCATTTTTCAAATAAGGAAACCTGGATGATTTGGGCTCTTAACATTTAGGAAATAATTCATTGGATGGGAATTTTGGATGATTGCTAGTCATCTTTAGTTAATTTTTAGTTTCTGTCTTTCTCTTCTGGAGCATATCAGGGCTGTATTCTGCTTCATTGTTGAGGCAGAATATGGATCAGTATACTGTGCATGCCACATAGTTTCTGCTGGCTCCCAAAGCAGATGAGAGCACTTTAATATTGCCCGTGTGGAAAAGCCCTTAGTGGGACTAAATTGGAACTAAGTGGGATGTACAAAGCCCTCCATAAAGTGATGGATTCCTCACCATTGGCCGTGCTTAGTAGGATTGCTGGGAAATGTAGTTTGTCATCCCTTACATTCCAAACCTGAGGTGAAAGTACAAGAAATTCAAAATAAGAATTGGTTGCAATTGGTATTTCTTGGATTTTGCTAAGCCAATTTTATCAAGCTTTTCATAAACTAAAAGATCTAAATCTAAACACTGCAGTTCAATGCAAGCTTAAATGTGAACACATTTCCCTGAAATCAGTAGGACATTCAAATGTGAACAGGGTCAGGATGTAATGCAAAATGGCAAAGGGCAACAGCAACATGACAGAGTTATAGCAAAGGCAGCAGCAAATCATGAAGGGTGCGGGCCTTTTCCTTACATAATGCTTAACTGGATCAGATCAAAACCTAGAGACAGTGGGGAGCAGCACAGTTTATAACAGCATACTTTTCTGCCACTTCAAGGACTGCTGGGTAACATTTTAATATGGCTGCCTGAATACCTTAATTTCTATCACCTCATAAACAGTTTCATTTAACTTAACTTCTGTGGTTCATTAAACAGATGCTCGTTTGCTCCCTCGGCAGTTCTTTTATCATAAGTGGAATTCACAGGGAAGAAAACACTCAGAAACTGTGATTTCATAATACATTTAATTTGGTTTCTGAATTAACCTGAGGTCTGGATGGGGATAAAACAATTAATCAAATGGACAGAACTTCTGGGAGTCTAAAGTATTATGAAACCTGCATTCTAAAACATCATTAAATTGGGATCTAGAGAACGCCCATTAAAACTTGGGGAAAAATGAGTCAATGGAGGGCTTTCTACTCCACTGTCAATTCTACCCTGATCTTGGTTTAGATTTACATTCCAGTCATTGACATATATGACACCTGGTTGTTTTGGGAGACAGAAATTCTAAGGTCACACTTTTAGTTGTCAAATCTAGTCTCTTAGCAACAAGAATTTGCTGTGTGACTGTAATTCCATAGTATTAATTTGAGCAAAATTTATTTATTTATTTATTTATTAATGGGGCTTATATCCCGCCCTATCTCTCGAAGGACTCAGGGTGGCTAACAGCAATAATATACAATAAATACAGAAATTAAGATAAAATTAAAATTAAAGGCCTCTGTACAATAAATTAAAATAAAAAATTAAAATAAATTAAAAATTAGAGTTAAAAATTGTAAACATAATTAAAATAAAAATTAAACATAATTAAATCCCTGTCAGTCCAGGTCAGCCAGTTGAAAAAGGAGTGTTTTGAGGCCGCGGCGAAAGGACTGGAGATCTGGGGCCATTCGAAGCTCAGGGGGGAGCTGGTTCCAAAGGGCTGGCGCTCCCACAGAGAAGGCCCTTCCCCTGGGGGTCGCCAGCCGACATTGTCTAGCCGACGGTACCCTGAGGAGGCCCTCTCTGTGTGAGCGTACTGGGCGATGGGAATTCGTTCCCGGTAGCAGATGGTCCTGCAAGTATCCCGGGCCTAAGCCATGTAGGGCTTTAAAGGTAAGTACCAGCACCTTAAATCTCACCCGGAGGGCAACCGGTAACCAATGCAGCTCACGCAGGAGGGGTGTAATATGGGAGTATCAGGGTGTTCCCATCACTACCCGTGCAGCCGCACTCTGCACCAGCTGAAGCCTCCGGGTGGTCTTCAAGGGCAGCCCCATGTAGAGAGCATTGCAGTAGTCTATACGGGAGGTAACGAGTGTGTGGGTGACTGTACGTAGGGCATCTCGGTCCAGAAAGGGGCGCAACTGGTGTACCAGGCGAATCTGGGCAAATGCCACCCTAGCCATGACTCCAATATGATCTTCAAAACTGAGTCGTGAATCCAGGAGGACGCCTAGATTGCGTGCTCTATCAACGGGAGGTAACATCTCTCCTCCTATAATCAAAGATGGAACTTCTTGGACTAAATGAGATGTCGGTACGTAAAGCCACTCAGTCTTGGCCGGGTTGAGCCGGAGCCTGTTCTTTCCCATCCAAATCTGTACCGCTTCCAGGCAATGGGACATCACATCGAGGGCAGCACTGGGTTGGTTCGGGGTGGAGATGAAAAGCTGGGTATCATCAGCATATTGATGATACTTCACCCCGAAGCCACGGATGATCTCTCCCAGCGGCTTCATATAGATGTTGAACAGGAGGGGCGAGAGCACCAACCCGAGGCACCCCACAACTAAGGGGCCTAGGGGTTGACCTCTGCCCCCCTGCCAACACCGTCTGCGAACGGCCCGAGAGGTAGGAGGAGAACCACCACAGAACGGTGCCTCCCACTCCCAACCCCTCAAGACGACGCAGCAAGATACCGTGGTCGATGGTATCAAAAGCCGCTGAGAGATCTAATAAGACCAGGACAGAGGAATAACCCCTATCTCCGGCTCGCCAGAGATCATTCACCAGCACGACCAATGCCATCTCCGTGCTATACCCGGGCCTGAAACCCGATTGGTACGGATCCAGATACTCAGTTTCCTCCAGGACCAAAGGGAGCTGCCGTGCCACCACGCTCTCAACGACCTTTGCAAGAAAGCGAAGGTTGGAGACAGGACGAAAGTTGTTTAAAATAGCTGGATCCAATGCAGGTTTCTTAAGGAGGGGCCTTACCACTGCCTCTTTCAAGGCGGCAGGGAAGTACCCTTCACTCAGTGAGGCATTGATAACTGCTAGGAGCCAGCCTCGTGTAACCTCCCAAGACGCATAGACCAGCCTGGAGGGACACGGGTCCAACAAACACGTGGCGGCACTTAATTTCCCCATGATCCTGTCCACTTCATCCGGAGTCACAGGATCAAACTCTTCCCAAATATTTTCGGACAAAATATCTTAAGTGAGGGCTGGGATGTGTAAATATTGACATTGATAAATATATTATATTGGTATTACAGTATATTTTATTTTTACTTTAGAATTTTATTTTAGGTGTTTTGACTGCATTCTGACTTAAGAGTTTAATTTTAATTTATTTTTTCATGAGGATCTGTTATCATTTATAGCAACGAATTTGCATTAAATCATGTTAAGCTGATTTGTGCATATACAGGTAGTCCTCGACTTACAGCAGTTTGTCTAGTTCAAAGTTAGAACGGCACTGAAAAAGGTGACATGACTGTTTTCCACAGTTACAACCTTTTTAGTATCCCCATGATCATGTGATCAAAATTCAGATGCTTGGCAACTGGTTTATACTTATGACTGTTGCTTTGTCCCAAGGTCATGTGATCACCTTTTGCAACCTTCTGACAAGCAAAGTCAATGGGGAAGACAGATTCACTTAACAACTGGGTTACTAACTTATCAGCTGCCACAACTGTGGCAGGAAAGATCATAAAATGGGGCAAAACTCACTTAACAAATGTCTCACTTAACAACAGAAATTTTGGGTTCAATTATGGTTGTAAGTTGAGGACTACCTGTACTGTATACTGTATGTTATTTTCCAGCTGAACTTCAAATGTCTGTTTAGCTCTTAAACTAAATTTTGAAATAAACTTGCATAAAAACAAGCTTTCAGTATAGACTATATCCTAAAAGAAATAAGATTGACATAGTCTAGATTGGAAATTTGCTTTACTGTATTCATTTGTCATAGACATGGAGTTTCAGAGCCCCATCTTTGAAACTTTCTACTTGTAGAAAATACTTCTTTTCTGATGCTAGAAGCAGCAATTCTGGCCTGGAAATGCTTCCTCGGCTCAAATTTTAAACACTAGAAAATGCCACATCTTGGAAAAAAGGTAACAACTGACATGGTAATGGGCTTATTTGATTGCCTAATCTGCTGGAGATTTTTGAGATGTGTTCATCCTATTAATTATGTGGCATTTGACTCTGCTGAGACTTAGGCTCTGAAGTCTTAGGAAACAAATATTGTTCATTACTCAAGGGCATCATAACAGCATTCTGGATTATTAAATTTGTATGATGACTGATTCCCAACTACTCTGGCCACTCATTAAAAAAATATAAGAAAAAATATAATCAAAGGAGGAAAAAAATAAGAAATAAAAGTTAATATGACAGATCTGGAATGGAAACAAGAATCTAAGGAGGCTACACACACCCTTGCCAAAGGCCTGGAAGAAGAGCCAAGTCTTAAAGCCTTTTGGAAACACCAGTAGGATGCGGGCCATTCAAATCTCATGGGGACCTCATTCCAGAGGGCAGGCACTGTTACAGTGGAGATGTGCTTCCAGGGTTCAAAGAGACAGCATTCTTTAACTGAACGAACCCAAAGCTCCAAACTTGCCACATCAAATCAACCAAGCATACATTATGCAAGAAATTTAGTCCACTGAAGTAATCAGGTATCGTGCCATAGCTAGATAGGTAGATAAGTAGTTAGGTAGGTATTTATGTACACAGACAGGCAGACAGATATATCTGTTTGGATGCTTTATATTGCTGCCAAACTCACAATAAGAATTTTACATCCTGATGCATTAGCCCTGAAGGATTTGAAATTGTCTTGCAAACAGAAATTGGATTAGGTGAACTGTAATCACCATTCTACAGAATGACTGAAGATTTTTGAAGGACCTAAAAAGAGTGACCAAATTCTTTTGGCATAAGTATAAGGAAGGGATCCAATGCATCTAAAAAGCAACAAGTTGGGGAAGGCTAAATAAATCATCTATTCCAGCAATGACAAAACTCAAATTTTAAAAACAAACAAAATGAATTGACTTATACTGCTTGGAAAACCTATGCTAACTAGGAACTTTCCCACTTATGCCTAACATAGTACAATCGTGTTCTGGCAACATTTCTTCCCTCCTGTGTCCTCATGATGTTGCCTTTGTCTTGTACCCAATCTGTGAATGAAATCATCTTTCGTTGTCCTCAGATGTACTGAAGTTAAAATTGAGTTTTTATTGGTTTGTTTAATCAAATTGTAGGCTTTCTCAATTACTGAAATAATTCTAGAAGGATTACACATTGATGTTAAAATAAGACCAAAATACACTATCGGGGAGTAGATCACCTGCACATAATCCCCAAAGTCTATTAAAAGTGCCAGATATTTAGTTTTGTGAAAGCCTAATAAGGTCAGGGCCCTGTAGAGCTCAAGAACACTTCTATTCCACATGACAGATGTAATCAAGAGAAGGCACACTTATTATTTTATTATTTTTTCCTTAAAGTTAATCATATCCTATCAGATGCATACATACGTATCACCACAGTATTCCCTTTTGGGGTAAGCAATGTTATTCAAGAAAAAGTGCCAATCAAGACACGAGAAAAAGATAAAGGAAAAAACCCATCAAGCTATCTATTATCAATTTAATTAAAGACTCAAACTATATAATAATGGAATCAGTGCATAATCCATCACCCCTCATTACCTCCTGAACAAAACATGGAAAAATCAGCATTTGTTTAACAATATAAAAAAAACAGGAAAAGAGAAAATGCCATTTAAAAAAGTGCCAAAGTGTACAGAGATAGACGCAGCGAAATAGCTTTTATTAGCATGCACATTACAGGGATCATTGGGTCCCTGGTCAAAAGCATGTGAAAAAAACTATGGGTTATATATCCTCAGAAGTGATACAGAAAGCAGTGTAAACAAGATGTATATATTTCTGATACATTTATACGACTAAACTTTTATTCTACTTTTTTATTCTATCTTTTTTTAGTATGTAGTAATTTTACGGTTGTACAAATAATCTTTAATAAAATTACTATAAAAAAGAAATTTCTGTCTCAGTGTCAGTCCATTCTTCAGTTTGGTAATGTTCATCTGGTGATCAGAGCACCCAATTGGTGGATACCCTATCTTTATTCTTCCCATCCAGGTTTGGAAAACAAGCATCTCTCACTTTCCTTTCCATAAGTGAGTCTTTGAGGACATATGCTTTCAATGAAACTTTTAATAAGAGTTTTCCACATGCTCAGCATATCCTCTGGTGGACCAGTTTTCCATCATTTTTTTTAATAGCACTGGGCTAAAAAGAAAAACCAGCAGAGAACCTGTCAATTTCACGTAGTTTAAAAAAATAGAAGAAAATCCAGTCTTCTATAGCTCAATCAGTGAGGAAGAGAAAAAAAATCCAGAGCTATTATTTGCTTTGTTGGTATGTATTTATGTATGTATTTATGCATGTATGTATTAAATTTATACCCCCCTCATCTCCCTGTAAGGTGACTCTGGGTACACTGGTTTCACCTGGAGAGGAACCACAAAACCAGTGCTTCACGTCATCTAGAACAGAACCCACATAATGCCTGGCACAAAACACACTGGGTTTCAAGACTTATGTGGGCTTGTTCCTATCTGTTGTGATTCAGGGTCAGCCTGTGGGTTCAGCAGTTGGGTCGGACGACTCAGAGGAGGAGGGGGTGTTGAAGAGCTTGCTGAGGGGGTTGGAGAGCTTGCTGATGAGAGCCCTCAGCCAGGCCCCTCCCACCTGGTCACGACGCAGACCCAGCTGTGTGAGCCTGACAGCGTGGATGAAGATGACCCACAGCTGGCCCTGTTCAAGGACGCCCGACGCAGGAGGCAGTCAATCAGGAGTAAACAGAGGAAGGCAATGGGGCACCTCGGAAGGAGGCAGAGAGAAGCCACACCCTGAACTGTATAAAAGGGGAATGCGTGGGAGGGCTGGTTTGCTGAAGGCAACCGCTTGAATAGCTCCTGTTTCATGGTTCGTGTCTTGTTCTGTTTGCTTTTGTATCCATAAATTTGGCAGGCTTAGTTCCAGCCTCTTGCCTTCTTGTAAAAGGGGTTGTCCCTGCCTTTTCTGCAGGGCCGGTAGCAGGCTGGTACAGAACACTATCATTACATGCAAACTTTCTAAAAATGGCCATGGGGTGAACACAGGGGAGGGTTTGTGCTGGCAACTCTATACAGTACAGTATCCTAAAGGAATGTAGATGTTGCCTGGATTGGAAAGTGCAGGGCAGAAAAGAAAATCTGATGGCAGGTTGTTATGCTGACAGGACAAGGCAAGCTGAGAGTAACGTATTCTGCTTAAGTCTTCTCTGTGCGATTGTGAAGCATGGGGTTGGTGAGTGTCTTGAAGGCCTTCCCCCCAAATTTTTAACTGATTATTCTATCCTTGTTTTAACTGCCTTTTACTGAAATATTATATTTTATATGTTTTTAAATATATACTGTCCAGATAATTTATATATTTATGGAGAGAGCCCTGGTGGCACAGTGGTTAAAGCACAGTATTGCTGACAAACTCTGCCCACAGCCTGGAGTTTGATCCTGATGGGGCTCAAGATTGACTCAGCTATTCATCCTTCCGAGGTCGGTAAAATTAGGACTCAAATTGTTGGGGGCAATATGCAAATAATGCTGACATTGTAAACTGCCCAGAGAGTGATGTAAAACACTATGGGGTGATATATAAGCCTAAATCTGTTGCTATATGTATATGTATGTGTGCGCACACAGACAGACAGACAGACATAGGTTTACATATATAAAGTTTTGTGGGTCATGAGGAATAGTCAAAGGATTTATAAGTTGAAGATATTAGGAAGTAAATATTAATAAATTCTATACATTTTCTCCCACATATCTGTAATTGCAGTATCATTTTGCAACTCTATGCAAATTTACTGTATAAGCTATACCGTATAAATCTCAGTAAACTCAGTGGATTTACAAACATGCACAGTCATAATATTGTGAACAGCAGTCTGAAAATGCTTTAGCTCAGCTGTTATGGTCAGAATTAACCTTTTGTGTTTGAAAAGGTTGCTATCACATTCCACACATAATCCACTTCATATCAGCACTTGGGAGTCCTTGAGGAATAATCCGTGTGGGCTGAGCATCATAGAACACAATGAAGTAATCTAGCTTCTACTTCTAAAATATTAAGATTTCAAATTTTGTGACTGGGGAGGATAGGGCAAGCGTCATATTTAATCTGTCTAAAAAGCCATGATGCATACACTGGTGGAAGAACATCATACAATGAAAGAAAGTAAAACAAATGCTAGGAAAATTGCCTGTTAGCATTCTCATTTCCCCAAAGAAGCAGAAAACATCCATACAAAGCAGATTAAAGATTTAATGAGATAAGAAAAATAACTTCATGAATCATTTTTTCCGATTGTCCATTTTTAAAACTATTGCAGCAAATAACACCTGATGTGTTTTCAGGGGAGAAGGCATAACTATTCTTACATGGGGAGGTCTCCCTTGGCTTGTACAATTTTTGCAAACCTTGGTTGTGCAATCCAAGCATAGCACAGCTTCATCTTTCCCACCCTCACAAATTCTAACTATAATCATAGGCATTTTGATCATCCAACTTTGCTTGTCAAGGCAAAGATTTCCACTAATATTTATCCATGTAGCCATTTTTAACTTTGCAGGAGTAAACAGGCGCTTTAAAGTGGTTTAGATTTTAAGTAATGCTTATTTGTCTAACTAAATTAGTTATATTCTGCCTCTTATAACAATAGCAATAACATTTAGACTTATATACCACTCCATAGTGCTTTACAGAATTTTCTAAGCAGTTTACAAATGTCAGCATATTGCCCCCAACAATCTGGATCCTTATTTGCCAACCTCAGAAGGATGGAAGGCTGAGTCAACCAGTAGCTGGTCAGGATTGAACTCTTGGCTGTGGGAGTTCTAACCACTGCGCTATCATGGCTCCTGCACCACCATGGTTTATGTCCAAGGATTCCATAAATCTGAGTATGAAATGGCACCTCAGTTAGTAATAATGAGTCAGTTGCAAAGGCTACCATTTTGAAACTGTTATCTGAAATGAATTAAGCTGTTTATTGATCCACAGATGCCCAATACAAAAAGAAATGTCTGTGTTCCAATGATACATTGCTAACATGAAGAGGGCAAAATAACTAAATGTATGAATAATAGAAAATACAAAGCAACTATTAAAATAATTTGAATAAGGATAAAAAACTTTTAAATGAAACCTTATATTGCATTCTTCATGAAAAAATATTTGTGGCTCATCTAATTGACGTGTTCCAGTAGAAGAGAATATATGTAGCTCATGGTTGATAAAACTCTCTTGAGTTTCATTGTTTGCTTACACGTGTCTGTTTGCATGTTAAGTAAACCAAAGACTCAGTAAAGGTAAAGGTTCCCCCGCACATGCGTGCTAGTCGTTTCCAACTCTAGGGGCCGGTGCTCATCTCCGTTTCAAAGCCGAAGAGCCAGCGTTTGTCCAAGGACGTCTCCGTGGTCATGTGGCCAGCATGACTAGATGCCAAAGGCGCACGGAACACTGTTCCCTTCCCACCGTAGTGGTCCCTATTTTTCTACTTGCATTTTTACGTGCTTTCGAACTGCTAGGTTGGCGGAAGCTGGGACAAGTAACAGGCGCTCACTCTGCTATGCGGCACTCGGGATTTGACCCGCCAAACTGCCGATCTTCTGATTGACAAGCTCAGTGTCCTAACCCACTGAGCCACCGGTCCCTTTTAAAGACTCAGTAGCTCCAGAAAAAAAACAACAACCAAAAACAGGAGTCATCTGCAACATACAGCCTAAGGACTATTAACAGCCTTTATGTAAAACAGACTGTCAGTAGACTAGCAGATTGTATTCATGAACATTAACTAGCAGTCAGAAGACAGGGTGAAAGCTCCTTTGTCTCATAACACATTAACATTTATACTACAACACATTTGTTATTTTTTAAGCTTCCATAAAATACTTTCTTGCTTCCCACCCCCTCAGCTATCTAAAGCTTCCAGATCACATTTTTTAAAAATTGATATTTATTAAATTGATAAATCATCTTCTGCTTACTCAGCACCCAGAAAGATGCGCAAGAAAAACCTTTCATAAAACAAAGGAACACAGAAGCAAACCTCACACAATAACATTTCATTGAAGAAGGTAGTGTACAACATAAACATCTATCGTTTTATGACACTCTCAGGCAGCTTAGGTGCATGTGCTAAATGCCAACCAGAAAGTTAAAATGCAAGTTGGGACATACTGTATAATCTAACCCACTATTTCACAACTTTAGCAACTTTAAGTGGGACTTCAATTCTCAGAATTCTCCAGCCAGCCATGAAGTCCACCTACTTAAAATTGCTAAGGTTAAGAAGCCCTGGCCTAAACCTATAAATAAGCAAGAGGGATTTTCTTCCATTATGTATAATGTCACACCCCTTTCAATGACATGCCTCAGACTGTCTATGGAGATTCTCAGCCATCCAGATCATAGTTATTCCAAAGGTGCTTTCTCATCCAAAAAGTTTCTGGGATAAGAAGCGAAACTTCTTCAAAGAAAAAAAAGAAAGTCCAGTTGCCTCTTGAAAAAGCACCTTTGGGACTGTATGCTACCAAATAATCAACGCCTTTGCTCTGGCTTTTGCCTGGCTTCGGGAATTGAGAAAAGAACAGAACAGAATTATAGAGTTGGAAGACCTTGGAGGTCTTCTCGTCCAACCCTATGCTCAAGCAGGAAACAATTTTAAGCACATTTATAAGCGAGCACGCTTCTGGGAATTAATTGTGTCTTCTTCCAGTTTGCAAGGTACGGGTGCAATAATTCTAGGGATTTTTTAAAAAAAATGCCGAATAAAATCCTTCAGATGACCCGGGACGTATTTCCTCACGTTGCATTTCTTTATTTAAAAAGCTCCACACACCTCGCCGCAGCGTGTGAGCCACTTTTTCCTGCTAAGAGGAGCGCGGGAGGATGGGCGCAAGTGAAGGAGGCGAAGGGAGCGGCCTCCTTCTGCGCCAGTGCAGCGAAACCAGGCCTCTTGGCTGCCATGGCGACTGGTTTGTGACTGCTTCGGCCTTAAGTAGGCCGGCCTCCACCTTAAGGCTCTCAATTCCCGGCTACGCTAGTTGGCAGCGTTCGTGACTTGATCCGTCCCTCGCCGCTGAAGGGATCGTGGCTATGGCCTCACGCAGCGCTGGGACACTCCTCACTCAAAACAACGCGGTCTATGTGCCGCCGGGGCTCATGCCTGGGTGGGTGACCGGCAAATGTCTTTAGTGAGGTGGGGACGGCGGGGGGATTTGAGGCGTCGGTCAGCGAGAGATTGAAGGCGGGTGAAGGCTGAGGCGCTGGGAACAAAAGATGAGGAACGATTTGTGACCGAACTGTCCTGTCAGCAAAAGACGGTGACATTCTATATACCTTCTCGGAACACCTACGTTAATGGATGAAATTTTATTTGTAAAAAGCTGCTTCCTTGCCTGGAAAAAAGGATGTTTCGTGTGTTAGAAAGCATTTAAACCAAAAGGCTTTTAGGTGGGTGGGAGGGGATAAACTGGTAGAACTGTTGGTATACAGTGAAGGCTATTGCTATGCACATTGATTTGTGCTTTAGATTGTAAGCCGCCCTGAGTCTTCGGAGAAGGGCGGGATATAAATGGGATTACAAAAAAAATATTCGATGCCTCACTTCTGACCCTCCCCCGTGCTTATTATTATGATAATGCCCAGTCTGATAACTATAGTCCCATCCTTTATTTATCTACACCTTTGTATATTACAAATGAATCTCCCAGTCCTTAATCCATTATTTTCAAATGTTTTTTTGTGTGACACTGTTAAAGTGTTCCTATTTTATTGCTGAGCAACTCATTCTTCTAAGGAGAGCTTCTTGATGTCTACCATGCAGGAAAATAGGAACTCAGAATAGTATTGATATGTCTTTAAAATGCAAATTGCATTGTGTATGATGCTAAGAAGTGTTTCTTTGAAAGAAAGAATATGATAAATTTCAGGTAATCAAGACTATTGTAGAAGAGATTATGGTTATTCCCCTTATACCTCTTCTACCTTCACTCAGCTACTATTTAAGTGATATAAATGCTGTCATTACTGTTATATTAATATAGCGATTGTTAGATGGTTCAAAAAGATGCTATAAATCACTAGTGGAGATCTTGCTTATATATAGCTTATAAAAAGAATGGTATAAATATGAGTCTTATATGTGTAATTAATTTCCTCTACTTTGAAAAATTGCTTAGAAAAAAATCATGCAATTAGCTTATTAAATGCACTGTTGAGATGGAGGTCACTTACTAGAAAGCATCAATATGAGAAAGATGCAAACTGGTCGTTAATAATGTGTTGCATAGCAACAGTCATTTAGGAATAATGTTAAATTAGATTGTTTTTCCTTGTTCACAGGCTTAGTGAGGGCTGTAAATTGGGCAGAATAGCATCCTTGCATCTTTTTAAATATGGAACTTATGAAGTAGTTGTTGAAAAACTCATTCAGACACTGAATATTGAGAGGGGTGGGAAGAAGAAAGTTAGAAAGACTGGAATTTTAAACTATAATTTCTGATTAGGAATATTTTTCTTAAGCAATTAGAACTTGATTTTTCAGTAGTGATTCAAGTAAAATATACAGGTTCCAATAGAAAGGTCTACATAGAGGAAAACTTACATGAGGCATAGAAATAATATATGGCACTAGTCTAAGCAAACCAAGAAACCATCAACTGCTTTAAAACTGCTTTTAACTTTTGTAAAAATAGATGTAATAATTTTGTTTTTATGCAAATTATAGTGTTTGCAAATGCTGCAAATAATGAGTGTTATCAAGGTGAATAAATTAATGAATGTATAATTTGATTTCCCCTTTTTCTCTAGGTACCGTGGCCATGTCCCTAATGTAGCCTTTTCCTTTGGTGACACCTATGGAAATACCACCATGAAATATTTTCAAGACTTCCGAAGTGCTGCAATGGAAACCAGCTATAGTCCCTATAGCAAAGGAGGCCAATTCCCAACCCTTTTCTCCCGTGACCCATCTCTTGTGATTGGGGAAAGGGCAAGAGGCTGGGATCGATGGCTACATACTCCTAATTACTCTCGTTTCAATTTGGATATGAACCGCTCAGAAGAACTGCAAGAGTTCTACAAGGTAAAGCTGCTTTTCAAGACATACCGTCTCCCTCATGGTCAATTACACATAATTTGAAATTGTGAATTCAAAATGTCATGTAGATGATCTACATTAAACTAATTAGGGATATTTCATTATTGTCTAAAAGTAAACACTTGGTTTAAGAGGGGGAAAGGAATGTTTGTAAAATGACATGGGATGTGTAATTCATGAATATGACATTTATGCATTTTATGTGTGCATAAAATGATAAATGGGATCTTACGCACTTGCATACATAGAAACACTGTTCAGATAATTTGCCAGTTACATTCAAAATCTGCAAAACCAAAGTTAGCTAAATGAAGGATTTGCTAAATCGGTTTAGACAATCAGCGGAACCAGGTACTAACTTTATTCTGGGTAGTATAATTTCTTTTTATTCGATGTAGGTACCCTCATGTATGTCTAGAGGCTAGTATATTATGCATATATGAATGCTTTCCATTTTTAAAAACAAAACACACACAAATAGTCTGGTGATACTTGTATTAATCCTAGATGTAACTTGAATGCTCTTTGTGTTCTAATAGTCTTATATTTCAGTTTATGCCTGTTCTTCAGCATTTTAAGATTTATGGAAAAAGATCTATTACGATACAAATAACTTTTAAGTTGCCTCTTAGGTCTGTTAGAATAAAGATTGGCTCCTTTATATTTTGAAAATAGAAAATCCAATTGTATATAATAAAAAATGGAATTGACCACTATTTACTTTGTCCAGTTCCAGCCCTCCCTTGACAGATCTTTTTAAGAGTACAGGTTTCAGTGACAGAACATCAACAAATGATATATTCTGCAGTTGGAGAGGGGATAAAGGGCATCCTTGCCTTGTGCTGTTTGAACCCATCACTGCTTGAAAATGGCAACAATGAATCGTTGGATTTTATTAATAAAAAACCTCTGGGATTTTGAGTGGAAAAGTAATAGAATGGGGAGAGGAAGTCCTTTCCCTGCAAGCTTTTCTCTCTTTTCTTACAAATCATTGCTTCCAAACTTGCTGCATTCCCTTGTGGGAACATTCACAGGGATGGCAAGTGGGAGGGGGCAAATGGTGAAGTAGCATTGCACCAACCTGATGCAAACATTTTCTATATATGTACTGTGATGTTGCACACACAGTTTATGGCAGATTGCTGCTTTCATCATTTTGGCAAAATGGTGGATCCTGTGAATGCTTTTGTTTATCCATATGAAAAATATATATTTGTAGAAAATAGAAGTGACCGAAAAAGTCATTCATTTTCAGTTATTTTTTAAGGTTAATAGAATTTTACAGGTATTTGTGTTCATTAATGCTAAGGCAGGATTTTTAACTGATTGTTTTGAACATATGCTGCACACATAGTGCAAAAGCATATAGAACTGTAGGGAGGTAATTAGTACATTAAATTAAAATCAAATTAAGTGCATAAAGACATGCATGTTGATGGAAAATTGGCATAAAATGTTACAAGAAAAATGTGTTAATGGAAAGGAGTACATTGGGAAAAGTGCACAAAGAAGAAGAACAGTTTGTACAGAAATAGACAACTCTGGCAAATGCACATAGATTTTTGTGTGGATTTGGAGACACTGAATGCACAGACACTGCAAATAGAAACCAATGCAAGTACATCTGGAAAAATGAGAAACTGAATTGAGTACAATTAGCAGCATCACCAATCCCTATTAAGTTTTAGCCTCACAACAATCATGTAAAGAGGATAATTCAGTTCCTTGCTCAAGTGATAGGCATCATGGTTGAATAGAGTTCTAAGTGCTAGATTCCCTTGTGTCGATTCAGCACACCAACCCTTACATAACAGTAATGTGGATGATTTGGAAATCAAGTAAACACATAAAGTAAATATTCTCAAAAGAACTCAGGTCTGTGTACTGATGCTCCTGACCCAATTTATTTTTAATTTGTAGCTTACTCAGATGCATCGTGAACATTACAGAGATAAGACAGGGACATTGCACATGGTACCATACTTTGTGCTGCCTATGAAGGAAAGAGACAAGTATCCTCATCCTCTTGATCTGTGAGTCTAGTGGGGAAAAAACAATGGTGTGGAAGGGAAGAAATCAGGTATTATATTGAGATTGTTTATGGAAGTGTTATAGAAACTCATCAATTTCCTTATTGTAGAAGATTTATGAAGAGATTGGACAAGCACGGCATGGTATGGAGTCTCCTACTTGAGCAGAGGGTTGGACTAGAAGACCTCCAAGGTCTCTTTCAACTCTGCTATTCTGTTATAGGCTCTCAGTACTCAACTTATGACCACAGTTGGAACCAACATTTCTTTTGCTAAGCAAGATGATTGTTAAGTGAGTCATGACCAATTTAATGACCTTGTTTTGCCACACTTGTTAAGTGAATCACTGTGATTGTTAAGTTGAATCACACAGTTGTTAAGCAAATCTGGCTTCCTCCATTGACGTCACTGGTTGGAAGTTGGCT
This sequence comes from Vipera berus, assembly GCF_964194415.1. Lineage (NCBI taxonomy): Eukaryota > Metazoa > Chordata > Lepidosauria > Squamata > Viperidae > Vipera > Vipera berus. The sequence continues at coordinate 335,691,205 of NC_138202.1, read as the reverse complement.
AAGAAGGTTGCAAATGGTTATCTTATGACTCCTGCATGCTGCAGCCATCAGAAATGCGTGTCTGTTGCCAAGTAACCAGATTTTGTTCACATTACCATGGGATTGCTGCTGTAAATGTGAGGAATGATAGTAAATCACTTTTTTCAGTGCCGTTGTAACTTCAAATGATTGCTTCTAAGCCAAGGACTATCTGTAACAAGTCTGAGTCTAAAATAATCTGAGGTGACTTGGATCATGTCAGTAAATCCCTTCTAAGACCCTCACTGTCATCTAAAATCCATCTAAAGTCATGAGATTCATTAACAAAAGCAACAATTTCTTTGCGTTTAAGGAGTGTGTTTATGCATAAGATAGACAGCACTTTATATTTTTCCTGCTGTTTTTGTTCTGCCATTCATCATGGAAAGAAACACATCAAAGAGTCAGTAATGTATCTAAAGACATTAATTATCATTCCAACAGAATGTTTTTTAGTCTTTGTTCAAATGAAAAATACATTTCTTTTTTGTTTATTCCACTCTTCTTAGTTCTTTAAAAAGATAATCTCAAATGTGTTAATTCAACCCTGGAATTTTCTTTTTTCCAAGAAAAGATTCTCTTATCTCCTGTCCTGCTCTTCAGACTAGTCATTAAAGTCAGAAAATATTGTACAGCTTAATTGCAGTCTAAATCTTTGTAAAGGAGAAAAAACTTGTTATTGGCAATGATGAACAAAGTTATTGTGACAGAAAACACTGCAGTCCTATGTTCTCTTATATAGAATTGTACAGTGAGATTCTAACAGAAAGCAGATTTAGTTGAAATGTTCATTTATTGCTAGTCCATGTGTGATATGCCATACACTAAATAATAATAACAGAAAGCAGAAAGTACAATAGAGCTATCTTTAGCATTAGAAGGTGCCTTATACTAGTTATTGGTTCACCTCATTTCCCATAGTTAGCTATTGTGATTGGCAATAAGTTCTCCAAAACCTAAAGGAGACAAATATATTTTCCAGATTTGTTACTTAAGTTCTGATTGAATCTGGGACCTTCACTGTATAAAGCACATAGAGTAATATTGAACTATGATTTATGCCCTTAGTATTATGCATCACTTGTTACCGTAATTTTCTGCTTTTTATCATTTTGGTTCACTGACCTGTATTCTGTATTCCTAATCATTGAAGTAACATAACATTCTACCATAGTAATAAACTAGAGAACAGATGTTAGAAGGGGAAGGAAATCCAGCATTTTACCAGATTATTAAAAAGATATTAGTAGAAATCTACCCATCTGATTTGGAAAACATTACCCTCTTTTGCTTGGAAGAGAGCTTGTCAACTACTCCAAGTCAATACACCATTTAATCCTTACTTATTCCTATTATCATAAGTAGATCAATCATATTGTGGGAGGGGATTGAAGATAGAAATTACAACAATTTAAGGATGAAAAACATTTGCAAGGAAGAACAGAAGAATTCAGAAACCTGGCCATCTGCTATTTCTCCCTTGTAAATGTTACTCATATCAGTGTAAGAAAAGAAAAAACATCCAGCTGGTTTATTTCCTCATAATCTGTTTTGCCCTGAAATCTCAAGAAAGAGTTAGAGGGAGGGGAGGGAATTGGGTCTCCTATTTATTTACAGTATATTGTAGCATCTAATAAAAATAAAATATAAACTTAAAGCTTTTGTTTAACGACTATTCAAAGTTACAACAGCACTGGAAAAAATAATGACTGAACCTCACACTTATGACTGCTGTAGTATCCCATGTCGCATGAACCAAATTTGGTGCATGGCACTGGACATGTATTTACAACTGTTGCAGCATCCCAGGGTCATGCGATCACCATTTGCAAGCTTCCCAGCTAACGTCTGACAAGTAAAAACAATGGGAGAAGACAGATTTGCTTAATGACTATGTGATTCACTTAACAACACCAGGGATTTGCTTAACAGCCATGGCAAAAAAGATCGTAAAACTGGGCATGACTCAACACTTGCTTGGTAATGGAAATTCTGGTCCCAATTGTGATTGTAAGTCGAGGAATGTTGTATTTGCTTTGATCCTGTATATATTGGGAAGATACTTTCTTGAATGAATGCCCCACTATGGTCGCTTAAAGGCATTTTCTTGGATCTATTTCTTTTCTAGTATTTGCAAAATACCCACCCCCGCTCCCTTAAAAACAAGTTTCTCTTAAAATATGCAATAAGTATTGTTGTAAAATGCAATTATATATTGAACCATGTACATATATGCATATGTATTGCTTGTAAATTCTGTATTTTATTTTAATTCAATTATTTAAATTTACTATGAATGTATCTTCTCATTTGTTCTGTTTACCTCTCTGCAATCTGTTTTGGGGCGTTTGTTAGGGCTGCAACAACTAAGCTCAGATGAACTAAGATTTCTGGCCTATGATATGCAAAACATATTATTGGTATGTTTTATGGCATGAGTCCAAGGTACCTGAGGAATTGCCTTACATTGATGGGACTAACCTGCCCCACTCGTTTCAGGGGAAAGGGTCCTGTTGGCCAAAGAATTTTGGCTGGCATGATCCAGGAAAAGATCCTTTTCTGCTGTGGCCCCAGCTCTGTGGAATATTCTCTCATCAGAGGTGAGATCCATCCCCAAACTTTTGGCCTTCTGGAAGAGCCTAAAAACTTAGCTCTGCTGCTTGGCTTGGGGCCCAGATAGGGACCTGTTGGAGGTGGCCAACAACGTAGAGAAGAATCTCACTCCCAGGCTGCCCATCGTCTTGGTTCTTAACTTTTAATTTTTTAATACCAATTTTGTTTTTAGCGCTTTTTAACTTTTTATTATATTGTAACCCTCCCAGAGTTGGTGTATTAGTAAGATGGGCAGCATAAAAATTTAATAAATAAAAATGAATAAATGCGGGAGATGGGCATTTTTAAAATTTGATAAACATTTTGAATTTGAAACTTGTATTCTGATCATATAGTGTTCAAATGATGTTACAACTATTCTGGTTCAATGATGTTATAATTATAGGTAGTTCTCAAATAGTAACTACCTCATTTAGTAACCACTCACAGTGATAACCGTGATGAAAAAGTAATTTATGATGAATCCGCGCATTTAAAACCTCCACAGGTCAGTAAAGCAAAGGAAAGCTGAAGTATGATTATAAGCATAGTCATGATTTCATTTAGTGACCATTCTGCTTAGCAACCAAGGTACTGGTACCAACAGTGGTTGCTAAACCATTACCTGTATTCTGGAAGTGTTCCAAGCTCAGACCAAACCTTTCTCAGCTCAGAACAAAAGGGATTTTAAGTTTGAATATTTTTGCATGCCTCTAGTTATGTATACTTTGTTACAGATAGTCCTTGGTTTATGCCACATTTATTCAGCAACCACTCAAAATTATGGTGGCACTGAAAACAATGGACACGTGATTGGTTTCCAGAGTTCCCATTGCAGTACCCCTGTGGTCATGTGATTGCAATCAGGGCATAAGGATGTCTGGCTTGCAAATACAATGTTGTAGAGAGGCCTGATCACCATTTGCAATCTTCGCTGCTAGCTTCCCACAAGTAAAGTCAATAGGGAAGCTGGCAGAGAAGGTCACAAATCACTCTGGTAAGTTCTTTGGCCCACACTATCTGTGTGCAGCCTTTGCTGGGCTTCCATGCCCTCCCCATCCACCCTCAATTCATGCACGGTCTGCACTGGCTCTCCCAGGGCCTTCCCCAGCCTCTCCCACCTCTTATGGTACCCTGTACTCTTTGCCTGAGAACTGCTTCTCACTTAATGACCTGCACATTTTGGGATTAAAGTGTAACCTAGATTGTAGTCATGTGACATTATGCTTTATTATCACATTGCTTGGTGACTAGCAAACCCCCGGTCCAAATTGTCATTGTAACCCAGGGACTACCTATAATGAAATTCTCTGCTTTTATAATTGAACATACAGTACCTTTCTCTGTGTAACTGATCTTGATCCAAGTCTAAAAATATAAATATTCCTTGAATTAATGTCCATGGTTTCCCAGTCAGTATGGTATTAGGCCATACTGTGTTGTTTTGATGAAGGTCCTTAATTGCAACTGAGTTCTTATTTCCATTTGTCAGTATTGCTTTGTGACAAATGGGTTTATGATGGTGTTATGTTCTTAAAAATCATGTAAGTAAAGTTGTATGTAACCTGAGAACTGATTCATGTTATTTAAAAGAATTACAAAAATGTTTGTAAAATATCTTTGTTCTCTTTGTATTGCTTGTTTCTTCAAATTTCCTTGAATAAAATTTATCATGCTTTATCTGTTACATTTCAATTTCCAATATATAATTTCCTAGGAGAATTACCCAGGAATGTGGAATGCACAGTAATTATATATCACCTATGCAGTGTCCCATCTTCTGCATAATTGGTGAAACTTTCTAACTTCAGTGTTCATCACCAATGTTCCTTCCAGATAGTACTTACATTCGAAGATTGGGTGAACATATGTTAAATGGATAGTGTATTAACCTTTGCTTTCCAATTATATACAGTACAATATTACTTTATTTGACTTGCTTGATTTCACACCATTTATGCAATGTAAAGAATGAATTTAAAGAGCAAATTCTAGTGATGCATAATGCCATCTGAATATTACAAAGAAAGCCTTAAGTTTTTAAATGTAAACATTTGCTGTCAACTCAAGTCTGCAACTTTGTCATTCACTTTAATTGTCTTTGGGATTTTATAAGCTACACAGAGTTTAAGGGAATGGGGGCTATAACAAATAATTAATTGAATTAATAAAATCAATATCTGTTCCCACAATACACTTAATTGGTCAAAGAGCGGGCTAATGTACAGCAGAAACATGAAATGAATCAGTTGACCAGTTTCATATATCTAGTCTTCCAAAAAAAGTACTGGAAGGAATAAAAGATTTGTATTACAGAATTGTCAAAGCATGTCTCCCAAACACTGATTAGCTGCATGCCTACTGATGTCTGGCTGGCCAATAAGGGGTAATTGTAATTGCTAGGACTGTATTTGTGCAAGGGCTCTAGGTATACTTGACAGATCTTGGAGAAAGTTTGAATCATTATTAAGGTTTACCTAGATCAGGGGTGTCAAACTGCCGGCCCGCAGGCCAGACGCGTCATCCGGAAGCTGCACCCACCCCATTGTCAGCAATGGCAAAACCGTCCTGATACATTGCGTGACGTCACGTGACGTCGCAGGTTTGATACGTCTGGCCTAGATTATTGGTTAAGCATATTGTAGGTCACTTCTTATGTTCCAATTCCTTCATTTGTCTGTCAGGCATTTGGTTGTCTGTATTATAAAGTGCCTGATTTGCACTTCCTACATTATTGATTTTTTTATATGTTAGGTGAAAAAAAGAGTACTTGGTTGAGAGACTAATTATTTATATAGGCTACAGATGGCAGCTAAGAGAGAAAGAAAATATAAACTCTTTAATAGCAATAGCACCCAGGCTTATGTACCATTTCATAGTGCTTTACAGCACTCTCTAAGCAGTTTACAGAGTCAGCATATTGCCCCCAACAATTTGGGTTCTCATTTTACTGAGCTTGGAAGGATGGAAGGCTGAGTCAATCTTGAGCTGGTTGGAATCGAACTTCTGGCAGTAGGCGGTCAACCTGCATTCAAACCACTGCGTCACCTGGGCTCCTTTAATGCATTATAGTGATCATCCAGAATTTTGAAGGCCGGATCTCATAGCCCTAAGGCCTAAGCTGGGTATCTGCAGTTTTATAATGGTGAGAGTATCTTGAACTGATATAAGATAGTATACATAAATAGGAAATTCAGCAAACTTAATATTTCTGAGTTTTAATGTTTTACCATACTGCTATAAAAACCAGAAACCTGCTGAAAACATATTAGTGACTCTCCTCTAGATTTTCGCTGCTGCAAAATGACATCATGGTGTGTGTATAGGAAAAGTTCGTCCACTTCAGCAGACTGATTTCTGCTTTTAATACACCTCCCTAGTTTGTATCTTTCTAAATAATGACTCCAGCATTGCCTGTTGGCCTGTCATTCCAAAGCAATCTGTTTTGTTATTCCTCTCCAAGGCACACAAGCATTAATCACGATTGATCAATCCCCTGGAGCACTTTTCTAGGGCATGTTGATCTGCCACAGATTGTACTTACTTTTATGGCTTTGTGTGTTGGCAGGAAATAAGATGTATTTTTGTCCTCCATGCTTTTACAGAGGGTAGCATTTCTGTTCCTGCTGTAACTAATACTTGGTGGTGTCGTGGGACTGTAGTTCTATTGCTTTGGGATGACAGGATGGTGAAACAAGATTGCAGACCAGATGCTGGAAACCTTCAGAAGCCCTACACAACAGACGAGGATAATTCAGTTACTAAATTAAAGTAACTGGGTGGGTAGAAAAATAGAATTAAATTGCTTACCTTAAAATATTGGGTTGTTCAGTGCCATCTTTGAGTAATAGACAGAAAATTCATTATTTCACTCAGTTTTTAATTCATGTATTTGCTATTACAGAGTGTAATAACGTGGATAATTTAAAGAGGCAATAAAAATTATGGTGAGGAGAAGATTCTATTACAGTTCTTCACCCTGATAACTAGGCTAGTAGTTACCGATCTGTGGTCTGTGATGCCTGAGGGTATAGCAAGTGGCACAGGCTTTCAGCACAAAGTTTTCTTTTAAAAAATTGCCAAGTTCTGTGAAAGTTTTAATAGGCTTGTTGAAAACATCAGGAAATTTTGAGTTATCTTGCAAGTTTTATTTTTTATTTCTTTTTATTTACTTTTAGGATTTTATATGTGTCACCTGGGATAGTCACTTATGCCAGGAGTCCTCAGCCTTGGCAATTTTAAGACTTGTGGATTTTCTCCCAGAATTCCTCAGCCATCTTTGCTGGCTGAGGAATTCTGGGAGTTGAATTCCACAAGTCTTAAAGTTGCCAAGGTTGAGGACCCCTGACTTATGCTATGATACCAACAGGTTCCACATTGCTAATTCTGGCTTGCATGGTCCATCAACGTTTGCAGTTAAGATGTTACGAAAAGGTTGGGTCTTCTGTTCTAGGCACCATCAGGTTTCAGACTTTACATGCTACTGAACACCATTAAGTGAAGCATTGCCCATCATGCTTGGAAGTCCTTTGATTGGCCACTGGAAAAATAGATAGCTTGCTGATCTAGTAAAACTTTTCTTATGAACCTAGGGACAGGGAATGGGGTCACAGTTGGTAGGATGTTGAATTTTGCATATGATTTTAGAAAAAAAGATTTACCTTGACTTGGACAAATGGCAGTTATATACCTTATCTATTCATCTATGGCAATTCAATCATCCAGGTCATGGTTGTCCCAAAGATGCTTTTCCAAAAGCCAACTGGACTTTCTTGGTTTTTTTCATTGAAAATGTTTTGCTTCTCATCCAAGATGTTTCTCAGTTCTTTAGTTCTTTAGTTCAGCTCTTCAGAGAACTGAAGAAGCTGCTTGGATGAAAAGTAAAAAGTTTTCAAGGAAAAAAACCAAGAAGTCCAGTTGCCTTTTAGAAAAGCATCTTTGGGACCTTATTCTGATGGCTGACATCATGCCAGTTGAATAAGTAGAACATTTTGCTTTACCACTGAGATATCTGCCCCAAACCTTGTCTGAGTTGTTGGATGATGCTCAGCTATGCCCAGTTTAACTTTCCTTGACATTATTTGCAACTGGGAGTTTGCCCACAGTTATCAAAGTTGGGGCTCTCTTACAACAAATCGAAATTTCTTTTTTTCAATTATTTCTTCTAGAGTGCTTTTTGAATTCATTTGTAAAAATCTTCTACAGCTACTTGACTAGGCTTTTGCATAGAGGTATAACTTTGAGAATCATGTGGTTCTTCATTTTACATTTTTATAATGTATTTAATATACTCGAAGAAATAGAAAGAGAGCATAAATCAAACTCTTCACTTTCTCATACTTCATGAGTGCCCTCTGCTGGTACAATGTGGTAGTTCCTGTTATCCAGTTGAAAAATGAAAGCCAATTGAACAGTTTATGAGGTAAGTGAAAATAGACATCCGTGCACACTAACATGTCCCTAATGGACTCATATTCTGTGTTAATATGAATTGTACCCTAAGGATAAGAAGCTCTAAGTTAAATCTACAGATGAGACCATATAGAATAAGCAAAGGATAACCAACTGTATCTTTAAGATTCTTAACATTTAGGGACATAATTAAGTGTTAAGGCATGAGCTTTAAATGCAGTTTTCTTAGTTTTATTCAGAAATATCCAGTTAGTAGTATGATCCCTAAATGTGTGTCATAGTGGGTGTTACCAGAATATAAATAACATTTACCAGAAGATAATCTGGTAAGTACCATTTACTAGAAGGTAATGGCAAGGATATTCCCTGCCAATGCCTTATTTTCCAGGAATACTCTCCCTACAAATTTTAGCTTTTTTTTTTTGCTTAGGTATACATGGTCTAGGGCTAGGCCATAGCACATGTCAGTTTTATTTTCTAAGAATACTGATGGGACCCAGTACTATTCTAGGAAATAAAATATTATGCTGTAGGCTAGCATTTTATAGCAGGTTTATTACTTTTTTTAATGAAACAATTCCCCATAGTCTGACCTTGTGTGAGTTATACACAGATGGAGTCAGTTGGGGGAATGCAGCTAATTGAATCTGAAAAGAAAGAACAAAGAGCACCAAATTACACTTCTAATTACATTTAAATGAACTTACATTTAATGTGTTTTGACTACTACTAATGTCAAAAATCTGAGGGTTCGTATCACTTTCTTTATATAAAGTATTGTAGGAGCTTCTGTAAATTGTAAGATACGATAGAGACACTTGAAAATATATGTTCACTTGCACTGAAATATATCATTAAACATGCATGTGATAGGCAGAATAGAATCCAAACAAGTTCCCTAACTAATAAAAACATTTATCATGAATAATCAGTGAAGAAATGTGATCTTTATATTTCTTATTAAAAACAAGTACATTAATGTTAGTGTCTTTAGAGTTTCGCCTCTAATTTGGAGTTCCTATTTTCAAAAATATTACTGAGGAATGGAATACGTTATCTTGCTAACTCTGTTTTACACTCACCCATTCACTGGATGGAATGACACAATGGATGGAATACTTAGCTGATTTAAAGTATAACTCTCTGGTATATTTTAAAACAAACTGTCATACTATATAATCTTGCTATTTTGAGTATTTCATCCACTTAGAAAAGTGATTGTGTATCTTATTATTACATAACTGAAGTAAAATATTTTTCCTATTTTACATTCACAGTATCTAATTAAAAAACTTCAAAAATCTGTTTATATTTGTTGTCTTTTCTTTCACAGATGCCTGCATCTTTTTCTTCATTTTCACTTTTTTCTTTTTCTTAACCAGGAATTTTCATATATGAAACAGATCAGATATATTTGAAATTTTGAAATGGAAAATGAGGGATGTGTGTAGTATAATTCTATTTCCTTTCAAATTTTATCTCTGAATCAGCATTATTCATCTCTGAAGCAAGTTCATAAAAATGTATTTATTTATGTCTCTTGGACTGCAAGGCAATCAAACCGGTCAGTCCTAGAAGAGATCAACCATGACTGCTCTTTAGAAGGCCAGATCTTGAAATTGAAACTCAAATACTTTGGCCACCTAATGAGAAGGAAGGACTCACTGGAGTAGAGCCTAATGCTGGGAAAGGTTGAGGGCAATAGAAGAAGGGGACGACAGAGACTGAGGTGGCTGGATGGAGTCACTGAAGCAGTAGGCGTGAGCTTAAATGGACTCCAGAAGATGGTAGAGGGCAGGAAGTCCTGGAGGAACGTTGTCCATGGGGCCGCGATGGGTCGGACATGACTTTGCAGCTAACAACAACAATGTCTCATATAGTCAGCAGAATATACATATAGTGAGAGTTTAAAAGAATCTAAAAGAAGGAATAGAAGCATTAGATGGGTGCAGGGGAACATAAAAGGTGGAAATCCACATCAAATTACAAGGCAATCTGATATGGCAAGCTAGATGTTCTTTAAATCTAGTTTATAAAGTAGAATCACAAGGTCAGTTAATTAACCAATGAATTTTAAGCATTGCTGAAGAACCGGACAATAGTTGTAAGCAGGGTTGATATTTGAAAACAACAGGGGAGTCTAAAGTTGTCCTGCATGCCCTGGCCATTTATGTAGTAATGGTGAGATGGCGGTAGTACCACTTTCTTAATAGTGCAGGCATTGGAGAAGCACGTGCTCTGTTGTTGCTCCATGTCCGGAGTCACCAGACATTGTCTCTCCAAGTAAGGAATCTTCTGGTATTGGCCTTTGAGGATAGCTGAGGGGGGAGGGCATCACATTGTGGCAGAGTTTCTTTGTTTAGGTACTTTTGAGTATAATCCTGCATTGTGCTGCTTTACCAGCAGAGATGAAAGCATAAAGATAACAGGTTTTCATCAACTCTTTTGATCCATAAATAAATCCATAAAAATAATTAAATGTGTCAAATTGGACCAATTAAATAGATTAAATTGTTCCATCTTTTCTTCAGCCTAATAGACCAATTATAAATAACATGTTGACCATGTTCACATTAGGGGATTGTTGTGTAGTAGAAACACACATGCACACAAAACAGTTGACCAACCACAGAAGGTTAGTTCCAAACAGGCTCAGCCTTGCAAGGATTAAAGTAATTTATCCAAGCAGGCATGTTGTAGTAACATCTGTTAGGCATATGGTGTTAGCCTACAATGTTGGGTTGAAAATATATTAACCATAATGCTATGTCTTTAAGAAGTTAATTGGCCAATGGGTGTGTAAGTGTTCTCATGGCCATAAGAGGAAGCTAGGAACGTAGCTTCTCTCTCTCTCTGAATTCACTGATCTCTACTGTTACTGTTTTTGCTCTGCTGTTGGTTTACTACTGTTGTAACCTAAACTGTGTATTGACCTCTGGACCGGTAAGAAGACTTTGTAGTTTGGATTACTCTTTGGACTGTTGCTATTGTTTATGACCTGGACTGTTTATTTTTGACTGTGCATTTTTGTCTTTACACCACCTCAAAGTAAAATACTTTTTGCTTTTAGAACTCAGTGTATTTCTTGTGTGACTTTTTACTGCTCTCAGTACCCTTCCTTGTCTGTGCAACTCTTTGGTAGCACAAGGAGATCCTGCACAGCAAATTCCTTAACACTGGTTATGGGCCCAGGCCTGTACTGAGAGTAAGTACACACAGTATTCCTAGCTGAGTTTGTATTTGGTGTAAAATGGCACAGGAACTGTTGTCAGGCATCTCCTGGATAACCCGGTTGGATGGGACAAACTATGTTTCCTGGTCCACAAAATGCTGCTTGCTTTTGCGCAAGGAAGGACTATGGGCTGTTGTAAATAACCCACCAGATACTACTGCTTGGGATCCAGATGACGAAGAGGATGTAAAGAAGTTAGACAACTTTAAACGAAGCAACGAGAAAGCTCTTTGCATTATTGGACTAACACTGAATGACCAGCAGCTTGTCCATATTCGTGGTGAGGAGTCTGCTGCTAGGTGTTGGGGCGTTTTGCGAAGGCTTTATGTTCGTGACAGTGTGGGTGCACATATACACCTTACACGTAAGCTGTTTAGGGCTCGTCTGCAGAAGAATGGAGATATGCTGACCCATTTAAATTACATGAAGGCAACTTTTCAAGAGCTTCATGAAAAGGAGCTGATTTTTTCAGAGTTGCATCAGGTCTACATTATTCTGTCATCTTTGGATGAGAGTTATGATGGGTATGTTTCTTCTTTGGAAGTCCTGACCAGAGAGGAACTGACATTGACTAACATTACTGGGAGACTGCTGGAAGAGTCCAGAAGAAGGCGTGACAGAGACCAGCTGAGAGAGACACAGCTACAAGAGGAGCAGCTATTTACCACTGCTTACAACGTCAAGAAATGTTATTCTTGTGGGGCTAAAGGGCATATAGCCAAATTCTGTAGAAAGGGTAAAAAACAGAATGTAAATAGCAGTGGGAAGGCTAAGAAGGGCATTGGTTTGGCTGTTTCAGGTGAACCAACGTCCAGAAATAATGAATTGTGGGTTGTTGATAGTGGGGCTTCACAATGCATTACCAAAGAGAAAAAGAGGTTTATTAATATGAAAAACAGCAACCAATATGTTTCACTGGCAAACGGTTGGAGGATGAAGGCCTCTGGTGAAGGTAATTCCTATTGTCCATGCATTGATGAACAGTTACCTATGTTATATATACCTAAACTAAGATTCAACCTGTTATCTGTAAGGGAATTGGTTAAAGTTGGGTTTGTGGTAACATTCAGAGGGGAGCAATGCACTATTGAGAGGAATGGAACCTGTGTAACTGCAAATTTGAAAAATGGTTTATTCGTTCTCACAAGTAACCAGGTTAGTACAGTTAAAGCTAACTCAATATGTGAGAACAAGAAGCCACATGATGAATGTATACATTTATTGCATAGGCGGTTAGGGCATGTAAACTTTAACTCACTACGTAAAACAGTGGAATTAGTAGAGGGAGTTAAACTGAAGCCATGTAGTAAGTATTTGAATTGCAATGCCTGTAATCAGGAAAAGAGTAAGGCAAGTCCGGCAAACAGGGTAAACAGCTTCAAAACAACTGTACCTTTGGAAGTTGTGTTTGCTGAGTTAATTGGACCCATGAAACCAAGTTTAGGAGGGTCATGCTATATGTTAAGTATATTGGACCACTACTCTAGATATGGTTTTTGTTATCTGCTTAAGTCAAAGGCAGATACTTTCCAACAATTTGCAAACTGGCTGAAGTTCGTGGAGAGAAAAACAAAGAGAAAGGTTCAGTGCATAATTACTGATAATGGTACTGAATTTACAAATAAGCATTTTGTTGATATGCTACAATCAGCTGGCATTGAGCATAAACGTTCAGCCCCTTATAGGCCACAACATAATGCATTTGTTGAGAGACGTGTGCAAACGTTACAAGCCATGATGAGAACGATGTTAAGAGATTCAGGCTTAACAGATAGACTGTGGGGGGAGGCAGCAAAATGTGCAAACCATGTTCTGAATATAGTTGTTAATACTTCTACTGGTAAAATACCATATACTATATGGCATGGTAGAAGACCAAACCTTGATTACCTGCACACGTTTGGCACCCCAGCTTGGGTCCACATTCCTGCACAACTCAGGAGTAAAGGCCAACATAGGGCTAGGCAATTATACTTCGTAGGTTACGAAGCTAACCACAGATCCTATCGTTTCTGGGAACGAGGCACAACTAATGTATATAACAGTGCGAGTGCAAAATTCCTTGAGCACGTTGGTTGGGATAGGTTAGAGCAAGAAACTGTTAATACTGATCCTCTAGTGTTTGAGGACTCCCATGATAACGTAACTAGTAATGATAATACATCTCCTGTAAATATAAAAGATGAAGAAGAGATAGGGGAGATAATAAATGAATCAGAGGAAGGAAAGGAGTCAGAAATTCAAAGCCCTGTAATTCCTTGGCGTTCAACGCGTATCAGACATCCACCTGATCGCTATGAAGCTAGTATAGTATGTCAAGTTAATGTAGAGCCATCTAACTATGATGAGATCAGGATGTATCCTGAAAAGGAATAGGCATCATGGAAAGCTGCGATAAAGATGGCTAATAATGCTGCAGTAAGAACAAGATCTAAACATACTGATCTTCGTTATTTAAATGTCAGACAATGTGTCAAAGATAAATTAATACAGTTAGAGTATTGTCCATCTGATGTAAATATTGCAGACCATTTTACGAAGGTACAAAGTGCTGTGAAACACAATGCTAATTGTGAAAGAATGTGCATAAGATTGTAAGAGTTATATATTATTCTACCCAAAGGGGAGAATGTTAGGCATATGGTGTTAGCCTACAATGTTGGGTTGAAAATATATTAACCATAATGCTATGTCTTTAAGAAGTTAATTGGCCAATGGGTGTGTAAGTGTTCTCATGGCCATAAGAGGAAGCTAGGAACGTAGCTTCTCTCTCTCTCTGAATTCACTGATCTCTACTGTTACTGTTTTTGCTCTGCTGTTGGTTTACTACTGTTGTAACCTAAACTGTGTATTGACCTCTGGACCGGTAAGAAGACTTTGTAGTTTGGATTACTCTTTGGACTGTTGCTATTGTTTATGACCTGGACTGTTTATTTTTGACTGTGCATTTTTGTCTTTACACCACCTCAAAGTAAAATACTTTTTGCTTTTAGAACTCAGTGTATTTCTTGTGTGACTTTTTACTGCTCTCAGTACCCTTCCTTGTCTGTGCAACTCTTTGGTAGCACAAGGAGATCCTGCACAGCAAATTCCTTAACAACATCTAAACCAAAGCAATTGATTTTGCATACCTAGTTCTCTAAGAAAAACATCTGGAGAGAAAGGACAGCTGAAAACCTATGTTCTCCATTATCAAAGCCATTGCATATGGAACACATTTCCTGAGTAGTGATCGCCATGTGTATTTTATTGTTGGCTAGTGTGGAAGGAGACAGTTTTGATGATTGATTGATTGATAGATAGAAAATTACACACATATACATATACACATACATACATATATACGAAAAAATGGCAAAGTAGAAGGTGCAGAAAAGAAAGAAAAAAGGAACAGCTGTCTAGTGTACTTATGGGTGATCTCAAGACCTCTTCTGGAGAGGAACTGTAGAAGTGGTGCTCTACTCACTGGCTCTTCATTCTGCAATGGGTGTCAGTCTACTTTTTTGTGGAGCCATCTTCAGTCTGCCATTTCTTCCTCTAGAACAGTGATTCCCAACCTTTTCTATACCCCACACTCCTAGAATGCTTCTGATATATTCTTGCACCCATTACAAAAGTTCAAAATAATGGCAACAAATTGTGCATATACACTATAATTTTGAAAACCTAAGTTTTCGCACCCCTTGGAATATCATCTTGCACCCCAGGGGGTGTATATGCTCTAGAAGTCTGGAAGAATATGATTTCTTAAGGCCTTGCCAGTATACCTGTGGTGCAAGGTCTCATACTTCCTAGACTAAGTAATTGGGATATATATATATATATATATATATATATATATATATATATATATATATATATATATATATATATATATATATATATATATATATATAAAAGACTCAGGGCGGCTTACAATTTAAAGCACAAATCAATGTGCTTAGCAATAGCCTTCATTCTATGTATATGCCTGCTTTTTAGGGCTTTCAGCCCCCCCAAGCGGCATTATTACAAAGTCAGCTTATTGCCCCCAACAATCTGGGTCCTCATTTTACCTACCTCGGAAGGATGGAAGGCTGAGTCAGCCTGGTGGGATGCGAACCTGCACTAATTGCAGGCAGCTGGTGTTACTTAAGGAGGCATTAGCCCACTGCTCCACCAAGGCTCCTTGTATATATTCACATATACAAGCAAAGTTTAACCAATTCAGATTATTATGTGCTGCTGGAATGTCTAGTGAGATTTGGGTTAAGAGTGCTCTCAGAATAAATAATATTTTCAGTTCAGGTGAACTCCAGCCAGGATCCCTTTTCAGACTGGGAGCTTCATTTCCTCCAGGATCCCCCCAAAATTCATCATCTGTGATTCTATTACGTTCGTGTTGTGCTTCCTGGGGTCAGTCACCAGTGATATAACCATGTCTCCATTGTGTGCTTGTTCTTCTCACCCCCTTTCCTTTAGCCCACCACTGAGTGCCAAAACAATGTGGCACCTCCATCGCATCTCGCCAGAGAATCTACGGACATATCAGACTTTCCCCTCAGGAAAAAGAGTGACTTCACAGGAGAGAGAAGTCCGAGACAGCTTTTTTGAGTTCAGAGCCTGAATGAAGAATGCTGCCATTCCTGTCCAGCCCTTGAGAGGAAAGTCAGAGCTTGGGAGTAAAAATGTTTGAAGAATGGGAAATCATAAAGTTGATTTTCTTTTACTCCTTCACCATGTCTTGTTGCCGAGAAATACTTGTGTTATACAATATTCCATAAAAACTGAAGTACTGGAGGTGATCAGCTATTTACCCATATCATGTGTCATTCATCCATGCTGGCTTCAATTTCACACTTAATTTTTCTGTATAAACAAGGTAAAACTAGCTTATACCTTCTTCCCTGACCAAAGAAATGAATTGTTTAGTTTTAGTTTAGTTTTATTCAATTTATATACCGCCCTTTTCCCAAAGGACTCAGGGCGGTGTACAGGGCAAATTAAAAAATACAATATACAGATTAAAATACAATTAAATTAATAGCCCCAACACATTAAAATTGCATTTAAAACCTTAAAAACCCCTCAGTCCAGGCCGGCCAGCTCGAATAGCCAGGTTTTTAGGTCCCGGCGAAACAAATGAAGGTTGGGGACGATCCGGAGTTCCACCGGCAGCTGATTCCATAGGGCAGGCACGCCCACTGAGAATGCTCTCCCCCTGGGAATCACCCACCGGCACTCCTTGACCGGCGGGACCCTGAGGAGGCCTTCCCTGTGGGAGCGCACGGGACGATGGGAAGTTGACGCTGGCAGCAGGTGCTCCCTAAGATAATCCGGACCCATGCCATTTAGGGCTTTATAGGTTGGTATTTGAAAATTGTGAATTAGTCAAAGTTAATATCTAACATGAATCAATTTGGTGTAGATGCCAACTGAAAACTGGGAAACCTTGAGTTCTAATCTCGTCTTGGCCACAAATTAGCTGGGTGATCTCAGGCCAGTCACTTTTTCTCAGCCCTAGGAAGGAGGCAATGGCAAACCACTTTGCTAATCCTACCAAGAAAACTATAGAGATGTTTCCAAGTAGTTGCCAGGAATCAAGATTGACTTGAAGGCATGCAGGTACAAATGCACAAAATCTCAAAACGTATCTCTGAACATGGACTTTTCATTTTGTTATTCTGCATATATTCCATATACTGTAACATATCTAGCAGTGCTACTGGCATTTTAGTACCAAGCCTAAAATAAACACATTCATTAACAAACATAAAACTCATCATTCTGTATCTCAATTCTTTATAAGCAAATCCAATACACAATGTTTCCAGTGAGATATCAGCAAATCAGAAAGAATCCTAAAATAAAAACAAATCCCATTTAATTCTGATCAAATAATCCTTTATATTCCATCTTTTTACATAAAACAATCTTGTCTTTAATTCATTGGAATGATCATTGCTCCTTGTCTTGAATTTCTTCAAACTTCAACAAGCTTCTTTCATAAGTCCATCAGGTAGAAATTATTCCAATTACTCTTTTGAATTGGCATTTTTATTTCCTTCTTAATTTCTACAGCCTCGCCCAATTTTTTGGTATGTCCAGTGATTAATTCTTGTTCATGTTGTTCATACTCATGTCAGATCATTTTTTCCCAAATCTTTTTTTTTATAATAGCATCTTCTGGTATCACAGCTTCTTCTGGGAACAGGGTATTCAGAAAAACACGCAACATAAACAGCAATGTTGATTCAAAGTCCTATTATCATTTCTCAACAACATTTCTGAACACTATTATTGGTTGCTTATCTCATTATGTAAGAAATAACTTTTTTCCCATGAAAACGCATTTATTCTTTAAAATCCATTAATTTCAGGCTTAATATTCAAAATCAAATATTCCAACTTTTCCTGAGCCCTTAAACAGTTTAAAACTTTCTATAGTCAAAATGTTGACTTGCCTTTTGCTGTTTACTTTGAATTTATAAAGCTTATAAAGAGAAATACTCATTTTCTTACGCTCAGGATTTCCAGCCTTGTTATTTGAAAAGGGTCTAACTTCTTTAAAGCAGTTCATAGACAATATCTGAAGGTGTTTCGCAAAGAATGTGTAAACTAACATCCTTTGAAGGCTCTGGCTGTGACTGGAGCAAGAATTTCAAGTTTTCTTATCTCCTGATTGTCTCATAATTTGGAGACTGCTACCGTATAGTCCTCTCACAAGAAGCAACTGTATGGAGAGTTGAGCAGTCTTGTACCGCTGTCTTTCTTCAGAGATGGTCAAAGGAACCAAACTACTTATCAGTTTCTTGTTCTTGGTCACAATCATCAGCTTCACAAAATGTGGAACTATCTTAAGTCTACCTTTTCTTCCCCAGAAACGGAAGACTTCTTGAAGAGAAAGAGTGACCTTCCTGAGGTTTTGGACCCTTATTAAGTTTTGAACAATTCTTTTCAATGTCAAGTTTCTGAATACAAGTAGTCCTTGACTTAGGACTCGTTGCTAGCAATTGTTTGAAGTTATAATGGAACTCCCTGCGGTACTTATGACCTATTTCTGAAGTTCTGACAGTCAGGATCCTATCCCATGGTGACATGACATTTGTGCCAAGTGTGTAGCAACCAGCCCGCATTTATGGACATTTGCAATATCATGCAATCATGTGACTGCCTTTTATGACATTTTTGCCCAAAGATGGCATTTACTTCTGGTTTTCAGCAAAACTGACTCATAATGAACCATTGGTTTTCTTAGTGACTGTGGCATTTGCTTAATGGTGGCAGCATTTGCTTAACAACCACTGGAAGAAGGTTGTAAAATCTCGTTGGTCATGCAGGTGACCTGTTTTATGACATCACAACTTACAATTGTAATGTTGTAATAGGCTCCATTATAGTCATAAGCCATGGACTACCTCTAATTTCTCTGTTGTCTTTGTTATTTCATCTCTGCTTACTTTATTGTGCCTTCAGGTTTAGAGGGTACTGCTTCTTTTAACTGATATGGTGTTCACACTGAGAGCTTTTGTGGTTAAGAATTGGTTAGAAAACCTCTAAATAAAGCAGTAATGAATAAAACTATTTTAATGAATACAACTATAGAGGAATTTATTATAAAGAAAGTTAAGTGCATTGTACAGCCAAATCCTCCTTCTCTCCCTGTACAAAAATTGCTTATAATTGCTATGGAAATGTCATTCTCTATAATTGCACTGGATGGAAGAAAAGACAAACTTAGATACATGACTTTTTCCCCTCATTCTCAGAATCATTGTTTATTTGCATATTCTTTGCAAAAATACATGGACTGATTTGCTATCTGATCTTTCATGACAGTCGTTAGAGCTACGTTTGTTATCTTGTGCCTGTCCAGTTGCAAGATCCTGAATCTCCCATAGTGTCACATTCTTGTTTCTCAGAAGTAGATCTTGAAGGATCTAGAAAGAACATTAATTAGTTTTCTGGACTAGGTCTCACTTGTCTTTAAATTATTTCTATCTTCCTTAGTTTGTTCTTGGACAGCTTACTAAACTCATGTATAATCCAACTTACCTTGTATAGCAATGCTGCTACCTGTCCCCACAATTCTGTTTTCTTCAGGAAATGCCTAAATTTTGTGTTGACAATGTGGACTTCATCAAAGCTTAAGGTCTAACTAAAGATATTACCAAGTATATGGGTCAATTCGACACATTACTGCACAATACATTTAAGAGTATACTTTGAACAGTTATCTTATGAATCCTGCCATTAAGGTATTCTCAATGGGATGCCACTTAGCTGACATTTTATCCAGTAAATCGTTAAGAAATTGAAACAGTCACCTTTATTTGCTTCAGAATCAGATTAGAGATAAATAGCTCATGTTCTCTAAACATACTAGCAATAACAATAACACTTAGTCTTGTGTACCACTCTCTGGTTTACAAATGCCAGCATATTGTCCCCAATAATCTGGCTCCGCATTTTACTGACCTCAGAAGGATGGAATACTTGGTCAGGATCAAATTCCAGACTCTGGGTAGAGTTAGCTGCAATACTGCACTCTAATTACTCTGCCACCACAACTCCTACATTCAGTGCCAAGCAAACCATAAGCTAGTAAAACAAGCTGGGAGAACCAAAGAAGGGACAGATTCTGAAGCACCTTGTGAGTTTTCAGTAATGTAGTGCAGCCAAGAGAAGTCCAATTACGGTAAGTCTCCAGCAAATAAAGAGGTAATAAAGAATATGGTGTCAAGGAAGTAGTTAATCGCAGTCTCATGCTCCATTTCTGAAGAAGCCCAAGTATAAAAAACATCTTTGGTTGGAAATGTAATGTCAAGTCATTTATCCTAAGGTCACAATTTGAACTTTTTTGCCAATCTGAATTCCAAGGATTCATCACTTAAAAATACCTTAGTTCTTGCTCTAGTAGAGCTATGATTTAATGATATATATGTATAAATGCGCGGTGGCTCAGTGGGTTAGGACGCTGAGCTTGTCGATCAGAAGGTCGGCAGTTTGGCGGGTCGAATCCCGAGTGCCGTGTAACAGAGTGAGCGCCTGTTACTCGTCCCAGCTTCTGCCAACCTAGCAGTTTGAAAGCATGTAAAAAATGCAAGTAGAAAAATAGGGACCACTACGGTGGGAAGGTAACAGCGTTCCGTGCGCCTTTGGCGTCTAGTCATGCCGGCCACATGACCACGGAGACGTCCTCAGACAAGCGCTGGCTCTTCGGCTTTGAAACGGAGATGAGCACCGGCCCCTAGAGTCGGAAACGACTAGCACACATGTGCGGGGGAACCTTTACCTTACCTATGTATAAATGCATTAATATGCTGATGTGAAGCTGATAGGCATTCAGAAGGTAAACTTCTGATTGCTTTTAATCATTTTGCATAGTTAGGTGAAGCCTGGATAAAGGTTCTTCTAATTGTAATAATAATTGTTTTGAGAAGGGGTAGAAAATTTTCTGAGCTAAAAAAATGCTGAGTTTGAATATTCAGAACAATGTAAGTGGGACATTTAGTAGTCCCACATTTGTTGAAGATTCCAACATGGACAACATTTGAAACAAAATGCCTCCATTTTTTATCTTAGGTACAAAAAAATGGGTGGTAGTCCATCCTGAATGCTATGTACCATCCAATTTACAGAAGAAAAAGCCAATGGAATTACTTTTTAAAAAATAAATTTATTGTAGTGAACATTGGAAACAATAGCTAAACAATAGCTTTTTCCATCTTGTTGCCTGACATTTAGTGTAGTCTCCAGTTTTAATTTTTCTTATATTCCCTTCCCTATGTTAGAAATTTGTCAAAGCTGCCTTGGCCAGGCTTTCTGTAGCATTATGTCTGATATAGCTTAGTACAAAATTGTCATATTTTTTTTTTTTGCTGTAGGAGAAATTACATAAAACATTATAGAATGAGACATTTCAGAGCTGGATTTGAAGCATGTGGGAACAAAGAAGCTCAACTACATTGTGGATGGGATAGGGAATTGTTCTTACTGTAGGAAGTCTGGAGACTTTATCATAGCATGTTCAAATTCTGCTAAAGAGAGCATTCTGTCATTATCCAAGTCAGCTTCCTCCAAAATCTGTTTCAAACACAAAGTATGTATTATATAGAAATAATATTTCTGTTGTTTCATATTAGTCAACATAAGAGTTTTATGTTTGTGCTCCAAAATGGATTTCTTTTTCCAATCTCATTCTCAAAATATGCTTGGACTACAACTTGCAGGTGTCTCAGGGAAGGAACCATTGTCTTCCCAACACAGCTGGAAGGTACTAGGTTGGAGACAGCCATTAGAAGACAGAAGCGCTCTGTCTGTCATGCCCAGGTTCTACTGAAAAGATATTTAAACTATCTAAAACAATTTTATGCTAAGGCCTCAGTCATTGAAATCTCAAGGTTTGCTGTAAAAGAAAGGAATTACCTACATGGTTCGCCAGAGACACAATTTCTTCCTCACTGAGGTTATTCTTATTGATTAATCTGCGGATGACATTTTGGAGATCTTCCTCATCAATAAAACCATCGTTGTTGAAATCTGGGAAATTAAAATATTGTGAAAAGTAGAAATGGGGTGGAACTTGGAAGATTTATAGACTATTATGCAGTCCAGTGCCAAATATTTAAGAATTACACAAAAAATAATACTATTATCTTTACTCGTAAAAAACTGCCACAGAATCTCAGTCCATTCAGTCCAGCAATGTTTAATGACTAAATCTATACGTTTTCTGTCTCCATCTGCTTGATATTTTGCAGCAGAATATGCCAAGAACTGGCCTTGGGACACTATAAGCAGGCACTTGACAATTGAGTTGTACTTCCTCTTTTCCAGATCTGTTCCCAATCCTGACAATCTCATTGTCAGAATCCATTTATATCACATTTCATAAATGTATAGGTAGAATATTGTGCTTATTCTGGGGATTCTGCCATCTCTCGGGGGGGTGGGGTGGTGGGGTGTGGGTGGGGGGGGAGAGGATGGTTACTTAGATTGAAATAGGCTATTTTCAAACACCAGGGAAGCGTTTGATCTGGGGAAGAGAGGGGGAGAGAGAGATCTGGATCACATCTTCATTTACAACTGAAAAGGAAGAAGCAATAACAATAAACACAAGGAGAGTTCCCTTTCCCACGGAAGGGCCTGACACCTAAGTAAATGATGGGAGCCTGACCAAATGGATGAGGGGAGGGGGTTGAAATGGGAATGCTTTATATAGGATTAAAATGTACTCTGTTAGATCCCGTCTTGTATTGCCACAATCGATTCCATCCTAGTAAACATTTCCTTTTTGGACTAACTTGCATCCAAGAGTTCTTATTTCCTAAGATGTGGATTGAGGTGGGTCCTGACACTCATTCCTTTTCTTTTTTTTTCCATTGACTTCCACACTGAACCTGAACATGGCCTGAAGTTGCTTGTGCATGCATGTACACAACATATATACAAGGAAGAGTGTATGATGGGGAGGCAGTGTCATTACAGGAATTATATGTGCACAATTTAATTATGATTGGATGAGCAAGCCATTCACTAGAATTAATCCACCAAAAGAGTGATAAGACTATTTATTTTATTTATTCATCAGATTTCCAAGCCACCCAATTCCAAAATAATTCCTGGTGTCTTGACAAGTTTAAAAGACTACATTTGAACAAACAGTATTATTTAACAGGTATACATTACAACAGGCATATGAGGGAATAACATGCAACGTGATCACCCCCAAATGAAAGAAGCCACCCAAAACATCCTGTGTTTTGGGTGATGTGTTTTTTGTGATGTGTTTCTCTGGTGGGAATCTATTCTACAAAGTAGATGCAGTGACAAAATTATTCAATGCTGGGAATACCAAATTACTCAGGATTTAAATCTTGGATTATAGATACATGCTTTCTGTTTATAAATTGATAGTGCAATGGAATATCATTGCAGTAGGAAAACTAACAATTTCATGTCATTTCAAGTTTTAATGAGTTAGTTGAAAATTCAGCTGAATATATTTTTTGTATGTAGTATGATTTTTTTATTTTTTTAATCCTTCCCCCCCTTTTTTCCCCATTTTTAAAGTAAAACCCAAAGTAGCCATATTATGGCTTAGTATATTATATGAACCAAACAATTGTTTCTTCTTGGGCCATGTCTGCAGACTTGTCTATCTCCTCTTTGAAAAATAAAATGGTTCCAATCTCACCTGACTGCTCTTTAGAAGGCCAGATCCTAAAGCTAAAACTCAAATACTTTGGCCACCTAATGAGAAGGAAGGACTCACTGGAGAAGAGCCTATGCTGGGAAAGATTGAGGGCAAGAGAAGAACGGGACGACAGAGAATGAGGTGGCTGGATGGAGTCACTGAAGCAGTAGGTGTGAGCTTAAATGGACTCCAGAAGATGGTAGAGGACAGGAAGGCCTGGAGGAACATTGTCCATAGGGTCGCGATGGGTCGGACACGACTTCGCAGCTAACAACAACAACAACAATCTCACCTAGGCTTCCAATTCCTGATCTCATCCTCAAAGTGCCTCCAGACTTGGGGATTTTTTCTTTTTCTTACTCTGAAACTGATATGGGGATATTACAATGGGGAATGACATACCATAAATCCGAAAAGCGTATTCAATCTTAATTGTGGGACAAGCTAGGTAACTGAAGACAGATGCCATCCCAAGGATGTCCTCAAATGTAAAGTAGCCATCTGTGGAGAAGACTTTGCAGATCCTGTCCCTGAATGGATTCATCTAGGTGAAAACAGAAGAACTATTCTTAGTGGAACCTTTAGCCTACATATGAGCAACTATTAAAATTGAATAAAAATAATAATTGTACACAATTCTATGTAAAACCATAAACAGACTGAACTGAAATATTTTTATCCTGTGAATATCCTCATACACAAGAAGAATATTCCTTTGGTTAAATTGTTAAAAAGATGCTTTGCCCCCGCCCCCCGCCCCCCCACATTTCCTACCCTCCTGTTTCAAGCTATCTGTAGTTTTTCTTGTTCACCACTAGGTGACAGTAGATCATTAGTTATAAGAAAATACTTTTCCATTCTATCTGCACCTACCTCTTTGCTCTAAGTAGCAGAATAGAGAAAAATAGCAAGGAGCAGATTGAATGGATGTTTTGTAAACTGTGAAGAGTTTTTTTTTCTTCTACTGGGAGACAGTGATGGGATCAAACTAGAATTCCTTGAAGATGGGAAAGAGACATTCTTGCTCTTTTAAAAGAAAGCTAATATAATACTGGTAATAAATCACCAACATTTAGAGCAAAGAGTAAAATATCTGTACAGTCCCACTATCTCTAACAAAGCTTTGGAAGATGCAACCATATACAATGACTGGCTTATATCTAGATGTAAAATGCTAACTCTAGGTTACTAAAACTGTATTCATGTTATGCTCTGCCAATCATATTAGAACTTAACCCTGGCTCATACTACTTGCTAAAACAATATAACTTAATCCCATTTTTGCCTAATCTAGTACATTCTATGATCCCCATCCAATACATAATATCCTCTACCATTCTCTCCTCTACCATTAGATGATAGCCTTGCAAATCATCCAGCAAACATATAATGGTGATATAGTTTTAACTATTCCAGTGTCAGCTGAGAACTTTGCAGCAAGTGAGAGATCCAATAGGTTCTTGACATACTTTGTAGACAACTCCATTGTGGGAAGTCACCCCCCCCCCGAGAAAGAAATATTTTTGGGAATATTAAAAGGCAGAATATTATATTTCCTCAAAAGATGTTTAAGGCAGAACACACCCCCCCGAAGTCTCTCTGCCCCAAACAGAAACCTAGTCTGCAGAAATGCAGATGTGATAATCTTGTCAGAAAGATTGGAGTCAGGAAGCTGATATTAGAAAGAAAGAAAGATCCCTAGAATCAACAATCTCTCACACCAAAAAATCCACAGCCACAGCCCCAGGGAAGCAGGATATGACCTTTGGGACATAATAGGATTAACCCACCACCATCAGAATACCAGAAAGGCATACTCAGACTCAGGTCAAAATTCATGCCACAGGAACAACTCCAAACAAAAGCCCAAGAAGGTATAAAAATCCACTCCCTACTACATGTGGTCAGTTGTTTTTTCCAGAGCCGTCTTTCTGTTCACATACTTGAATCCTACCACTGGAGCCTGCCCATTCCACTCGTAACTCGAAAACTCGTAGAGTGAATCTCGTTTGAGGTATGAGATTACTCCCTTGCTCGTTAAAATGCACGTGGCTTGTTAAACAAATATGAGGTATCTCAGGGTGGGGAAGGCCATGGAGGGCCTAGTGCTGGAACATGCCCCCAAGGCCTCCCTGACCCACTAAGATACTGCATGCTTCCCCCTCCCTTCCTGCCGCACCGGACTCACCAGGAAAAGATCTGTCTCCTTTCTGCTGTGGTTCCTGCTGCAGCCTGGATTTGAGGCCAGGGAACACTTCTGCAAACCCCACCCCCCGGCAGCCCAATCCGGGTTTCTGGAGGCCTTTTTCAGGCCACTGCCACCTGAATTTGAGGCTGGAGAATACTTCCTTCGGTCACTCCTGACCCAGCCCTGTTTGTGCCTGAGCCACTTTGGGGAAGACCCGCGTTAAGAAAGGCCAGCCATAGAACCCGAATGAATTGCGTTCCCCTTTCCCCTCCCCCCTGTGGCTCCTTCTGTCTTGGAAAAGGAATTGGGCTTTTCCAGAAAGGTCTAGGGCGCTTCTGGAGCTGCTAGCTGCTAACATTCACCTAACCAGGGTGAATGTTGCAGAGCCACTGCGGTTGCTCATAAGGGCAAACGACTGCCGTGGTGCTGCAATATTCATAACTTGAGGATTACCTGTATAAGGGAAAATGTAGGAATGATTCCATGGTGAGAAAACCTGAAGGAAAAAAAAGTTCAAAAGAATTGAGAAATTCTGAAAAATTAGATAATTAAGACCCCAAGACAAAATATTAAATGGAAATAAAAAATGGGAAATAGATGATGAAACTGGTATGGCTGCAAAGAGAATTCTCTGACAAACTAAGAAACAAAAAGTAGTTCTCAATGTGGTACTACATCCACATGGAGAGACGTAAACAGTATTAGTACCTCTTTATAAAACCCTAGTGAAACCACCCCTGGAATACTGCAGCCGATTTTGGTCACCATATCACAAAAAAGATGTTGAGAGTTTGGGGGAAAAAATCAGAGAAGAGCAACTAAGATGATCCAAGGCCTGGAGACTAAAACATATGAAGAACAGCTGCAGGGCTTGGGTTTGGCTAGTCTAAAGAAAAGAAGAAATAGGGGTGACATGATAGCATATTCCAGTATCTGAGGGGCTGCCACAAAGAAGAGGGGGTCAAACTATTCTCCAAAGCACCAGAGGGCAGGACAAGAAACAATGGTTAGAAACTGATCAAAGAGAGAAGAAACCTAGAATTAAGGAGAAACTTCCTGACAGTGAAGACAATTAACTAGTGGAACAATTTGCCTTCAGAAACCATGGGCGCTCCATCACTGGAGGTTTTTAAGAAGAGACTGGACAGTCACTTGTCTGAGATGGTATAAGTTCTCCTGCTTGAATGGGGGGCTGGACTACAAGACCTCCAAGGTCCTTTGCAGCTCTATTCTATTCTAAAATTAAGTTTAAAAAAAATGAAAAGTGGGCCACATAACAAAAATAGAAGATCTCAGAACCATTAATTGTAATCTTAGTGAACACTTTTATGTACATGGGAAGTGCCAAAAAGATTGATGATATGCTAACATTATTCCATTTTTTTTTAAAAAAAGTCAAGGAATGTAGATTGTGCACTTAGATAGCTCACCTGCAGTATTTATTTTATTTATTTATTTATTTATTTTTAATTCCATTTATATCCCGCCCTTCTCCGAAGACTCAGGGCGGCTTACAAGCTTAGCAGTAGCCTTCATTCTATGTATATGCCTGCTTATTAGGGCTTCCACACACACCCCAAGCGGCATTATTACAAAGTCAGCTTATTGCCCCCAGCAATCTGGGTCCTCATTTTACCTACCTCGGAAGGATGGAAGGCTGAGTCAACCTTGAGCCTGGTGGGACTCGAACCTGCACTAATTGCAGGCAGCTGGTGTTACTTAAGGAGGCATTAGCCCACTGCTCCACCAAGGCTCTTTGTCAAAAGGATCTGAATATCCATGTAAACCATTGATTAAGCATGTATTAGTAACATTCTGTAGCTACCAGGAGAGAAGTAATGCAGTCCTGATCTAGTGTACATCAGCAAAGGTATAATTTTTCTGCTCAGCACTGTACTGGTAAGACTGCTTTTAGAATACTTTATCCATATATATTGCCATAATACAAGAAGGATGACGAGGAATTGGAAAGAATACAAAGAAGAGTAACAAAATGTTGATGAGCTTTGGACTCTAAATTTATGAAAGATGACTAAAAGAATTTAGTATATTTCACCTAAATAAGAGAAGACTAAGGGAAAACAAAATAGTACTTTTCTAATACTTGAGGGACCGTCACAGAGAAGACAGTGTGGATTTATTTTCCGTAGTTCATGAGGATAGGAAAAGAGCAATGGGTTTAAAATTTACAAAGAGATCCAAACTCAAAACAAACAAAAAAAAATACTTTCCTGTTCATGAAAGCTATTAAGTAGTGGAATAATCTACCTCTTAGAATTGTGGATGTTTCATCATTGGAGATTTTCAAACAAAGATTGGACAGCCATTTTTCTGGGAGACATGAGGATTTTTGCCCAGGCAGAAGTTTGGACTGGAAGACCTCTGGGGACTCTTTCAATCCTTTGCCAAAGGTAGTAGTTGAAATTTGTACTTCACACTAATCTCTAAAGCAGTGTATTTGTTTTTATCTTAGCTCTTTGTGTGACCCTAGCCAGTTATGGTCTATTCAACTAATAATGAGTAAACCATGGGATAGTGCAATAACTCACTTGTCTGAAAACAAAATGTTCAAATATGTAACTGATTATTGACTATAGTGGATTTAAAATGGAGGATTTTATACAAAGCCATGAAGTAGAGAGACTATTTTATGGGTGCATAAAATTTCCAGTTTCAGGGGTGCTGTAGAGATTCAGGGGTGCTAGGAAGGGAGGCGGTGGCTCAGTGGGTTAGGACACTGAGCTTGTCGATCAGAAGGTCGGCAGTTTGGCGGGTCGAATCCCGAGTGCCGCGTAACAGAGTGAGCGCCTGTTACTCGTCCCAGCTTCTGCCAACCTAGCAGTTCGAAAGCACGTAAAAATGCAAGTAGAAAAATAGGGACCACTCCGGTGGGAAGGTAACAGCGTTCCGTGCGCCTTTGGCGTCTAGTCATGCCGGCCACATGACCACGGAGATGTCCTCGGACAAGCGCTGGCTCTTCGGCTTTGAAACGGAGATGAGCACCGGCCCCTAGAGTTGTAAACGACTAGCACGCATGTGCGGGGGAACCTTTACCTTTACCTTTAGGAAACTATAGTAGAAGAGGTCAGAAACATCTAGCTGGTTATTTTGGACTTTGAAATAATTTATTATTTTTATTTTATTTTATTAGATTTATATACCACCCCTCTCCAAGGACTCGGGGCGGTGTACAGGGCAATTAAAACGCTAACAACACACAAGGTATAAAAATTAAAATAAGATTAAATCAATAGCCCTAAGTAATAAATACATTCTAAAATTTAAATTTTTTAAAATTTAAACTCTAAAATCCAATCCCTTAGTCCAGGCCGGCCTGTTCAAACAACCAAGTCTTCAGGTCGCGGCGAAACGAGCGAAGGTCAGGAGCCATCCGGAGCTCAACTGGAAGCTGATTCCAGAGGGCAGGCGCGCCCACAGAGAATGCTCTCCCCCTGGGAGCCGCCAGTCGACATTACCTGACCGACGGCACCCTGAGGAGGCCCTCTCTGTGGGACTGCACAGGACGATGGGAAGTTAACGCCGTAAATAACCCGGACCCATGCCATTTAGGGCTTTATAGGTCATCACCAGCACCTTGAATCTCATAATCTAGCAGAGATCTTCTTATGTCCATCCATATGTTAATGTGCATATGCCCACCAATATGTACACACCTTTCTTTTTATAGTACTAAATTTTGTGGTTTAGTTTCTCTACTAAATTTAAAAGAATCCTTTCAATCCTTACATTGTTTTACTCATATGTCTAATTATGCTGCCCAGCAAAAGAAGTTCTTGAGTTCCTTCTGTTTTAAGATTAAGATTCAGAGACAACCCTGGTTGAAGGGTTTGCAATGGGAGGCGGATATTTCTAGCCTTCTCTCTAAAATAGATTCTGTCTCACTCTTGGCCAGGAACACTAATGAAAAACAAATCAGAAAAGAGAGAGAAAGAAAGGAAATCTTCATTCTCTATTGTTCCTCCTGAAAGGAAAATAAGTGCTTTCTGAAATAGTCTTGAAAATGCGTACCATGTATACTGCTTTCTCTGAAAACTATTATTGTGCCCCAAATAAGGGAGATTTTTGTCCTCTAGAGTTTTTTTTATTAAAAAGAGAGTCTTAAACTTCAAAGGGAATCAGAGGTCATCTAGATCCTATTACAGCCTGCATCTGATGCTGTGGGTCTCATAGACTCCTCCCCACAACTGTCTTTTTGTCCCACATCTAGACAAAACTGGGCTTCAAGCATACTGTTATGTTGCATTTCAAAACAGGGATTTGCCCCATCAGAAAGCTATGGGTGGTAAGGCTTTCACGATTGTCTAACACCCATTTCTGAATTATTTTTGAAGGAAAACTTTATTCTCTTTCGAGGGATATTTTGCAAGAAGCTTATAGTTTTGTGACTATAAAACTATATATAGACTATAAGCTTATAGTTTTGTGGCTTAGCTACCCGAGGTATGGTTTATGGTGCTCATAGTCTGATCACATTTGAAATTGTATAGTTCTCCTTGCATGTATGATTTGGAACTTCTTAGTTTGCTGTGATTTTCCTTTTGTGAGAGGAAAATAGAATGGGATGAATACATGACAACTCAAGAACAAAATTTCAAAAGTACTAAAACATTATGTCAGGTTACTGAAGAAAAAAGATGGTTCAAACTTTGTCATTTGGGTTGTTTGGAACAGCCCAGATTTAATAGGCATGCACACATACATACATGCACGTAAACACACGCACACACACACAAATGGGGGGAAGAGAGGGAGAGACAGACAGACAGACAGATTAGATTGATTAAAGGCCTTAGTCTATCCATCAACTAAATATCCTCAACACCACAGAATTTGTTGCAAATATAAAAATGAGGGTTATTCTTAAGTTAAAGAAAGTAGGAATATAAATACTGTACAATGAATGAAATTATATCTATCTATCCATCATCCATCCATTCCCCCCCCATCCATCTCTCTAGCCAGCTTGCTCACATCTCTGTCTATACTCTGTTTCTCTTTGTGTATCTGTATATATGTGCATGCAGGTATATATGCATTTATAACCATTATTACAATCTATTATGGACTATTTAATTGGATAGATAAGATTTAGATATTCCATAATTAAAAACTGTGGCATGCAGACAAAGAGGTGCAATGCATTAGCTTCCCTGAAGATGGCGCATGTCCATCACCGAAGAGTTTTTCCTCTGCCCCAGCCTGTATATAAAATCTTTAGAAAACAGAATTCAAAGTAGTTGAAGAATTTAGATATGGCCCAGATCAAGGCCCAGTCTCCCCCTCATGATTTTCCATTTACTGAACACTTTTTTCCCCTCCCACAGCTGTTATTTAAAATGAAGGGAGGGAGGAAGAAAGCAAACACAGAGTACATTATGTCTCTGTCTGCATAAATGGAAAAAAGTTTGTCTTTTGAGTAGTTTGTAAGCTGATATTGGATGCTGGCTAACATCCAGAAAACATCAAGAGTTAGAGCCACATAGATGGCATGGTAGTCCTGGTAGTCCGTTGTTCTCTTTCCCAATATCCCCCTCCCTAAGAAGCACTCTTCAGAGACTGGGGTAATAGAGTTCAGGGGGGGGGGGAAAGGTCCATTGCATTTTAAAACCTAAATTTAATGACGCTTACTGGATCAAGGCCAGGAACCTTCATATATCCAAACAACAGGGAACAGCAACCCAGTATCTAGCCAAGCCAATTGGCACCTGGCCCTGTCCACAAGCAATAAAACTCTTTTATTTTAGTAGCTATTCCTCCCATTTAAGTGCACATACAAGTATCGTCCAAGACTTCTTTTTTTTTGTCTCAACTATAGTGAGCAGGAAAACAAATTGCTTTGGAGTTTGCCTTGCATTATTTTGTTTAAGTTAGGAAAACAGCCCACTTGGCCTCTGTTTCATGCTAAGAGGGTGAAATCAATGCCTAGCATTTGTTGGAAAGTACTGCTGTTAAGCAAATATGAGGTATCTCAGGGTGGGGAAGGCCATGGAGGGCCTAGTGCTGGAACACTCCCCCAAGAGCCTTGGTGGAGCAGTGGGCTAATGCCTCCTTAGGTAACACCAGCTGCCTGCAATTAGTGCAGGTTCGCATCCCACCAGGCTCAAGGTTGACTCAGCCTTCCATCCTTCTGAGGTAGGTAAAATGAGGACCCAGATTGTTGGGGGCAATAAGCTGACTTTGTAATAATGCCGCTGGGGGGGGGGGCGAAAGCCCTAATAAGCAGGCATATACATAGAATGAAGGCTATTGCTAAGCACATTGATTTGTGCTTTAAATTGTAAGCCGCCCTGAGTCTTCGGAGAAGGGCGGGATATAAATGGGATTAAAAAAAACAAAACGCATATGAGGCTTCAGGCCCTGATTCTTCAGAGGGATCCCATGGATCAGAAGATGGTTGGTTTTAATATGCCATTGTTATATGTCACCAGAGAAATTGTCCAGAAGGTATAAAGGCACTTCAAATTTATGTTGCAAATGTGAACAACGAGAAGGGACATTTTATCATGTTTGGTGATCATTTAAAAAGGCTAGAACATTTTCGATTCAAATACACACATTGATTCAGGAGATTTCAAAGATTAATATGCAATTGAAACCAGATGCTTTTCTTTTGGGATTGATGGATAAACCGTTGAGAAAAAGTCATGGAACTTTGTTTTTTTTATATTGCATCTGCAGTGAGATTATTGTATGCACAAAGATGGAAAGACTCAGCATTACCCACAATGGAAAGATGTTGGTGAAGATCATGGAACTTGCTGAGATAGCTAAACTGATTTGTTTGATCAGAGAAAAGACAACAACTTTGTTTACTGTTGACTGGAAACCCCTTACAGAAGTTTTGCATGAAACAGAAAACAATGAACTTCTGATTTATAGTTCTAATGATTAGACAGGATACGTAGATAATAAAAAGAAGAGAGTTATGCTGTGACAGAGTAAGAGGTAAATTTATAATTGTAGTTGTAATTGCTGTAAAGAAGTTCTTTTTATCTTCTTTCTTTTCTATTTTTTTTACTTTTCTCTCTTTCTTGCACATTTAGCTTTAGCTTTCACTTTTCTTTTTTCTTAATTTATATTGTTGTATTAGTTTTAACCTTCCTTTTTATTTCTTTTTCGATTTTTTTTATTTAAAAAGTTTTACAATACATTTTGACATTAATCCCCCCCTCCCCCACCCCCACCCAACCCTCCCTATCCCTTCCCCCCATTCCCTCCTCCCCCCCATGTATCACACCAAATGTCTCGCAGTTCCAAGTCATCCTTGAGTTCAAATAAAAAGAGTAAAAAAAAAAAAGGTTTAAGCAGTCTGTAAGACAACTTGTTGTTAATTAGGAGCTTGCATACCCATTCTTAGTTCAACACATACTTTTAGACCATAAACCTAATATACTTTTCTAACAAGCAAATAACATCCATCTTAAATTGTGTTAAATATTAAAAAAAAACTTTCTTTCTCCTCTATGATAAATTTAATCCATTAAGATTCTAATTTAAAAATTTAATCAGCAATCTTAACGCCCCAAAACTTTTGGAGCACGTCTGTCATGACCCCCAAAACTTCTTTGGACCACGCCCCTCCCACATCTTCACTGTAAGTACACTTTGGAGATTCCATAACTATCTACTGGTCTTGCTCTTGCTCTCGTCTCGCTCTTCTTAGGGCGGCACGCGTCTTCCTCTGGCCTCCTGCAACATCCGATGAAACTGTATCTTGATCCCCTCCAACACCATTGTCCTCTATCTGTCTGTCTGCAACATCTTGAAGCTTTCCCTCGCCGTATCCCTTTACAGCTTCCAAAAATGATAGGGGGGTTGCTTTTAACACATTGCTATAAAAATCACGTGCCTGGGCCACAGTAACCAGACGATGTCTTTTACCTTCATGCGTCACCACCAGTCCAACTGGAATCTCCCATCTAAACTTAATATCACATTTCTTAAGTTCCTGTACTAAAAATGCAAAATCTTTCCTTCTCCTTAAAATCTTCGGAGGAATCTCTTTTAAAACCAAGACTTCTTGCTCAGCCACTACCAGTTTAGTATCATAAGCAGCTTGAATGACTTCATCTCTAATTACTCTCTTTGTAAAATAGACCACCACATCTCTGGGTAACTTCCTTTGTCTTGCAATCCATGAATTTACACGAAAAATTTTGTCCATATTTCCCTCAATTTCAGATGCTGGCTGGCCCAATACCCCTTCCAGAGCCTCAGAAATCAGCTGCTTTAAATCTTCTTTACAGTTCTCCTTTAAACCCCTGATTCTAATAGCATACTGCATCTGATGATACTGAGCAAGGCTCAATTCTCCGTCCATTTTATCCCTTATATTTTCATTTTCTAATACCTTTGCTTCTAATATAGAGTTCTTTTGACTGAGATCCTTCACTTTTACATCCAGCTGTTGCACACATTCAGCTACAGATTCAATCATAGACAACATGTCCACCCTCATTGCTCTAAACTTCTCTTCCATCTTCTTCTCCAATTTCTCCATTTTCTCCTCCATTTTCTCCTCCAACTTTTTCAGCTTTTCATCCATCATGTCAGACATCAATTGTGAATGCTTTCCAAGAGCATCTTGTAAATCCTTAAGCGTCAATGCCGGAGGAGGTGCAGGAGGAAGCAAAGCTTGCAATGAGGTCTGTTGCACCAGGGAAGACCCCGCACTCCGAAGAGCTTTAGAAGTTTTAGCCGCCATCTTCCCCCACTTTCACTTATTGCGCACTTTCACTTTAAAGCTATAAAATCCATTGAGCTAGAGAGTAAAGATAAGAGTCCACATCACCTTGACCTCCTGTACCGCTCTGCCTGCATCTTGATAATCAAAAGTATTTCCTTTTGGCAGGGGTGGTTGCTAACGCCTGGCTCTGCTCCATAAATCCCGGAGCAGGGGCGCTGCGCAGCTCGGAGCAACCCAGGCTTCGGGGGGGCTCAATCCTTCAGCCGCCCAAACTCTCAGCTCAGGCGGCCCCGGAGAGCTCAACCCCTACCTGGGGCCTCACCCCCTCCTCTTCTCCCGAGGAAGGGGCTTCAAATCCATCTAAACAGCTGATTGGCGCTGTTTACGATGGAAAAACACAGCTGCGGAGCGGGTAGCCCGAAAACGGCTGTCTTCGGCGTCGCGTCGCCACCGGAAGTCCGTTTTAACCTTCCTTTTTGAAAAATTAAAGAATTGTATCATGTTTTTGGAAGGGGACACTTGAGATATTGATTTGAATCCTCTTTTTTATAAATGATTCCATATTAAAGCATTCAGAATTGATGCCTATCGTCCACTTGAAGCATCCACAACTGATGTTTATCTTCCACTTGAACCTATCCAGTGAAAAAGAGTCCAACACTTCTCTGAGTAATTATGGCTTCACTGTCATATTGCTAATACTATACTCTTAGGATTTTTTTCTCTAACATTCACCTGTAATTTCCTTTCCTTACTTACATCTAACTTACATCTATCATTCCATGTCCATGAATGACAGCTCTTCATCTTCCTCTATATGATATTATTTCAGGCGTTTGGAGAGTACTATCACTGACTAATATTAAGGGTACACATAAACACACAAATGCAATACATTGTGAAAATCCTTTACTTGTTTTGAATTAAATTAAGCAATACGTGCATCCCATGAAAAAGAATAGCTTCCCTATCCTGATAGCCAAAAATGCAAAGGATCTGCAACCTCTTGTAATAAAAATTAAGAAGAACTATGAAAAAATGGAACAAAATTAAATATAAAGACCAAACTAATGACAATGGGTAGAATAATTAGCCTTAGAACTGATACTGAAGTGGTGGATAGCATTTGCCTTTTAGAATCAACCATCAACAGCAAAGAGATAATAATACACCACAGACTAGCACTTGGTAGAGCAACTATGAAGGAAGGCATTGTAAAAGATATTCAAGTGTTGTTAATGTGTTTATAGCTACAAAGACCAGAATCATGGTATTCCCTGAGACATTTCAGAGTTGGACCCTGAAGAAGTAGGATGGGAACAGTAATGCTTTTGAACTTTGGTGTTGGAGAGGACTCCTGAGAATATTGTGGACAGCCAAGAAAACAAACCAATAGATCTTCTAGAATATCAGCCCAGTTTTCCCTTGAGCACAATGACCAGACTCAAATGGTCCTACTTCAGACACATTATGTGAACACCTAAATCTTTTAGGAATGGGCTAATCCTGGTAAAAGTGGAAGGAAAAAGAAGAAGACAGCTGGCAGCAAGGTAAATAGACTCAATTACAATGGCAAGGCATCCTTTCTGTTTATCCATTGATTATCAAGGGTCAAATCCATCTGGAATGTGCTCAAATACTGCAGGATGGTCAACCTCAAAAGTCCCTAGTACCTGCTTTGCCTTGGATACTATATATGTTGACCTGGTAGCATAGCATCACAGGATCCTGGGCCTACTTTATTCCACAATCAGTTATTCATCAAATCTGATTTGCTGTCATCCCTTTAAACAATATTCAGCATGAAATACCAGCAAGAGTTTGGGAGGAGCATCCTTTAATTCTTTGGCTCTGAACGTGCTTTGCTAAGTGAGTTTTGATTAACATAAAGTTCTTAACAATCCTTACAGTGAGATACAAACAGAATTTTTTAACCAATTTGATCATTTAAATTCTATTGGAAAATTACAGGAAATTCTTCATTTTAATTCAAAGTCAATAGATCTTAGCAATTTGTCAACTTCAGTGCAAGGGAGTCTAGGTGAGAGAAAGTGAGTACAGCAGGATCTTCTACTGTTTGTAGTGTGCTAGAAAAAAAGGGGGGGTTTTGGAAAGAAAGAAAATTGTTCCCATTCAAACCTATCTGTTCTTAGGGCAGTTTTAAGAATTACATTTCTAAAAGGGTAAATACTTCCTATTGTTAATTCAATTGTCCCCAAGTTAAGCTTGAGACCTCTGAGTTTTGATATTCAGAAGTTGCCCTGAGACCAATCTCAGCAAGAATTGCCATACTTGTCTCAAGGGTATGAAAGTTCACCAGATCACTGTGTAAATACAGGATTCAGGGAGATCATGGTAACAAGACAGAAGATTCCAAGCCAGAGGACTGCCTGAGTTATCATTCTTTCACAAAATTAACAGAACTCTGCTTATTTTGTTTTGGTTTTGCCTCAGTTTGCACTGTCCTGGATAATTTGCTTTGCTAGGATTGGGTGAATTGAAAAGCCAGGAATAAATCCGTAATCCATTTTATTTCTGTTGCATAGTAAGTTGACCAGTGTGCTTTGAATGGATGGATACTATCTGGCATAGAAAGCAGGACCCATTCTCAGTAACAAAATCCTCAGTGCTTTGGATAGCTCTTTGAGGAAACAGATGTTGCTTTAACACCAGCCATAATCCAAATAGTTACAGTATAATCAAATATATTTAACCTGCTTGCTGTATTAAACTCTTTTCACTCCATATGTTTAATTAAAAACAAATGAAATGAGTTTAGTTTGCACATGGTAAACTAACAAAAATAAAGTAACATAAAATTAGAAGATTACAGAATTGTAACCACTACATCATTCATTGCTTGGTTAAGCATATTATATCTCTAATTAGAGGCCCTCACAGAATTTTCTGGTTATTTAAATGAGTAGAGGCCTGGGTTAGAGTTTTGCTTTGTTTATTAGTGGGTAGCCTGTTTCCTCAGCTAATCACATAGTGAAGGTGTTTGGGGAGCTCATTGTTTCTCATTGTTTGACTGAATAACCACATGAACCACAACTGAGTGTTATTCACTTGTCAGGATGGTTTATATAAAGTGTGCCCTCAAGTGAACCTTGCACAGGTGTGGGGAATATATGTTAGCTTCCTACTGATCCACATCTTATTACTGTAATTTCCCTTAACCTGAGACTCATTTCTTAAAGATCTGAAAACTGGATCATATGTCAGCTTTACATATGGCCTTTAGTCTATTCTGAAATCATCAGAAAACAAAACAAAATGATTCAGTCCCAATTTTATTTCAGAACCCCGGAGAGGTGTTTGAAATACTATTTTTGGCTACTTCCTTTAATTCTGGGCTAGTATTTTAAGCCAAAAGCCACTCATCTGTTTGTGTGTTGACGTGGCTCATGAATGTCAAAAGGCAATTTGGAAGATAGCCCTGTTCTGCAAGACAGGGTAATTAGAGAAGAAGCTGTACAAAAGCAAAGGAGATGTTTTGTAATCTATTCTTCAAGAAAATTGTGGTCTTTGTATATTTTAATAAAGTTATTCATTTGTTTATTTGTTTTGCAACTTGTTTTGCAAGTTTTACTAATGGGGCAAACAGTGATTACAGAACACATTTGCTACAGGGTAGGGTAAATTTCAAAATTTAAGTTCTCAACTCCCTCTCTTTCTACACACACACACACACACACACACACACACACACACAGAGAGAGAGAGAGAGAGAGAGAGAGAGACCCCTCTCTGTGTCTCTGTATAGCCATTTTTGATATTTCTATTTCTCAAATATAAGGATCCATATTATTTACTGTAATAAGGCAGCAAAAGCAAAATAAGGCAGGTGGTGCAAGTTTAATACTAACTTAAGTGCCCCCTGTCATCTGTCTCATTTGACACTTTCAACAAAAGAAACTCCTGGCTCTTTAGATTGACCGAGAGTGTACCTTTATTGAGAAATCCATCTAGGCATGGCAAAAGCAGTTCTGGGATTCTCCCTTGAAAAACCACATAGGTAACTACCCTCTTCCCTTCTGGGCCACCCACAGTTCATAGTTCGCCATTTGAGTTCAGTTCCTTTGCTTTGGGAAAACCTTTCTGCTCCGGTCAGACCTTCTTGGTAGATAACATTTCTCCAGCAACAGAAGGTTCACTTGCATTCCATAGCCTCTCCCCTGCCCCACCCTTAGGAATTCACCACCCTCCCCCCATCACTGTTGGACAAAGCTATGAGCAAAAACAGGTGCAGGCAACTATGGAGTTGAGTCAAGTTTGACACCATCACCCTCTTTGCAGACTGTCCAACTACATAAAGGATGTACAGTTCAAGAACTGCTAAATTGCATTCTTTCATATATTTTTATATGTTTTTCAGCTAATTCACACAGCCAAGCATTTAAGCCAATTCGGTTCTAGTGTGTACTATATCAGAGATTTGGGGGGGGGGGGGAAAGTACACTTTTTATTTTCTTCTAACAAATTGCAAGCTTCTTTCTTCTTTACACATATTACTGCACATTTTCTCCAGTCGATCCATATGAATTTTGGGTCTATATGAATTTGAGATATTTACAAATATCAAAGCCCCCAAATTGCTGCTGATTGAAATAATACTTTGGGAGGAAGGCAAGAAAACATAATAGTTCAGTTTTCACAAGGAAATAAATGCTGCTTTAATTTTCCCCAAACAATTAATTGAATGACTCCTCTTTTGTCACTAAAAGAAGATTCCTTTAGACCTCCTACTTCCAAGCCCTGCATTTGCTGATATGTTTTTTTAAATGAGGTCTGCAATGGTTTGGTTATTGTTAAGAAACAGTTCTGTCAGTGAAAAAATTATGTTGCACCAGGATACAGAAGATGATTAATTTCATTCTACAAAAGCTGCCTTGTAAAGAGCTCTGAGCAAGATCTCAGGGGGGATAGTCAATATTACTCCATTTGGTAATGTACTACCTTGTCAAGAAACCTATGTTGTGTTATCAGAAATGGTAGTGTGTTTGATTAGATGTACAGGTCTCGTGAGGGTTATTTAGCAACTGTTAAATATTATCCCTCTCATTATCGCCTTCATCTCCTTAATGTTTATAACAATTTTCAACAGCATGTAGAGAAAACTAATTTGTTAGAGAAGCTAATATTTTAATTTCCTAATTTTGTGGCACAGCTCCTATTGCCAAAAGTTTCATCCAATGTTGCAAACTATTGCAGGGCCCAGTCCTGATTGCTGCTTTGGATGGATGGATGGATGGATGGATTGATTGATTCTTGGACAACATCACCCTTATGTGTTCTCTCTTTGTGAATTCCTCTTGGGTTACACATTGTATAATTGAGGAACTGTACAGATAGTTCTCACTTACCAACTGCTTTGTTCAGACTGTTTGAAATTATGATACTGAAAAAATGACACTATGATCAATGTCTACATTTATAAACTTTGATATATCCTCAGTCATATGGTTGCCAATTCTAATCAGTATATATTATCCTGTGCCTGACCTGTTGTTTTGCTATTCTTTCTTTTTGTGTCCACTTGCAGAATGGAGAGATTGGAGAGGAAGGGATTATAAGAAAGTAATCAAGCACACAACAGGGAATACACCTTGCAAGGAATGTGGTTGCACTGACAGTCTTGCATGTGCTAAACAAACAGCGTGGTGTATTTGCCAACATGTACCTGATTACTCTCTTGTAATCTCTTCTTCTCCAATGAATGTTAATATAAACAATAATCCCCTTATTGCTAATTATTTAAGTACTTAGGTAAGGATTCCAAATATGGAGGAAGGGGAAAAGTAAAACACAGTCATGGCCATGTGATTTACCCATTAGTAACCAATGTCTATGGAGATTCTCAGTCATCCAAGTCATGGTTGTCCCAAAGGTGGTTTTTTTCAAAAGACAACTAGACTTTCTTTGTTTTGCTTGAAGATGTTTTACTTCTCATCCAGGAAGCTTCTTCAGTTCTGACTGAATGGTGGAGAATGGAAGGATTTATATTTCTTTCAGTCATCTAGACTTTAGCACTCTTTCTGAGAGTCAATGAGGACACTTCAAGGTTTATCTGTGCCCTCTGGGTTGCTTGAATAGTGCAAATGAATGTGGAACTTTCTTGGAACTGCTGAAAGGACTGTGTTATAAGCAGGACATAGATGGTGTCATGTCCCTCCCCTTCTGTTGAGAAAGGGCTATTCACTCTTAATGTAGATGGCCTCTTTAACCCCTCTTTCAAACTTTTTATGAGATGGGTGGCAATATAAATGTGATTAATAAATGAACAAACTAGCAATGTTTATATCATTAGTGCCTATAGGACCCGCGGAACAATGAATCTTACACACTTCTTAAAGACTTGACAGTTGGTGGCATTCCTGAATCTAAATTGCAGGATGCTCCAAAAGTGAGGGCCACCACTGAGAATGTGTGTCATCAGGACTCATCCATTTATTCTTCACTTCTTGCAGGGCAGGAAGTCACAGCGCAAATTTTCTCAGTGATCACATAGGGTAAAAAGATTGCTCTACAGATATCTAGGTGCTGAACTATCTGTTGAATCTGACTAGGAAGGAAACTGGGTGCAACACAGGAATAAGAGATCCACTTTCTTGGAAGAAAGGAGGCCATAAATGTAATAAATAAAAATAAACCCAGGAACGAAAGAATTGTAAGGATGTCAACCTATCCACTTTTTCTTCCAGTAAACTTGGATTTTGTGATTGGCAATGTAGAGTAATAGTTATTTTGTGGGAGGCAGTGCCTCTTCCCCTTTGAGTGCCTATTTCATGTGCCCAAAATGTTATATGTACAACTAAGGAAGCTCTTGTATAGGCAATGTTGAGGTGGACAGACCAAAAGTTTGATTTCATAGGAGTCAGCAATTTCAGTGACTTCATTTAATTACCAAGCCAGGTTTAATGCTCTTCTTATGATGTACAAAGCCCTGAACAACTTGGAACCAGGGTTTTTTTTGTAATTATACATCATATTGCTTGCTGAGATTATCAGAGGTC
Organism: Vipera berus; assembly: GCF_964194415.1. Taxonomy (NCBI): domain Eukaryota; kingdom Metazoa; phylum Chordata; class Lepidosauria; order Squamata; family Viperidae; genus Vipera; species Vipera berus. Next base: position 335,649,862 of record NC_138202.1, on the reverse strand, counting down.
CTGCTGTACGTGCCAAGAACGGCAGTGTGCCATCTTGCAGTTGTTCACTTTCTCAGTGGTGGTGTGAGTGCTCTGTTAATTGCAAGACAATTTCAGCTTAACTTGTGAGAATTACCTAGATAGGAGACCTGAAGTGCAGAGAATATAATCATGCAACTGTCTCCAAAAGATGGGACAAAGAACAACAAGAAAAAGAAATCCAAGATTTCTCTTCATAGTGGGCAATATTGTTAAAGGATGCAAAGGCTCTGAGATGTGACTGGATATATATCTCTTCCACCTTTTCAGAGACTTTTAATGATATGATATGCCTGTTGTATCCTACATACAGTAAACAAATATTTCCTCCCTAAGTCTCTGGAGGGATTTTGACTGGTGGTACCTACACTCCGGAATGCTCACTCCTGAAATCCATGGGTCAACTACCATTCTAGGCACCTGTCAAACCATTCTAGGCACCTGTCAAACCTTCACATATTTTTTCTCCACTAATATGGGTGATTTTATTTTGTTTCTGCTTTTCTTCTTTCCTATCTTTTTCCTTTTTACTGAATTTGTCTTTAATATGGGAGAAGGTATGCATATTTGATGTTTGTAAGATGCTTTGAAATGTTTTTTGTGTGTGTAGGAAGTGGCATAAACTTTTATTTGACCATAAAAAAGTAAGCATACCCTTAAGATGAGTTCAAGTTTTCTTGGCAGTAATTTTGAAGTGGTTTGCCATTGCCTTCTTCTGGGAGGTTTATTTCAATTTCCCAGTTTAGCCAACAGGCCTGGACTTCCCAGATAATGCCTCAAGGTGAAGAACACTATGCAATGAATTATTTATATTGCTACTATTATTAATTTTACACACACACACACACACACACACACACACACACACACACACACACACACACAGAGAGAGAGAGAGAGAGAGAGAGAGAGAGAGAGAGAGAGAGAGAGAGAGAGAGAGAGAAGCTTTTTAAGTTGTATTTCATACAATTTCCAGTGTTCTGTTTTCCTCCTGCAATGAGTTGATCACATAAATGCCAAATGTTGGCCTATACATTCATCTATGCAAATAGCTTCCATTAAATGTGTAAAAAATGTAAACATACTCACTGTAATCTAAACTGACAGTATGGCTAACTATATTTATTCTTGGATTTTAATTAAACCCTGCAGTGGTTGAATCTTTAAATGTGATTTGCACATGCTCATTCTAGTTCTCACAGAAACAGCATCTCCATCACTTCTGGGCAATTAACACTCTCTGCTTTGCTTGCATGCTATACGACCAATTCTTCCACTGCAACAAGCAATGTGGCTTTAAATGAGACAGTGTCTGATCTAAATCTTTCAGACTATATGAGTGGCCTTGAATGTAGAAATGGGCATCACCTTGAATTCTTATTTAGGAATTAGGGGGCTTCTTTGTCAATCATAACTTTCCAGATATTAAACTGGAAATCCTAAATTATGTACAAAATGAAGTGTTTGGACTAGATAAAAAGGCAGCCCCCATAAAAAGTGCAGTATTTCAACCTGGAACCTACAACTATATACAGGTGAAACTTGAAAAAATAGAATATTATGCAAAAGTTCGTTTATTTCAGTAATGCAACTTAAAAGGGGAAACTAATATATGAGATAGACTCATTACATGCAAAGCAAGATCAAGCCGTGATTTGTCATAATTATGATGATTATGGTGTACAGTATCAGTATCCCTTCATGGATTACTGCCTTGTCGTGGCGAAGGGGCTTGCGTAATTCAATGAAGCTATGAGCTATGCCGTGCAGGGCCACCCAAGACGGACAGGTCATAGCTGAGAGTTCTGACAAAACGTGATCCACTGGAGAAGGAAATGGCAAACCACTCCAGTATCTTTGCCATGAAAACCCTATGGACAGTACCAAAAGGCAAAACGATATGACGCTGGAAGATGAGCCCCTCAGGTCGGAAGGCGTCCAATATGCTACTGGGGAAGAGCAGAGGGCTAGTACTAGTAGCGCCAGAAAGAATGAAGCGACTGGGCCAAAGCCGAAAGGACGCTCAGCTGTGGATATGTCTGGTGGTGAAAGGAAAGTCCGATGCTGTAAAGATTTTTTCTCCATAGGAACCTGGAATGTAAGATCCATGAATCAAGGAAAGCTGGACGTGGTCAAACAAGAGATGACAAGACTGAACATCGACATCTTAGGTATCAGCGAACTAAAATGGACAGGAATGGGTGAATTTAATTCAGATGACCATCAGGTATACTACTGCGGGCAAGAATCCCTCAGAAGAAATGGAGTAGCCTTCATAGTCAATAAAAGAGTAGGAAAATCAATACTGGGATACAATCCTCAAAATGACAGAATGATCTCAGTTCGAATCCAAGGCAAACCATTCAATATCACAGTAGTCCAAGTCTATGCCCCAACCACCAGTGCTGAAGAGGATGAAATTGACCGGTTCTATGAAGCCCTACAGCACCTTATAGAAGTAACACCAAAAAATGATGTCCTTATCATCATGGGGGATTGGAATGCTAAAGTAGGAAGCCAAAAGATAACCGGAATAACAGGCAAGTTTGGCCTTGGAGTACAAAATGAAGCAGGGCACAGGCTGATAGAATTTTGTCAAGAGAATACGATGGTCATAGCAAACACTCTTTTCCAACAACCCAAGAGACGGCTCTACACATGGACATCACCAGACGGTCAACACAGAAATCAGATTGACTATATGCTCTGCAGCCAAAGATGGAGAAGCTCTATACAGTCGGTAAAAACAAGACCAGGAGCTGACTGTGGCTCAGACCATGAGCTTCTCCTTGCAAAGTTTAGGCTTAAACTGAAGAAAGTAGGGAAAAGCACTAGGCCAGTCAGGTATGAATTAAATCATATCCCTGTTGAATATACAGTAGAGGTGACAAATAGATTTAAGGAATTAGATCTGATAGACAGAGTGCCTGAAGAACTATGGACAGAGGTTCGCGACATTGTACAACAGGTAGCAACCAAAACTATCCCAAAGAAAAAGAAATGCAAGAAAGCAAAATGGCTGTCTGAGGAAGCTTTGCAAATAGCTGAGGAAAGGAGGGAAGCGAAAGGCAAGGGAGAAAAACATAGATATGCCCAATTGAATGCAGAATTCCAGAGAATAGCTAGAAGAGATAAGAATGCCTTCTTAAATGAACAGTGCAAAGAAATAGAAGAAAACAATAGAATAGGGAGGACCAGAGATCTTTTCAAGAAAATTGGAGAGATGAAGGGAACGTTTAATGCAAAAATGGGCATGATAAAGGACCAAAATGGCAGGGACCTAACAGAGGCAGAAGAGATTAAGAAGAGGTGGCAAAATTACACAGAAGAACTATACAAGAATGAGCTTAACGTCCCAGATAATCACAATGATGTGGTCACTGACCTCGAGCCAGACATCCTAGAATGTGAGGTGAAATGGGCCTTAGAAAAGCTGAGCAACAACAAAGCTAGTGGAGGTGACAGTATTCCAGCTGAGCTATTCAAAATCTTAAAAGACAGTGCAGTAAAAGTGCTACACTCAATTTGCCAGCAAATTTGGAAAACTCAACAGTGGCCACAGGATTGGAAAAGATCAGTTTACATTCCAATTCCAAAGAAAGGCAGTGCCAAAGAATGTTCAAACTATCGCACCATTGCACTCATTTCTCATGCTAGTAAAGTCATGCTTAAAATCCTACAAGCTAGACTTCAGCAGTATGTGGATCGAGAACTACCAGAAGTACAGGCAGGATTTCGAACAGGCAGAGGAACTAGAGATCAAATTGCCAACATACGCTGGATCATGGAGAAAGCTAGGGAGTTCCAGAAAAACATCTACTTCTGCTTCATTGACTATGCTAAAGCCTTTGATTGTGTGGATCATAACAAACTGTGGCAAGTTCTTAAAGAGATGGGAGTACCAGACCATCTTATTTGTCTCTTGAGAAACCTATATGCGGGTCAAGAAGCAACGGTGAGAACTGGACACGGAACCACTGATTGGTTCAAAATTGGGAAAGGAGTCCGGCAAGGCTGTATACTGTCGCCCTGCCTATTTAACTTATATGCAGAGCACATCATGAGAAAGGCAGGGCTAGATGAATCAAAAGTTGGAATTAAGATTGCCGGAAGAAATATCAACAACCTAAGATACGCAGATGATACCACTCTAATGGCAGAAAGTGAAGAAGAACTAAAGAGCCTCTTGTTGCGGGTGAAGAAGGAGAGTGCAAAACTTGGGTTGAAACTTAACATTAAGAAAACCAAGATCATGGCAACTGGCCCTCTCAATTCCTGGCAAATAGATGGGGAAGAAATGGAGGTAGTGACAGATTTTGTTTTCCTGGGCTCCAAGATCACTGCAGATGGGGACTGTAGCCAAGAAATTAAAAGACGCTTGCTCCTGGGGAGGAAAGCCATGGCAAATCTAGACAGCACACTAAAAAGCAGAGACATCACCCTGTCAACAAAAGTGCGTATAGTCAAGGCTATGGTCTTCCCAGTTGCAATGTATGGCAGTGAAAGTTGGACCATAAGAAAGGCTGAACGCCAAAGAATTGAGGCCTTTGAACTATGGTGCTGGAGAAGACTCCTGCGAGTCCCTTGGACTGCAAGGCGATCAAACCGGTCAGTCCTAGAGGAGATCAATCCTGACTGCTCTTTAGAAGGCCAGATCCTGAAGCTAAAACTCAAATACTTTGGCCACCTAATGAGAAGGAAGGACTCACTGGAGAAGAGCCTAATGCTGGGAAAGATCGAGGGCAATAGAAGAAGGGGACGACAGAGAATGAGGTGGCTGGATGGAGTCACTGAAGCAGTAGGCGTGAGCTTAAATGGACTCCAGAAGATGGTAGAAGACAGGAAGGCCTGGAGGAATGTTGTCCATAGGGTCGCGATGGGTCGGACACGACTTCGCAGCTAACAACAACATGGTGTACAGCTCATGAAAACCCCAAATCCACAATTTCAGAAAATTAGAATATTACATGCAATCAATAAAACAAGGAGTGTACATAGTACAATATCGGACCTCTGAAAAGTATAAGCATGCATATGTACTCAGTACTTGGTTTGGGCCCCTTTTGCAGCAATTATTGCCTCAATGCGGCGTGGCATGGAAGCTATCAGCCTGTGGCACTGCTGAGGTGTTATGGAAGACCAGGATGCTTCAATAGCGGCCTTCAGCTCTTCTGCATTGTTCGGTCTCATGTCTCTCATCTTTCTCTTGGCAATGCCCCATAGATTCTCTATGGGGTTCAGGTCAGGCGAGTTTGCTGGCCAATCAAGCACAGTAATCCCACGGTCATTGAACCAGGTTTTGGTGCTTTTGGCAGTGTGGGCAGGTGCCAAGTCCTGCGGGAAAATGAAGTCAGCATCCCCATAAAGCTTGTCTGCGGAAGGAAGCATGAAGTGCTCCAAAATCTCCTGGTAGACGGCTGCGTTGACCCTGGACTTAATGAAGCACAGTGGACATGGCTCCCCAAATCAACACAGACTGTGGAAACTTCACGCTGGACTTCAAGCATCTTGCAGTGTGTGCCTCTCCATTCTTCCTCCAGACTCTGGTCCTTGGTTTCCAAATGAGATGCAAAAGTTGCCCTCATCAGAAAAGAGGACTTTGGACCACTGAGCAACAGACCAGGTCTGTTTTTCTTTAGCCCAGGTAAGACGCTTCTGACATTGTTTGTTGTTCAGGAGCGGCCTGACAAGAGGAATACGACATTGGAAGCCCATGTCCAGGATCCATCTGTGTGTGGTGGCTCTTGATGCACTGACTCCAGCCTCAGTCCACTCCTTGTGAAAGTCCCCAACACTTTTGAAAGGCCTTTTCCTGACAATCCTCTCCAGGCTGCGGTCATCCCTGCTGCTTGTGCACCTTTTTCTTCCACACTTTTCCCTTCCACATAACTTTATATTAATGTGCTTTGATACAGCACTTGGGGAACATCCAACTTCTTTTGCAATTACCTTTTGAGGCTTTCTCTCCTTATGGAGGGTGTCAATGATGGTTTTCTGCACAACTGTCAGGTCAGCAGTCTTCCCCATGATCGTGATTCCTACTGAACCAGACTGAGAGACCATTTAAAGGCTCAGGAACCCTTTGCAGGTGTTATGGCTTAATTAGCTGATTAGAGTGGGACACTTTGAGCCTAGAATATTGCACCTTTTCACAATATTCTAATTTACTGAGATTGTGGATTTGGGGTTTTCATGAGCTGTAAGCCATAATCATCACAATTATGACAAATCACGGCTTGAACTATCTCGCTTTGCATGTAATGAGTCTATCTCATATATTAGTTTCCCCTTTTAAGTTGCATTACTGAAATAAATGAACTTTTGCACGATATTCTAATTTTTCTATTTTCACCTATACTGTATACTATAATTGGTACCTGCTTAAGCAACTCTCATGTATTCTCTTCACATTCAAAACTATGTTCAGCTTGTGTAACCCTTCTAATAAATGCATCATACTAATTAAAAACAACCATTCTTGGTTCATGAGTTCTTTGGTAGGTCTTTGGTAAAATCTTTTCAGGGCACCATGTCCCCATGCCCATTGTCCCTTTTGCTACTACTGCCAATGCTTTTCTTCCTTTAGGCTGGCCTGAATCACTTCTGCAGGAGAAGACAAGCTATGTGGAAATCATCACCTGTTCTCCACACTTTACTCATTTATGGCTACCCCTTTGGGGAATGTTAAGAAGAAGAAAAATGGAATATTGCTGTAGCAGCAGGTTCAAAAAGACAATGGACTAATAGTGAGTCTTGATGGAACTAGATTATTAATATATTTAGATTAGATTGGATTGGATTAGATTAGATTACGATTGATTTTAGGCTTTTATTCAATGCTATAGCTGGGTAAGACAAGAATAAGGTCAAGCACATATAAAAAGGATATATAATGCATTGATAGAAATTGATTCAGAAACGGAACTTGTTAAAGATTGTATGATAAAGTGGGCCCAGAATTTTCAAAAAGTTATAACAATGGATACTTGGGAAAAGATCTGGGTTAGAAATGTAAAATTTACACAGGCCCAAAACTTAAGAATTTTTATAAAATGTTTTATAGGTGGCACTTAGACCCTAAAAAATTAGCAAGAATGTATCCGAACTGCCAGCCCAAATGTTGGAGGTGTGGTTGTGAGGATGCAACATATTTTCATATATGGTGGACTTGTAAAAAGGTTAAAGCCTTTTGGATTAAAATTTGGTGGAATATGCAAAAGATATTTAAGGAAAGGATAAAGTTTTCTCCGCAATTGTTTTTATTGGGTATTATTACAGATACTACTGTTATAGACACTAAGTTGATGTTGCATCTAATTACGGCGGCAAGACTTTTAGTTGCGCAATATTGGAAGAAGGAGGAATTGCCGACTATAGAAGAGTGGACTTTGAAAGTTTCCAACTTGGCGGAAATGGCAAAGATTTCAGCATATTTGAAAGACCAATCGCAACAGAGATATATTGTGGAATGGAGAAGATGGATTGAATATATTCAGAATAAATATGGGACTAAAAAGTTTCATTTAGCATTTGAATAAGTAGTGGATTTTTATGATGTATGATTAGTTATTTGTTACTTTATTAATATTATGACTATGGAGAGTTAAAGTCCGATAGAACTTAATGTTTTATTTTTGTTGTTAGCATATTTTAGTTTATGTTTGTATCATTATACCCTGTATTCAGCTCTGGGAAGTCAGGGAGGGGGGAGGGGAGGGTTGGGGAGAGGGGAGGGGGAGGAGGGAGTTCATTGTATTTAAAATTGTAAAACTTTTCAATAAAAAAAAGAATAATCCAATGTGTTATTTGTTGCAAAAACCCAACCATTGATTTAGCATGTTTATGAACCAGACTATCACACCATGATCTAAAAGGATCTATTACCATTTGAAGAAATTTTGCTGCTAGGGGCTATACACAAGAGACCTCTTTTCCACCAGGCTTGTGGGCAATTTTCTGCAAATGAATTCTTCAGGGAAAGGAAAATGTCCAATGTTTTATCAAAGGCAGAATTTTACCATAGCAGGGATAGTAGCACCATACTATAAATGCTCCTTGGGATGAATTTGCTTGGAAATAAACTGAAGTGCTAGAAGCCAAGGAGATTAAAAGTCACTATAGATAGGATTGTGAAATGAAAGATTGACATTCCTTATGATCTAATAAATACATAAGCACTATCCTTCACAATTTCTCCAAAAGCAATGGCTGCTAAAATAGAGGAACTGTGGCTTCCAATTTAAGTACAGTAAGCATTGTTGTTGTTGTTAGTTGTGAAGTCGTGTCTGACCCATCGCAACCCCATGGACAACGTTCCTCCAGGCTTTCCTGTCCTCTACCATCTTCTGGAGTCCATTTAGGCTCACGCTTACTGCTTCAATGACTCCATCCAGCCACATCATTCTCTGTCGTCCCTTTCTTCTCTTGCCCTCAATTTTTCCCAGCATTAGGCTCTTCTCCAATGAGTAATTCCTTCTCATAAGGTGGCCAAAGTATTTGAGTTTAAACTTCAGGATCTGGCCTTCTAAAGAGCAGTCAGGGTTGATCTCCTCTAGGAACTGACTGGTTTGATCGCCTTGCAGTCCAAGGGACTCGCAGGAGTCTTCTCCAGCACCATAGTTCAAAGGCCTCAATTCTTTGGCACACAGCCTTTCTTATGGTCCAACTTTCACAGCCATACATTGCAACTGGGAAGACCATAGCCTTGACTATACGCACTTTTGTTGGCAGGGTGATGTCTCTGCTTTTTAGTGTGCTGTCTAGATTTGCCATGGCTTTCCTTCCCAGGAGCAAGCGTCTTTTAATTTCTTGGCTGCAGTCCCTGTCTGCGGTGATCTTGGAGCCCAGGAAAATAAAATCTGTCACTACCTCCATTTCTTCCCCATCTATTTGCCAGGAATTGAGAGGGCCAGATGCCATGATCTTGGTAAGCATTAGGATAAACTAAAACTTTACTTAGATTTCAATCTGAAGCTATTTATGAATGAATCTTTGAACCTGCTTGTACAAATCTCTGCCCTGGGCTCCGTCTACAGTAAATTACCGTATTTTCCGGCGTATAAGACGACTGGGCGTATAACACGACCCCCTACATTTCCTGTTAAATTATAGGGTTTGGGCTATACTCGCCGTATAAGACTACCCCTCTTCCAACGCACATCAAATAAAAATTAAAAAACATCAGATTTGATTTTAATATGGTAATTTTAATTCATATGCTTATGACATGCAGGTACTTAGTAGGAAAACTGTCACTTATAAACATAAGGCTGTTTGTCATCAAACATGTAAACATAAAACAGTGCAAGTGGATTAAACGTAATAATAATAATAATAATAATAATAATAATAATAATAATAATAATAATAATAATAATTTTAAGATGTGTGGATTTCAACTCCCAGAAATCCCCAGCCAGCATGAATTCTATACCTCTTAAAGTTAACAGAATAAGAGAGTTGGAAGGGACCTTGGAGGTCATCTAGTCCAACCCCTTGCTAAGGCAGGAAACCCTATACCATTTCAGACAAATGGCTGTCCAGTCTCTTCTTAAAAACTTCCAGTGTTGGAGCATTCACCACTTCTGGAGGCAGGTTGTTCCACTGGTTAATTGTTCTAACTGTCAGGAAGTTTCTCCTTAGTTCTAGGTTGCTTCTCTCCTTGACTAGTTTCCATCCATTGCTTCTTGTCCTGCTTTCAGGTGCTTTGGAGAATAGCTTGGCTCCCTCTTCTTTGTGGCAGCCCCTGATATATTGGATCACTGCTATCATGTCACCCCTCACCCTTCTCTTCATTAAACTACACATACCCAATTCCAGCAACCATTTCCTATTTTCCTAATTCACTTTTTCACTTTTCCTAATTCACTCTAAAGCTTTCCCTGCGCAGAGCCTTAAGTAATACCAGCTGCCTGCAATTACTGCAGGTTCTCATCCCACCAGGCTCAAGGTTGAGTCAGCCTTCCATCCTTCCGAGGTAGGTAAAATGAGGACTCAGATTGTTGGGAGCAATAAGCTGACTTTGTAATAGTGCTGCTTGTGGGGGGGGGGTGAAAGCTCTAATAAGCAGGCATATACATAGAATGAAGGCTATTGCTAAGCACATTGATTTGTGCTTTAAATTGTAAGCCGCCCTGAGTCTTCGGAGAAGGGCGGGATATAAATGGGATTTTAAAAAAAAGACCAAATGGGAGATCCGCTCCAGGTTTTCCAGCCAGCCCGCCCAGTTCCTGAGTCAAATGTGTCCTTAGAGCTAAGCAGCTGCTCTGGCTATGGCATTCCCCACCTGCCTTTCAAGTTGCTCTTGCATTCCCCACCTGCCTACAGTTGCTCTTCAACTTTAGAAGGAAAGACGCCCAGACCCCAGCCTGTAAAGAATCACAGACTGCAGCTTCTACTCCAATTGGTCCTGCTTTCCCTGCGCAGACTAAATGGAAGATCCGCTCTAGGTTTTCCAGCCAGCCCTGTCCCTAAAGTTTCAGCACCCGGCGTATAAGACGACCCCTGACTTTTGAGAAGATTTTCATGGGTTAAAAAGTCGTCTTATATGCCAGAAACTACGGTATCTGGACTTTGAATCTTTCCCTGCCAGAAACTAGATCTCTGTTTGCTGTGCTTCCTGAGCCCTTGTCTGGATCCTGCTGGGAACTTCCATCTGACAGAGATCACTAGGGCAAAACCTCTTCCATTTGGCTGTCTTAGGAATTGTATAACCAGAAAACCAGGATATATATTAAATAAATAGCAATAGCACTTAGACTTATATACCATTTCACAGTGCTTTAGAACTCTCTAAAAATTTAAAGTCAGCATATTGCCCCCCAACAATATGGGTCCTCATTTTACCAACCTCGGAAGGATGGAAGGCTGAGTTTCAGTGAGGATCAAACTCTTGGCAGTGAGTTAGCCTGCAATACTGCATTCTAACCACTCTGCCAACATGGCTCTTAATAAATAAAACCCAGTGACCTCTTGTAGACTGCAACAGTGATCTCAACATGAGATGCAAATTCATATTAGCTCATTAGGATTTGGAAAATAATTTCTGGGCTTCCCATTTGTGTTGCAGCGAGAAGGAATGCAGGAAGGCAGGGCTCTACCTTCCGCACCTGATTTTGCCCTGCTGGGGACCATAAAAAGAGCCTAAAATCATCGCGAAGAGGTGCTGAAGAGGAGGGGTACCTTGTTGATCATGGAGAAATGACCGTCTTTCCATTCAATCCAACTAAAGCCCTCCAATACGGCAGAAAAAAGACCGACTACATTCCTGTGGCTGGTCATTAGCTGCTGACAACCAAAGGAGGAAAAAAAGCACTACTTACTACTTTGTAAACAGCATGTTTGGAACTGGGTGAGAATATTGATCCTTTCTTTACTATTTTACAAATGAATTTCCTGGGAAAGGCTCCCAAGAAGCTAAAAACCTCCAAATGTAAATGGAAGCAGTGTTTTAATTTTATGGGGGACAGAAACATACAATATTGAAGTGGAAGTAACATAAAGCTACAGTTTTGATAAATCTGAGAACTGAGATAACTGTCAAGACTTTCTCTTTGGAAAAAAAAACCACTGAGGCGAAATATAAGAAATCATTCCTTTGTTTTAAGAGTAGAAAATGGAATTTGAGTGACATCTAGTGGTGGATTTGTGTATAGCATTATAATTTGCATCCTGGCTGCTTGATGATTCCTAGCTTGGGAGAACAGCTGGCAATAAAAGAAAATATTTTGACATACTTATCACCCTGACCTTGGATTATAAATACTTATTGAGCTTGGACTTTTAACTTCAAGAGCTAGTGGAAGAGAAAGAAAAAATTGACCTTAGACTATGCCTGACTGGGAGAGACTTTTGAGCTGTTTTCAGAAAGGTTGAATATTTTGAACACTTTGAACATCGTGGATTACAACCTTGCCTGATTGACAATTTTTGGATACTTGAGACAAAGGATTACTATAAAATATTGCTTTCAGAATTGAACCTATATTTTGAATCTATTTGATTATAAAGGATACATATAAAGACCAGAAAACTAGAGGAAACTTTGATCCACTCTTACTGGTGATACTAGAGGATCTCCAGGAATGATGCCTCAAGAAAAAACAAACACCTTTCAGAAAGAAATATATTCTATGTTACAACTAATTCACCAAACCATTGTTGAATGCAAAGAGGACATAAAAAGAAATCATAATGAGACTAAAAACAATTTAGACAATATAAATGAGCAAATCTCCAAATTAAATCTACACCTAGAAGGTTCCCAGATAACAACTACAAAGTATGAACAAATAATCTAGAAATCAGAAGACAAAACAGAGGAAATGGAGTTAGAGATGGAAGAGATAAAAGAAGGGAAATATAAATGACTATATACAAACAAAATACTGCCAGACTTAGCTATAACAATGAAAATGCAAAAGACCTTTTACCCCTTAGGTCTGCAAAATATGTTTGATGGCAAGGAAGAAGATTTTTAAAAAGGGAATATAGAGCTGTTAAGGGAAATGTTAAAACTTGGGAGACGGAATGAAAAGAGAAATGGAGGGAGAAAGGAACTGGGAGTTGTTTAAGGAATATAAATGGGCAGAATTTCCCCCCCCCCAAAAAAAAAATACCCTACCTAAATTGTCTTCCTCATGCCAAGCAATTTTTACAAAAATAGAAAGAAAATTCCTGGGCGATCTAATTGCCCTGGCTTGGAAAGCAACCTGGCAAAGAAAGAAAGCGAGAATCAGATTTAAAAAACAGAAGATTTGACCTTTTAGGAGGGGTATTATATGTTTAAATACTTGTTTGAATAAGATTAAAAGAATGGATGACCCTTAGATATAATTATACTTTTATAATGAAAGATATGACTTAGAATTAAGATAGCATTTTCTCTCTTTTTTTGATATGGGAAATATTAAGATAAGAGGAGGATTGATTTGAATAAAACTTTTAGCTATATAAATGTGATTAATATTGAGAAAATCATAACTGATAAAGATATTTGAAATACTGATGGGAACTCAAACCCTAACAAGTGCACGAAAAATAGGATATTGATTAACGAATTGACATTATATATCTGTGAATAGATATTATTGTTATTTGTATGATATTAGTAAAATAGGATGAAGAAGCTTATATCTAACTTTGTATACGTTAACAGTATCAAAAATTGTAATGATGTAATGAGGGGAAAATGGAAAAAATATGAAGAAGAAAGGAGGATCAGGGAAAAAACACTGGATTGTGTAGTATTGAACACAATTGAAGAAGTTAAAATGAAATATTTGAACCCAGACAACATGTTGTTTACTAAGCACTAAAGACCGTATTTTTAAAAAAAAAATAATAAAACTTTTATAGGAAAAAAAGGGATTTGGAATAGAAATTTTTATGCAGTCTAATTTGGATCCCAACTTATAGAGAAATTGGAACACTCATAAACAACAATTTCTCTCCCCACCATCCAAACTGTCCTCTGGCAGGGTTCCATATTTGAAGAAGGTAATTAAATAAACATTAAACTGCAGTATTTTTTAAACTTATTTTTGTGTTTGCTTCTAGATGGAAGGTTGCTTTGAGTTAATTGAAAGTGCTGAGTTTTCAGTAGAGGATGGCATGAATGAAATTTGAATAGGAGACAATAAAAGAAAAAAAGAAGTTTGAAGAAATATTATATTTTCACAGGGGGATTTTTCATTAGGTTAAAAACACAGATTTATTCTTTCCTGTTTTCATTTTTAGAGTTTCCAACATGAATTAACCGAAATCCACATTTTGAAATATTTGCCAAGATTTGAGCAGATGTTAGGATTTTATTGTTGCACAATCTTAGTTTTCCTTTAGATTTAGACAAATATAACATCCACTCACTATTTTCTGTGTGTCAGAAGACCTGTAGCAAATAAAAGGGTAATGCACTATAATAGAGTTTATGTGGTTGCCTACACTGCCCTCTTCAACCTTCCCTAATACATTAGACAACAAGGGCTTTGCCAATTGATGATGTTAAGAAATTATAACAACTCTTTGGGACAGCTGGGTCTATGGTCTATGATTAGCCTTCTGTTGCCTCTGATTTAGCATTGTGCCCAGATTTTGCAGCCAAATATGGTACTTGAATGATACTCAGAATGGGTAGGTTTTTCATTCATTCATTCATTCATTCATTCATTCATTCATTCATTCATTCATTCATCTTATGCCTGGAGGCAACTCTAAATGGCTTGCAATCATTAAAAGCCAATAAAAACATTACAATATGAAAACAATGCATAATCATTAAATTAGTTTAAAATTAAGAAAGATGGGGACGAAGAGAGCCTGATGCACACATTCACACATAGGGTCACACATAACTCTGAGCTATAAATTCTAGTTAACTAACCACAATGATTGAATTCCCACATCAGAGTAGTCAAACACATAATATTACTACTTAATTTAACTGCTAAATTGTTCCATCAGTCAATTCAGTGGTTTCACTTGAAGCACAAATTACCAAGCTCAAATTATCTTATTTAGAACACATTGTGAGAAGATCTAACTCTTTGGAGAATATTCTAATGCTGGGAAAAGTAGAAGGAAAGAGAAAAAGAGGCCGTGGGTGGAGTGGGTGGAGTGAGTTAGAATGGCTCTGAGTGCAAGACCTGAAAGATCAGATTAAAAACAGATCAGCATGGAGAAAATCTATGTGATTAATAAGAATCAACAAGAATTATGTGGCACACAACTAATCAGTCAATCAATCAATGTTCCATTATAGCCTTTCTCTTTCTTTCTTTCTTTCTTTCTTTCTTTCTTTCTTTCTTTCTTTCTTTCTTTCTTTCTTTCTTTCTTTCTTTCTTTCATCTTTCTTTCTTTCTCTCTCTCTTTTTTTCTTTCTTTCTTTCTCTCTCTCTCTCTCTCTCTTTCTTTCTTTCTCTTTCTTTCTTTCTTTCTTTCTTTCTTTCTTTCTTTCTTTCTTTCTTTCTTTCTTTCTTTCTTTCTTTCTTTCTTTCTTTCTTTCTTTCTTTCTTTTTTGAAGCTGTTTCCAAGGCCAGGAGAGTTTATGGGCTGTTAAAGGTACAAGTATCTAAGGACAGTGCCATCTTTCTCTGACACTTTACCGATGAAAGTAGGACAAGTTTATAGTCTCATATTCTGCCTATCTCCAAGATATACATCTCCATTTGCACTGGAGGCAAGGTTTTTATCAGGGATTAGACAGCCATTTGTTAAGATTATCAAGCTTTAGATTTCCTGCATTAAATAGGAGGTATGAACTGAATCTGTATTTCAGTTCTGTTACCTGCTGCTGTATTCCTTTGCTATACAAGCTTTCTCTCTGTGCTTTAAAAAGCCAACAAAATTAATGCTCTTTAGTGGAAAATATGCTGCAAAAATATAAATGTTCTACAATGTGTTATCAAGTTCAAAATATCCCTCAGCATCCGTGATGTGTGAAATGGCAAGGTGTGAACAGTGCATAGGACCTTTTAGTGTTCATGTGGACTCATTAAGCTGTATGTGTGCACTGGTGACACAATGCATTCACAAAGTAATCAGAAATATAATTCCAAAAGCACCCCAAATAACTTCTCATTTTAAAAAAATCAAGGACTGTCCTTGATAAAATTGGATTGTAAGCTGCAAATGTTGAGATTGCAATATTATCAGGAGAACACTGATACATGGCGTCAGATGACAAAACAACCTAGGTTTGGTCTTTAGTTAAACTAACAATGGTGGGGGAAGTGTTGTTTTAATGGGCCTTTTATCTGCAATGTGGATGAAGATATTCTTCTTGTACATGGATCAATGTGAAAGGAATATAAGTAGTTTTGAGCCTGGGGAAACACCATTTTAATTGCGTTGAAGGAAGAAGACATAATATTTTGATGGAAACAAACTAGAGCTGAATGTAAATGGAATTAATATGCACATGCTTTGCCATGGGGAATTAAGTTTAGTATTGATCCACTATGTCCAGTTCATTCCTAAAGCTGTGTTTCAGATGACGTTATCATGTAAGGAGTTCATAAAATAACAAAAAGAAGAGGGAAAGAAGAATCTATTCCCCAACTGTGAATACAGATAGTTCTTGACTTAACAACAGTTAGCAACTGCTGAACAAAGGGACTTGCGACCCATGCCAGAAGTTCTGACCTTGCAATATTCCTGCAGTCACATGATCAAAATTTGGGTGCTTGGGTGAGCACCTACCCTAATAACTGTGGGAGCGGTTGCAACTTCTCCCCCTCCCTAACATGGTCTTTTCTCTCCCCTCCCTCTCCACATTTCCAAGAGGCCTGAGCTTTCTCCCTGCCCCACCACATCTAGGTCCACTTACCCTTCTCTTTCCCTGCAGCTGCTGACAGGCACACCCAACCCATGCGAAGCATAGTTAGAAAGTTATCACTTACAGTCTTTCTCAAGACTAGCCAGGAACTGGAAGTCTGCTAGCTGATTTCCTTGTTTCTGAATAGCCTTGAGAAAGATTGCTTCTCTAGACTTGAGGAAGATTGCCTTCGCTAGCTTTCTGGCCAGGAAACTAGCAAAGGCAATCACTTAATGATCAAAACTTACAGCCAAAATTCTGGTATGAGTTGTGGCCATTAAGTTGAAGATTACCTGTAGCATAAACTGAATTGCTGAATAGAGTGTCTGCAGCTTTATTCTTCTTGTACTACTGTATAAATGTGATAGGTTAATTCTGATAGGTTAATTTTGGACTGTAAGTCCTATCATCTGTCATCACACAGCCCATGCTTATTTGAGCTAATAGGAGATCATATGGATTATTGTGTGACATATAGTATATGCCTCCATAATGCCAAACTGAGCTTCTTTTCAGTTTGCTGTGAAAAGGTATCCAAGAATAGTATGTACAGTAACAAACACTAGCATCTAGGAAGGCTAAGTGCTTCTTTAATGGCTATGAAAGAATATACAACAATGTTCCTCATTCATAAGTTGATTCCACGAACTGTACAGTTCAGTAAATAGCAATAGCGCTTAGACTTACATAATGCTTCTTAGTGCTTTACAGTATACCTTGAGGGGTTTACAGTGTCGGTGTATTGCCCCCAACAACCTGAGTCCTCATTTTACTGACTTTGGAAGATAGAAGTCTGAGTCAGCCTTGAGCTGGTCAGGATCAAACTCCTGGCTGTGGGCAGAATTTGCCTGCAGTGCTGCATTCTAATCACTGCACCCCCACAGCTCAGTGGTGAAAAGAAATGCTTCTGTTAGAAAAAGGGGGTTGACTGGTAGATATTTTCTAGGCAACAGAAGGAAAAGAACAATTTATCAAGCATCTGGTTTGTATGGGCAGCAGGGAAAGTTACCCATCATCTCTCTCCTTCACCTTATGCTGAGAAACAATTTAACTTCTCATTCAGAGAATACTGTCCATAGAGTCTTCTTTTTTACTGGCAAATGTCCAGGCTTACCTTCAGCTGTGGCCAGCTACACACTTGCTCTGCTGTGAGTTTTTCTTTCCTGTAATCTTTTCCTTGGGGGCATGAACTACAAAACGTTTCATGGATGCTGCAAATGGAAGAAAACAGTTGGTGGGCTGATGCAGTCCTTAGCTGTCAAGGTTGCCATAAACTGTATTTTGCATGTTGATTTTATAATTTTTAAATTCTGAACTCCTTTCACAAGGCTTTGTAAAGCCTCCCGCCCCCACTCAGGCTACTTATAAAAACATCAAACTAAAACAGCAATTACATGAATATTTAACATATTAAAATCCACCACATTACCTAACAATTTGAAACCATCAAAGCTCCAAATAAAACAACAGGACTAAATCACAGACATTCATTCATGCCCTTTGCGTAATTGTTTTGACAATAAGCAGTTACACAGAGGATGAAAAAAGAAGAAACAGTGAACCAAAGGTATGACTTAAGAAAATATTTTTAAAAACTAGCTTTGCCTGCTAATTGTGTTTGTGTCTGCTTGCCATGTAATACATTGCCTCGTCATGTTTATCTTCTGTTCTTCATCTGATCTTTCTCACAGGCTAGTTTGGTCTCACTGGTATTCAATAAGGCTTCCTGGTGTACTGCCTTTAACGCATCTTCTTCACTGTTCTTCAGATATTCTTCCAATGTCCCTTCTTCTTCTTTAACTGATTGGGGTACTTGCAACATTCCACACCCATTATGCTCCTTGGTAAAGAGAAACTGTCAACATCACTGGCTGGATGAAGGGTGTGATTCATTATCATTAATTTTCTGCCAAAACTATCCAGGGTTTCCAGACCACTATTATACTATTATCCTCTAATGAGACCTGTCCGGTATGACTGAACCTTGGCATAGCTCTCTCATCCTTGAGCACACAAGTCCTCAGCCACATCAAGGTAGTGCCTCACCGGGAATCTATTACTGTTTTAATTATGGTTGTACAGTCAGCCAGATGTTTATATTAGATTTGACCATTTTATCCAGTTACAGAGTCTTTTCTAAGGACCTGGGATAGGGAAATGCTATTGTTTGAATCCCCCCCCCAGTTCCTTCTCTTCTATTCTGTTGTCTCCACATACTGTCATGTCCACTATACAGACATTTTTGTCTTTCTTATTGACAATTGTTAAGTCTGAGATATTATGTGGCAAACGCTTGTCCCAGAACACTTCTTCATTTTTTTATTAATCTGTCTATTTTGTTTTCCCACCAATTCTTCTTTTCAGGCAAGTGGTATTTCTTGTAGGTATTCCAATGCACTATTGTTATTGCTTTGTCATGCTGTTGTTTATAACCAGTCTGTGCGATCTTCTTACAGCAGCTAACTAGGTTTCTTCAGCTTCTTTGTGGAGATGACATTTGCTATCTGCTGCTGTCTTCTAAATTCTAGTTTTGTATGCATTTGTTCTTAAGGTTTGGTCTTGTGCAGCCATAATTAACCCCTCTGTCTCTTTCTTCAACTTTCCTTCTATTAACCATTGCTAGATCTTTATATTCTTGCCTGCTATTTGTGTGTGTGTGTGTATCTGTTTGTGTGTAGGGGCCATGTAATACTTTGCCTCATGATGCTTGACCAAAGTACTTATTGGATTCATGGGGCCATTTTTATATACACATGTTTAATGCTCCTTTTGAATGAGCTCTACTTTTTTAAAAAAAAAGATTTAACACTTTTTTGAAAGTTTTCTCCCTTTCTGTTACCCCACCTCATAACACACTGATTCTGGATGGCACAGATTGTTGATATAAACAAGGAAAAAGAAATAAATTCTGCTAGCTCTGTGTTGCTGGTTCTGTCACTAATGAATAACACTTTTTATGCTGCTTCTGCTAATAAGAACATTGACATACTGCTTTTATTAATAGTGTAGGGATTAAATTTTATCTACTGCTGCACCATTTTTCCTACTCCATTACTTCCAGATCAAGAGAAGTATGTTCCCTTCCTGGGCACATATTGAAGATGTAATAAAAAAGCTCCAAAGATTATTTAAGCCCTTTGACAAATATCTACTGATCCACCTGGGATCAAATAATATAGATAGTTACAGATTCAAAGATGCTGAAAGATATTAGAACAGGCCAGGAGACTGAAGGAGCTGGGGGAATAATTAGAGTTTTATTCACTCCTTCCTAGTGAAGGATCTAGCCTGGGAAAAGAGAAGAATATCAAAAGCAAGCAACTGATTGCAAAGATAGTTCTTATAAGTACCTTTTGGATTCTGTAATAACTTTAACTCTTCCAAAGAATTTAACAAAGTCTCTCTTAAGAGCCTTGTAAAGAGGATCACAAAACATGACCTTAATTATACTACTGCTATATGGATGCAGAATTGGTTTAACAAACCATACCCATTGAGTGTTTATCAATGGCTCCACATCAAGGTAGAAGGAAGGGGTAATGTTGAACATATTTATAAGCCACTTAGATAAATAGTTACAAAAACTGATTGTAAGCCGCCCTGAGTCTTCGGAGAAGGGCGGGATATAAATGGAATTAAAATAAAATAAAAATAAAATTATTAATTTATCAAATCTCTTAAAGAACAATACCAAGATTCAGGAATATATTAGAACACTTAAAAGAACAGGCAAAGGCCAACAACAGGGATTTCAGAAGGACAAATACAAGTACCATATTTGGGTAGGACTAATTAAAAACATGAGTGTAAAATGCAGGAGACCAATGACGGATAACAATGCATTTGCAAAGGATCTGGGTGTCTTGGTGAAACATGAAGAAGTAAAACCAATACCTGAAGCAAGATATGAAAGCTACCAAATCCGCTGAACTCAAATAAGTTTCTTATTTCGGAGTTTGCTCAGGCATTTACTGATGCTAGCTCATGAATATTTCAAAACAGATTTTTTTTCTCTTTTGTAGTTTTAGAAGGGGAAATAGGAAGTAACTAACCAGAAAAGCTGGTTTTTTCAAACCTCCACTTTATTAACTGAATAATTTCATTGTAACCATAAAATCCAATACATGCTATCAAATTAAGTTACTTTGGACCATTTGTGTTCTCTCAATTTTAGGAAAAAGACAATGGCAAATATTTTGTAAGTAGTACAAACATTACTTGGAAAACCTCCTGGTACATATTGTCATCAGGAAAAAAATTCTAAGGTAAAAAATATTAGCTTCCCAATTAAACAAGAACCTCTGATTTCAAATTACTTAGAAACAGTCTTCTAACAACACTGTTTTTGCTCTGGAATAAGACTATCCTGACTTCATTTGCTGGAATTCCATCAAATGCTTTTGTTTGTTTGTTTTGAATAAGCTGTTACTTATCTCGGAACTAAGAAAATTTTGCCAAGGTCCTAATTTACTGGATCAGTCTACTTGTTAGAAAGCCCTCTGTTGACACCATGACCCTCAATTATATCACAGATTAGTTCAAGCTGGGCAAATCCTCTGCCTGAGAACTAAACCTGTGTGCTAACTAGTATATGGCTTCAAATTGAGCTACTTGCTTTCATCAACACTTTGAGAGTGTAAATAACCCTTGGATGGTTAATGGACTGGATCTTCATAGGTAACTATGAAAGGCAATTATAGCTCCTAAAATTCAAGCAACTTAACACCATGCAAGAATTATGTATGATAGATGTATTTGCCTACCTCCCCACTCCCTCGGGATGTAGCCAAAATATCAATATTATGTTTTCAGCACCTGAAGGTCAAAATTAATGACTAGTTTTGCAATAGTTTAAGGGATTGATTTCACACTTTGAAAGCCCTCCTCAAAACAAACAACAAAAGACCAAACATTTCACACCAATAATCCTCTAGTAACTTCATGGCTAATTGGCTGCAATTTTTGCAACCCCCTGGCAAACCAGAAAAGCAAAGCATGATTCCAAGTTCTATCTACTGTGAGATCAAGAGTTTCTTATTTCTCATTAAACAGGGGCCATATAACCCTACACTTGATGACTCAAATCACTAACCCAGGGCAAAACTGCTTTTATTTTAAAGATATCCTTAGCATCTATGACTTCGCCACTTTTTTTTAAACCCTAGAACAAAAACTGGGCATCCAGTTTAAATTAGAATACTAATGTCAGCTTCTTGCACCCACTGTTGTTATGATCTGGATTGGTCTTCTTTACTTATAGCAAGACTCAGACTATATGAAATAAATTAAAGATCAACTTACCGAAGTATTTCTCCTTTGGTGAGAAATGTCAACACCTGCAGGAAATGACAAAGATGTCATACTACAAAATGAGCCATCCTTATTTTCATTGCCAGTGTGATGGGACAGACAATAGAGGGACAGAGAGAACCTACCTGCTTCTTTTAAACACACACACAAATGAATGCAAACACAACCATACATTTGTCCTATCAGCCAATGTTGGCAGAAATCACGTGGTTTTGCATATAGGAATACATAAGATAAATTTGAAAAGCTTTCCTTGGCCATTATTTCTGATATCCTAGGAAAGTTAAAATAATGTTTTCATAAAATGTGTGGAATTTATCAGAGAGGTAAGAGAATAGTTGTGTGGCTTTAGGAGAGTCTCTTCAATGTGCCAAGAGAAACAAAACAAGCATTCTGCTATAAAGATGGAGGACTGAACACAATCTCCCTGTTCCGGATAGATCTCAGAAGATTTAAACTGCATTAATAAAAAGCCTACCTATTGCAGCATCCTGTTTAATTATCTGGGAATGTCTGCGAAGCCCAGGAGCATAGCATTATAGCAATATTCTTGTTACCCTGTTGTTCCTCAGTTACTCATATTCAGAGTCATGTGACCTCCTGAAAGGGAGGAATAGGATCCTGTTCAGTAGGCTGCATGAAAGATTTGAGTATCCCTAACTGTAGGATGGGCAACTTGCAGACAATGGACTGCATATGTTCCTTTATTTCCCCAGACTTTCCAGAAACCAGGCTACTGAAAAACAAAGAGATACTTTCCTTGTAGTTGAAAACAAAGCATTACATAAGCCTCAAAACGTGATATTCTGTGACCTATCTATCTTGATGATCCTACTCAATCAATGGCATTGTGGCCTTCAGCTTCCCAAAAACTTGAAGCAGGGAGAAAATGGGAACAAGTTCTGGGTCAACCAGTTGCCCATGTCTGCCTTAATTTATCTGGGCCTCATTTTCGTTTATTCTGGAGAAATCATAATTCCATCAGCCTACCGATACTATAGTTGAACATACAAGTGAGGCAGACATTTCAATCACATCATAGCTAGTTATGGCTTCTTACTGGTTGGATATGGAATAGGTTCTGGGTTTTTGTCAAGATGACATGACACCACTTAGCTGAATATGATTTTGTGTTCTATATCAGGGGTCCCCAACTGCTGGGCTGCAAACTGGTACCAGTCCATGGCCTGTCATGAACTGGGTGGCACAAATGAATGAAGCTTCATCTGCACATGTGTGGGATCTAGGTAATGTGCGAAACCATGCCCTCCTGCTCCATGGAAATTTTCCCCCCACAGAATCGCTCCCTTGTACCTGAAAGATTGGAGGTCACTGTTCTACATGTCTGCCTTTGACAAGGCATGAATAATGATGAGAACTAATGGTTGGAGTTGAAGAATGAATGTCTCTTACCTGATATTCTTCTAGCTCTCCTTTCTTCATGGAGTGACTTGTGCACTGGCCCATTCTCCTGCTTGGAATTTTAGTAGCCAGAAGCCTCTTGTAACCCTTGGCAACCAGATATACATCATTAATAAACACAGCACCATCTATTTCAAGTTTATGGGGGCACAACAACTTGTGACATGAGAGCACTGATGATGTTACCAAGTTGGATAATCAAAAGTCTGCAAGAAAGCAACCAAGCTCAGAGAGCACCAAGGATCCCTCATTTGAACCCTGAGCCACAAATATTTTCTTCAATAAAGTTTTTGTAGGCCAGGGACACACACCTGGACTTGGCTTTTGGCAGGTCAAACAGTGAATATGTTAAAAAGGGGTAAGACTTCAGTTGTGTGTTGTGGCTTCCATTTTGATTATTTTGATCCCACTGCAGACACCCCGAGGGGGGAATGCAGTACAATGTGCTCCAAGAAGTGGAAATGCTAAGCCAAAACAGTGGTGGAATATGAACAAAGATTACCTGTGATTTAAAAACAAACCTAATTACAATTTAAATGGATTAAGTACTGCAAAAATGTCTCATTTTCTGGTTGTTTTGCATTAAAAATACAATTTGAATTTAGTCTCTTGAGCTTCCTTCAAGGGTTTGGTGCGACCCACATGGGTCTAGGTCTGCAGGTTATGTTTCATCATTCTTTTTGCCTATAAGTGGAATGAATACACTCCATATTTTGGAGATCAGCTTTGTTTTTTTCAAAGTCCAGAAAGCAAAAAGTAGTACATTCAAGTTCGACTTTACTCTTAGATAAATCTGACTCTGGTTAGCTTTCCAAGGTCAACTAAGATCAGCTAAGTGCTGCCATTAGAGGGATTATGTTGTGCTTTAATAAATTAAGAATAATGTATCTCATGGAATTGAAATTACTTCTCAGTTTCAGCTCAGAATGATAGTTAACTTAATTTGTGTTGAATATAATTTGCTTACTGAATGAATTCATTTTCTGGATTCATTTTCATGCACTCAATTATGAACTAACCAAACCAACCACACTATTTTCTTTCATGTTTTTCTTCATTTCAGTAACCCAAGTTAAGAAAAGAAAAAAAAAAGATGCAGAAATTTTGGATATCAGCAGTCTATAACTATTACCTCAGTTTTTTGTTTATATTGTGTCACTTTAACCAAGTTATTTTTCTTACTTCATTGAAAAAGGGCTAAATCTGAAAGAGGTTCATAAGGATAAATAAATGTTAAATGCGTATAACTTTGCTTTATAAAGGAAAATTCAGGAGGAAAACTCAGAAGAGCTTTATAGAAATGCATTTTCTAATAAAATGTGTAAAATCTAATAGTATATGTAATTTTATTTTAAAAAGAAAATTCAATCTCCATTTTTTTTCACATGAGACTGCACATTAACTGGTTTCCCTTGTATGAATGAAGGGCAAAAGTGAGTTTTTCAAAAATGTATTTGGCATATGGCATATCATACATAGACTAGCAATATATATATTTACATTTCAGCTAGATTAGTTAAAAAGATCTGTGTTCAGATATCAATGTCTAGCCATTTTGAAAAATAAACCTAACAGGCAGCTTTCTGAAATGAAGGATTGTCCTTTATTAAAAAGGAACCTATGGTCACTGTAAGTAAATTAAT
This sequence comes from Vipera berus, assembly GCF_964194415.1. Lineage (NCBI taxonomy): Eukaryota > Metazoa > Chordata > Lepidosauria > Squamata > Viperidae > Vipera > Vipera berus. The sequence goes on along the minus strand of NC_138202.1, from coordinate 335,625,157 downwards.
CTTATTGGGTGTAAGAAACATATATGCCCCAGAATAAATATTGCTACAATGTCCTGCCACCCAAGCTGGCAAGTCCATGACAGTTGAACCAGGCTGGGTACTGAAGTTCAGTTAGATCTAGCAGGTCATATTTCTTGCTTTTGATATGCTGTACCTTCTATAATTATTTCTCCAATCTAAAATCTTGTCATCACTCTTGGACAGATGTTTGTCATTGATTTGTAGCCAAGCCCACGACTCTCTGAGATTGTGTAGGTGGCCTAATCATCTGTGATTTTCATAAGAGAAGAAGAAAGGGAAGCCTCCACAGAATCAGCATTCAGTTTTATTCTGTTTGTTTTATTACTTCGCTGTCTTTACGGATTTATGATTGTTTTATTGTTTGGTTTTATTGTTTGGTGAGCTGCTCAGAATTACTTAAAATGGACAGCCATGTAAATCTGTTAAAATGAATGAATGAATGAATGAATGAATGAACGAATGAACAAAAACAAACAAATAAATAAATTCTATCACTGTGAATTATGCTGCGGGCAGTGACTAACTCACAGATTGGGAAGCTCTCACCAGTTTTGTTAGTAAACCTTATTGAGTCAATTTCTGACACCCAGCCTTATAACTGCTATTACCAGGACTGTCTTCAGGTTAAAAAATGTCAAGATGTCTACTGTGACAGTGCAACTGAAGTACTGCTCTTCACATGGTCCAGGAACAAGGTGGAGCTCCAAACACATTATTACAGTCACCATTTGGATTTTTTAAAATCATATTCTGCAAAAGGTTCTGGTTGATAATAAGCTATGAAACAGAATTCCCAGACACCAATCAATTATTGGTAACAGATTTTAATGTGAAGATCAACAAAGGGAAATATAAATGCTGGACTCAATTCCTGGAACTGTTTGGTAGTTCATTTAGTTTGACCAGTGGTTAGTGTAGGAGATAACCAGGCTGAGCCCGAGAACGGGGTCAAATACATCATCAGTCTGGAGTCCCTACACCTTCAAAAGAGACCTAACTAGCTTCCCATTCTTATATGACATCATTTTTGCCTGTTTAGCCATTAGTAGATCAGATTCTTGTGTATATGTTGCATGGAATAAACCCTCAGTGCTTTTGAACTCTATTCAAAGAGCCATGGTGGTACAGTGGTTAGAATGCTGTATTGCAGGCTAACTCTGCCCACAGCCAGGAGTTTGATCCTTACTGGCTCAAGGTTGACTCAGCCTTCCATCCTTCCAAGATCAGTAAAATGAGGACCCAGATTGTTGGGGGCAATATGCTGACTCTGTAAACCACTTAGAGATTGCTGTAAAGCACTGTGAAGCCATATATAAGTCTAAGTGCTATCGCTCTTGCTATTGCTATTCTAGCTCCTGATTTCTTGTGCTTGATAGTTAGTGGGGTATTGAGGACTGGAGTTACTGGGACAATAATACAATATGAACTGATTGCAAATATAGAATTTGTTTTTGGCTGGATTTTTAAAAAAGTTTTCCAAAGGATATTTTCTTTATAAACTATGCTTAGTTGATGTTGGATTGTACACTATTGTCACTTTAGCTTCCAAAGAGTGAGCATGGTCAGAAGAAGCTTCAGAATGGGCTCAGGGTCATTGGATTTTCCACCTCCCCGATGTGCAAGAGGGGGAAGTGAGAGAATCTATTGAATGTATTTTGACTCCTGTAGACCAACCACATGGACCAATGATCTGCATTTCTGTCTGTCTCCAGTAATAATTCATAACTCATCCAAGAACACAAAATCATCTTCCATTTCCCCCTCTTCCGCTTTCCCCATTTCATTCTGTCTTGATCAATTTATGAATGTGCAAATTGGCATGCATGATTAAATAATGCATTATTTATTCCTCTAGACTAAAAAAACCCCTCCTAATGAAAACTTTAAATTAAAAGGGCATTATATTGGAACAAATGAAGTTTTGTGAGAATTCCTGGCTTGAAGCCATTCTGAGATGCTGCAGAGGACGAAGAATTGGAGCTGAGTTTCTGCTTCTAAACATCTGAGAGTGAAGGATAGTTCTATTCATCAGGTGAAGGAACTTGGTCACCACAGATACCACACCCTGCAACAGGTAGCTACAAAGGATTTTTTTTAAAAAGCACTGCATGAAACTGAATATCCTGTATATTTTGCTACATTGTCACATAATACAGTATATGACAGAATTTCAGAGACTCTTCTTAAAGAGCAGAATATAAAGGATTATTCCAAAATTCAATTTCTGGCACTGGAAGTTGAAAGGATCACCTACAACTTAAGAGGGATATAATCTCATGAGTTATAATGTTATAATGAGAAAGATGTATCAATAATTTGCCAGCAGCAAGCTTCATGTTTGTACCTAAAGCTTTACTGGATGAGGAATTGCTTTATTGCAGCTATGAAGTTGGCATATGATGATATAGATAGATGATGATGATGATGATGATAGATAGATAGATAGATAGATAGATAGATAGATAGATAGATAGATAGAGGGATGGAGGGATGGACAGACAGACAGAATTACACTGGCAGATAAATAGATAATGATTCTTATTAAATATTTTTTCATATACTGGTAGTAAAAGCAATACGAATTTTAAGGAAAAGACAAATGGAAAAAAGTAATAGAAAGGTGAAAAAAGAAGAGATAGAAAAGAAGGAAAAAGAAAAAAGAAGCAGTAAAGAAATACATTCCAATCTTCTTAATAGCAATAAGTCCATTTATATTTTACCCTCTCTTGCTCTAAGGTTACATCAAACTTTCCTTTTTCCATAATCTCTTTCACTTGTACATCCTTCATTTCAAATTTCAGGAAAGGTTTCTACATTCTGGCAGTTAGATATTTATCATTTGTACATAATCCAGCTTCAAATTCTGCTATTTCTTTCCTATAAAATGCTTCTTGTGCTGAACCATAAACTAAAGAAACATAGAGGTATTTTCTGACACAGTCTGAGTTTATTATTTCATATTTTCAATATGGTGCTTCTGTCATAATGATTTTTTTAAGAAATCTACATTAACCTTACGTTTATCGTACAATAGGAAAAAAATGTCATTCAAACCTCAGATTATGCTCTTCTAATTTAAAAAAATCTTCTTTTTCTTGGCAGCACCCACTCTTTCATCCCAAGCAAACACCCAGCTGCAAAATACAGTTTGCAATCCCAATCCTCCTCATTTCTGAGCATCTTGGAAAACTTTATATTTAATCCTTTTTTTGCCCCTTTGCCATACAAATCTAGTGACTCTATATGCTAGTGACAAAGAGGTGAACAAAGGATGCCAGAAAGGCTTGGGGTCTCTCCCATTTATGCTGCACATAGTGGGTGGCATGTCAATCACCTTTCTTGTTATCAGTCAGACTGGGACCGGAATGGGACAACTTGCCACAGCCAAGTTGCCACGGCCAACTCGCTGCAGCCAACTTGCCGTGGGACAACTCACCACAGCCAACACACCACGGGATAACTCGCTGTGGGACAATGTAACAATTCTATTTAATTATTTAAAATAAATTAAAAATATTTTAATTTTTGCCATTCATATTTCATTCTGTCCCTCCTTATGCATCCTTTCTTTAATGATTCTATTCCACCATTTCTTTGATATTAATGTAACTCTTGTCCCACAGCGAGTTGTCCTGGGGCGAGTTGGCCATAGTGAGTTGTCTCACAATGAGCTGGCCATGACAAGTTGGCCTTGGTCAGTACACCGTGTTTAGTTGTCATAGATCCAGCTGGGACAGATCAGCCACATTCAGGATGAGCTTCAAATTTCCTTGGTGTTAAATTTCTTAATAAATCTCTTTTTCCAGTTCTTCTCTATACACTCTAATGCTATTATCTCAAACAGAGCATCCTGTAAACAGCCAGAATTTATTGTCTTGCCAATGGAATCCGCAGTGTTTCCAGAACAAATACACAGAATGAGAGCACCAGATATCCTCTAGAAATCTTGAAGAGCTGGAAGAAAAGAAGATGTGAGCCTCTGTAAATAACCTCTGTAGCATGCCACTATCCCTCTATTAATAAGATATCTGTAATTAGGACATGAATGAGAGTGGTCTCATTTGGCAAGCATTGATAAATGAGGGGAAACAGAGTTTTAGATTTAAATGGAGGAGGACAAATGGATTCAGCCCAAATGTTTATACAAAGGTTCGTAACTTTGATAGGTGAACTGAACTTACTTTGCAATTGTGAGGTGTTTTTTTTAAAGTAAATATTAAGAAAAAGTGAACACAAAGAAGCATTTATTGGGAAATATGTGCAAAAGGAGGAAACATGCAGAAAATTACAATTAGTACATTAGGAAATAGGCATTTTAGGAGAAACAGAGGTGAAAACATATTGAACAAGTATTTTATCATTTCATTTCACTTTCCATTTTGCTAGCTGTTATGCCAGAATGAACTCAGCATTATAAAATGAGATAAAGTACAAGTGAACAAAACTGACATTCACAAAATACTATTCTGAGTCAGTGGCAGTTACAGAGACCAATAAAGGAATATATCTATAAGTGCCCAGGGAAATATATAGCAGGAGCACACCCACACATTTTCTTAACTTAGGTTATGGAAGCACTGGCTGTTTTATCTTTGGCATCATTGTGGCTCTTGTTCATTCAGTCTTGACAATTAAGTGGCTTTTGAAAGCCAAGCCTTGCAGATGCTTCCAAAAGCAGAAATTTGGAGGCTATTAGCCTCCAAAGCAAGGGTCCCAAACCCCTGAGCTGTGGACTGGTACCGGTTTGTGGCCTGGCAGGAACCAGGCTGTGCAAGTGAACAAAGCCCCATCCATGCATATGTGATATCCTGGCAGTGCACAAACCCACACACACTCTGGTCCACGGAGAAACCACCCTCCATGGAACCGGTCCCTGGCACCCAAAAAGGTTGGGGAGGGGTGCTCCAAAGGATCCTTGTGTTATGGAATTACCCCAAGAAGCTTCTGAAATGTAAATTTCTATATTCTCTTCTATATTCTCTTGTAAATAAAAGGCAATGCAAATTATACAGCATGTCTATTGATACTTGGATTTGTGAAAGTAGAAAAATATGTAGCAATGTTTTTCAAAAGGTAATGGTAAATAAAGAAGAACAAAATCTTTCAAAGGGGAACAGATGACTGGCTAAAAATAAAACTAGACCCTTATTCTGTTGTAAAGCATATGTTTTGTAATCTTTTTCAAAAATTAAGTGTTAATCTGTAGTATAAAAAATGAAGAGTATCTTATTGATTAACAAATATGTTCTAAGCCTCATGGTTCAGTCTATTTTATCAGAGGTCTAGATTATAATTTTTAAAAGAAGGATTACATAAACACACAATGGCAATGATGGGAAGGAAGAAAAAAATAATGCAGAGGTAAAGAGTGAGGTAATAATAAAAAGAGCAATAAATGGTAGCAAGGATTATTTAGAATATCTGTGAACAGTGCTTTTCTTGTAAAAAAAAAAGGTGCCAGAACTCAAACACGTCATACAACCCACCTTGCCTACCCTGCAAGGTTTACCTTTGTAGTTGAAAAAAAACCACTTCAACTTTTAGTGTATCTAAAAGACTAGGATTTTGTTCAAGGTAAGTTAATACTATTAATGTTACCATGCACTGTGTGGCTTTAAATTACAAGAAGGCATTTTATTAATCTTTTGGGACATTTACCACTGGCATACCCATTTAGTTTAATGTGTGGAAATGTCAGCTTTCTGTGTGGAATGAAATTGGCCCAATAAAACAAAACCTGGTTGCTTGTAAAAGATTGAATTATTTTTAAGAAGTTGTCAAACAAGGTGGAAAAATTTACATTTGGAGTTTAATATGGATATTGACTTGAAACAAATTAAAGTTGAAACTTTGTCAGTGAACAGATTACTTTTAATTTACCTTTAAGTTAAACTCAATTTAATAAATAGATCTGATTAAAACTCATACTGTAGGTCTACCTTTACATCTGACCAATACATAATTAATATATATTATTAATAATAATAACACCTCCAAATCACAAGACATTGGCTTTATTCTTATTCTTCTCCTCTGCAGTTTGCAGATAAAATATAAAAGACTAAAAAGAGATTTTTGTACTGTAGACATCCCAGCCTTTGAACTACCCAAGGAACCGAAACAGCAAATTTTCACTGTCAGGCAAGCTTCTACTACAGCCACCTTTCTTTCCTCTTGCTTTGCCTCTTTTTAATTTCACAACCCACTTTCTGTAAGGGAAGGCAAAAGGCTCACTCACCCTGTCGTGAAAGATGGCCTCCATGTTTATGTGTCTCCCACCGCCACCATCAGCTTCCACACCACATGGTCCGACCCAGCCAATCAAGTCACACTCTGGCTGTGGTGCTCTGGCACCTCATGGTTTCTCCTAGAGGAGGCAGACAGCAGCAAGAGGGGACCCCGCTTGCACCGTACCGCCAGTGGGACATTTTCAAAAGCAAACGAGGATAGGAAGGGCAATAATAGGAAAAGAACGAACTATAGAAAATCCGTCAAAAAAAGGTGCCTGAACTCTGTTCCAGTGTGTTCTATGATAAAAAAAAACCCTGTCTGTGAGTATAATTGAATCTAATATAGACATTATTGCATTGAACAATATGTAGCATGCATACTGAGAAACGTTGTTCTTTGTTTAATCTGTCACCCCTTGTAGGGGTTGAGATTCCCAAGATCCAACTCGATAAACTCTAGTAAACAATTACCTTCTTGTGAATTATTTTTTCCTTTACAGGTTGTCCTTGACTTATGACCACAACTGAAGCCAAAATTTCCATTGCTAAGCGAGACAATTGTTAACTAAGATTTGCCCCATTTTGTGACCTTTCTTCCCAGAGTTGTTAAGTGAATCACTGCAGTTGTTCAGTTAGTAATGTGGTTGTTAAATGAATCTGGCTTCCCCATTGACTTTGCTTGTCAGAAGGTCACAAAAGGTGATCATATGATTGTCATAAATATGAGTCATTTGCCAAGTGTCTGAATATTGAGCATGCGGCCATGGGGATGCTGCAACAGTGGTAACTGAGAAAAACAGCTATAAGTCACTTTTTTCAATGCCGTTGTAATTTTGAACAGTTGCTAAATGAATGGATGTAAGTCAAGGACTACCTGTATTTGTAATTTTGCAAAATGAAAAGCACTGCTTTTTCTTTCAGCTATGCAAGGCTAATTGTGTAAATAGCATTTAGCCTAAGTAGATATACAGATTTCCTTCTCCCTTCTCCTGAATGGACATAACAAGGCCAGAATGCAGTAAAAAGCAATAAATTGTTTTATTTTTCTAACTGCTCTACCTTCATTGATTGACCATTTTCCTGTCTTCAAAGTAATTCTTCTAAAGGGTTGGTGTTGGCAGGGGGGCAGAGGTCAACCCCTAGGCCCCTTAGTTGTGGGGTGCCTCAGGGGTCGGTACTCTCACCCCTCCTGTTCAGCATCTATATGAAGCCGCTGGGAGAGATCATCCGTGGCTTCGGGGTGAGGTATCATCAATATGCTGATGATACCCAGCTTTTCATCTCCACCCCGAACCAACCCAGTGATGCCCTCGATGTGATGTCCCATTGCCTGGAAGCAGTACAGATTTGGATGGGAAAGAACAGGCTCCGGCTCAACCCGGCCAAGACTGAGTGGCTTTACGTACCGGCATCTCGTTTAGTCCAAGAGGTTCCATCTTTGATTATAGGAGGAGAGATGTTACCTCCCGTTGATAGAGCACGCAATCTAGGCGTCCTCCTGGATTCACGACTCAGTTTTGAAGATCATATTGGAGTCGTGGCTAGGGGGGCATTTGCCCAGATTCGCCTGGTACGCCAGTTGCGCCCCTTTCTGGACCGAGATGCCCTATGCACAGTCACCCACGCACTCGTTACCTCCCGTATAGATTACTGCAATGCTCTCTACATGGGGCTGCCCTTAAAGACCACCCAGAGGCTTCAGCTGGTGCAGAGTGCGGCTGCACAGGTAGTGATGGGAGCACCCTGATACTCCCATATTACACCCCTCCTGCGTGAGCTGCATTGGTTACCGGTTGCCCTCCGGGTGAGATTTAAGGTGCTGGTACTTACCTTTAAAGCCCTACATGGCTTAGGCCCGGGATACTTGCAGGACCATCTGCTGCCGGGAACAAATTCCCATCGCCCAGTACGCTCACACAGAGAAGGCGTCCTCAGGGTACCGTCGGCTAGACAATGTCGGCTGGTGACCCGCAGGGGGAGGGCCTTCTCTGTGGGAGCGCCAGCCCTGTGGAACCAGCTCCCCCATGAGCTTCGGATGGCCCCAGATCTCCAGTCCTTTCAGCCTCAAAACACTCCTTTTCCACCTGGCTGACCTGGACTGACAGGGATTTTAATTATGTTTTTAATTTTTTAACTCTAATTTTTAATTTATTTTAATTTTAATTTTAATTTATTGTACAGAGGCCTTCAATTTTAATTTTATCTTAACTTTTGTATTTATTGTATGTTATTGTTGTTAGCCGCCCTGAGTCCTTCAGGAGATAGGAAGGCATATAAGTCCCAATAATAAATAAATAAATAAATAAATAAATAAATAAATAAATAAATAAATAAATAAATAAATAAATAAATAAATAAATAAATAAATAAATAAACAAACAAACAAACAAACAAACAAATAAATAAATAAATAAATAAATAAATAAAATAAAATCAACGTATTTATTTTGGAATACAGCTAAATGCATAACCATGGGTGACATCTCCCTCACCCTTTAATAATCAATTATTAATAACACTTAGCTGGAAACCTCTCTTTGCTAGAAATATTTCTTCCTCTTTCCTCTTTCTTCCTTTTTCTTCCTCTCTGTTTAGGTGAACACAGCCTCTCAAAGCTGCCTCTGCCATCTTTAGGGATCTTCTTTTTAACCTGAATTATTTAATGGCCTTCAGTCCAATCTGGAACACATGATTCTTTAGCAGCTGAAATTACTTAAATCCAGCCTAGTTTGCTAGCCATCTTCTTCATCTTGTCTTACAAACTTCTGCTCTGTCTCTTTCTGCCAGATCTCAGCACCTTTCAGCTGCCTTAGATCATGAAAAAACAGTGAGTGTAAAATCCTTACCTATTTCAGTCTTGATATTTTTCCAGATAAACTCAAAATACAACTTGAGTGTGCGAGACACCATGCGACAGAGTGACAGTGCTTAGCTGCTTTTTTCAGTCACAATCCTTATCCATGGGTATTGTTTTAATCCAAATGTCTTTCCATATTGATAGAACCTCTGAAGAAATAATCTTCTCCAGATTTGTATCGGCTTGACTCTGTGTATATTTCCTGAATTCTTTACCTAATCTTTTGGACACTTTTGCTCCAAGGTTATTTCCTCCATGCTTGGGACATTTCTGCCCTAGGCTGAGCATTGTTTGTTGGCATGCTTCACACGGCATCAGCTGTATTGTTTGCATACACCTCACCCTGTTTCCAAGTCATTTTGCCTGCTCCCAATTTCCTTCTTAGGACTAAGCTATGCTTTTGATGACATTCCTGGTTTTCTTCCTTTCCAGAAAGTTTTATGACAGCTGATGGCCAAATGCAAAGTATAATTGTTGCTATGCCTCATAACTTTCAGTTGCGAGTGAGCAACTTCTGCTGTTTGGCATAGATCAACAGTGCTTCCAAAGGGCAAATAATCTCTCTGAATGTTTCTGCATTCTTTTGTTTCTAATGTCCAGGACAATTTGATCTTTGATCAAAGATTCTGTCAACTTACCAAAGTCACAAAACTCATTCTTTGGTTTCAGATCTGTTATACATTCAGTTCTTCAATCTTCTTTTGTAGGTATGATCTGAAAGCAGTCTTCCTCATAACTACCCGTATATACTGTAAGTAAGGAGGCCTTACCTTTCTCCACCAAGACCTTAAAATTATTCCCTTCTTTATCCATTAATATAAATGTGTTATACAATATCAGAGGCATCTGCTCTGACTGCTCTTAGGAAGTGTGATATTTCTTCTTCATGTTAGCCAATTGCCACAAGTACAATGGAAAGCTTTGTTGAAAATGTTACCATTCATCTTCCACGGTACCAGTTATCCTCTGTTTTGGTTAGTGGCCTCAAAGCATCCTGATTTTTTTCTTCCATTGAGGCCATCACTACACAGTTAATGCCAGTGGTGGGATTCAAATATGTGAACAACTGGTTCTCTGTGTGGATGCCACTTCCGGAAGTCCATTCTGGGCCTGGGCAACAAAAAATTAGCTACCGGTTCTGCTGAAGTGGTGCAAACCGGCTGAATCCCACCACTGGTTAATGCCCAAAAGTGAACTTTTATTTATTGTCAGAACTATAGTGCTTAAAGGCTAGGCTTTATTTATTAACTGCTAATAACAATTTAGCTCACCATCTCTATCGTCAGTCTAACTTTCAGATTTTCTGGAGAGAAAATCTGAGCTCATGTGTGAATTAATACATTATTTTTTCTCCTATCCCCTGCTTTTAATTTTTTTGCCCCATAAAGCATTCTGGTGAAACTGACAGTTTGTTTATTTGTTCACTTGTAATTTTGGCTAGCCTTTAAGATTTTGTTCAACTGTATGTTTTGGACTTTCTTCTGTCAGTGTAATTTTGGGAATTAGGAGACAGATATGGAAGAGCATATTCCCTTTCTGATGCCATGCTCACCTGATTGTTATGTACATCCCACCAAATTTTGGTCCTGTCACAATGTCACTCTGCTATGCTATTGTGCTTGGTTCTGTAGACCAGTATTTCTCAGTATCAACAACTTTAAGGTGTGTGCATTTCAATTCCCAGACTTTTGTGAGTATGCTGGTTCACCAATCTCACTTCCTAAGTGGCTCTGAGCTGCTTACAAGTTTAAAAAAAACCATAAATTTCATTAAAAATAAACAAAATATAAAGAGAGAGCGAGCACCTTCAAGTCACCAGCCACCCCCAAGATTGCATACTATTCTTGGATCCCCATGCAAGCTAGGTCTTAATGCTTTCCTGGAACGCCAGAAGAGTGGGTGTTAATCTCACCTCAGGGGGCAAGATGCTGAAGTTCAACTGAAGTCTGCAGATCCTAACCTTGATGAAGTTGAGAAACACTATTGAAGAGGAAAAATAACAAAATCATGTTAGTGGTTTCCTTTATAAATATATGCATGTTATGAACATTGAACAGTGGGGATTGGGGGCAAGAGTTGCATTGGACAGCTACTTGATAGCCTCATGTTCTATAATTCCCAGCTCTTTTAATCACCTGGAAAAACCACCCATCTCTTTGTAGTATGTACCTTTTTTCTTGTGAATCAGCCTTACCTTTTCTTATACTTATATCATTACAATGCAGCATCAGTAGTGTAATCTCTGTGATGGAACACAAAACAGATATTCCCTTGAAAAGCCTGGGAACTATCTCAAATATTTGCTGTGAACAGCAGGTGATTCAGCATCTCTTACAGGAGGCTGCCTCATGGACCAAATGCTAATTGAGATCAAGGAAATGATGAAACACACATCCCATCTTTCTCCCTGATCTATTTCCAGGGAATTTGAGAATGGACGGGTTATTGGCATTGCTCTGTATAAAACATCTAAATCATGCTAGTGAGGAATCTAATTAAACAGATTGCAAAGAGCAAGAGCTTAGAAGCATCCAATCACAAGCGTAGTCAAGTGCATCCATTCAACTAGCATTTTATCCAAACATGAGCTCTGGAATCTGCTCTTAGTACTCACAAAACATGAATATCTATTGTTTCCCAAATTAAAAATGTCTCTTTGCAGATTCTCAAATAGCTGGAAGACTACAGATCAACATGGGAAATAAGGGATATTGCTGTATCTCTGGAGAGGCATAGTCTTCCTGGAGGTATTTCACTGGCCATTGTAGAGAAAAAAGATGCTGGGCTTTTTAGATAGGGAAAGACCATGAGGAATGATGAAGATTTGTTTTTTAAAAAAACTCTAATGGTACAGCTTAGAAAGAAAAAATAACCCCCTGGAGTTTTTACAAATTGGGATGAAATTAAAGTAGAAGAAACAACAATGTAGTCATTGATTTTATATAGATTTCTTCATAGCCAACTCTATTGAGGAAATACATTTTTATAAATATTCAAATCAAATATACCCATTTCTTTACTTTGTGTACTGAGGTGATTCGTGGAACTATTTTGGATAGTGCCTATAGAGCTGGAGGACAGGAGGTTGGGGAATACCGATCCAAACTTAAAGTTGTTTTCTTGCCACCAGACCTTGGGAAAAAGTTAATATTATAAATCAAACACACACACTCACACACACAACTTTTAGGCTCTGAGAGTGTCTTCATTTGGGACCCTGATCCATTTTATTTTTATTTCATCCTACAACATCCCACACATTTTGTTCTCTCCCCCCTCCCATTTCTTCATTGAAATCAATGGTACTGCAAATGAGAGTATGGAAGGAAACACCTAGAACAAAATAACACTTTGGATCACTTTTTAGATGAAAAAACCCATGATATTTTTAAATGGGATTGTGATTTGCATTTGACTCCCTTGAATAAAAGAGCATTGGTCCATCTGATTATCTAACACTGAACCATATTTTGGAGGACGAGGAGGTCCCTGCATGTATGGAACTCAAGGTAATTGTGTCCCTCTCCCACTAAAAAAAAAACTAACTACCCACACATACACATTTGCTGTCAATCTGCTTTACCATTTAGTTAACCTCCAGTTCCAGCAGCTTCAATAAAGAGATGATTGAAGACTGAATCTTGCAGAATTGAGGAGAAGTAGAATGACACAGAACGGCTTGCCTCTTTCCATGGGAATTGTTTGCCAGAGGGAGAGTGGAACATACTCTTCTCATTAGCAACTCTTCATATTTCACAAAAGGAAAAATAAATATAGTTACCAAATTCATCAGGGACGCCTTGAAGCCAAGGCAGGAGAGAGGCCCAAAGGTTGCAACCCAGCCCTAGCTTTCTTTGTGATATCTCAGAGGTCTGCAGGCTTCCTTCTCTGTTCTCAGGACCTCTTGGCCTCCATCTCCCCACCCATCTCTTAGCCCCTCAGGAACCAGGCAAACTGCTTCAAACAAATTCCAGCAAGAAATTGTTCCCAGTTTCTCTGTTAAGTGAGGTTAATAAGTTATAACCTCCAGCATCCCATTATATGGAATTATTTCCAAGATAATCACCCATTAGTAGCACAGTTACAATTTTGGACTGATGAAAATATTAACAACTGCATCTAGTCCTCAAATTCTAAACTTGTGTCCAATTTGCCACTCTTGTTCACTTTTTCCTCCACAGAAAAAAAGAAAGATCCCACTAAATTAGAGGCAGGGCACAGTTAGGACTGCAGCTTGGTATTCCTCAATCTTGTCTTCCATTTTTCCTGGCTTTGTGCAACTTGCTTAGCTTAGTAACTGAATTCCTATGATGTGAATGACAGTATGACATGACTAAATCATAACCCAGTCAAACATGAACCACTCTCAGAAACAAAAAAACCAAAACATCTAACCAAGATTAAAATTAATCCGACTTAATAAGCTATGCTGATGCAGCTGTTAGGTCTTTAAGTAACTATGTTGTGTAATACAAGTCTATAGCTGTAATTAACTGGGAATTCCAAGAACAAGTTTTGTTATATAAATATAAATGGAAGTTCGTGAAATCTTATATTGATGTATTAAGTTATTTTAAATGGAAGAATTAAGATTAACCATAGAAGGTTCATGGACACTACTATAATTAGGATTTTAGACATCATTATAAAAATTGGCTTGGAACATTAATTTCTCTGGTGAGAGTAAAACTGGAGTGAATTTTAAATTAGGACACTTCAGCCAAGAGGAGAAGGGAATGACTTGAAAATGACCATCTCGTTCAGCCCTCAGGACCAACATCCATATAGTTTCAGAGTCTCTCCAACCTCCCAGAGGAAATTTGGGGTGGAAGACCTATGAATAAAGTGACATTCTTAAACCATCTTTGGAAAGGGATATTTTAGTTGGGTGAGTTTTTTTAAAGACAAAAATTGACTCAGATCTATAATTTAGCCAAAAGAAATTGAGTCCATCATAGAACAGTTTGCTCCATCAGAGCAAGGAAAAACTTGGATCCAACCAATATCTGGTATTGGTATAAGCATGTCTGATAAGTATATTATTCATGGTATGGTAAATAGGAATATTATTTCTCAGTTGTTTAGGAACATGATTTAATTTTATCTTTTGACATTTGTGCACTGAACATTTCTGATAATAACGCTTGCTGATGCTGATGCTGATGTCTGATATTAATTCTGAATATCAGACATTTGCTAAAAAGTATCCATTATGAGAAACCAAATTCCCTTCAAAATTGGCATAGGAAAAGTTTGAAAGCCAATGTGATTTATGGAATGGTCTTCTGTTTCAAACAGAACTTCAAGAACCTGCCACAAATGACACCACATCTTTCCAGAATGATTTTTTCAGCAATAATCCATTAAACTCAAATGACACTTCTGATTATAATTTTTGTTTTCTTTCTTGGTTGTATTCAGTTCATAAAAGCAAAATAAAAATATGATAATGCTTAAAACTCTAAATCAGTGTTTTCTAGCTGGGGAACTCTGGGAGTTGAAGTTCACATATCTTAAAGTTGTCAGGTTTGAAAAACACACTGTTCTAAATGGGGCTTACTACTAGGATAACAACCAAAAAAGATACATAGAAAGAAAGAAAGAGAATGAGAGGTTGAATCCAGACTTTTATTTTGTTTCTAAAATGAAAATAAAAGAGCAGTACAAATATGCTTTGGCATGAGAAAGAGAAGACTTGTCTAGGAGTATTTTATTCAATTCCCCCCTCCTTCCTCCCCCATTTCTTATTTTTCTGTGGAAAAAAAACCCCATCTAAGAATAAAATTCCCCCAAATTGTTCAAAAGCAAGACGTCTTCAATGCTGTTTGCAAACAGTATGTCTATATTTATCAAGATATGGCGCATCTATAGATCATTTATATTAAATAACTCTCCTTGAAAATCCCATATCTAACATTTATATACATGTCAAGTATTAGAAATAAGTGTTTTAGAGTCACTGTTAAAAAATAGCAAAACACAAGTTCTGCTTTATAACTTCCTAAGCAAAAGTACAATGTTGTTATTTTTTCCGTTTTTCCAGTGCCCATTTAATTTACTACAAATAAATAGAATGGATGGCTATAAAATAAATAGGAAGAAAACACTGTCCTTGGTACAAGGGTTCTTCGTTCACAGAAATGCAGCAGCTATCCCTCCTGGTGTTCCGGATCTTGTTGCCTCTATTGCAAATTGTTGCATCTTACACTTTGGAGGAAAAAAAAAAGAATCTCTCTCTTCCATTGTTGTCGTGTCTTTAGACTAATGTGCAATGACAGTCAGAGACAGAAAGCAGAGCAGCTCTTTGGCAAATGAGAGACAGAGTAGACAGGTGGTGTTGCTGGGCCCACACCTGAGGCGGTGAGCCTGAAACTTAACTAGGGAAGCTTCCACTGGTTCAGATTTGCCCTCAGGGGAATTTTTAAAAGTCAAGAGGGTGGCTGCAACTGCACAACGGAAGCTCGTCCCCCAACTTTTTACATGCATTGCAACAGACATAAAAACTCCCCCCACAGATTCTCCTGCTTCCCTTTTATCCATCTATTAATTAACTTTGTTCCCTGCCCCACAGCATCTTATTTATTCTGATATAAAGCCAACAACTTTTATGAGTGGTCTGTAATTTTTGGTTTTGGTATACAACAAACCATTGATCCAAAGTGGTTTGCTTTTTGGGATCTTCTGAAATCAGGTTGTCTATCAGAGCAACAGAGCATCAGTCAGGTCATATTTTTTTTTCTCTTTCTCTGAACTGTTTTCCCCCCTCTAATGACTGCCATCTGTCCCCTCACCTCCACTTCCCACAGCATCCTAGCTGAAAACACTATATAGCTGTAGGTATTAAGCGGAACTATCAGAGAAGCATTTCAAACAGTTGACTCTGTACTGAGTATTCCAAATATCATATACCACTGTTGCTCCTATTTGGGATACCTTATTTTGGTTTTCCCCACCCTGATATTATCTTTGTCTTCCCTGGCTGTAATGTCCTGAGAAAGTTCTTAGCAGACAAGAGCAGAAACAAATACCCCCTGTTTCAAGGTAGATCTTTTAAAATACTAAAATCATGTGAGTATTTTTATACATAAAATGACTACTGTTTATCATATTTGTTACACAGAATCACTTCTGTTGAATGGTTGGTTGGGAAATGAATCCAGGTCCATTTACATAATCTTTCATTCAGAGATATTACAGTCTTGACTGCTTACTAATTCTTTATTTGCTTGTCCAAATGATTCATCCAAATGATTCATTGATTGTGTGAGAGAATCATTGATGGTTTTTGGTTTAACAAAGCCACTGGATAACTAGTTTTTCTTTTGCCTTTATTTCATCTTGTAGCATGGGACAAAAATATGTCTATTATCTTTAAAATACAGAAGCTGGTGGAATTTAGTATTCCCTGGACACAAGCCTCAACTTGAAAAAGACCCTGATTATGCATGAAGTATGTTGAAAATACCCTGATTCCTTACCACAGCATTATCTGATAAGGGCTGCCAGCAAAACATGCCCTGAAAGCTCCAAATAAAACCCTAATTCAGATCATTTTATTGTGTGAACGTACATCCTACCAATAATAACAGAACTTACAAACAGCTGTCACTTATTAGTTTGAACAAGACTTAGATATGACTCTCTAGAATGGAGTTGATTGAAAGAGACATCATGAACTTCACTGGAAATATTTAGCTTATATCATATTGCTTCCTTGCATGGATTTTGGCAGCATTCAAAAGGGCAGAAGGAAAACTTTCTGGACCATATCATTTTGCAGAGGAACATATTCAGTAGTCTTAGAACTGCAGATCTTGCAGATCCTTCCGAAATTGTTGTTGAACTGTAAATGTTATTGAAATGTGGAGGTACGTTTTTTAGACATGGGGCTAGGAAGCAACCATAAGAACTACATTAAACTGAATTGCATTAAAATAAAACCAAACAAATTTGAGATGTTGCCTTGCTTTTCTTCTACTTCTACATTCCTCATAAAGGAATACTACATTAAGCTGCTGTAGCTAGAAAGATGTTTCCAGGAATTTGACATGGGGGCTACACCTAAAAGTCAACTAGATTTTGAGAAAGCACAAAATAAAAAAAAATGTCGCCAAGCCTGAAGAGCTCTCAAATGGCTTTTGGGTCACATGGCATTAAGGAAAGGGGAAATTCTCATTCAAACAAGCCAGCAAGGGGAGTTGATTTAAATAAATCCTTAATGACAAGAAGGGATATGTTTAGAAAGGTTCCTTATAACTAGGCATGACTGTCCTCTTTTTCCAGGCTTGGTGGGAAATGTTGCATGGTTGAAAACACAGCTCACAGCAAAGGCACAAGATATGAGAAGGAATTATGGTAGTGGGATAATGCAGCCATAGATGGAACAGCTGCATTAATCATGGGAAATACAGATAAATCCAACTTCCATTGGCTTGTAATTGTGAGAAATCTTGCCCTGAAATGCTGGCTATGCCATAGTCAGTCTGCACACAGTATAGCCACATGTTATCTGGAAAGCAGAGAATAAGGGGAAAAAACATGGGCCTGTGATCAGTGTTCTCTTGGATCTCCTGGCCTTAACTAGTGTTTTCTCAATAGTTTGAAAGCCTGGCATTTCCAGACTGGACCAATATCATTTGTAGATTCTTGCAACATTGCAGCACTTTTCCATGCATTAAATGGACTATACAAATTCACCTCTGGGGATATTTTAGTTTATGTATTGATTTATTTTGCAGAAAAGCAAAATAAATAAATAGGACATGCAGCAATGGGAAGAGGAAGAGGCATTTCCATAATCTGGAAATGAGATTTAGTACATGCAGGCACAGCAGGGAATACTGACAAGAATTTGACAAGTATATTCTCTCGGTCAGTGAGTCTGACCTTTGACATATTATGCAGTGTGTAAAATAGAGAAGGAGATAAACTATTTACTATTTACTCTTCCTATTGTTTTATCCTTCAGATAAAACAGCTAATGAAATTAAGTGAAAGATTCATATTCTAGAATTTCCTGGACCAGCTTCTGGATAACATCACCTGCTTCCTATACTCTCACCAGTGTTAAGGCAAAACTTGCTCCATTGTTCCTATACATTTCCATAGATTAATGAATAGAAGCACAGTTCCTTACTGGCAACCTATCTTGTTCATAAGTCTTACTGAAAGGTCATTGCAAACCTCAGGTTGTAATAGAAGCTAGTTAGCTAGCAGGTACAGGTAGAACCTGGCTTCTCTTTGATGGATGTACATGCATGATACAGATGTTTTACCAATATCTATAGAGAATGTGCCATGTTTCTGTGCAATATTTTAGGTGTACACCATAACATTAATTTTGGAAAGCACCCTAAAAGGTAATGTGTGCTACCAGCTTTATGATGGGTAGCAGACAGCCCCCTGCACAATGAGGGAGAACACCAGCATGGGCTGAACTGAACACAACCTTTTTTGGCATGGAATAAATTAGGCTCTGTAAACACAGAATGTGCCTCTAAAAGCAACTGTCAGAAGAATGAAATATCAGATATTCAAGAGTAAAATAAGGCCTATTGTTTACCAATAGTGAGTAGTGACTCCATCTTCGAGTTTGTTTCCATGTCCACTTAATCTTAGAGAAGAAGTAGAAATAGCTAACAAGCTGCTAATGGGCTAGGTTGATCTCCCTTAGCATCCAATTTATTATTTTTTTAAAGCTTAAAAATATTTTAAAAAATCAATTTGAAAAGTAACATACTCTGAAGCCTCTGTTACTTCTGTTTATAAAATGTTGGGCATCATGTAGGCCTCATAAAATAAAATTTTTCAAGTTAGGTTTGATCCCTGTGGATGCAAAGAGACCTCTAAGTAATTTTCTCATAGAAGGGGGTTTGCCACTGCCCATTTCTTGAATTCTTTTCAGGTTCCTGTTTAGTGGGATGTCTTAGAGGTTCTCCAGTCCAAATACTAACCATGTCTGACCCTGCTTAATTTGTCTTAGCTCAACCAATAGATAGGATAGAAATGTAAAAAAAATAATGAGGACAACTCTTTGAGGTATGAATTGGCAAAAAACTTCTGTCTAGGATTTGGGATGAAAAAGAACACATCTCAAGGGCTGAGAATTAAGGGATAGAGAAACTAACCTCAGAAATGTGGAGTCCTTGGTGCTTTCAGAGTTAGGTTGTTTGATTGCAACTATATCATTACCCATCTAGGTAACGAATTGTTACCTAGTAGTTGGATAATGAAATGTCTGCAAGCAAGCCATCAAGCTCAGAGAGCACCAAGGACTTCACAGCTCAATCCTGAGCTACAGATATTCTCTTCTATTGTAACTTCAGAAATATTCTCTGTGCCTTCTTTTTAGAAATGTTAACCTCTCATCTCCTTCTTCTCAGCAGCCTACTACTGATGGATGGTTGGAGAATCATTGGTAGCAAAATGTGGTAATATGATCCCAGAAACATTAAGCTTCTTTTCATGTTTTCTATCCTGGTTTCATTTTGAAACCAGGTGCATGAGTCAGAGAGTTTTTTTGTCAATAAAACAAGGATATATTGAGTCCAAATATATTAGTACATGTTCTCCTGTCACAAGAACCTTCAGAACTTTTCCTAAACTTGGGTGCCTCTTGCACTCTTCTCAACCAGCCTCAGCTCCTAAGGAGACACTCTGCCGGTCAGCCCTCCAGCCAGCTCTGGTTTCACACTTTTGTCAATGTGATGCTGTGCCAGTTGCTTCTAATACTAAGGTCACGTGAGCAGGAATGATAATACAAAAAGCTTTAGCCTAAAACCAGCTTAGCCTAATTTGCTCACTGATGCATGAGCCCATTTGAGCCAGAAAGCCTAGTTGCTTTGTGAGCCTCTCAGCAGAATCTGTCCCAGGAAGGAAGAGAGCAGGGACAGCACTGGGAGTGACTTTTAGCTGAAGTCACACATGTTTGTTCATCTCTTGCTGATGCAGCCAAATGAACATAAGTTAGGGGTTAATGTTCTCATATAGCTGTCCCATTTTTACTGTCTGCTAAGAGAAGGCAGGTTGTTGCATTCATGGATCAGATCTGTTTGCTTTTCATTCTGCCACCCTGACCAGAATCAAACTCAGTCATACTGTATTTTTATATTTTAAGGATGGTCCTGAATTTAAGACATCCCCTCCCCCTCCAAAATGGGAATAGACACATTATGCTTCTATTTAAAGATAAATTGTTTTTTTTTTGGGGGGGGAGCCTTCAATTAACTTTATCAGTTCTCCAAATTCCCTTTTGCATGGGTCTCTTTAACATCCTACTGTGTGCCTAGTTATCGTCATACATAATTTTAAATGATCAGTGTTTATAGATAAACAACATACTTATATACATCATCATGGAGGCAATATCCTTGCTTTGAGGATCCTGTTGTATATTCTTGGGGGTCTGCTGGAAAGAATCCAGTTAATACAAATATTGAGTTATGGCTCCCATTAGAATATTTCTTTGAGCCCATCTCCAATCACTGTGACCATCTAAAATGCCTTAGAGTGGGTTTTAGAGTGGGTGACATAGCATTTGAAGAGATATGAAAGGAATCACAGACCTTTTTCCCCATCATAGGAAAAATAGCCAGATTGTGAGAGTAGCAAAGTTCATTCACTAGTTTTAGATCTTGAAATCTCTGCTTAAGCAATTTTCCCAGATTATGAACTGAGAATTGCAACAGGAGGTGAAAAGCATGTTGGGCTTCTTCAGTGAATCCCACTAGCTTTTCTTAGCCTGATGCCCTCAAGGCAGAAATCACCAAACTGAGAGGCAAAGGTAGGGGACGAGTCTGGATTACGTATTTCAACCAGCAATTGAAGTACTCTTCTAATGATGTCAAAGAATCCTCTGAACACTAGAAAGAGAGCAAAGGAGGAGAAGAATTTAAAATTCATCCTTTCCATACTAATTTTTCTCTGTGCATCGTTTCGTTATGGATTCAAAGGTGCAATTGCATGCTAGGTGGAAGAAGTCCAATGAACAATTCCATCGTATCATCATATGTTTTGCCTTGCACAATTAATGACAGAAATACTGGCCTAGCCTATGAGCAAACATGTGGATTATTCTTCAAGTTATAATGTGTTAACCAAGGCTGAACAGTTTGGTTTCCAATTAATTCAACTTTCCCAGGTTAGCTATAAAACATTCAGGTTAGCAAACTGGGGCTGTGTCCGTTCGGTGCAGTGTGGCCCATGATACACAGCCCTCATCTGATTTGTAGAAATGTAGTAACTTTTAGAGGACATTGCACATCCTAGGAGAATAGAAATTTGGGTTATAGAGAAATGATGAGATTTGATTAGGCTCTGCCTTCACTTCGCATCAGACTCTTGCTGCATCATAGCGAAAAGATTCTAAGCCAAGACAGTGCCAGAGATACAACCTTATCACACTTGTGAAGAAGTTAAATATTTCACATATTCAAAAATGGTAGATTTGAGGGGGAAGTATACTGTAGTGGCATTCCTTTCAGGGATAACAGAGCCTATGAGGATGGGGGAAAGGACCAGAAAGGGGAAAATATAGAAGACATTTTTGAATTCTATTCAGTGGGATTTAGGGATAGTAAGAAAAGGAAGTTGACCACGATTTTGAGAGTGGATTTGCCTGTGTGAAAGCTTTGCAGAAGAGCATATGGGCTTGTGTTGTGTACACTTAAAAACACAGAAATACAAATGGGATACTGCTTTGCACAGTGTTGTACTCTGGAGGGTGGTAGAGTAATAAATGTCATAATTGTGAATGGGATACAATGAATAAGAAACAGCTTTTGCTGATATTTGGCCAAACCATGTAGCAAAAGCCACTATTTGTACATACATGTGCCATTTGTAACTGATGTCATTTGTGTATTAACTAATCAGGACCAGGTTCTTCATCCTCTATAAGATTTCTAACTTCTCCTACATAATGGTTTTCCCCAATGGATGGCCTTTCAATGACAAGCAAGAGACCCCTCTTTTCTTTTTGAAATGGATGGAATAAAATAAATGGAGGATAAAGAGCTGTACGTAACATCATTTCCCCTCCTTTCACCCCACTTTATTGGACTGGTCTGGAGAAAAATTAATGTAAGGTTTTTCCATCAGTCCTTGGCACAAATTAAGATGTGTACACTCAACTTTAGAGCCACCCTGTTCTACACATTTTTTTACAAGGGGGCAAAGCCTTATATTTTCAAGTTTCACATTTTGTGGAGTTGCTGCAAAACAAGTTTCAAATTTCCACCACAGCAACAAGAGTGTCGAGCCTCCTTCTTGGGGAGAAGAGACAACTTAATGTTGCCAGACCTTTGGAAGGACAACCTGAATTTCTCCCTTCTTGATCATCAGAAGAACTTAACAGAATCCACCACTAGCTCCTGGTCTAGAGCCTGGTGGTTCAGTTTCCCCAGGAGATTGCCCCTCATAACTAACCCACTGACTGATCCATCAGTTTATTGTGCACTCTCTAGGTGCATGCTCTTTCTTCCTTTTTTTATAGTTAAATTGTTTTTATAAATTCAAAATTTTATTTTGTCATTTATATCCACCTGGGTTTCATGCCTGTCTTTTTTTTTCAGTAGTGAAGGAGAGTTTGTAAAAGGACTCCTAGTCTCTACACAGAACTTCGGCGCTTCATAAGTCCTTGGAAGGCTGAGAGGCTATGAAGTCCTGTAGAAACAGAGCTGATGGCTGAACGCTGAGTGTTGCAGAAGCATCTGTTGGATGGGGTCTCTGGGTAATGCCCAGGGGAGGAGTGGCTCTGTTCCATGCAGGTATCAGAGGTGGAGAGGTCTCTGGGGATTATCATGGGGATAGAGTACTGCAGCTTCTCCCGGCTCTTATACCAGAGGCAGGAGCACATAGATTGGAAGTGGAGAACTTCAGCATAAACATTTCGGAGTCCTCCTCTACTGCTGCTGCTTCCACCACTCCCAATGCCCCCTAATGCAGCAGCTGTTGAGGAAGCAGTAGTGTCTGTTGTATGTACACTGCTGGCCTGTCCATTGCGGGTGAGCAATGCCCGGTGTTCCGCATCCCGCTTTTCATCCTCAGCATTCATGGTCATGAACCGGAGCACCACCAAGTTGAGAAAGGCCCCAATGACTGTCAGCCCAGTTAAAATGTAGATAAAGCTGAAGGCCACATATTGGGGCTTTGTCTGGAGGGCATGTTCTTTCTGAAGGGCCACATAATCTCCAAAACCAATGGTGGTGAGGGTGATAAAGCAGTAGTAATAGGCCTGGAAGAAGGTCCAATTCTCATAGTAGGAGAATGCAGCAGCTCCAATGCAAAGGGTGCTGATGCAGGAGAAGAATCCAATAGTGACCATATTGGCCATTGATACTTCTGGCCGTCTCATGCCAAGGCACTTCTTGATGCGGTGCAGGAGGTACCTCACAAAGGTGTTGATCCTCTCGCCCAGGCTCTGAAACATGACCAGGGTGAGTGGGATTCCCAGCAGCGCATAGAACATACAAAAGACTTTCCCACCATCAGTGCTAGGGGCTGCATGTCCATAGCCTGTGGAACAAAAAACAAAGCAACCTGGTCAGTAGCACCTCATAGATTATGAATACCATTTTCATGGGAGAAAAGAGGAAGAGTTTTCATTCTGGCTTGATAGGTGATGGTTGTGCCACTTCCTCATTCAAAATGTTGATTGCAAAAAAGGAGGAATCGCAGCTGGGTGGGATGCTGCTCTGGCCTGCAAACTCAGTGGTGTAGCAATCTGTACCAAAGTCCTCCTCTTCTGGTCCATGTGCACCTGCTTTTGGTTCAAGAGCCAGGAGAAGCTACAATAATCCATCACCATGTTGCACCCACAACCCTCTATCCTCACAACCTTGGCATACACCTTGTCACACACCTTGGCACACAAAGCCACACCACCAAAGTTTGCAGGCTGAAGCTGCTTCCGTTCAAGCAAGGAGCATGCATGCATGCACGCACACACAGACACACCCACACACAAACACACACATTAAAGAGAAGGGTAGTGATGGTAAAGGGGTGATACAAGGAAGATAAGTGATTATGAGTTCCCAACTGAGTTAATCATACGAGGATCTGAGAGTTGATCAGAATGTGTATTGAAAGCATCATTGAGATGGCCAAGTAAGGAGAATATAAAACTGAATGTGGAGAATGTCTATGCTACTCTGTACAATTTACATTACATCTGAAGAGTTGATTAACCTCTTGAACACATTCAAAAGCCAGGTTGGATAACCTATGGCCCTGGGTTATCTGCCATGCTTTCAGTACCTTTTTTTCATCCCCTGAAGGCCCCTTAAAATGTGATTACCAAAATGTGACAACAGAGTTTCAATCATATGAGGAGGCAGGTTTCAACTTCAAAATAAGAAAATAAGAATAAATGCAGCAAAGTATAGCACTTACATGATCTTTACTATGTGGATGTCAACCAATGCTGACAGAAATAACTCACTATTATTTCCAAGAATAATTAACAAGAACAATAACCCCAAGAAATTGCCCAGAATTGCTATGAGCTGGGTGACATATAAATTCATGTCATCATCGTCATCATCATCATCATCTTCCAGACAAAACTGGGGTTACAATAGATCAGTAGGATATGAATTCAGACATTCTTGATCCAACCCAAATATGTTACAGGTTCAAAACATTTCCCAAACACCTTGAAAATATTAACATTTCATTTTATTTGACCAATTCAATACCAATTCAGACTTTTCTGGGTCAGTAGCTACCTGTTTTTTTGGGGGGGGAAAATCTTTATTTGTACAAGATCATAGGATGATTTTTTCCCTTTCTTTCCAAATCTGAAACCTATATACTTTCAGCATTAAAGAAACTAACTAAGTCATAAGATAATAAAAAGTTGTTTCATTTATTATACCTGCATTAAACAACCTACATTCCACAAATATACAAACATCAGGTCAACAAATTTTAATGTGATTGGCTGGGGATTATAATAGCTATAGCCCAACACATCAATTTCATTTATGGAAGAATTGGCAAGTAATTACCATTTTATTGGATAGACCAATAATGGACCAAATCTTAAAGATATAGAAGCTGTTTTTCAGCTTCCATTCCTATAAGAATGCTTAGGAATAACTGCCAATCTTGCCAGAATTCTACTATATTAGCAATGTTGTGATGGCAGTCATACAAAGCAGCATCTGGTTGAACAGAATACAGTTTTCCTTGAGGACTAGAACTAGTTTTGTGAAATATGTCTTTTCTGAGGAAACCTAGTCAAAATCTGACAGAAAAATAGATTGCAGTTCCCAGATGTGAAGGGAATTGCTAAGAAACCAGGCAGTGCATTGTCTACCAGTAAAACTACAGTAAAACTTTGATTTTATGTAGATTTCAGATGTACCAAGGAAAAAAATAAGTGTGGACTTCAAATAACAGATAGGTTATTCTTTCTGAGGCAGTCTGGACAATTAACATAATGCATGTCATTTGCATCAAAGTGTTTGGTGATGCAAATTATGTATGCTATCAATTATATAATGATGCAAATTATGCTATCAATTATATAATGATGCAAAATACATTAATTAATGCAAATGGCATCAATTATGGCAATTATCTAAATTTAAATTTAACAGACATTCAGCTTTAACAGACACCCCTTCTTTCATTAATCTAAAAACTAAGGCAGTGTTTTCGGTTTCACATCTTTCATCCATTTGTACAAATTCTGGAAATGACTTGGAAAAGAGTGACAGTATCAGGGGTGGGGTGCCAAGAAACTCAGGGCGGTGGCCATGACCACATAAAATACAGGTAAAAATGTGGTGAGGTTTCAGTCATAAAGGCATGGCCACCATCTTGAGGTTTTTTTTCCATTCTTCCAACCCCCAAGGCTGCCCCTGGATGATAGAGCATGGTTTTCAAACTTGGCATCTTTAAGATGTTTGCGCTTCAAATCTTAGAATTCCCCAGATGCTATTGGAGAATTCTGGGTTTTGAAGTTGACACATCTTAAAGTTGCCACATTTGAAAAACAATGATATAATAGAGGATTAACATGCATGCAATCTTTCCTTCCTCCCAGTTTGGTCCACTAGGGCTAAAGCTATTCTAGGGCAAGATGATTCAAGAAAGCCTAAACTCTGGTGGAGTCAAATGACAATAATGGTAGTTACATTACTTTATAGGTTTATTAGCAAAACCTATTTTCTGCAGGTTATTCATGCTCAGATGCTGAATAAAACTACATTGCTTGGAATCAGGGAGGTTTTCTGAGACCAAATGATATTATGCGTCCACCTGAGCCAGGATTTCTACTCTGGTCTATTCAACTGGTGGCTCTTCCAAGGATTGGATTTGGTTTCTTCTGCATGTGAGGCATGTGTTCTGCCACTTGCTGGTCCTCAGAAGTGATCTCTAGTATAACAGTGTCACACTAGGAGATTGTTTCTTGACCTTCTTATAGCTTCCTGGTGGATGATTAGAAATATACTTATAGATGGGACTCAGGATCCATGAAAATGAAAACTGGGAAGTAAAATCAGCTTTAAAATGGCTCTGCAATTACAGGGCATAATTACAGATAGATTAAACTCTAAGAGGATAATATGACCTCAGACAGAAGGGAGAGAGAATGCACAAAGGGAATGATGTGAGTGTGTGCAAATGCACACATGTATATGTACAGTATGTGTAGTGGGATCATCTGCAGAACAAATGTGTTTTTCTCAACAAAAGAAAATATTATCTGGGACAAAAAGTAGTCCTTGCACATTATAAAAGATTGTAGAGGGTTGCTCATAGTATCAATCATATCTTGTATTTGATCTCTATTATGTTACAGTTATTCTTACCATTAATAAGAAGGGCAACTGGAAGCTGTGCAAGTATATTTTCTTCAATGGTATAAAATTTGTGAGTTTGACATTTGTGGAACTGATCAAGATTAAGTGGTCTTGAAATTCCTCCAATTTTGCATGAGCAAAAGCATATTTTTTTGTCTTTATCTTTACAAATCAGGAACTTTAAATCACTATTTTAGTTTCTCCCAACTAAAATGCTTAATCTTTGCAAGGCATGCTCCAATATGTCCCAAGGAAATTTTTACTTATACTGATACTAGGAAAGCCATACAATAAAAAAAATATCAAGAGTCTTGAAATTTTTAATGCCAAATTGAATTAGATGAACTATTAACATGTTTATTAAGTAATACATCAAAACTTCTCTGTTAGGTTTTAAGATACCAAGACCTCTTTGGTGTTTATAATTACAACAGACACTAATCCCTGTGGAAACTGTTTAGCAACAACCAACCTCTAAATCACAGAAAATTCAGAGATCAGAAAGAATTTTGGGTGAACTCTAAGTGTTAAATAACACAGATTTCCTTTCACCCAGATCACAAGTTTGTTGGTCCAGGGCCACACTGAACAATATTCTGACCCATCTCAATCACGTAAAACGGAGTGAGCATGCAAAAGAATTTTTATCCATTCCGTTTCTGATAACACCTTGTACACTTATGCTTAATTCTCACTAAATTCATGTGGTTAATTGTCAGTTAATTTGCTGCAAAAATTATCAGGTCTCTTCTTAAAAAAAACCACATGAAAAACAAAAACAAAGAATGGGACCATTTAAAGGGCAGCGAAGCTGCAATAAACAGCATGTTGCTTTCTTCAGTCCTATAAAATATTCTGGGAAATAATGTTGTTCCCTGAGTCACTACAAGAAAGATATCTGCTCTCAGAAATTCCACAAAGATGGGAAGAGATCTGCAGTTTAGTACTAGATCTTTCTCATCTCTTTTGTCTGAATTTATTTATTGTGTGTGTGTGTGTGTTCACACAGTATATTTAATTCACCTATTACAGAAGTCCATTTTCCAGGTTTACATAGATATTTGGAGATGTCAATTAATCAAGCACGTATGTTAACCCAGCATGTGCAAATACAGCTGCTAGGTCTGTAACTGACATGTTTAAGATTATTGTATGAGTACAACCTTTATCTGAAGTTGTAAAAAAACTGAATGAGTTTGATGGAGTCACGTGTTGATGAGGAGAACAATATTACGCCTTTGGCATACATAGCACTTTATAGAATACTATGATCAGTAAACAGAAAGGTTCCTACCTTGGCAAACAAATTTCTCCAAGTAGGAAAACCAATAGAAATGAAAGAGTAAAGCAAATAAACCATCCATAGATTTCAGGGGAGCAATGGCTCAGCAGTTAAAGTTGCTAAGCTTGTCATCTGGAGACCCAAGCTTCATGTAACAGGGTGAGCTCCTGTTCCTTGCCCCAGATCCTACCCACCTAGCAGTTCAAAAGCACACAAATGCAGACAAGTAGATTAGTAGGTTACCTTCCCACTTTGGTAACACCATTCTGTGCCCTTTTGGAGTTTAGCCATGCTGGCCTAATGACCACGGAAATTGTCTTCTGACAATGCTGGCTTCCTCAGCCTAGAAACAGAGATGAGCTCCATGC
The DNA here is from genome assembly GCF_964194415.1 of Vipera berus. Taxonomy (NCBI): domain Eukaryota; kingdom Metazoa; phylum Chordata; class Lepidosauria; order Squamata; family Viperidae; genus Vipera; species Vipera berus. The sequence continues at coordinate 335,596,586 of NC_138202.1, read as the reverse complement.
CCTAGAATTGGACATGACTGACAAGGAAAATGTTATCATTACCTTTTAGAGTTTCCTACCATTTAGGATCAGAAGGAGGAAGGAAGACAAGTAGTTTGCAAGACAAACACTGAATTTACAATGTAGGATGACAATCATTAACACTGGCGCCGTTGTGGCTGGAATTTGGGATGAATATGCAGAATCCAACCCAGCAAAATGAGCAGGCCATTGTCATATACATGAGAATTTGAAGTGCCTCCTCCCTCACTAAGTCTGTTAAGCCCTAACAGTATCACTATTTACAGAGAATAATCTGCTGGTACAGAGAGGATTAACAGTTCTCTTTTACAGATACCCCCCCAAAAAAAAAAAACCCCTATCTGTTCAACTTACACTGGTTTAGGAACAATGCGTTCACTGAAAGACATGGCGTTCTGCCTTGGAGTAGAAAATTAAGGAGATTTCCACTTTGGGCAATGTTGTTTCTGAGTGATGGTTCATTCCCAATACTTATTCAGACATTCAGAGCTGCTTCCAGCCAGTGCTTCGTCCGAGCACCAACCAGACTAAGACCTGATGGCTTTAGCAATGCAAACAGACAAAAGATATACAATAGAAGGATTCATGCTTGCAGCTGGGTATGGCCATACCATGTGTTCAATTATGTTAAAAGGGCTTATTCCTTAAATTTCCACAAGATTAACTCCATCTTTGTGATGGGCTTTACAGTGAGTTTGTTAGATACCGCCATCTCTATAATGGACCTGGAGACTAGAGAGTTAATTATAATGGTATGGAGTAACTCTTTCCCACCTTTGGAGACCTTTCCTGCCATTCCCTCATTGGCAGTTTCCTTTTTTGCCATCTGTGCCCAACAGTGTTATGGAGTTGCTCTGCTAGTTAAGATCACGTATCCAAATCAGACTTCTACTTCCAAGAAACACCAAGGAGATCCACAGTTAAGATATAAAAAATATCTAAACCTGTGTTTAACTCCTTCAAGTGTCTTAAATTCAGGTACAAAGATGTTTTCAGAACATGACTATATCCACCATTTACACGCCAACTTTATGCATCATTTAAAAGAGACAATTACAAAAAACTAAGAGAAAACAAAAAGACTACAAGACATCCCCTCCAGCAACTCACATTCAGATAAGCAAGGATCAGGTCAAAAACACTACTTTAATCAGGGAACCACCAAGAAGAAAACTACATACTCATCAAAACTGAAAAGGCAAGCTGCTACATCTAAATAGGCAGCAAACTCCACTCAGATTTGCACTGATGATATTACTTAGTTGGGCAATGAAACTTCTACAAGAAAACAATCAAGGTCAGAGACCACCTGGTACTCCACAGTTCAACCATGAGCTATATACAGTTTATTGCCTTCTAATGGATCTTCATCGTTTTTAAATCTATTCCCCTCTGATTATCAGGTCTTATCAGGTCTTGGCTACTGAGTTGTGATATATTTTAAAATGTAATACATGCCTCTATTTATTCATGCACATGGATGTAAGTTATAAGTTTCCTTTTGCCAGTCAAAACCATTGTATTGTTGAAGGAAATGTCTTCATCATGGTTCAGTCCAAGGTGGGGATAAAAAAACATGGCGACTGCTTTAGGAAGAAGGTTACAGTTTATTGCAGAGGACAGCCAGACAGAAAGATGGTTCTAGCTGAAAAAGGGCTGAGCACATGTAGGGAGTAGGCTTTTATACCCTTTGGAGCCTTTTGTTTGGAGTTATTTCCTGTTTCAGGTTTTGTATTTCCTGTGTCACAGATTCTGACCTGAATCTGGGTGTGCCTTTCTGGTATTCTTGATGGTTGTGGGTCAATCCTATTATGTCCAAAGGTCATAACCTGCTTCCCTTGGGCTGGGGTATATAGATTTTAGGTCTTTGTCTTCTTAATGTTCCAGCTCCAGCCTTCCTGATGGTTTACATTTGCATGTCTATAGAACTGGTTTTCTGCTTGGGGGAAGGAGACCTGGGACTATTGAGAAAACTGGGCATGCTTTCCTGATTCTTTAACATCTTTTTAGGAAATATATTTTCTGCCCTTTTAATATTTCCTTATCTGAGGAGCTGACTTCCCACAGTATTGTGTTACCATCTCCCCACTTAAAACATACACTCTTTTTTGTAGGAGGGGAGTTTAAGAGAGTGAGAAAAATATCCCCTGAGGCAGAAGGAAATTGGATGGACTAAATTGGATTCTGGATTACTTTCTGATTTCTGGCAACATCAAGGGAAAGCGAAGACTGTAATTTTGGGTTTCAGTTTGGAAAATGCGTAGCTGGTGTACTAAAACTGATCCTCAGATGGGGAGTAAGCCTAATATTTTCATAGGGCTCTGAAAAAACAGGAGGACAGGGAAAGAGAAAACTGCTTGGAATGGACAATTGTAATCTGTGTTTGATATTGTCCTTAAGAGTGGCTTATTTTTATCCAGAGATTATTATCCCTAATGAAGGCTAATAATAATCTGTATGAAAGTGACAACAATTATCATGTTGCAAGGAATATGAACCTTGTGCCTACTTTTCAGAAGGAATGTCCTGACAAATGGATTGGATACTCTGGAAGGGCTGAGTATAGAATTGGCAGATTGATGGATGCTAACCGTATTTCCCCTCAAGAATCTTAAATTTATTTTAAAAAGATAGGGAGGAAGGAAGAAATGGAGAAGGAGAAGAAGAAAAAAAATCTACAAAACAAATTTCCTGATCTTAACTAGAAGTGTTTGCAGGAAAGGGCAAAAGAAAAACCCAACAACCTTAAGATAACAGTCAAAACTGCAATCAAAGCTCTTGCCCCTTTTATGTGGGCTATGCGTGCAAACCACATTAAAAAGAGCATAACTTTGTCTTTTCTTTTTTTCTTTTTTGGACACACAGATCCACAGACATTCCTGATCTTAACATTAAAAAAAAAGAAACAAAGGAAAACTTTTACAAAAAGGTAATGCAGTGTTGCTGCTGGGCATTTCAATAGGTGAGGAGGATGGGCAGGAAGTGGAGATAAGGCATCTGTGACAATTAACCTGTCCATGATGGTTCCAGCAGCACTGGAGCCAATGACTCTGCTCTAGGGAAGCCAGATCCAAGTACAGCTTTCATGTACAGCTTCGCAGACTCTGAAATTCTGCCCATACACACACACACACCATCTGAAGCAGAGATAAATGATAAAAAATCAACAACAGTCTACCCCACCAAGTCTCCTGTCTCTCCGCTTTGATTTGTTCTTGATTATTGGATTCCTGCTCTTTGATCTATGATTGACTTGCTGACGTCTTAAGTTAATGATGAAAAGGGCTTTTTTCTCCCCCCAAAAAACTGCTTGAGCTCGTATATCACTGCACTATAGCAGTCAGTCATGTTGGGACTAAACTGGTGCCCAGACAATTCTCCTAGGTGGGGGTGGTCAAACATTAAGGCCAAAAACAGATTTGAGGATTCTGCACCAATTTCATGCTTAGATGAGGAAGAAATTGGCGAAAGTTATGCCAACCAGCATGTATGATGCAAAGTTATATAATTCTTGTTAATTCTTATAATCTGTCACCAAAATGCTGGGCACGGAATTCGCTTATGTCTAGATATAGTGGTCATAAATCTGATTTTTAGATTGCCAGGTTTAGTTCTGTATTAAAATCTGTCCAGCAATTGTGTGAGTCATTTCTATGGTCCAGGTTGAAATGCGAACAATGTAGGCATACATGAATTTGTTTGCTTATGCACAAAGTACCAGTGACTTGGTTTCCAGGCAGACATTGCTTTTCCTACAACAAATGATAAGTATGGGTCTTACCCCTTGCACAAAGTTTATCTCTGCCCTAAATGACTTTTTTTCCTGCCCTGTCTTGAATTGTACAGGAATGGCATGAAGGGAAGGAGAATCAGGAAGAGAATAACTTCTGCTAACTGAACCTTCTTGAGGAAACATGCAGGCATACAGCTCCCTTATGGGATGGGATTTTCTCCCTGGAACCCCCGGTTCTTGCAAAGAAGACCTCTACTTCTTCCATTCTGTGTAAAAGAAAAAGAAAAAAGGACAGCCTTCACTGTGGGGTGGTAGAAAGGGCCCTCAGGGAATGGCTGAATGGGCCCCCTGAGTTCTGCTGGCAGCCTGTCCTTATGAGACCCCTGTCTTCAGGAAGCGTCATCAAGCTGAAGTTCAATGATCTGAGACTCTCCTCTCATTTGGCAAAGAATGTGCACACAGAGAAAAGGGAGAAGGCTATAAAAAGAAAAAAAAGAGGCTGGATCATAAGCAATTTTGCTCATCTTCTCAGCCTGACTCAGCATCAGCCGTTTCCCTCCACCTCACCGCAAAGGTTCCAATCCAGAGAAAGCGTGATCCCTAAATATTACCTCCCCTCCATGAGTGAAATCCAAATCTTGTGACTTCCAATTCAGCACTGAAAGAATGTTGAACACAGAGCTCAGGTTCCAGAGCCCTGATTTTGCAGCTCTGAAAATGAAAAACAGTACTAAAAAGGAGTCTTTAAGGGTTTACGAAGTGCTGATCCTCTGTGCAAAAGCTACTGCAAGGGTGCACATACCCACAGACATACACACCCGGCATTTGGAATTGAAGCCTTTACAAATTTGAATAACTGACCCATTGACTCAGTTCATACCACATGCTAAACTCAGACAATTCATGTTCTGGCTTAATATTACAGCCTGTTTTACACAATGTAGTAAGACTATGGCTGGATTCCCACAACTTCCTGAATTCACAAGCTAATCATGAACTCAGTCTAATGTGATGTATGCACTGGCAATCAATACATCACAGACACTAAAGTATTAGTATAATAAAGTTGTCTCTTTGTTAATACCATGAATATTACAGTATTCACATTGCTGAACTGAAAAAAAAGAAAGAAAAAAGTGAGCAAGGAAGAGATGAAAGAGGAGAAGGAAAGAGGAACATTTATTTTATGCATAATGGATAGAAGTTATTTTTTTCTAGTGAGGAAGAACCTGGGGTTAATAGTAGAATGCTTGATTCACAAAACATAACTGATTATGAAATGGCTCCTTTTGTGGTACTATCCATTGTATTTGACCCTCTGCCCAGATCAATCAATCTGGGTCCCACAGCATTCTGAAGGTTGTGTGGGTAACCCTAACCAAGTTTAGGAAAAAGCTTTAACTTCCTAGGTTAGGTGTGGTATGAGAACACACTCAATGTATTAGAAAGGGAAGGACCCTCCCCAGAAAAACATGTTTTCTCATTGCTATTCTTAATCTGCATAGCACAGAACCCTAGACTTCCAAATATAAAGCTTCCATTAAATTATCTAGTGTAGTTAAGGGTGTTGGGAATTTTTATTCATCATTATTCTGGAACTATAGATACCCCAACTCTATTGAAGAGACTATATGAGAGGCAGTGGTATGTTCATACCAAATAGATGGTTTATACCAGGGGTCCCCAACCCAGGGTCGTGGCCCACTACCAGGCCTTGGCCTATTTGCAACTGGGGCACATGAACAGCAGGGCAGCATGCATATGCACTCACAGCTTGACTTGTGTGAGTGGTGGGCTGGGGCACACACTTGCCCTTGTGCTCGGAGCTTGCACACTGCAGCTCACATGGCTGGGGGGAATAGGAACTGGGCTGCGTGAGTGGTGGGCCAGCATATGTGTAACTCAAATAGTTGAGCTGCATGTGAGACGCGTGAGTTGCTGAACCTCAACTGGGCATTCTTCCCTACCCGCAGCCGGGCTGCCAAGCCACAAAGGTTGGGGATCGCTGGTTTATACTGTCTCACTGTACTGAACAAGCAACAAATTACTAACATTAAACCTTGCTTCTGGATTGTTCCCAAACAAGTCATGCAACATTTGTAGACAACAAGAAACCAAGTGTTCATTCTTAGAAAACTGAACAAGCCAGCATTTCTGGTCATCATTATCACCATCATTATATACAGTAGCAGCAGATGTACTGAAGAAATGAGGAACCCAGGTTTAAAGCAGAACATGTCCTATATAACCCTTAGTTTATCTTCAGTTAACATTTCATATAAATCTTCATGTTTACAAATACAGGCAACCATTGCAGGATAAAATTAAACTTAATATAAACAGTTGTTGATGCTGATCATTGTCATCCTGAATAAAAACACATCTCCCAAATGCATAAGAATACATTGAAATGCCTCACTACCTCTTTTTCCTTGCAAATTTAAAAACAAAATGTGGCCATACATATTTAAAAATGAAATAAATATTTTATCAACTTTATAGGCCTTCCACGGGTCATGCTGAAAAGTGTATCTAAAATGTTATCCTATTTATGCTAGCAGGCTACTGCTTGAGAGGGCAGAAATATACATAATGGTTCAATCAGCTTTTTTGCCCTGGCCAACCTTTTCCTGATCTCATGTTCCCAAGCCTCCACCTACATCCCACTAGATATATGACTCTGAGCTAGTAGGCATCCCTGAGGATAATGAAGCCCTCTTCTGTCCACACTCTGTCTCCAAATTAAATACAGGGAGAGGGAAGCAGATAACTCCAGGCTCTGCAGATGTTCTGCAGATTTTATTTAGAAAGGAAACAAGCAGGTCATATTCCCTCCAACTTTTTCTTGTGGCCCTGAGACACACTTGGATTTCACTGCTGAGCATTTGGGGTGGGGTGGGGTGGGGGGTAAACCCTGGAAAATGGTGGCAGCTGCAAATTTAAACCAAAGGAGTTCTCTTGAGGAGAATTGAAATAAGAATGTTAACTTGAATTGTCTGTTTTCTCCATAATAATTGGTGTACAGTCACAGTATAGCTTATGTGTCTTGAACTGCACTTCTTTGGTAGTTCCTTTTAAGTAAGGATTTTCTAATTGTGCCAATATGCTGTCAATGATTTAAATACCTATAGAATTTATGCTGTTAGCAAAGGCTGCAGATTCAAGGATATGTACTGCTGTTGTTCTATCTCCCTCCTTCTGCAGTAAAATGCAGGGTCAGCTTCTTAGAATAACAATTAGAGCCTTGGAACCTCCTATACTGTATTTCAAAGCTGCTCTGCTGCCTTTCAAAGAAATGTGTCTGTAGTGTCTTCACACTGAGTGTAATACCTGTGAATCACTTTCCCCTACCTGGTGCCTTCATCAGATGTAGAGCTATTATATAGGGTTTTCTGCTAGTGTATGGGCATGCTTAAAGCATCTTGGATCAATCACTAGTATAAAACCTACAGTATGTAACCTTGGGACTCTTCTTTAATTATTTATAAAATTTATTGGCTGCCAGCTGCCTATCTTACCATAGGGTAACTCTGGACGGCTTACAGTTACATATACAGTTAAAACATAAAAGTTAAAATCAGACTGTTGTGTAGTGAGTTCTTTGCTGGCAATAAGCGAGACGAGAGGTTGCAAACAGGAACATTGTTTTATTGAGGCAAACAGGAACAGAACTGAAACAGAGGCTTCTGCGCAGCTACTTATATGGTTGGCCACTAGGTGGCGGCCAATAGGTTTAAAGGAACCCATTCCCGCCCCAAATCATCCAATGATCTTCTTGGAGATAGCAAGTCTGACTAGTCAGTGACCGTTACACAGACACACCAATTGAGCAACCTTAAGCAGCATTCAGACATGTGAAACAGTTCAAGTAAAATCCCAATACATTACACAGACGTTAAAATCTAAGGACACATGGGGAGGGTGGGGTGGAGTGGGGGGAGGTAGGATCTGTTATTACTCAATCAACCGCCTCCATTGCGTTATTCCCCCACTGGGGCCCCAAGCCAGCTGGCAGAGCCACATCTTTAGGCCCTTATGAAAAGATAGGAGGGTTGGGGTCATTCTCACATGGGGGAGGGACAAGATGTCCCAGGGGACAGGAGCAACAGCAGAGAAGGCCCCCCTCCTGGACACCACCAGCCAGAATAATCGGGCCGATGGGACCCGCTGCATGCCTCCTCTGCAGGCACGAGTGGGATGGGCCCATCCCAGTGGGGTAAGACAGTCACTCAACTAATCTGGACCCATGCAATGAAGGCCCTTAAAGGTGAGATGTAAGAGAGCAGGGACTCACTATAACTGCTAGCTTTAGAAAATAAAGTATCATTGACTCACTTCCAGTTGTTGGCATTTATTTGGGTGAGTTTTAAACCATCCTTATAAAATGCTGCTCAGAAAGTCCAAACAAGGTTTGAGTAAATGAGTTGAGAATCCTAGCATAACCCCTTCAGGTGATCAGTGTAGCACCAATGCGTTGTCAGCAGGCAATTTCTAATTATAAGGTGCAACATATTGCTTCTACTTTCAACAAGTATTGTCCTCCCCTGCTGCAAAATGTCAGTGCCTCCACATCCCTTTCTATTGTTAGCAGGCCCACGCAGGATCTCCTCAGTCCTAACATTGCTGGCAGTCTTTGCAGTTTGGGCAATATCATCTTCCCTTAAACACAAAAACAGAAGGAAACAAAAGCTATTTCTCTCTCTGTCCCTATACTGATCACACCTTCCAGAGGCAAACCCAGTTCAGTTTAGAATTTTACTTTTAAGTAAGTGAACTGCTTCTAGGGACGCGGTGGCTCAGTGGGTTAGGATGGTGAGCTTGTCGATCAGATGGTCAGCAGTTTGGCGGGTCAAATCCCGAGTGCCGCATAACAGAGTGAGCGCCTGTTACTCGTCCCAGCTTCTGCCAACCTAGCAGTTCGAAAGCACGTAAAAATGCAAGTAGAAAAATAGGGACCACTACGGTGGGAAGGTAACAGCGTTCCGTGCGCCTTTGGCGTCTAGTCATGCCGGCCACATGACCACAGAGACATCCTCGGACAAGCGCTGGATCTTCGGCTTTGAAACGGAGATGAGCACCGGCCCCTAGAGTTGGAAACGACTAGCACGCATGTGCGGGGGAACCTTTACCTTTTAAGTGAACTGCTTACTTTAGTAAACAAGTAGAACTGCTTGCCTCCAGAAGTTGTGGGTGCTCCATCATTGAAGGTTTGTCCAGCCATTTGTCCAGAATGGTTGAGGGTCTCCTGCTTTGAGTAGGAGGTTGGACTACAAGACCCCCCAAGATCCTTTCCAACTCTGTTATTCTGCTAATTGCACAGCATATAGAAAAAACATTTGATTGGGAAGGCTTTGTTTTTGCTGATGTAGGAAGATTGCAGCTTTGGTATCCATTATGTAGGCTCCCATTCAAATCTGTGGTTCTGTCTAAACTCCTCCACATCCCCACCTCCTATTGTCCTTAACCAGTTCAGTTTTCTTTTTCTTTTTTTAGTTCTTTTATTATTTTTTCTTAATATAAAATAAAAATAAAAATAGACAACGGGAACAAAGTTAAACAAATGGGAAAGGGGATTAGAGTGAAGGAAAGGAAAAGAATTTTAAAAAAAGAGTGACTTCTAACTTTTTCCAGTGCAGTAAATTATATAATGATTATAAACCCAATTTTTTTTTACTTATAGAAAGACAAAAAGTATTAGCTATTTCTATAACAACAATCTATTTAATCATCAAAATCCAAAACCAAAATTTCATTTTTATCTCTTTTGAGCAGAAATGGTTTCCAAGTAGAAAAAAAGATAGTTTTGTTATTTTCTCTCATTAACCTGGTTAACTTTGCCATCTCTGCCAATTCCATCACTTTTTAAATCCATTCTTCCATTGTGGGAGTTACTGCTTCTTTCCATTTTTGAGCTTATAAAATTCTCCCTGCATCACCAAAGTTCAAAATTTTTCCCAATATTTTAAGCAATAGTCCCCAGATCAGTTTCCAAATAACCTGGTTATGGTGATGTGGATGGAGATAGCACCAGGGCTTTTTTTTTTAATCTTGACAGGAGGATAGGGAGGGGATAGAAAGCACTTTATCCAAACTTGTCTGGGGATCCCTGCAGCATATCAGGAGATAAACCTGTCTTAGATGCAAGAAGCTGGCAAGTATAATGATAACAATCTTGTCTGATTGCCGCCTTCACTTTACTTAGCAAATTAATTTCCCAGCCTAATATAGGAATGGTGACCTTAAGTCAAAGCTAGAATACAACTGTCTTCCCCAACCTGGTTCCCTCAAGATATTTTAAGATAGTAACTCCTGGAATTTCCAGGATGGCATTTCCAGCATTTATGGAGGGGATGATTCTGAGGAAAGATAGCTTAGACTCTGAAATGAAACATTTGACTCTGCATGCAACAAAATTAATTGACTTTATATTATTAAACCAAATGGTATTTGGACAATACCGTAGGTTTGATAACAAAAAACAATTACAAATATTGCAAAAGATTCTTAAAGTCATATGGACCAGATGTTTTAATTGCTTTGTTTTGCTATTCATGAGTGTCATCAGTTTTCTTGTTTAGGATCCAAACTGTTCGCTCAACATGTGTCCAGTTAATAATTCCAGCACAGTATCATATCACAGGTATCGCCTACATGTTAATGGTTTTGATGGTATTTCCACTCTTCCATGTTGTCTTTAGCAACTTTCTCACTCTTTGGATGTATTCTTTACTAATCACATTTTTAACTTGCCTATGTTTGATATTAATCAACTGTAAAATGCCCAGATACTTGTAGGCTTCATTTTGAAGGTTTGCCCATTGAGTGGAAATAAGATAAAGTACTAGATTCTGGAGTCTACATGGTTATTGATGTTCTGAGGAGACTAAGGAAATATTTATCAAATCTTCAGATGATACCGAACTGATGGAACAGCTAATATCTCGGAATACAGGAATAAAACCCAGAATGATCTTCCCATATTGTACCAGGGGTTTCAAATCATTGATTAGTACCCCTCAGGCAAGAAGAGTGTCACACATATTGTTAAATGTGATCAGTCTTGGACAGGCAAAATAGCAGCAGAGTTTGGACTCCCTTTGGGCTTCAGTCCTCATCTTTCCTTTACAAATGTCACTGAGCAACAATGACAAAGTCCTGTAATTTAATCTGTGTACTTAATTATAGAAAGCAAATAATATATTTATTTCTTGCCCAATTTTAACTCCAGTTAAACTATTAGTTTTACTCATGGGAGGTCCCACAAATTCATTTAGGAGTTGCATTTCTGCAAAGTTTGAGAAGTACTGTTTCAGGAAAATTTGGCTGAGTACAGCAGAATGATATTTAACAGAGACACACGCAAAGTGTTTCACTTAAGAAAAAGAACTCAAATGCCTAGATATAAAATGAGGGTATTTGGTCTGGCAGTAGTCCTTGTGAGAAAGAATTTGGAATAGCAACTGATTACTAACTAGACACGAGTTTAGTAGTATTACATGACTGAGATTTTTAGTTGTTATCAGTAGAAATATATTTTCCAAAACATAGGAAATATTCATCCCACTTTATTTTGTGTTGATCGTAGTCCATGTTGAGTATTGTATGTGAGGCAGATCTTCAGTAATCTGGGAGAGATCCTGAACTTGGCTCTGAACTTCTGAGATGCTTCAGATCTATCACCAGGAGAAAGTAGATTGAAGTTCCCTTGGGACAAAGCCTAAATTAAAAGCCCAACAAAAGCCTACTAAGCAACTGATGAAGGGCCTCTGCTACACAGCAGTGAGGCCAGTAGCAGAGTTTCACTTTGTGCCCTAGCACATAATTGTTGGGATGGAAGGAGCTGGAGGGCAGAGCTTTCAAGTCTTTTTCACACCCATTTCAGATCCACCAATTTATTGCACTTTTGGAGTAACCATGACCCACCTACCCCAAAGGTCCAGGTTTTGGAACATGGACTATAGAGTCTGTGTCATAATGGCTGCACAGTTTCCCAACAAAACTATCTCTGCTATCTATGTAATTTGTAAAATAAGGTGTAGGTAGTCCTCAATTTACAACAGTTCATTTAGTGACTGTTCGAAGTTACAACATCACTGAAAAAATTGACTCATGACCATTTTTCACACTTACAATTGCAGCATCCCCATGGTCACGTGATCAAAATTCAGACACTTGACAACTGACTCATATTTATGACAATTGCAATGTCCCAGGGTCCTGTGATCACTTTTTGTGACCTTCTGACAAGCAAAATCAATGGGGAATCCAGATTCACTTAACAATTGTGTTACTAATTTAACAATTGCAACAAGCAAGATTGCAAAATTGGGCAAAATTCACTTAACAACTGTCGTGGAAGTAAATTGAAGACTACATTATGTGCTCCAACATTAAACACCATTTTGATGCAAACCCTTTTTTTCTGGCCAGTCAAGTACGAGAGCTGATACTTTTTTCTTCTTCTAAAAGCTTTGATTTATTTAAATGTTAAAAAGGTGAAACAAAAAAAAACCTATGTGAACCTAAAGATGGTGGGATAGTAGGGTTACAAGGAATGTCCCAAAGCAGTTTTTAAGGACATTTTTAGCAAAGTTTGGGAAGAAGATTTTTTCTCCAAATTTGGGGAAATTAATAACCCACTAATCAATTGACTATATAGAGAAAACCTGCTATCTGCTTGTGGACTGACTCGTTGTCTACCTTTAAGCAGCTTGTAGGAAAAGTTATTCTCTCAATAATCTTGTGAGATAAACTACCTTGAAAGATATAGATGCCAGGCACGGGAAAATTAGGAAGTCCAGGTAGTTAAAATGACTATCAAGGTTTATTGCAAGCTTATGCTCTCTACAAGAATCTGTACTATTAACAGTCAAAGCAAATAAGTGGTAGATAAGAGGCAATGGAATTCAAGGTGGGATGGGCTTAGATCTCTTGAGGGAATGAGGGGACTGGAGACTGATGATGTGTTTGACCCCCTCCCTTGGGCTCAGCCTGGTCATTTCCTACAAGATGTGCTCAATGACAGCTAGAAAAACTGTAGCCATAACTGAACAAGGATTTGCCATTTGGCCTTCCATGCTTCAACATTACATTCTTCCTGCCCTACCTCCACCCCAATTTGTTCCTGTTTGGACCTTTCTGGTTATCCCCTGTGTCCATTTCTTGTCCGGACAAGTTAGTGTAGAAATCAACAAAATCCAAGCCAGCAAGATATACTTAATCAAAAACCAATGCAAAATATACCATGGCCTTTGGCTATAACATTGCATAAAAATGGTTATATCAGCAGTAAAAAGATGCTATTTTATTCTGTATGCCTTGTTCCTTCAGATGATGGAACATGATAATCCAACTACATTTCTATTTGACTGTTTCTATATTCTATTTATATCATATGCTTTTACAGTCCTTGTATTTATTCTATAAGAGTTTCTAGCTATTTTATTTTCAGAAAATAATTATTGTTACTGTTATTTGTAAATAATAATTTGATTTGCACATTCAATGAATCCAACTGTATTAGTTGGCAACCGAATAAGCAAAGGGGGATGATTCAAATGGTACAGCTGTGTAGAATCACTTTGTTTGGACATAGTTTATAGACTTTATGATTCTTCACTGGTCAACCACAGGCTTTCATTGCTATGATATATTGATAGTCTAGCACTTCTCCATAATTTTTGCTGATAATCTATATAAATCAAGTCATTATTTTGTGTTGAAACAGAAAACAGCCTACTTGACCTTATGACATTGAAAATTAGGAATATCAACATAATATATAACCAGGGTACACACTGTATCTCATTTTTTTTGTCCTCTGCAAATTAGTACTGAATTAAGAATTCAATACTAGTAACTCATTTTTCAATTACTTTATTTTTGGAAGAGAGGGATGTTGGCTAGCCAACAACCAGGGAAGACTAAGTTTTGTGGTGTTGTAGGGATTGCAACTTTATCCAGGAATTAGGGAGTAAAACCAAAAAATAAAAAGCAGCTGTGTCCAGCTGTCTAGGAACCTGATCTGCCTCCAACTGACAACGGCTGTTATTCTTTGAACTAAGGGGCTTTGGAAGGAGAAGACCAAAGATGACTGCTTGGAAGTGATTAAGAATGCGACAAAGTTTCTTAGCTGGCCAAGAAAAGCATATCCTCCATCTTCCCCTTTGTTCGCCTCTCTCCCCCAAGTCTTGTAAATAAATAAGTTTTAGTTGGAACAGAAATTTCCTCCTCTCTCAAGTGCCTTACACTCATCAAAACCAGGCATGTTAGCCGTAGAAGATCACTCAGGGCTTCTTGCTTTCTCATGGGTACCATCTACTCTAAAAATGAAGGTTTCCTTTCTGTTAGTTTGCCTGTAAAAATGTAGGAGTGCACTGCAGTTCCTTTGGCCATAAAAAGGATTGGTTTCTCACAACCTCACGCTTGCAAGTATTTTATGTCTCATCTCACCATCCAATCTTTAAAGTTCAAAACCCAAGAATGGAAAAAAGCAACTTTACCGGATTAGGCTGAGAGCCCTCCCTCCCTCCCTCCCTCCCTCCCTCCCTCCCTCCCTCCCTCCCTCCCTCCCTCCCTCTCTTTCTTTCTTTCTTTCTTTCTTTCTTTCTTTCTTTCTTTCTTTCTTTCTTTCTTTCTTTCTTTCTTTCTTTCTTCCCATCACCAATACTATATCAGGGTTTTTTTTGCCCAACCTAGAACATATAGGGGTGGGGGAGGGAAAAAAATGTCCGTGGAAGTAAGAGTGAGCTTCAAGGAAAGCAAGATGTTGCAGTTGAGTGAGATGAAAGGCTTGGACTGGGATAAATAGTAAGGGTACTGATTGTGGGGCTTTTTAGAGATGAAACCATACTCAGCTTTTGATTAAAATGTCAAAACTGCCCTTTAGAAAGTGAGCAGGAATAGGACAATAGGGAAACAAGGAAGACACAATTTGTTTAAAACAATCACAAGTAATGGGATTACTTCCTCTGCATTTAATATGTTTTCTCATTTATCATCTTATTTAGTGGCAGTTTTGGGGTGGCACACATGTCAGGGAACTACTGTATCTCTTGAGGGGTTATGAGAGTTAAACCAATGCAGTATGTTGTATTGTCAGACAGAGTAGCAACTTCATGGGAATGCATCTGGAAGTCTTAGAGAAGACCATCCAGTTCTTCAAAATGTACTAAAGAACAACTGACTCTCAGCTTTCTCTAGTATTTTTATTCTTCACTGTCTTGATTTCAAATCTCTTTTGCTTTCTTCCATCTCCTATAATACCCTAAGACTTGGCAGCTACATGCATGAATACCAAGACTGTATTTCTCTCCAAACTGCAAGAAACATTCTCAAAATATTCAGAAGCTCTAAAGGATAATGTACAGTTGAAAACAAAAGTTTTGCTTTTGGGTCTAATGAACCAACAGCTGGAAAAAAAATACACAGGACTTTGTTTTTGTATATGACAACTGCTGTGAGATTATTATGTGCTCAAAATTGGAAAAGCACAATGCTACCCAAACAGAGGAATGGTTGGCAAAGAGATTGCTAAAGAGAAGACAACATCTACATTTATTGCTGACTGAAAACCCCTGATAGACTTTTTAACATGAAACAGAATTGTTTTTTTTTCTAATCATCAAAACCACTTGTGGAAAGTGGTTAGGAAAAAAATATAAATGAAAAAATAGATTTTTGTAACCATAGAGTAAGAGATAAGTTTGTAATTATACTTCTGTTTGCTGCAAAAGAAATTGTAAAGTTCTTTTTCTCTTTCTTTTTTCTTTCTCTTTTTCTTTGTTTTCTTTATCCTGTATCAGTTTTTGTTAGAGTTAAAGTTAGGTAATAGCAAATGGACAATAAATGTCATTCTCCTCCATCTGTTTGTTGGAAGTAGCACAACAATCTCACTACTATGGTATATCAGAACCTCTTGTGTAGTATATTCCAAGGGAACTTCCAGATGACCAGTCTTCCTGTCCCCAAACCTTTATGATTCTGTCTGAAGCTGGCTTCATATTGTTCCAGCTTTTTTTGACCTTTTGAAATCTTCCTAGAAATAGAGCTGACAAAACAGCATGGCATATTTACCTGTGAAGAACACATCAGTTCATCACAGATGGTCATTTTTGTCCAATAACCAAGCACAAAGTTCTGCCAGCCAGTCATTGCTCAGCTGCCATCCATGTACTGATTGCACTGTCTTACCTCTGCCCAGGTTCTTATCATCATGATCTTATAAACATACTACTCCCTCGTGTTTTCATCTGTCTCCTTCAAAGCCACTGATACAAGGATACCAAGATTATTTGGGCTGAAGTTCATCCTGTCAAGTGAGCATTCAGCTACAACAGGGATTAGGAAAATGGCAGAAGATGAGCTGGTACGCTCCTCTATTAAGAGCACAAATTCTGCTTCTCAGCAAGGAGGTGAAATCCAAATGTTTGGGTACTGGCACTGTCTCATTATTAAGATTGTCCTTAAAAAGGAGAGCACACACAGGAAACGATGCCAATCACCAGATGTGGCATCATCTTATTGGTGGAATTTATTGTGAACCTTTATCCAGATCTATGCCTCTCACTGAAGTCTCCCAGGAAATGAAGTTGCATCTGCCTGGCAACTGCCCATTTAATTGCACCTCCTTCTCACTCAGGGACTTGCTCGGTTCACATTGGAAGATTGGCTCAGGCAAAGAAGTGCATCTTGAAATCTCTCAGGGAGTAAAAAATACTGATGGATCTAAAGAGCATTTAGTTCCTTGCCCCTCTCACAAGTTTTACAAATTTGACAACTTTAATTTGAATTAACTAATTAAAGGAATTGGGTATATCTAGTTTAATGAAGAGAAGGACTAGGGGTGACAAAATAGCAGTGTTCCCATGTCTAAGGGACTGGCACAAAGAAGAGGGGGTCAACCTATTCTCCAAAGTACCTCCAGGTAGGACAAGAAACAATGGATGGAAACTAACCAAGGAGAGAAACAACCTAGAACTAAGGAGAAATTTCCTGACAATTAGAACAATTAATCAGAGGAATGGCTTGCCTTCAGAAGTTGTAAGAGCTTCATTACTGGAGGTTTTCAAGAAGAGATTGGACAGCCATTTGTCCAAAATGTTATAGGGTCTCCTGCCTGATCAGGGGGTTGGACTACAAGACCTCCAAGGTCCCTTCCAACTCTCTTATTCTGTTAACTTTAAGAGGTATAGAATTCATGCTGGCTGGAGATTTCTGGGAGTTGAAATCCACACATCTTAAAATTTCCAAGTTTGAGAAACACAGGTCTAAAACTAGATGGGGGGTGATCTACAGGACCCACGATCTGTTATCTTTTCAGATGATCTTTCCTAGCAGTTTCATGTAGTTTATTAAATATCAGAAGGGCCAAGCTAAAATAACTTTAGGATACATTCTATTAAAGAGTTGCCCCCAGCATCACCTTCTGAGACAGGGACTGACAGAAAGACTGGAACCACTTTAAAAAGAGGTATAAGGGATGCAATTCCAATGAAAATCTTTTCCAGTTATTTGGGTTCCTCCAATTTCTGAAGGCCCTTTCTTTGGGCAAATGCTCAAAAAATTATTCAACCCACTGGAACATGTTATGTATCCAGGTGAAGAGAACACATACACACTTACATAGCAGTCACCACCAGGGGGCATTGAACTGTAACTGTTTTGGCGGGAACCCAGTTTTGGCAGGAAACAGAGGTTCAAACCCATTGGCTGGCTGCTCACCTGGCCAGGTATAAAAGGAGGGCAGGTAACCCCTATTTCCCAGTACAGTCACTTCCACCTAATAAAGATCTGCCATGCTGTACTCATCGTCTCGGCGTCCTTCCTGCGCTCCAGAACCCACTACACAATATCACATATCAACAATCCCCAAATACGAAGGAAACGGGCAGCTGTCTTTTAGATGCCCATTGGCCACCCTTAACCTAGCTGCTTCCATTTTCACAGAAGACACCAGCCACTAAGACATACTGATTTTCATGGTTGGAAGCCCACCCCAATGCAGCTATTAACATCTACCAATGTTTGCCCAAGCAGAAAACCAGCATGGATGCAGGCTACTTGTCTGTGCTGAATCCTCTATAGCTGGAATCTGCCTGGTTGGGTGCCTTTTAACTCATAACCCCTGTCCTCCACTAATTCCTCATTAATACCAGATGCTCTATTCTGTTTTCTCTGCATTGTGAGATTTTCAGTGCCACTTTGAGAGCAAGCATCTCATTGCAAAGAACGATAATGAAGGGTGACAGTTGGAGACTGGAACCAGTGGAAAATAAACTTGGTGATGCTGCTTGGGGGAAAAAAGGGAAATGTTAAAAATGTGAGGCCAGTGGATTCTCAAACTTCATATAGCATGACGCCATCAGCTGATCGCACTCCAGCATCAGCTACAAAATATATCTCTTTTGCATTAAGAAGACATGGAGAAAACTACAAACACGTTGTTGTGCCAAAAGCAATGAAGAATGCCAGGCTGCTGTTTGGAGAAGGGGGAGCAGCTTCTAGAAAGGACCAGGAATTCAAGGGTGCACTTGATGTGGGTGGGAATTCAGTCATCTGGCTGTAAAAGACATTTAAGAGAATAGAAAGAAGCTCTGTTTACACAACACACTTAATCTGATCAATGAATTAACCAGCATTGCACCCTCAGTTATAAGATAACCAAAACCATAAGGAAATTAAGGTGAATATCAGCCCAGTTTACCATGTTGGGTAATGCAGGTGGGTGACCTAGTTACACATGTCGAGGGAACTCAGATGCTATGTTTCTTATTCCAAACTAATCAAGGATTCTGCCATGAGAAATGCAAACATTTTTGTCATAAGGGGTCTCACAAGATAGATATATGGAAAATACTAGGTTCTTCACAAAAGTAGCTACTGCCTTGCTTGTATCTTCCACTCTCTCCCACCCCTAAAATCCCCAGGACATTCTCTATTTGGTTTTTCCCCTTTTATTTTCTGGAAAAGTAAGCATATTTCAAAATGCAGTTCATCATATTATTTTTTTCAGAATGCCAGTGGGGCTTAAGAGCTAAGAGAAGAGAGATTCCTGGAATTAAATAAAACTCTGTAGATGGGGGCTTTGCTTTGAAGCATGCCAACTTTCAAATTTTTCAGGAATAAAACAATTAAAAGGCAGGGGATAATCCCTACTGGAGAGTCCATGGGGATATTTGTTCCCACAAGCATCTATGAACTCACCAATGTCAAAAAAGCACAGCCTCTCTGGGCTCTGGAAAGGGAACTGAGATTGAGCAGGACTTGGCAGGAACATTCTTGTTGTTTAGTCTCTCCCCAGTGATTGGAATTAAGGGGTACACTATCTTGGGACATATAGATTAATCGTTGATAGTATGGCTATGCATATTTCAAAAGTCATGCAAACTAACATCGTTTTTGGACTTCGTGTGAAGCACAGAACCTCTTGGCTAGTCATTAAATCATCCTGTCTCATTTCAGGCTGGAAAAAAAAAGTTGCTGCTGATTTAAGTTACATTAATTCTTTAACCTTAACTGTTCACCACTATAATTTCCAAATCTCCCTCTGTCCTCTTCCATCTTCTTGAAGTTATACTTAACATGGCTTTGATAAACTATCTAACTCAATAGTTTTTAACCCTGGTGAGTTGAAGATGTGGCTGGGGAAATTCCGCCAGTTGAAGTACACACACATCTTCAAGAAACCAAGGTTGAAGAACAGTGAGCTGGTTTGTATTTCTGCTCGTGATTGTCCTATCCATAAATTAAGATCTGGTTCTTAAGTCCTTGTTTGCAACTGAGACCTGATCAAGGCAGTGGTGGGATTCAAATACCTAAACAACCAGTTCTCTGCATGGACGTCACTTCCAGAAGTCTGTTCTGGGCCAGGGAGTCCTCCCAGGCCCAGAATGGACTTCCTGAAGTGGCATCCATGCATTTCTGGTGGTCCATTCTGGGCCTTGTGAAAAAGAGCTAGGGCATTAGCCGATTCACTGAAGTCAACAAAAAATACTGAATCGGTGTGAACTGGCTGAATCCCACCACTGGATCAAGGGCAGAAAGGTAATCCAGATGTCTGGATTACACTGCTGAGAAAGATTAACAAAATCCTATCAATGCAGGTCTTGAGAAACGTTTGAAACAGTAGATGCAAGAGCCAGTCCAGCTTTTATATGGCATACAGGTAGTCTTTGATTTACAATTTAATTTAATTTAATTTAATAACATTTATATACCGCCCTTCTCCCTGAGGACTCAGGGCGGTTCACAGGGCAGAATAAAATACCAAATACAAACATTAAAAAAAGATTAAACAGTTGCCCTAGTTAAAACAATAGAAGTACAATTCTAAAAACCCCAAGATAAAATTAAGAGACCAAAGATAAAACAACCCCACCGATCCCCATCAGGCTAGGCCAGCTTGTACAAACAAAAACGTCTTGAGATCGCGACGAAAGGAGCGAAGATCGGGCGCCATCCGGAGCTCTACCGGTAGCTGATTCCACAGCTCCGGAGCGCCCACAGAGAAGGATCTCCCCCTGGGGGCCACCAATCGACATTCTCTGATCGGTGGCACCCTGAGGAGGCCCTCTCTGTGGGAACGCACAGGGCGCAGGGAGCTTGATGCCGGCAGCAGATGTTCCCTAAGGTACTCCGGCCCCATGCCATGGAGGGCTTTAAACACCGTTACCAGTACCTTGAATCTCACCCGGAAGACAACTGGCAACCAATGCAGCTCACGGAGCAGAGGTGTAACGTGGGAGTATCGGGAGACTCCCAACACAACTCTCGCGGCTGCATTCTGTACCAGTTGGAGCTTCCGGGTGGTCCTCAAGGGCAGCCCCATGTAGAGAGCGTTGCAGTAGTCCAGACGAGAGGACACGAGCGCATGAGTGACCGTGCACAAATCATCCCGGCTAAGATAGGGCCGCAACTGGCGCACCAGGTGAACCTGGGCGAAGGCCCCCTTAGTCACAGCTCCTATATGGTCTTCCAAGGTGAGCCGTGAATCTAGGAGGACTCCCAAGTTGCGAGCCCTATCTACGGGGGGTAATAGTTCACCCCCATAGCCAGAGGTGGAATGTCCGAATAGACCCGGGATGAAGGTATGCAAAGCCACTCAGTCTTGTCGGGGTTGAGTTGAAGTCTGTTCCTCCCCATCCAGACCCGAACCGCCTCCAGGCAACGGGACATCACGTTGAGGGCATCACTGGGGTGGTTTGGGGTCGAAAAGAAAAGTTGGGTATTGCTTTAACTAAGAAGCAGGCGAGACAGCTAGTTAACAGTTTAACTTTTTATTCTGAACCAGGCAAAGAACAAGGGAACATGACATCTATTTATACTGACAGCTGCCGGCGGATCGACCAATCCGGGGTGAGTCTGCTCCCGCGCCGTGGTCGCCGCCAATCGGGTTCGTTTGGTTTTGACAGCTCGGAGCTGTCATCTGTAGCGCGTGTTGAGCTGTCAATGGTTGGCGCTTGCGCGGTTTCGCCCGGCAGCTTTTGACAGCTGTCAAAAGCTGCCGCGGTTTTACCTCAGCTCTGTAACTTCTGTTTAACTTAATGTAATAACAATTAGTAAATACACAACACCCCTTCCCCCTCCCTCTGATTGAGTTGATTTTACCCCAACTGTTTCTTTTTTGGTTTTTCCCATTCATAGTCTTTCAGGTATGTGGGAGGTTTCCTTAATCTCTCGGAGCGCCGGGGGGTAGCCTCGGTAGTATGTTCTGGTTCTCTTGGCGCTTCTTGGGTTGGCTCCGGGGGTGGGGGGTTTGGCTCTGCTGGATCTGCGTTGATTGGAGTGGGGTGTTGAAATGGTATGTTCCGATCAGGGGAGTCTTGTCGTGCCAGTCTTTGCGCCGGTGCTTCTGTTGGTATTTCGTCGTCACCCCTTCCCCCTATATTTTGAGGACTGCGTTGGCGTAATTGGTCTATGTGTCTGCGGATATGTATATTTTGTCCAATGTCAATGATGTATGACAAGGGGCCTGTTTGTTCGATGACCACCCCTTGTGTCCATTTGTTCCCTCCCCCATAGTTTCTAGCCCAGACAGCTTGCCCAGTGTTGAGAGTTCTATGATGGAGGGGCAGTTCTGGGTCTGGAGGGGATCTGTCTGGGTGGAGACGGTCCAGTCTGGTGGTCAATCTTTTGCCCCAGCGAAGCTCTGCTGGGGACTTTCCGGTAGTTGTGCAAGGCGTGGTGTGTTGGGAGAGAAGAAATTGTGCCAGTCTTTGGTGCCAGTTGCCGGAGATGATCTTGCGTAGTGCCTCCTTGGTTGATTTTACCATCACCTCTGCCAAGCCGTTCGACGATGGGTGAAAGGGAGCCGAGGTGGTGTGCCTAATAGAGTTCGCCGTTGTGAAACTCTGGAATTCGTAGGAGGTAAATTGGGGCCTGTTATCGGAAACTATAACATCAGGGAGGCCATGTGTGGCGAATAATCCCCTTAAAACTTGTATAGTGGCCGAGGAAGTTGTATTGGCTACTGGCGCCACTTCTAGCCATTTTGAAAAGCTGTCTACGACAATTAGGAATGATTGTCCCTGGAACGGACCTGCATAATCTATATGAATGCGAGACCAAGGTGACTTTGTCGTTTCCCATCTATGTATGGACGCCTGTGGCTGGGCTGCTCTAACTAGCTGGCAGGAATAGCAGCCAGCTACGTGTGCCTCAATGTGTTTGTCTATACCCGGCCACCAAACATAGCTCCTGGCCAGAGCCTTCATTTTGACGGTGCCCGGGTGCCCTTCGTGGAGGCTCTCTAGTACTTTAAGTCTGTGTTTGTCAGGGATGATTACTCTGCTGCCCCATAAGAGACATCCCTGATGGGTGGATAATTCTTTTTGTTTTAAGAAGTAAGGTTGGAATTGTGGTTCCCGGGGTGAATATTGCCAGCCCGTTGTGACATAGCCTAGGACTCTGCCTAGGATTTTGTCTGCCGTGGTAGCTGCGGAGATATCTTTGACAGATAAGGGGCATTCTGGCAGCTCTGAGATAGCCAGTATTCTTCCAGCTGGTGCTGGGTCTGGGTCCACAATTGGTTGCGGCAGTCTGCTCAGGCCGTCTGCATGGCCCATGGTTTTCCCTGGTCTGTATTCTAGTTTGTATGAATAGGCTGATAGAAATGTAGACCATCTTAGGATGCGGGGAGACAATATTTGTGGTGTTAGCCTGTTTACTGTAAAGAGTCCTAACAGGGGCTTATGATCAGTATAAATAGTAAATGGTCGGCCATACAGGTAATCATGAAATTTTTTTACGCTGGCTACTATAGCTAGAGCCTCTTTATCGATTTGAGCGTAATTCCGCTCAGGTTTTGACAGCGTTCTCGAATAGAACGCTACAGGGGTCTGTATTCCTTCTTTAGTTAAATGGCTTAGGACCGCTCCGATGCCGTACGGGGAGGCATCGCAGGCGAGACATACGGGCAGCTGATCGTTAAACAGGGCTATCGTTGCGTTGCTGGAGAGTAAGTTTTTTAGGAGGTTAAAACTTTTATCATGCTCAGGGGTCCACGTCCAGGGTTTGCCCTTGTCTAATAATCTATGTAAGGGTTCTGCAATGGAGGCTTTATGCGGTAGGAAGGTGTGGTAAAAGTTGACTAACCCTAAGAAAGCCTGAAGTTCTTGTTTGTTTTTGGGGGTCGGTGCTGCTTTGATAGCTTTAATTTTTGTGTCCGTGGGGTGAATTCCCTTAGCGTCTATTTTAAACCCTAAGAACTCTGTTGAGGGCACCCCGATGGAGCATTTGTCTCTTTTTAATTTGAGACCGGCCTTCCTGAACCTTAGGAGTACCTTGGTTAGTTTGCCAGCCAGGTCATTTTCTGATTCCCCTGCAATTAGGACGTCGTCAAAATATGGGCAGACCCCGGGAATTCCCTTAAGTGTTTTCTCCATGATTTCCTGGAAGATTCCCGGGGCTGCAGAGATGCCAAATTGAAGGCGGTTAATTTTGAATGCTCCCTTGTGGGTGACTATTGTTTGAGCCAAAGCGGTGTCAGGGGTGACAGGCAACTGTAAATACGCCTGCGCCAAGTCTAACTTGGCAAATATGGCGCCTGACTTAATGGCCGCGAGGATGTCTTTGACAGCCGGGACCGGGTAGGCATGTGCGTTTAAAGCGAGGTTGAGGGTCGCTTTATAATCGGCACATAATCTAATTTGGCCGTTTGGTTTAACTGGGGTCACTATGGGAGTCTCCCACTCGGCCCCTTCTACCGGTTCGAGGACCCCTAAGTTTGTTAATCTGTCAAGCTCCGCTTCTATTTTTTCCCTCAAGGCGAAGGGAACCCTTCTGGCCTTGATTCTGACAGGCACCACATTTGGGTTCAGTTTAAGTGATACGGGCGGTCCCGTGTATTTCCCTAGTGAGCTGTCAAAAACGTCCGCGAATTGTCGGCAGACGGATTCCAATTTTGACAGCTGAATGGCGTTGACACCTGTCAACGCTATTCCTAGTGCCTCGAACCAGTCTAATCCTAGCAGGCTTATTCTGTTTTCTTGGGTCACCAAAATAGGAAGGGATCCTTTAAATTTTTTGAACTCTACGGGGACGGAAGCTTTTCCCCGGAGTTTAATGGGCGTTTTCTGGAAGTCGGCTAGGCGGAGTTTGGTGGGTCTAAGGGCGGGCCCTTTCCTACTTCGGTTACAAATGTCCCTGTACGTTTGCCATGAAATTAGTGAGACGGAGGACCCAGAGTCCACCTCCATCTCACAGGGAATTCCCTGAATCCGTACGTCCACCTTGATTTTGGGCTTAAGAATGCTGTGGACTGTATGTTTCTCCGCCCTCCCCCTTACATTGGACACTGGGGTTCTGGGGCTGTGCCTAGCTCTGAGTGTATATGGGGCCATACCTTCGGCTGTCACCTCCAGGTCGTGCAGGTTTTCCCGGCTCCGGCTGCGGCACACTGCTTTGAGGTGGCCTGTCTTCCCGCACCCGTGGCATTTGGCACTGCGGAACCGGCACGTTGCCCTAGGGTGGCTTCCCCCGCAGCTGGCACACTTCGCCCTGTTAGTCGGGAAGTTGGCCCCCCTCTGATTGTTGGCAGGGCCCCCCTTGTAGTTGCGTTGCATCCTCAGTTTCTCGAACCGCCGTTGCACCGCGTCTATATCTGTGGGGCCGTCGTCGTCCTCAGAACCGCTGAACCTGCCGTCTTCCTGGTGCACGGACCCCCGTGGTCCGCTGTCCGGTACCCGTCGGTCGTCTCCGTGGCAGTCTTCGTATGCGATGACTTCTCTAGCCACATCGGTCATTGTCATTTCAGGCTTGGCGATCAGCTTCTTCCTCAGCCGTTCGTCCTTGAGCCCTATGACAATCTGGTCCCGGATTCGGTCTTCCAAATCCGGGAACCGGCACCGACGTGCGGCATGCCTGACCCTGGTTATGAAGTCATTTGCTGGCTCGTCAGGAAGCTGGAGTTTCCGAGCGAAGTTCACTCTCCAGTAGAGTTCTGACTTGAGGGGCATGAAGTATTTACTCAGCCCCTCAGTGAGGTCTGCATAGGAGATGGTGGCGACCGGCTCCGGGGTGAAGATCCCCACAGCGGCATCATAAACAGCAGGGCCGCTGAGCCAGAGGAGGGCGGCCGCCTTGGCCCGGTCATCTGTGATCTTCTTAACTACCAGGTACCCTTCTACCTGGCCCAGATGCGATTCCCAGCCTTCTGGGTGGCGGGTATCGAATTCTCGAATGTGGCCGTGGTTCGTCATGCTGTCTGTAATTGAGGTGCCGCTGCTTGCGTTGAATGGAAGTTTGACTTCCAGTGACTTCAGCAAGTGACCAGCTCAGCTAAGGGAAAAAATCTCTTCTCCCCTTAGGTAGTGACTTCAGCTAAGCAAGCAGCATCCCATCCTCGTCGCCAGTGCTTTAACTAAGAAGCAGGCGAGACAGCTAGTTAACAGTTTAACTTTTTATTCTGAACCAGGCAAAGAACAAGGGAACATGACATCTATTTATACTGACAGCTGCCGGCGGATCGACCAATCCGGGGTGAGTCTGCTCCCGCGCCGTGGTCGCCGCCAATCGGGTTCGTTTGGTTTTGACAGCTCGGAGCTGTCATCTGTAGCGCGTGTTGAGCTGTCAATGGTTGGCGCTTGCGCGGTTTCGCCCGGCAGCTTTTGACAGCTGTCAAAAGCTGCCGCGGTTTTACCTCAGCTCTGTAACTTCTGTTTAACTTAATGTAATAACAATTAGTAAATACACAACAGGTATCATCAGCGTACTGATGATACCCAACTCCAAAGCCACGAATGATCTCACCCAGCGGTTTCATGTAGATGTTGAACAGGAGAGGCGAGAGGACCGACCCCTGAGGAACTCCACAAATGAGAGACCTCGCGGTTGACCTCTGCCCCCCTGCCAACACCGACTGCGAACGTCCCTGGAGATAGGAGGAGAACCACTGTAAAACTGTGCCTCCCACTCCCAGTCCCCTGAGACGCCGCAGCAAGATACCATGGTCGATGGTATCGAAAGCCACCGAGAGGTCTAATAGGACTAGAACAGAGGAATGCCCCCTGTCCCGAGCCCTCCAGAGATCATTCACCAGCGCGACCAATGCCGTCTCCGTGCTGTGCCCGGGCCTGAAACCCGATTGGTACGGGTCTAGATAATCCGCTTCATCCAGGACCAGAGGGAGCTGATGCGCCACCACACTCTCAACAACCTTCGCAAGAAAGCGAAGGTTGGAGACAGGACGAAAGTTGTTCAATACAGCTGGGTCCAAGGCAGGCTTCTTGAGGAGAGGCCTCACCACCGCCTCACCACAACCATTTGTTTAATGAATATTCAAAGTTTCAATGGCACTGAAAAAAGTGACTTATGACCAGTTCTCATACTTATGACCATTGCAGCATTCCACAGTCACATGCTCAAATTTGCTTGGCAACTGACATGTATTTACAAAAGTTGTAGCATCCTGAGGTCCTGGGATTGTCATTTGCAACCTTCCTAGGGAGCATCTGATAAGCAAAGTCAATGGGGGAAGCCAGATTTGCTTAATGACTGCATGATTCACTTAATGACCATGACAAAAAAGGTTGTAAAATAGGGCACAAGTCTCTTAACAACTGCCTTGCTTAGCAATGGAAATTTTGAGTTCAATTTCAGTTGTAAATTGAGGACTACCTGTACATTCAGCCATATGTTTTAGAAGGATTCATCTGCACCCAAGGAAGGCAGAGAATATGTCAAAAAAGTGAAGATGGTTTTCATGGTTGAGCTGCCATTGTTGCTTCAATCAGAATTTTTTGGCTATTTTCTTCACATTTTATTTATTTTTTATTTAAAAAAATAACCAGAATAAGTACAACCAAAAAATATAATAGTGCTAATAGATTCAGAAAAAAATATACAATATATACAATATAGCACACACTATTCTGTTCGATCAGTGTGTGCTATCTGCTTTAAGATATGCTGGTGAAACATGGACACGAACCTCACAATCGATACAAAAGCTACCTGTGGCGCAAGGAGCATGCTCGGCATTACAAGACAAGATAGAAAGACCTGCATAAGGATTAGAGAACAAATGAAAGTACATGATATCATCAAGCGAGTAAAAGAATTGCAATGGAAATGGGCTGGTCACATAGCAAGAAGAACTGATGGCAGGTGGACCAAGGCAGTCATAGAATGGATCCCACTTGATAAAAAGTATATACGAAAGAGACCTAAAACAAGATGGGTCAACAACATCAGCATGTATTGCGGATCCACTTGGCAAAAGAAAGCTCAGGACCGTATTGGTTGGAAACATGCGGAAAAAGCCTTCATCCTGCAGTGGATAGACAATGGCTAAAATGATGAAGATATACAGAATAATGACTAAATCAGTAGCATTTGTAGAAACTAAAAATTTATCCATAAAGAATTAATATAGCAGTAGCTCAATCTTTAACATATTATTAAATCTAGTCATTTAGAACATCTATTGCTCCATCTTCTCAGGTTTGCTACAATATGATACTTTAATGCAATGATTATACACTTAGTAGATTTTTTAGTATTTTATTATTTAGGTGCCTTAGAATGTTGAATATGGATTAAAGGGAAAAGGGGGGGATATTCTATCAATATTTACAGATTTGGATAATATTACAATCATTATAATTAATCAACTTTTCTTCAAAACTAAATGTAACTTTGGAAATGAAATTAACAAAAAAATGATTATTTTCACATTTTCACACACACACACACACACACACACACACACACACCGTGGATGCCCATGGAAGTGTTCAGGAGTTTTAAGGCATTCAAGTGGTCCTTTAAATTGCAAGGTTTAAAGCACCCGGCTCCCACCTACCAAAAATGAAAACAGTATCTCCCCTGTGTTTCCAGCCATTGGGGCTTGGGGGACCATAAAGAGGATACCGGTCAGTTGCCTATAGCACATGGTCTATATTTGGGGGGTCCTCGTCCTAAAACCTTGCTTATTTTTTGTGATCTTCTCCTGTATTCTTTGTTGGGGGGTGGGCAGCAATAGCTTCTCATTTTTAATATACTGTACAGTATAGATTATACAGTTCAGGAAACTGAGGTTTAATTAGTTTAATTAACAGCATATGAAACAAAGGTAAGCAACTTTTGGCCTCAGATCCAAAGACACCTTCTGAATCCTCCTTCTGTGACCTATCTGGAACTCACTCTGGCCACATCACTGAATCTGGGCTGTGCAAGTGTCAAAAATTAAAAATGGAGGGTTTTTTGCCCCATAAGAATTTTGCCTTGTAGTATGAGGCCTAATATCCTTATATACCATATTTATTTAACAAATTTACATAGCTGCCCAATTCACACATTGTGACTCTAGGTGGCCTACAACATTAAAAATCCATAGTTAAAACCCACAACGTAAAAGCATCCCCCCACCCCCTGGAAAATCCTCACTCTCCTATATGACATAATTTTTATGAAATTCTGCATCCTCACCCAGCCAGAGGATGTTAAATGTATCCTCTTTGCCAGAATGCTGTAAAACAGTACTTTTCAACCCAACAACTTTAATACGTGTGGACTTCAACTCCCAGAATTCCCCACTCAGCATTCTGGCTAGAGAATTCTGAAAGTTGAATCCACACATTTTAAAACCTTGATGCAACTCTGGAACAGGCTGCATGAAGGATTCTGAACTCAGGTCCATTTGCGTAACTTAGGAAATGGGTTTGCTACATGTGAGGGGATGAGAGTCAGGGATAGCCTTCTAAACCATCAATATAGTGGTCACAATGATGTGATTGAATCTCTGCCTGTTTTTTATATATATATTACACTGTCATGGCTTTTTGGACCACATGAGGACAATACTGGGGAGAGATAAAAATGGGAGTGATCACATCACGATGTGTGTGAATCCATTATAAAATGTATTTTTCCTAAGCCCATTCATATATTGATTTCTACCACCCTTTTGCATTTTATTCCATTTTGAAACTACATGAACTTAATGAAAATTAGTGGACAAGGAGGTTTGGTGGAGGGACTCCATGTTGTCTCAAGTCACAAACTTGCATCCATGGGTGATATTTGCCCAACATGTTAGATAAGGTGAAATGAGGTGAATTTTTTTGGGGTGGTGGTTAATGTGTTGTTGGGAGGCCTGGAGGCAGATGTTCTCCTCTGGGCCCCCTATCCTGAGGCCAGAACACTAATGCTCAGATTCCAGATGGTGGATCAGCACATTAATTCACAGGGAAAATGAACATCTACTGCCAGCTTTCTGTCTCTCTAATACAAACATCGTCCTTTGCAAGATTGAAGGCACTAATCTAAAGCTTGGTGAGATTCTTGAGATTGAAGGAAGATGATTTCTGTGAACTGTGCAATGGTCACTCAGCTGCCAAAAAAGATCAGATGGTGTTTTTTGTTTTTTTTTTAAATTTAGACTCCAGGGAAATGATGCCCAGACAAGGGCCTCTTTGTTTTCTTATTATCTCTCACAAAACAAAAAGTGCCATAGAAACTTCCTAGAATAAGAACAACTTCAAGGTGATATTTAAATTACACATCAGAAGTATGCAATGTTTAAAAACAATGAAAGGCCCAACAGAGACTCCACTTCCTCAGGGTCTTGAGAAAGAACAGGGTAGAACAATGAATGAAGACCTTCTTTTACCTGTCTACTATACAAAGCATCCTCTCACACTGTATTGTGGTGTGGTATGCTGGCTTGACAGCCGTGGATAGAAAGATACTACAGAGGGTGGTGAGCATAGCACAAAACATCGTGGGCTGTCCCCTGACACCACTGGATGACATCGCCAGGGCTCGCTGCCTTGGAAGAGTGAGGAAAATTCTCAGGGACGACTCACACCCTGGTCAGTACCTCTTTACTCTCCTACCATCTGGTAGGAGATACAGGAGTATAGCCAGCCACACCAACAGGCTGAAGAACAGTTTCTGTCCATGGGCTGTCAGGCTCCTGAATGGGAAATAACTCCATGTATGATACACTTGTGGGGCTGGCGTGTTGTGCAATTAGCTCACATGATGTAACAAGATGGTGGGTTTGTTGTCACTGTGAGTTGTAGGGGGGGCATGAAGGGAGGCTCAGCCAATCTCATTGTACACATGTTGTACTTTGATAATAAAGGTTGATTTGATTTGAAATTTGAAATTAGTTTTACACTGTCCCCAAATGGCCAGAAACTTTCTTCTGCCTCTTCTCTTGGCCTAGCAAAAATCCAGTAGCAACTTTATTCTATATTCCTTTCTAGGAAACTCTATAAAACCCATTTAATTTACTTATGACTTGACATTGCCAAGCCCTGATGTCAAGGATCAATAATTTTCACACATTGTACCTTAAGCCACCTTTTGCTTAAACACAGTTTAATAAACTAGAATTAGCTAAGTTGCCCTACTTTCTAAGCCATAAACAAATATTTACAATGGAACCCATAATTTATAAGCCTTGAATTATTACTGGTGAACTGCCCAGAGTTGGGCAGCTTTACATTTAATATATTATTGTTATGGTTAGCTGCACAGTCAGCCAGATGTTTAGAGTGGGTTTGCCATTTCTGTCCACCTATCAAATCCTTCCCAAGCACTGGGATAGGCAAATGTTGTTCTTTAATAATATTAAAATATAGTCACAGAATATAAGCTGTTCCAAGTACAGGTGCTTTTAGCAATTGACTGATTTTGCCAGTGCTGAGGGTGTTCAAGATGTTTTAGGATTTCACCCAAGGTGTCTATTACTATTAGCATTGTTTTTGTTTTCTTTTGCTACAGTTGTTCTATTTGCGGGTCTTTATACTTTGTGATTTTTCTCTATTTCTTTCTTTTCTGTTCTGCAGTCTGTTGGTATTGCAATGTTCACTATCCAGACTTTTTTGTCTTTCTTATCAACAACTGTTAAGTCTGGGTTACATGGCAGATGCTTGTCTATCCCAAAGCCAGTTCACTGTGGTTTAATGGTGCATGTTGATAAGATCTGGTTGATGTTCCATGACTATGTTGCATTACGTATCAACTATAAAAGTAGAAAAATGTATTTGTTTGTTTGTTCCCAAGGGCTCCAGGGAATTTGGTAACATAATGATATTATCAAAAGCAAAGCAGTTTCTTTTTTTGACTGGGTTGAGGTCATCTTAAAAGGCAAGAATAATTTGGTCTTTTATTTTGAGCCAAGTACTGCACTGCTGTATTTCTGCTGTCAGATTTCAGCAGTGTTACTTGGGTGTGATTGGAACACAAATGAAATGGAAATCTGGAACAACACCCCACAGATGGCCAGTGGTTTTCTTATTTCTACCCAAGGTGATCTATAGCATCACACTGGTAAACCTCATGGGAAAAGAGTGAATCTGTGGACTGAACTGTTTATACATTATTTATACATC
This sequence comes from Vipera berus, assembly GCF_964194415.1. Classification (NCBI taxonomy): domain Eukaryota; kingdom Metazoa; phylum Chordata; class Lepidosauria; order Squamata; family Viperidae; genus Vipera; species Vipera berus. The sequence continues at coordinate 335,564,990 of NC_138202.1, read as the reverse complement.
ACTAGCTGGTAGCAATAGCATGATGAAATATTTATGATGCAGGTCATCCTCATTTAATGACCAGTCACTTAGCGACTATTCAAAGTTATAATGGACCCTTAAAAAGATACTTTACAACCCAAATTTAAAGTCACAATGTCCCTTCTGGTGCTCATGTGGCCACATTTTGGGCCTTTGGCAACTGGCCCACATTTATGATTGATTCCAGCATCACAGGTTATAAAATCAGATCAGTCACATGGGTGCCTTGACTTATGACTGTCATGACCTATGACAGCAATTCCGAGCTCCATTCTGGTTGTAAGTCAAGGACTACCTGTACTGATAAAAATTAAAGTAAAAATGGGAACAACTAGGAGGAGATTGAGATCTCATGAAGGGGAAATTCTAGATATAGATTTCATAATCCATATTGTAGAGCACCTGTTTCTTTAATAACTGCTCTGTTTTCTCAGAGAGATTGTCACAGCTCCAGATGGGAAAGATGGAGGTTTTTATAGCAAACCTGGGCATTTGGAAAGACAACCAAAATTAATGGTTTTTGGCCATGTGTCTTATATCTTTGTAATTTGCAGCATTAAACTCAGGATAGAAGGATAATTGCTAAGAGCTTATGAGCTAGAACACAACTTACATGCTGAAAACTTCCTGAGGTTCTCTCTTTCACATAACTTGTTGCTTCACATGTTCCAGAACTCCACTGTGGAAAATTGTCACTCAAACCAAGTTCTTGATTTTAGAGTTGAACTAATAAAACTCCCATCCTCCCTGCCACCTAAACTAGTCCACTTCCAGATTGACTGATCTAGTGTAGTCCAACAGGTTGGTCATGGAACTCCACAGAGGTGTATGTATTATTTCTTACATGGGAGTGGTACATGATATGATCTATGAAGTTCACACTTCCATAAAGTGAGGAATAAAATAATGGAGTTGAGATATATTCACCTGAATTATAGGAGAGATCTCAAAGTTTCCCACATCTGCAGGCAAAGTAATGCAGCATCCTTATGAGTGGTTTGCTCCCGTTTCTCTCTGTTGATTGACCTCTCTGACACTTTGTTTCCGATGAGTCTGTTTTGTACTGAATCAGACATTTGTGCATCCACTAGAGGTTAGTCTGCTCTTTCTGGAGGCTGTGAGGGAAACAGTCTTGCCTGTAACCTGCTTCAAGGTATAATTCTGGAGTGAAGATACTTGGTATTTACCCTGGGACCTTTGGTACCCCAGAGCAGGTTCTCAGTGGAAGAATCATTGAAACGTTGCCTCTTACTCTCTGCCTCTTTCCTTTTATGCCCTGGTTCCCCCGAGATGCATCTACAAAGGCAAAGCAGCTTCTTCATCTGAACATTCAGACCTGTCAGGTCAAATCTGTCATCCTTGCTTTTCCCCCCTCACCCTCTGTGTGCAGACAGGAGGGCCTGCGCCCTCCGCCAGAGCTGATGGTGTCATGGAAAATGTTGCAGCCAGCCAAAAGGAGCATTTGTGCTGACAGAATCAGACATTTTCTCCTATTTTTTGCAATGGCTCTTGGCCAGACCTATCCCAGAGTCATTCTGAGCCCTTGGCAGCAGAGGATCATGGCGAGCTATTTCTTTGCACCCTATACACATACATTCATACTCACTCTCTCTCTCTCTCTCTCTCTCTCTCTCTCTCTCTCTCTCTCTCTCTCTCTCTCTCTCTCACACACACACACACACACACACACACACACGCACACACAAAAGCACATACAACCTCTGGTAAGAGGAGAATTGCTGCCCCATTGCTACCCTCATTCCACCTCATTCCTCCCCTCCTCAACAGCTTGCTTTTGTCAGCCAGAGGCAGATGCAAAAGAGAAAAAAAACCACAAAGAGAAAAAGAAACGGTCAGAGAGGAATTCTGCATGCTTATGCCTGAATCTGGCCAGCTGCAGAGAAATCAAAACTTCTGTGGATGTCTTTGATCAAAAATCCGATACTGCTTGTTGCAGAAAACACTCTGCATGTGCATTAAGGAGACAATTTGTTTTTTTTTTGTTTTAATTAGGAGAGGTGACTGTACCTCATTGCTTATATTATATGCCACCTGATACGCAAATCCTCTGGGAAGCTTGCACCCTATCTAAACTAATCCAGTTCTAATTACAACAAGCAACCTCATTTAAGAATATTCAAAGGGGTGTTTCTGCTCTTCAACAGACAGGTGATTTTATCCCTTGTGTTATAGGCCATTGTTTATTGGGAGGGGGAATACAATGGGATTTGCACAAAACCTGAACCAGAAAGTGAAGTTTACAATTCACAATGACTAAGTTACTACAGCCCAAACCATAGTATGAGTCCATCTATTAGAGACAGGACAATGCCAAAATATTTCTTTCTGTTTCCTGCAAACATAACAACAGTGATTCCAAGGTAGTCCCCTTGAGACAATGTAAAAGGGAAAAAAATAAAAGCAGCAGGGGACCTATGGCAATTCAGACAGATGGTGGGTGGGGGAGGGGACTACTCTCATTTCTAACCCATTTTTGTTCATTTTCTCTCTCCATCCCCACCTTGGAGCCTCTGGTGGGGACTGAAAGCTGTTTCAGCCAGAAATTTCTCTACCCCAGGAACAATAAGCATAAATTAACCCCACGGAGAGTTGATGAGTGGGAAAGGTTAGTTGAAATCTATGCAGACTTAAAGTGTAATATTAAATTGATTAGATCAGATTGACTAATACAGATGACTTCTGAAATTTGGTTACTGACAAGTGGAAGGTATAGAGGGGTATTTTTCAAACTTGACAGTTTTAAGATGTATGGATTTCAACTCATTCTGGCTGGGGACTTCTGGGAGCTGAAGTCCACACATCTTAAGTTTGAAAAACACTGGTGCAGAAAAACCTTTAGGAATGTTTTATGATCTTGGTAAGATAAAAGTATGCTATGACTACAGTGGGAAATGGTGTTTACTTGAGTTTGAAAGATTGTACTCGCTCTTTGGGGGGAAAAACGTTCTCAACCTGGTGAACTAGATCTTGCTAGAGATCCAGATGGCTGTTGTGATTCAGGGTCAGCCTGTGGGTTCGGCAGTTGGGTCGGACGATTCAGAGGAGGAGGAGGGGGGTGTTGGAGAGCTTGCTGAGAATAATATTGAGGCTCCACAGAGCCCTCAGCCAGGCCCCTCCCATCTGGTCACGATGCAGACCCAGCTGTGTGAGCCTGACAGCGTGGATGAAGATGACCCACAGCTGGCCCTCTTCAAGGACGTCCGACGCAGGAGGCAGTCAATCAGGAGTAAACAGAGGAAGGCAATGGGGCACCTCGGAAGGAGGCAGAGAGAAGCCACGCCCTGAACTGTTTAAAAGGGGAATGTGTGGGAGGGCTGGTTTGCTGAAGGCAACCGTTTGAATAGCTCCTGTTTCATGGTTCGTGTTTGCTCTCTTTGCTCTGTTTGCTCTGTTTTATGTTTTTATGTTAATAAATTTGGCAGGCTTAGTTCCAGCCTCTTGCCTTCTTGTAAAAGGGGTTGTCCCTGCCTTTTCTGCAGGGCCGGTAGCAGGCTGGTACAGAACAATGGCTTTCGGCATCAAGTAGGTTGGTTCATCATCAATAGTCTAGACAAAGGTACTAGACAAATTATAATGATCCGTATTCTGGATTACTGCAATGAGTGATATAAGGATTGTCCTTGCAGCTTTTTCTTTTGAATTATTTAATATATTAAATAAGCACTGGCTAAATTGCCACAAAAAAGTGTGTATGGAGGTGGGGACTCAATGTTAATTTATTGAGTTTATATGTTTCCTTTTCATTTGAATATGTAAGGAAACTAACAAATGATGTAAAGGCAGGGTGGGAAATCTAAAACATGAAAAAACCTCCTATTTCCAACTTAGAGACTGAATCAGCTTCTTTTTTTAAAAAGCCAGGTCCAGGGTAAATACTTTCTCTTTCCTTCAGTTGGGAGCCCACCCTAACATTAAACTAGTCTGCTCAAACCTGATACCTTCTAGAAGTGTTGGGTTATCACCTCATGTCCATATCGTGAATGGTCACAATGTGGCTGTTGGCCATGCTGATTGTGGGGTGATATAAATCATCCAATATATTTGAGCAGGGAAGGCTGACAGCTGACAGTAATTGTTGCTATCCATGTCGCTGCTGAAACATTTTTACCCATATAAATGAGATCCTGAACGCTCTCAATTCTTGACTTGCTTTTGATCTCAGTTCAAGATAAAGGAATGGATGAATTGTTGTTAACTGGTTCTTTGTTTTGATGACAAGCTGTTTCAGAGATCTATTCATGGTTCATTCTATACTACAAATAATAATTATCCAAATACAGTGTGAGACTCATCCCTCAGGTAAGCATGCCAAGGGCATTGACCCATTGATTTCAAAACAGTTCCTAAGTGAGCTGCTTGGTTGCATAATGAAATTTGGCTTGAGTTTAAACCAGTTCAAGTAGGCTGTCTTTTGAAGCCTTTTTTAATGCCTGCTTTGTTTTCCATTGATATCCTTCTGCTACCTGGAATACATAATATGTATTGAACTTCAATGTCTACAATTTCCAGTATGGCTGAAACCCAATACCCTTGAGAATATGAAGAGCCCTGGTGGTGCAGTGGGGAGAATGCAGTATTGTAGGCTGACTCTGCCCAGAGTCTGGAGTTCCATCCTGTTGGGCTCAAGGGTGACTCAGCTTTCCATCCTTCCAAGGTCCGGAGAATGAGTACCCAGATAATTGGGGACAACATGCTGACATTGTAAACTGCTCAGGGAGTACTGTAAAGCACTATGGAGCTGTATATAAGTCTAAATGCTATGGCTTATCAAAAACTAAATGAATAAATGTCTGAATCAGACCATTTTCTTGCACAGTGTGCCCTCATTTAAAGGCTGTATTTTAAGTAAACTGCATTATTTTGGGCATTTTAAATGTTGAATATTTTCTCATGTCCACTGACAGATTCTTCTATAGCTCCTTTAAGCTGACTATTTTATATCTTATCTCTTCTTTATTTCATTTTTTAAATTACAGGAATCAGCCAAGTGCCCTTATTACATTGTAGTGATTTTTAAAAAAAACGCTTAAACACAATTATGGAAAACATATAACTTTGTTTTTAAACGTATAACTCTGTTCTTATAGTAACATTAGTACATATTATAAGAAAGGGAATGAGAAAGTACATATAACAATTTTTTTAAAAAAATGCATTTTAAGTAAAACTTGGACTCTGATGTCCAGAACTGATGGAAGACAAGAATCTATCCTGAATCATTAGGAACTGAAAGGGGAATTCAACCACTAGTATAGTGCTGGTTTTTATGGAAGAATAAGGAAAACTGATTCCTGAATTCTAGGTTTTGCTGCAGGGATGTTAGAAGTTGAGTATTTCTCTTAGCATCTTCTAAGCAGTAGCAACTCTACATTCTCAGATGGAGGGAAGCTCTTCTTATCTTTTGTTCCTCTTCATATCATTATTGGTTTGGAACCAATCACCTATCTGGACATTTTTTTAATCAGATTTCTATGAACTGAGCAATCAGGAGGCTGCCATAGATTCATAGTATCTGAACAAAAACAGTGACAACTAAAATGTTCAAGGAGAATTAAGAAAGCACGGTTGACAGGCAAAGATAGCCTTTCTTCCCTCTACAATTAATCAAAGGCAGGAATGGGTGATCTCCCTCTCTCTACAGTATAATCTGTGCTAGAAATAAAACCCACAAAGCAGCATACCAGTCTGGAGCACCATCTTGCTTGTAATACCAAACAGATGGAATAGAAACACTTCCCATTCTGAAAGTACTATATCATCTCTCTAAGCAGTAGCCACTGATAACCTCTTTTTCCAGGAATTGCCTGTTGTTATTAGGTCTACAGGAACTATAGTACTTCTTTTTAAAAAACTCAAGCATGAAACAGCCCTCTGCATTCTAAGAAAAAGGTAACTTCTGTACAAACATCAAACAGAAAAAGGCATGGTTTTCCTGACTCAAAAGAAACTTTCATCCATCTTTTGCAACTATCTGTGAATGATCTCGTCTTCAGAAAACTCATGGGTGGTTCTCATCTTTCCACTTTCTTATGCTAGCTCTCAAATGGTCTACTCCCCTTATGTCTACTCACAAATGCTTGTAAAATATGATTCTATATCTGGTAAATAATCATATAATCATAGGGCTGGAAGCAACCTTGATGGTCTTCTAGATCAACCCCCTACCCAAGGCAGGAGTCCTTATTCCATCCTAGACAAATATTTATCCAATCTTCTATTGAAAACCTCCAGCAATGGAGGACCCCCAACTCCCAGTGTTAAGCTACTCCATTGACTAAACATTCTCATTAGCAGGAAATTCCTCCTTTTTTTTTTAAGCAACCAGCTCTTCCACACTTACCAAAGCCCTTCATAGGCCAACTAGGTACAGTTAATCTTTTTTAAGACTACAATTGAGACTGGCAACTTGGTTGCTAAGTGAAGCTGTCACTAAGTGAAACTGCAGCTGAGCTTATCTTATTTCAGCTTTCCTTTGCTTTACAGACTTGGCAATGGTTGTAAATGCGAGAACTGGTCACAAAGTTACTTCTTCCCTGTTGTAACTGTGAAATAGTCACTGTATGAGGCAGTTGCTAAACAAGAACTCAATTCCCCAGCTGCCTTTCCTACTTTCACACAAACCACTACCAGATTCTTTCATTTTGTAAACATATAAAGACAGATTCCTCATATACCCATATAAATCTAAGGAGAAAGTTGGCAACAAGGGATACTTCAGTGCCCAAGCATTGCATGCTGGTACCTGGTAACTTCTTAATTTTTTAGAAATAAAAATGGGCCAAACCTTGCTAGATAATGAAATCTTGCAAGTTGCCTGCACTCATACTAGAACAGAACAGAATAATGGAGTTGGAAGGGACCTTGGAGGTCTTCTAGTCCAACCCTCTGCTCAAGCAGGAAACCCTATACCATTTCAGACAAATGGTTGTCCAGTCTCTTCTTAAAAACTTCAGTGTTGGAGCATTCACAACTTCTAGAGGCAAGTTGTTCCACTGATTAATTGTTCTGTCAGGAAATTTCTCCTTAGTTCCACATTGCTTCTCTCTTTGTTTAGTCTCCATCCATTGCTTCTTGTCCTGCCCTCAGGTGCTTTGGAGACTAGCTTGACTCCCCCTCTTCTTTGTGGCACCCCTGAGATATTGGAACACATTATCATGACACTCCTCATCCTTCTTTTCATTAAACTAGACATGGTATTTTCTTGTGTCCCACAACATTACACAAAATGATGTGGTATCATGTGGTATCATGAAAGGACTGCAGACCTCTAATTTGAGGATTTCTGTACTTCCACAGCACTTCTGAAAGTAACAGAGATAAGATAAATGACAAAGAAGGAAGAATTTATTCAACAGCACAATCCCTATGGAAGAACCTCCAGATACAGAAGCCATTTACATCCAGAATATAAGAAACTGTTTCCTTCTAGATCTGCTGTTCTCATATAATGTAGTAGTAACTCCAAAGTTATCAATCCATCTCTAATTATAGCCCTTCCACCCCATAACTTCCATTCTTGTTTTTCCTTTTTGTGCACTATACGGTTTTATTTATCCTTCCTGAATTTAATTCTGTGGTTCTGGGACGAACTTGTTTAGATCAGTATGAAGTTCTTAATTGCACTTTCTAGGGAAGATCATTCCATCTTTGCCATCCAATGACATCATGTCATTAATACATCCTACTGTACAGCTTGTGCAAACATAGGCCATTCCCAGCATTGCAAGTAGCCTGTGTTTGTGTGGTGTGTGTGTCTCTGGGTGTGTGCATATGTCACAGAAAGAACTCAAAGCCAGACCTAAATATTAATAGCCCACTCAACATCACTAAAGCTTTAGTAAATAAACATTTGAAAGTCCAGAAGATTATCAATTCAGGCACTTGCTTGATAGTATTTAGGGGCTATATGTCTCAGTACATGCCTGACCTCAGAGGAGCACTAGTTAATTTAGATTATATGATCTTATATTTACCCACCCTCTGGAGACCAAAGGCATTATTATTTCCATTGTGATGGACAGAAAGATGATGGTGTTGTGGCACCAGGCCTCTTTTCCACTATCGTTTCTCTGCACAGTAAACTGCCTTCTAGCTATGGAGCATGAAACTTCACCCCCAAAAGCCCAACCATGGCTGGACTACTGCCTATTTGTGACCTCTGATCTTCAGGTTCTGCCACCGTGTGCTCTGATGCCTGAAATGCTGGCCACCACCTCTTAGATACATAATGATACATCTCTTGCCTTTCCTTAAACCCTCCTCATCAAGTTTAATGAAGAGACAAGATAGCAGTGTTCCAATATCTCAGGGGTTGCCACAAAGAAGAGGGAGTCAAGCTATTCTCCAAAGCACCTGAAGGCAGGACAAGAAGCAATGAATGGAAACCAATCAAGGAGAGAAGCAACCTAGAACTAAGGAGAAATTTCCTGACAGTTAGAACAATTAAGCAGTGGAAGAACCTGCCTCCAGAAGCTGTGAATGCTCCAACACTGGAAGTTTTAAAAGAAAAGATTGGACCACCATTTGTCTAAAATGGTATAGGGTTTCCTGCCTGAGAAGGGGGTTGGACTAGAAGACCTCCAAGATCCCTTCCAACTCTATTATTATTATTATTATTATTATTATTATTATTATTATTATTATTATTATTATTATTATTATTATTATTATTATTATTATTATTATTAATCATCGCACAGCCAGATTTTCAGACTGGATTTGGCATTTTTGTCTACCTATCGAGTCCTTACCAAGGACCTGTGATAGGCAGATGTGGATGTTTGATGGTATTACAGATATTGTCACAGGATGGAAGCAGTTCCTAGTAAGGCCGCCTTTTGCAATTGACTAATGGTGAATTTCCTGACTGCTCTTTAGAAGGCCAGATCCTAAAGCTAAAACTCAAATACTTTGGCCACCTAATGAGAAGGAAGGACTCACTGGAGAAGAGCCTAATGCTGGGAAAGATTGAGGGCAAGAGAAGAAGGGGATGACAGAGAATGAGGTGGCTGGATGGAGTTACTGAAGCAGTAGGCATGAGCTTAAATGGACTCCAGAAGATGGTAGAGGACAGGAAGGCCTGGAGGAATGTTGTCCATAGAGTCACGATGGGTCGGACTCGATTTCGCAGCTAACAACAACAAATGGTGAATTTGTCAATGCTAATGGTGTTCAAGTGGTGCTCCAGTTGTTTTGGGATTGCAACCAAGGCACCTATTACTATTGGTACTACTCTTGCTTGCCTTTGCCACAGTCTTTCTATTTCTATTTGTAGGTCTTTGTATTTTGTTATCTTCTCCAGTTCTTTCTCGTCTATTCTGCTGTCTCCAGGCACTGCCACATCCACTATCCAGACTTTTTTGTGTTTCTTATCAACGATTGTTAAGTCCGGGGTGTTATGTTGCAGGTGCTTGTCTGTTTGAATTCTGAAGTCCCAGAGCAGTTTAACTTTATCATTTTCTATGACTTTCTCCATTTTATGATCCCACCAGTTCTTGCTTACAGGTAAATGATATTTCTTGCAGATCTTCCAATGCACCATTGTTGCTATTTTGTCATGACACTGCTTGTAGTCAGTTTGTATGATCTTCTTGCAGCAGCTTACCAGGTGGTCCACTGTTTCTTCAGCTTCTTTGCATAGGCAGCACTTACTGTTTGTTGCTGTCTTCTCAATTTTGACTTTGTATGCATTTGTTATTATTATTATTATTATTATTATTATTATTATTATTATTATTGTTATTGTTGTTGTTGTTGTTGTTGTTGTTGTTGTTGTTGTTGTTGTTCTTGTTCTTGTTCTTGTTCTTGTTATTACTCTCTCTTTGGATGATAATCCCTGTACCAAAAGTGGGTTCAGTTCTTGATTCATTAATTTGATCACCTGCCACTCCTCCAGAAGCTCAAAATGCCACACATGGTACTCTCTTCTCCTATTTTCCCACAGAAGAACAAGTCTGTGATGTATTTTGGATAGAGAAAGAGCAACTAACCCAAAATTACTTAGTAAACTTCCATGACCTGACTATGAATCTCACCAGTCCTAATCCAACACCTAATTACATGTAATCCTCAACTTAAAATCATTCATTTAGCCAATAAATAAGTTACAATGGCAATAAAAATAAATGTGATTTACAACTGCTTTTTGCACTTACAACCACTGCAGCATCCCCATGGTCCATGGATTAGGTTTCAGGTGCTTGGCAACTGGCATGTATTTATGATAGTTGCAGTGTCCCCTGGATCACATTATCACTGTTTCTGACCATCACTGCCAGCCAGCTTCTGATAAGCAGAGTCAATGGGGGAAACTGGATTTGTTTAATGACTGTGTGATTCACTTAATAACTGCAGTGCTTAATAAATGTGGCAAACAAAGTGGACACAAACCACCTAGCTTAGCAATGGTAATTTTGGTCCCAATTATGGTTGTAAGTTGAGGGTTACCTGTATTATAATATGCTGACTTTCTAGTGTGCCTGAAAAAGAACCATGGACATAAGCAAGAACAATAGGGCTGGGCACACTTGCTTTATCTCCAACTGTTACATGAGCATCAATTACATCGCTAACAGCTCCAACTTCGCCATGTTGAGGGAAGAAATCTGTCAGCAGCTTCTAGTCTATTCACGGGAGTGTGAATAGAACCTTTTTACATAATTGAAAATCCAGACAAATGACTCTAGCCATTATCATTAGCAGTGTTTTTATGTTTTTATAGCTATATCTTCGAAGTTATCATTCTGTTATTTATCAGGCATGCAATGCAAAAATGACATGAGATCAATTGTTAAAATACTATTAAATGGGACAAGTCAATTTAATCAAGTAAGGAGACTACCTTGATTTGAAAAAAAAGGGGGTGGGGCTAAATGCCAAAATATTTTTGGATCCTTTTGCTCCCTCTAGCGATCCTTTTGGCTCTAAAACAACTAAGCTGGTGTTTGAAGAAAAAAGGTGAGAAGTCAAGAGTTACTGTTTACCCCTCCAGTTTCTGATAGTTAGAGATACACTGTTCCTGAACATGGAGGTTTCATTTATATCAGGGGTGTCAAAGTCACAACATCACGTGATGTGTCGCGATGCATCGTGCCTTTTTTTCCATTGCTGGCAATGGGGTGGGCGCAGTTTTAGCATGACACATCCAGCCCAAGGGCCAGCAGTTTGACACCTTTGATTTATATATTTAAACCCTGGCTAACAACCATTGAAATATGTACCTCTATTTCTCTACCTAGGCCAGGGGTAGGCAACCTCGGCTCTTTTATGACTCATGGAATTCTGGGAGTTGAAGTCCATGAGTCATAAAAGAGCCGAGGTTGTCTACCCCTGACCTAGGCCATTTAAGCCAGCCTGTGTTCCTGCCTCTTATTATTACTTTGAGTGAAGGATTAAAATAAATTCTCTTTTCCAGGTTTCAGCCTTCATTCATATGAAATGCACCAAATGTATTGTACCAAAGATAACTGGAGACCAGAGGGGGAGGGGTCAAAAAGTTGAAGATGGTTCTACCAGTATACAATCAAAGCCCACCTCTTCATTACAGGCATCATGACACTTATTCAAAAGTGGTGGGACTTCAGCTGCATAGTTAAGGCTGCCATGTTGACTTTTTTTTTAACCTTACCCAACCCAACACCCCTGAGAATTGGAGTTACATTCCAGTTCAGCTGGAAGGCCCTAACAGGCTGCATGGATGTTTCTCTCCATTTACAGCCATCTATTTTTGAAATAACCCTCAGCTTTAACTTTAGTTTTAGCTTTTCTTCAGCAGAAAATTTTGAAGGAGGTAAAATCGAGGGGCAGAGAACAGTCATTGCCAGCTAATCTGATGTTTGATTACTTTTTTTTCAACCTGTCTCAATGCTGTTTAACAGGGTTCAAAAAACTGAGGCAGGTACAGTAAAGGTGCTGATACAATAAAGATGCTTTGCCTTCATTCCAAATAAACCGTTACTGATAGGGTTCATCACTTCATGCTAAGTGATTTGCTAGTTTGCAGATCACACTGAATTTAGATGACAGACTATGTCAAAAGGCAAAGAAACCATGTTACAGCTGTATGAGCCCTGCCTTAGATAACATGAACCTATCTAACTCAGCATTGTTACCAATGGCTTACAGGCGCTCTCTGGACTCCCAGCACAAACCTTTCCAGTCAAACAGCCCATGCCAGAAACTACATCGATAGTTAGATGGAAAAAATGCTCTATCCACATCCTTGGACTAGATGGTGTGAAGATATGGAAGAAGGAATAAAAGAACTGTCTTGTATCCTTGCTCTTTTCTGGATCTTGCATGGAATGGAAGTGCTGTATCCTCCTATACCACCAGCACATTAGCAGACAAAATAAGATGGGCATGAATCTACTAATACGGAACGGATTTTCCAGTCTATTGCTCTCAGGACTACCACTCCCATAGCCCACAGCTCAATAGGAAAGGTGAGCGATGTCACTAGAATGCATGAAATATTATCCAGCAGGGGAAGACTACTATGTTTTGGCTATTTCCATTTGTTTTATCACTTGTCGGTGTGTGTGTGTGTGTGTGTGTGTGTGTGATAATCCTACTGCACTGGAGCAGATGCTAATGCCAAGGTCAATCTCAGTGAAGAGAATCTAGGCTTAAAACTGGACACCTTTTGTCTCCTTCTTCTCTGGGTTTCATTTTACATTCTCAGAAGCACAGATGACATATTTAAGGCTTCGTGCTGTTGACTTGTCCTGTCATCTGGCAGAGCAAAAGTATAATAAACACCATAAGCAGGAGCACGTGTGTGCTAGCAAGGTGATCCTGGAGCAAGATTCCATGTTTTTCCTGCTGGGAATACACAAGCGAGCATGACATTCCCCACTCAGTAACCACACACCACAATTCTCCAACCAGTTTTTCCCTAAAAAAAGGAAAATTTTAATGCTCATAATGCAATATTCTGCTTCTTTTTCTTTTTAGATGAAAATATAAGTAGTTTTCCATATCGTGCTAAGTCATGATTATGACTTAAGTCACTCATGCGCTCGTGACCTCCCGTTTGGACTACTGTAACGCTCTCTACATGGGGCTGCCCTTGAAGACCACTCGGAGGCTTCAACTGGTGCAGAATGCGGCCGCGCGAGTTGTAATGGGGGTTTCCCGATACTCCCATGTAACACCTCTACTCCGCGAGCTGCATTGGCTTCCGGTTGCCCTCCGGGTGAAATTCAAGGTGCTGGTTATCACCTATAAAGCCCTACATGGCCTGGGTCCGGGTTATTTGAGGGAACACCTGCTGCCGGCATCAAACGCCCTTCGCCCAGTGCGCTCCCACAGGGAGGGTCTGCTCAGGGTTCCGCCGGTGAGAGATTGCCGGCGGGTGACACCCAGGGATAGGGCCTTCTCAGTGGGAGCGCCTGCCCTCTGGAACCAGCTGCCGGTGGAGCTGAGGACTGCCCCCGACCTCCGATCATTCCGCCGGGGCCTGAAGACCTGGCTCTTTGAGCTCCCGGGCCCAGGCTGAGGAGAAAATTTTAACTGGGGTTTTTAAGTGTACAGGGTGAATTTAATATTTTTTAACTGGTTTTTAACTTTTGTATGTTTTGATTTTTAATTCCCTGTAAACCGCCCTGAGTCCTCAGGGAAAGGGCGGTATACAAATTTAAACATATATATATATATATATATATGATTAACTTAAACATGGCTTACCAAATTGATAGGCTTATAGAAACTGCTAAGCAATAAACTAGGGTTCACACATCCACCATGGCTACATTTGTACAAGCCACTAAGTTAAAAAATAGCACATGCACATTTGGCTTCCTGCTGTACTTGGTGTTGTGCACCAGTTGCTCCTCTTCCTGTACCAGGAGACTCTACACATGTCACTCATACTTTGGTCTCCTCTTGAGCCAATTATGGCATTGTGCTGTACATGGCCCTGTCCTTGACAAACATTGGAAGCATCAATTGATCCAGAATGCAGCAGTGCAGGCTAGTATAGGTGTGTCTTGTTATGTCCATGTTACAAACCTTTCCTCTATGAATTGCACTGGTTCCCCACTTGCCTTCAGGTGCAATTCAAGGTGCTGGTTATTACTTATAAATTATATATATTGTATTTTTTATTCTTGTCAGCCACCCAGAGTTGCACTTGTGAGAGGGGCAGCTACATAAATCAAGATAAATACACAAAGCCGTCCTATCGTGGTAACAATATTTGAAAATAGGTGGATATCATTTACATGGAGAGAAGCCCAGTGAAACTAAATGGACAGAAATATTTCTAAATAAACATGAATAAGATGACCCTGATAGTATTTTTAGGAGTGTCTACTTGAAGTCAAGGTGGTTTACATGTGGATACAATTGTCCTTCATTCTACTTGACTATGAAAAAATACAATACATATGGAGACTTAAGGTGATTTTCTATCCAACATCTATATCCTGCTTAGTTTTTCATTGGATTTTTAAAATTATTTTGGGAATCAAAAAAAGTCTCAGTGGTTTTGTTTCACAGGCCTAAGTACATACCAAAAGCAAAACAATAGAACTACCCAAACTATTAAATGTTGAGTGTAGTTTTGCTGGGTCATTTAAATCCAAGCTGTCACTCATGTTAAATAAATGCCACATTAATCAAAGGGCACCTAAGTTCTTGATCTAACTACCTGTATTTGCTTGTATTTAGCAGATTCTTTTAATTGGTTTGAAAAAGCAGCTGAAACCACATGTAAAGAGCACTGATTTAAGCCCTCTTGTATAACGTCTTGGTTGTATCACTTTACAAAAGGACTAGAGCTCTAAGTAAGCTAATTATAAAAAGAAGCTGAATGGCTGGATGCTTTATCTAAGCTAATTAAATGATGAAGCTGAACTGCTGCACAGGTTTAATTGGCATGCAAACGAACTAAATTGTCTTGCAAAGTGTTCTGCCTTGATCTAACCAGCATCTCATTTTTACAAAACAGTTGGTCTTAGCAGACAAAAACACTACCCAAGAAGCACTTAAGTTAAACGTAAGGGACAAACTATCAGATTCTGCAACAGGAAAAGACAGGATATCAGCTTTCTAATCCAATTCCTTCTCTCAACCTTGTTTTTGCTCCAGTTAGGTTCAAACATGAGTCAGAACACAAAACAGTCAAATGAAACCACTGAGGGATTTCATAACCTTGATTATATTGAGCATTGTGGATAATAGGCATAAAAGGGGTTGCTTATACATTCCCAAAGCAAGGTTAAAGAAAACATTTCCAAGTCAGCAAAAGTCGCTCCTTCACAGAACCAGTGGAAGGACTACTGCATTTTGAAAGAGAAACATAGCAGAGCATTGCTGGGTTTATATGGCAAAACAAACGAAGCGGGGCAGCTGGCATGAAAGAGAAACATTTGTCTAATCAGATCTTGTCCAAAGCGGTTTCTTTTTAAGAATGTGTGAGTTGCCTCAACAGAGTTTCAATTTTCCTGCAGAAACACATTCAATTATACAATCTGAAGTCACATTTGTACTATTATTTGTGAAATTCTGCCCCTGGAATTTCTTACCTTTAGAACTTAGTTGTTCTTTTGGTACTCTGCCACTTTATTCTTGAGTTCACACAACACATCACAATTCTCATATTTGTGGTTTAGCATGTAGGAACCTAGGGACGCGGTGGCTCAGTGGGTTAGGACGCTGAGCTTGTCGATCAGATGGTCGGCAGTTTGGCGGGTCGAATCCCGAGTGCCGCGTAACAGAGTGAGCGCCTGTTACTCGTCCCAGCTTCTGCCAACCTAGCAGTTCGAAAGCACGTAAAAATGCAAGTAGAAAAATAGGGACCACTACAGTGGGAAGGTAACAGCGTTCTGTGCGCCTTTGGTGTCTAGTCATGCCGGCCACATGACCACGGAGACGTCCTCAGACAAGTGCTGGCTCTTCGGCTTTGAAACGGAGATGAGCACCGGCCCCTAGAGTTGGCAATGACTAGCATGCATGCATGTGTGGGGGAACCTTTACCTAGTCATTTGCAGTTTGCAAACAGTGGTTTATGGTTTAAAATGGCATGTTAATCCAGCCTACTGTGGCTTGATTCAATTACAGATAGTCCTTTTTTGGGACCAGCAATCCAGACATTAGCAAAGAGATTGCTAAGTGAAACAATGACTGTGCTTATGATTTTATTGTACAGGTAGTCCTCAACTTACAATCACAACTGAGCCCAAAATTTCTGTTGTTAAGTGAGACGTTTGTTAAGTGAGTTTTGCCCCATTTTACAACTTTTCTTACCACAGTTAGTTAGTTAGGTAAGTTGGTAACCTGATTGTTAAATGAACCATTGACTTTGCTTGTGAAAAGGTCGCAAAAGGGGATCACATGACCTTGGGACACAGCAACGATCATAAATGTGAACCACTTGTTAAGCGTCTGAATTTTGATCACATGCTCATGGGGATGCCGCAGAGGCCATAACTGAAAAACGGTCATAAGTCACATTTTTCAGTGCTGTTGTAACTTTGAATGATCACTAAACAAACTGCTGTAAGTCAAGGACCACCTGCAGTTCAGCTCTTCTTTGCTTTGTAGACCTGTAAAGATTGTATATGTGAGGTTTGGCTGCAAATTTACTTTTTTTTAATCACCGTTATAACAGCAAATGGTCACTAAATAAGTTAACAGCTAAATGTTACATGTTATTTGGGCAAATCATGTTCTATGCAACAGCACTTCTCTGGAGAACCTGAACATTCAGATGGCCTTAACTGACCCTGCTTGCCTTTCCCAAGGCACTGAAGACCTGGCTGCTCTCTCAAGCATTTAGGACAGGAGGCTATCTGAGATCTGCTGGTTAATTGGTTCTATTGTGTGTGTGTGCATTTTAAGTTAGGGTTTATTTTTGTGACCTTCAGTATTTATTACTTGGATTGTTAGCCTGTTGTTTTAATTCTAGGACATTGTTTTAATTCCTGCTATTAGATGAGCAGAAAGAGAGAGAGAATATTGGTCAATGATCTTTCCTGGTAGTAGGTTCTGTTTTACTATATTGTGCTGCAAAAACCCTGACAAACTTAAATAGAAAGTTAGCATTATCTGTATCTCTTTTGCTGTCATCTAATAATGGTGTGGAATTTCACAGCCCAGTTCTGGTTCCTCATGCTTACATTAATGTTTCCCAACCTAATTCCCTTAGTTACAGTGGCCTTGATGGGGAAGATATGGAGATTATCAGGATGGGGAACAACTTCTCCAGCTAGTATTTATAAATGGAAACTTACTAGCAGTATGTTACTCATTTGCTCCTTTTTATTTATAATATGCTTACACGATTTTTTTTAAAAAGAAAAATAGATTATCTATACTATTTCCTCTTTGAACATATGTTGCAAATAGTTTGCAACGACGGTAGTTCTTCATCGCCAAGCTGCTTTCATCTTCTTCCTACTCTGCTTGGGTCCTCTACGTCCTTAGCATTTCTCTCTTCACAGATTCCCTCTTGCCAGCACTAAGGAAATCTTATTTTTACAATGTTTTCACCCAGAGATGCTCATCCATTACTGTTTTTGTCCATATATGGAATATTTGCTTTGAAACAAGCAAAAATCCACGCCAATCTGACACCACATTCTCTCTCTCTCTCTCTCTCTCTCTCTCTCTCTCTCTCTCTCTCTCTCTCTCTCTCTCTCTCTCTCTCTCTCTCTTTCTCTCTCTCTCTCTCTCTCTCTCTCTCTCTCTCTCTCTCTCTCTCTCTCTCTCTCTCTCTCTCTCTCTCTCTCTCTCTCTCTCTCTCCTTGAGTTCATGTATCACACAAGGATGTAATATAATTGGGGCTTTGGGGGTAGTGGATGGATGAAGTTTATTATTTCTTGTTTCTTCAAGAGTTTGTGATTATTGTTAGTTTAAGTCTGCGCAAAACTTCACAGGCTTTTTCATGCATACAACTGTTTGAATGTATTTTACTATGCAATTTCCATTTCACATGTTAATTTTAAAAAGTATTTGAAATTTTCAAACTTCTACCCTGGTGTCCTTATTGCTCAGTTTCTACTGGATATCTTTGGCAAAAGGTCATAAATTCCACCCTCATTTCAACTGAGTCAAATTTAATCATAGATGTATTTGCTCTTGTCAGTTATGACCATTGCATAATAACGTGTCCTTGGATTTTTTTAATATCAGTATTCAATAAATAAGTAACAGGTTTAAAGTTTCACCCAAAACCATATGTATAGCCCTTCTTTCAACATAGCCACATTCTGAGACATTTCCCCCTTCAATTAAAATGTCAGGAAGACACTCCCTAGCTGTGCTCCCTTCTTCATTCAGGTTTTGTGCTGTTGCTTTTGAAGTCAGAGAGGGCCTTTCATTCAACCATTTCTGAAATGCCATCCTTGCTATACAGAATTAGTAAGCCCATCAGTTCCTAAGCACATTTCCTTTCAGACAGTGTATTTAGCAAACATTAATCATCATATCCCTCCAGGGAGGTCAATTGGCAAATATTTTCTCTCTCGTGTGCAGATAATTAATCAAATAAAAATATGACTGGGCACTTAAACAAGAGCTTAGCAACTGCCAGCCTGCAATTTTGTGGGCAAACATGCATATAAAATCTACAGCATATAGCGAAGGGTTATATATAATATGCAGTGCTTAGACGACTTCTTTTAAAAATAGAAAAGCATACTATAGGATAAACTACTATAGTGAAATCAAGCACACAGAATAAAACCCCAAGGGCAAATTACTTGAATCCCAAGAAAAAGCTCTTACTAAATTACAGAATCAGAATTACAGCAAGGGTCCCAGAATTTCCCAGCAAGGCTTCACACATCTTAGAGTTGCCATGATTAAGAAGCACTACATTAAACCATCCATAGGTAAAAACATACTCTCTAATACCTTCCAGAATCTTTTGAGACAAGGATAGCTTAATGGCTAAGCATGAAAGCTATGACCATAAAGCTTCCTAGGGATCAAATATGGCTTGGCTATGAACCCATGAAGTCAGCTGTTTGATAAACCAGGAAGGGAGAGGATCCATTTTCACCACCAATGCCTGAAAAACAGAACAACTGAGTGCAACCAGATTGGAATTGCAGACCCTAATGTTACGTGGAAGACAGTCATTCCAAGCTCCAACAGACTGATAACAAAATGAGCTAATCAGGATTTAAATATTGGCTCATTGCCAGCCAAATTGCAAAATACACCTGGAAATGGATTCATTCCTGCCAACAGATAAAGGAGCAAATGAAGAGAATTTGGGGGAGGAAATCAAAAAATGACCGGAAGAACTTTAAGCTTTTTGTCTTGGTTCAGCAGCACATTTAAAGGTGAAAAGGAAATCTTTAGACAAGAATACAAAGCAGCCACTTTAATAAGGGCAACCAATGACTGAAATGGGAATAAGGGCTGGGGCAGTGTGGAGTAGTGCTTGGAGCTGCACCGCCAACAACCCTTTATGAGTGCAGCTCTTCCCATTCCAGGGATTCTCTCTTGGCTGTAGGTGGGCCATGTCTTGCTGTTTGTGGTGATAAATCCTGCTTGTGATTTTTGATAGCAAGGATTGGAGCTCTGGGGCTGTACATGATCTTTGGAGGATCTTACAGGAGTTCCAAGCTACAAAGCCCCAAGAGAAACACCAGAAACTTCAAGGTAATCTTGATGTTTAAAAATGTTAAGAAAAGATAACTGTTTAAATGCTGGTGTAGGAGTGTGGTTGGTCTATTTTATTTCTCCCTCTCCCCCTCCCTCCCTCCTCCCGATCCATTTTTTGACTTGATTCCAGCAAGTCATTGCTGGGTGTGCATAATGCACTGAATCACCTTATTGAATTAATTCCTTTCTAGGTTTACAGAAAAACCTGAAGGATTAATGAATCAGACTTAATTTCCACACTATTCTGAGACATACACGTACAACATACAAACACAAAACTTTAACAATGTTAAATTTCACAGGGTGTGAGAAGGTAGACACCAGGCCTTAAATAAACGTTGTTCCACATTATCCATAATCCAGGGAGATATGTACAAAGTGCAGTCTTACATTTGAAAAAGGTTGCCCACCGGTGATCTTGAGAAAGCTTCCTCTTCTGAATCTCAAAAGACATAGAAAACTAAGGCAAAGCAAACATGGTAGTTGTGTGTGTGTGAGAGAGAGAACTGACTCAGAGATAAGGGATTAGTTCTAGGTCCATGACCTTCACAAAAAAGGATCATGTTTGATGTTCCTCAGTTGCTTTCCTTCTGTTCCCTTCATTTCCCATTGGCAAAAGGTCACTTCCCACTCCACTGGCCCCATGAAAGATTCATCGGCAGAGCCAACACCTTGCTGAAATGTAGACAGACACAGCCACTCCATTTAATAAACATTTAATTGGCTTCATCCATTAAACATCAAAGCCCCACAAGACTCCACTTGTCATTTAGACTTGAATGGGCAAGCAAGGAGGTGGCATGTTTGATCCTAAGCAGGAGCAGTGATTCTCCTCCCCCTCCCCCCAGGAATAGCCTAAATTGGCTGTAGCTTTGTTGTTTTCTTTTGGGAATGGTTGTTTTCTTTAGTATGGTATGATCTAGGAAAGCTAATCTGGGCCTGGGAATTTCCAAATACTGTATAATGATTCCCTCAGTTATGAAGTCCACTGGTGATTATGTTGAGCCAATTGTTCCTTCCCATCATAATGTACAGTACCTCACAAGATTTTTGTTGCCTTGTTTTAACTCCTCAATACAAACAAAATGAGTTCAGCTTTAGACATGGCTACTTGGAAGTAAGCCCCCCTCTAATTTTGGAACGACCACACCAAGGGAAGATGCCCTTGCAGTGGTTAGAATACAGTACTACAGGCTAAATCTGCCAAATGCCAGCAGTTCCATCCTGATCGGCTCAAGGTTGACTCAGCCTTCCATCCTTCTGAGGTAGGTAAAATCAGGACACAGATTGTTGGGAGCAATATGCTGACTCTGTAAATTGCATAGAAAGGGCTGTAAAGCACTATGAAGTAGTATATAAGTCTAAGTGCTATTGCTATTGATGTTGCGTGCAGAACAATGGACTTTCCCTCTTTCCATTATGTTACTGGATACAAGCATGACCAGTTCCTGACTTGGTGTTGCAGCCAGGGCCTATTTGTCATCACATTGTAATAATAAAGCCTCATATGAGCAGCTCCCTGCCAGGGCTGAGAAGAAAAATTAGAAATTTTTGCTGGAGAAAAACACTGCAGTGGAATGCGTTCCCAGTAGATGTGCTAGTGGCTGCCAGTGTAGACAGAGAACAATATAACAATCGCTATTAGCTGTGATAATCCTCAGAAGCAGTATGCATGAGAGAAACAAAAGAAGTCCCACCTCCATGATTTGCTTCATGAACCCTCTGTAAACAAGGAATTGTGAAATAATGACCAATTAGGTATTCTTTGCAATTGAACTCATAAGTAAGTTTATGAACTTTGCAAACTCCTACTGGTCTTCCTTCCTCCACCCCACCCCTTCCTTCTTGGAGAAATCTTATGATGTTCCTTTTTTTCCACTGTTTTTCAAACATAGCCATCCCTTGTCATCCTTACCTTCATTTAATACTAGGGTCTCACAGGATCATCATAAAATCCCATGATTACAGTACTCAAAAATACAGTTGCTGGAGTGGAAAATATATCCTTTGAGATGAGAAGATGCCACCCACGATGTTGGGGAAGTCAGAGCTGCCTGCTAATTATATACTCAGAAGCTGGAATGGTGATCAGCCGGACTGACTCCATCAGCATTTGTAATCCACTTGCTGATTTATATAAAAGATCTTCGCACACAGTTGCTTATCTTTTTTAAAAATAATTTAAGTGCAGCAAAGGAATTTGGCAAATGGTATTCATCCCTGGCTTTTATATACTCTAGGAACTGGCATTCTTTTGGGGCCCTGAGGTCATTGCATGCTCTTGTCAAAATTGCCCAAAATCTCATGGGATTTTAGAATTCTTATCCCAAAAACTTGGGAGACTTTGTGCAATAAGTTTGAAACTTCGCAAACTTTCCCATGGGACTTCAATAATACTAATCTCCCACTGGTTGACAATATAGCAAGATTTGGAAATTTAATAGTATCTCAGCTCTAAAATTTAAAATCAATGTTGTTTGGCTGGCTGAGAAATTTTGGGAGTTGAGGTCCACACATGTTCAAGTGGCCAAGGTTGAGAAACACTGATCTAAGGTATCATGCTACAGTCTTCTTTGCTGGATATGATCACACATGCGTATTTTGCTCATGATAGTGAAGCAGCCATAGTTTGACATGAAAGCCTAAGTGGAGGCAATAAACTTGGGAACTGTAGTTTCATCCATAATAATAATTTTTGCTAATGCTGTCAAGTAAATCCCTTTGCACGTGGGATGTTTTCATTTGCTTTGAAAAGCAAAGGGTTCCCCCAGAACCAACCTGCGTACATCCACAAGGAAGGCAGAGGCGAGATATTTAGTTGTGCTTCAAAAGGGCTTTGAAAGCCATCTGAGAAGCAAAAAGTCAATGGATGAAGCTCTTTGCTGGAATGATGCAGAAAGGAGATGTCTCGCCACTCTTTAACTGTTGCACATTTAGCCCAGCCCACATCTGCTGTGGTGATCGAGAAGTGGGAAATGCTGCAGCTGTTTAGCTGTTCCATGTGGCCCTGGGTGTTGAAAGTATAGAAGCCTGTCTAGAATGACAGATAAAAATGCTCTTCCCTCCCAAGAACTATAAGGAGGGTAACAGAGTTTGGGAGGGGTGTTTCTGTTGCAGCTGTTCCATTTGGCCCTTGCTAGGCAATTGGGGAGAAGGTCACCAGCAGATAATTTTCCACTGGGGAGGGGGGAGAAAAGAGAATGTGTCATGCACATATAGAAGGAGTTCTGAATATCCTCAACCTTTTTCCTCTGTCATCCATCCATCAAATTCTAAGCCAATCCCGCCCACTCTTGAATTACTGTTAATATGGTAATATACATTTCCATCATAACAATACGATCTCTTTCTTTTTCGCCCTGGAGCCTGATTCTTTCTAACAGACTGTCTTTCTTTTCTTGTTGTGTCTTCCCTCTTAAACTCATTCAACAGGTCTAACTATATATCACCAAAAGAGACATGCTTTCTCACATTCATATATACACACATGCTAGTAAAAGCTTCTGTTTTACAAACAACAAAGTCACATTCCCGACTGATGTCAGGCATCCTTCAGGGCTGATTTAACATTAAAAAAGTTCATAAAAGCTAGGGGCTGGGCTCCTAATAACTATATGGACTCTTCCATGTAGCTTTACTGATAGAATGGGAATTGTTGAAACATAAAACATAGAATAATAGAGTTGGAAAGGATCTTGGAGGTCTTCTAGCCCAACTCCCTGCTCAAGCAGGAGACCGTATATCATTTCAGATAAATGGTTGTCCAGTCTCTTTTTTGAAAGCCGACAATGATGGAGCATCCACAACAGGGGTGTCAAACTCAAATTCATTGAGGGCCGCATCAGCATTGCAGTTGCCCTTGGCGGGCTGGGTGGGTGTGGCCTACTGGGTGGGCGTGGCCAGCTCTATATCATTTGCATCAAGGGTGCCAATGGGGGCCTGAGCAGGAGTGGGACAGATCTGAGGGTCTCTGGCAGAAGGAGATGGGACCGGGGCAAGTGCCAAGGCATGGTCCACTGGAGGAGCCTCACTGTTCCTCTCTGGCCTTGGGGGGGGGGTTGGATGGTGACGTGGAGGTGAAATCCCCAGCCCAGCCGTCAAGCACCCACGGCACTAAGCCCAGCCCCACTTCCCCAAGGTGGCGCCCAGCTGCACTTACCTCCTCCTCAAGGCTGCTGCTGCTGTGCTTGCTCTCCTTAGCCAGGTTGCTCACGATGGGTACGAGGGCAAAGTCAACAGGGAGGCCCACTTCCTCTCCATGTGAGGAGACCTGGCTTTGTATCCAAAGCTTCCTTAGCAATAGGATGGGAGACCCCCCCAGGATAGGCCAGGAGGAGGGGGCAAGGGGATGGTGAAAGGGCAACAGGGGAGGACTAAGGCAGGACTTCCCTCAGACCCTCTCTCTCCTTCCTTCCTTCCTTCCTTCCTTCCTTCCTTCCTTCCTTCCTTCCTTCCTTCCTTTCCTTCCTTCCTTCCTTCCTTCTTTCCTTCCTTCCTTCCCCTCCTTCCTTCCTTCCCCTCCTTCCTTCCTTCCCCTCCTTCCTTCCTTCCTTCCTTCAACAGAGTGGTAGGAAAATATTTGAGATGAGGGAGGGAGAAAAACAGGCAAGAAACGTAGCTAGGGAAGTGTCATCCTTCATGAGGAATGAAGAAATGCACCATTGCCTGGAAGTGGCCAGCACATGGCCCTCGCCTACTTCACATATCCGGCTTGGTGGGCTCTGGGGGAGGGGATGCCATGAGCAGCATGAGAGTCAATGTTACCTGCACAATGCTGCCCAGCCCCCAGCCTGCCCGGTTTTGGCAGGCAGTGGGGCACTTTCCTGACAGTGCCAAGAGGCTGAGCCAGTGGCACGAATCTGAAGAGAAGCGCAACGCTGCCCAGCCCCTAGCCTGCCCAAAGTAGGCAGGGCCATGTGTTGGCCACTCCCAGGCAATGGTGCATTTCTTCATCAGATAGCATCACCACCAGATGGATTTGTAGCTGGCTGACAGGCCGTACTCAGCATGTGGTCCTCAATGGAACTGCATCTACATGGAAGGAAGTGTGTAGTGGGGTGCCCCAGGGTTCTGTTCTGGACCCAGTGCTCTTCAACATCTTCATCAACGATTTGGATGAGGGGATAGATGGGGAACTCATCAAATTTGCAGATGACACCAAGCTGGCAGGAATAGCCAATACTCCAGAAGATAGGCTTAAGATACAGGAGGATCTGGACAGACTCGAACACTGGGCACTATCTAACAAAATGAAATTCAATTGTGAAAAAAGTAAGGTTCTACATTTAGGCAGGAAAAATCAAATGCACAGGTATAGTATAGGTGGTACCTTGCTCGATAGTAGTAACTGTGAGAGAGATCTCGGAGTTCTAGTGGACAATCACTTCAATATGAGCCAGCAGTGTGCTGCAGCTGCCAAAAAAGCCAACACAGTGCTAGGCTGCATTAACAGAGGGATAGAATCAAGATCACGTGAAGTACTAATACCACTTTACAATGCCTTGGTAAGGCCACACCTGGAATACTGCATCCAGTTTTGGTCACCACGATGTAAAAAAGATGTTGAGACTCTAGAAAGAGTACAGAGAAGAGCAACAAAGATGATTGGGGGGCTGGAGGCTAAAACATATAGGGAACGGTTGCTGGAATTGGGTATGTGTAGTTTAATGAAGAGAAGGGTGAGGGGTGACATGATAGCAGTGTTCCAATATCTCAGGGGCTGCCACAAAGAAGAGGGAGCCAGGCTGTTCTCCAGAGCACCTGAAAGCAGGACAAGAAGCAATGGATGGAAACTAGTCAAGGAGAGAAGCAACCTACTGTAGAACTAAGGAGAAACTTCCTGACAGTTAGAACAACTAACCAGTGGAACAACCTGCCTCCAGAAGTGGTGAATGCTCCAACACTGAAGGTTTTTAAGAAGAGACTGGACAGCCATTTGTCTGAAATGGTATAGGGTTTCCTGCCTTAGCAGGGGGTTGGACTATATGACTTCCAAGGTCCCTTCCAACTTATTATTATTATTATTATTATTATTATTATTATTATTATTATTATTATTATTATTATTATTATTATTATTATTATTATTATTCCTCACAAAGGGTGATACCTCCCCAGCGTGCGCCTAGGGGGCAGTGCCGACGCGGCATGGGCCAGTCCCTCACTGTTTCCAGCCGGCCTTGTGGAGCTAAGACTGAATGTATTTCAGCATAGATGACCACCACGAAATTGTACATTGGCTTCCACCTGGCCTGGGCCGGGGCCAAGGCAGTGGGGGCCGTTCCCTCACTGTTTCCAGGATGGCTTTGCAGGCCACATGAAACCACTTCGCGGACCTGATCCGGCCCCCGGGCCTTGTGTTTGACATGTCTGATCCACAACATCTGAAGGTAAGCTATTCCATTAGTTAATCGCTCTCATCATTAGGAAGTTTCTCCTTAGTTCTAGGCTGCTTCTCTCCTTGGTTAATTTCCATTCATTGTTTCTTGTCTTGCCTTTTGCTGCTTTGGAAAATAGTTTGATCCCCTCATCTTTGTAGGAGCCCCTCAAACATTGGAACATTGCTATCATGTCCCCCCCCCCTCATCCTTCTTTTCATTAAACTAATAATATCCAATTCCTAGTATAACCATTCTTCATATGTTGTAGCCTCCAGCCCCCTAATCATTTTTGTTGCTCTTCTCTGCACTCTGCACTCTTTCCATTTTTTGCATGGAAATTGCCTTCTTCTTTTTCGACTGCCCCATCTACTGCATTCCTAAGTTTTTCTGATTGTGTTACATATAATATCTCCTAGCCTTACTTAGGTTTTGGGGAATCAGTCAAAAAGGAGTAAATCTGCATGTAAAGAGAGAAAACATACTCCATTGTGCATGTCCATTTTCTGTGAAAATACGCCCTACAAGCCTGCCAAGGCTGAACACCTCAAGGCCTCAGAGCTGCAAGTCTGCCACCATCTTCTTTGTAGTCTCCATGGATTCATCTCCAGAGACAAGTGTGCTGGAAATTAGTAGTAGAATTTCCAAACTTTGAGGCAGAAAGTACCAAAAACAAGGAACAAACTTGGAAGCCCTTTGGAGGACAAAGGTATCAAGTCAGCCTTCAGAATTCCTCAACCAATAAATAATATACCTTTATTGTCAAAGTACAACATGTGTACATTGAGATTAGCTGAGCCTCCCCCCCCCCCCGTGCTCTCTCCCCCCAACACACAGTGACAACAAACCCTCCATCCTACCACACCATGTGAACCAACTACACCACACACCGGCCTCCCAAGTCAATTCTGCATAAGATTATGTCCCATTTAAAAGCCTAACAGCCCACGGATAAAAGCTATTTTTCAGCCTGTTGGTACAGCTGGCTATACTCCTATATCTTCTACCGGATGGTAGGAGAGTAAAGAGATACCATCTCTTTCCAGCCATTGCTGGAAATTCTTTTCTTTCTTTCTTTCTTTCTTTCTTTCTTTCTTTCTTTCTTTCTTTCTTTCTTTCTTTCTTTCTTTCTTTCTTTCTTTCTTTCTTTCTTTCTTTTTTCCTTCTCTCTCTCTCTCTCTCTCTCTCTCTCTCTCTCTCTCTGTAGGTTTGTGTAGTCCATGTTTCTGGCAGATATACAGGCGGAAGACATCTGCTAAAAAGGGAGGCCATAAATTGATCCAATATTTTTAAAACCCACTTCAAAACCCTATTTTCCCCCCACAAACCACAGAGGTCAACAGAAAATTCTAGTCCAACCATATGCAATTTTGTGTGTGTGTATTAGGATGGCTTCAAATCATCCTAACTCCCAGCATCTGCCTGAACCTGTCCCTGAAGATTTCTTGGCAACATTTTCAGATGTACTATTGCTATCTTTTCAGATCTGAGAGAGAAAGATTGGCCCAAAGTCTCCCATCTGATTTCATCCCTAAGGCAGGACTACAATTCACAAATTTTCCATTCTTAGCCTTGTGTCTCAAACCACTGCAGCAAATTTGATCTCATGCAAAAAAAATGGTATGATATGCATCATCAGTTCTACGGTGTCTTTTATTCCTTACCTCCAATTTGCCCACCCTTAATGTAGTCCAACATCCAAAGGAAATACTAATGAAATTTGCCAGGCCCACAGCCAGAAGGAAAAATTGGGGAGTCCAAAATGTTATGCTCAAAGGAGAGTTACAACTGCCAACTAAGTAAAATGCTAAACCTATAATGTTGTGCAAGGGAGCTTGCTAAGATTGTTACTAAGATGTTTAAAGTGTTGTGTGAACATAGTTGCAGTGAGTGTGGTCATTATTAATCTTATCACTCTTACAGAAATGCAGTTCAGAATGATCTTGAGGTTAGAAAAATGAGCTGAAAATAGCAGAATGAAATTGAATACACAAAGTCATTGACTTTGGAAAAAGAAATCAAATGCAAAGGCATAGCTGGTTTGCAACAGTACTTTTTTAAAAAAGAAAAATCTTAGAATGGTAGTTGATTACAAACTGAATATGTGTTGGCAGTTGATATCCAAAGAAAGGCAAATATGGTTTTAGGCTGTATCAGCAGAACTGTATTTTCTAAATCACAGGAAATAATCATTCTATTTATTCTGCACTGACTAAACCCCAGCTTGAATATTATATTCATTTCTGGGCAACCCACTTTAGGAAGATTTCAGAGGATGAAGAACAGGTTCATGAAAGAACAACACAGATGATCAGGAAACCAGAAGCTAAATTGTATGAAGAAAGGCTAAACAGGAAATTTCATTTACTTACTTCTTCATTTGTTCAATTTAGGTGCAGCATGACTCCAAACTGATTTTGGGCAACTCATAATACAAGCCATATATAAATACAGTCTAGTCTTTGCTTGGCTATTTAAAACATCGTTTAAGGGCTTTTCTACATTGCTGAATTGCTGTGCGAAAACTACCTGGACACCAAGCCTGCTTGAGAAATCTCTTTCAAGATTACAGATCTTCTTTTGCTTGGTTCATGTGATGGCTATGGTACTCTGGCCTGTACTTATCATTGTCCCTGTTTTGTCACTTCTTCCACCACTGTACTCCCTCTCCCTCCCACCCCAAGCTAGAAAAACAAGCACCAGCCCCTTTCCTCTCTATGGATGAGCCTTTGAGGGCATGTGGTTTCTACCAATAGACCACTTACATAAGCCCCCTTCTTTCCATATCTGACATCTTCCTGTCTGGTGTCTATGAAGATTCTCAACCATCCAGATCATAGTTGTCCTAAAGGTGCTTTTTCCAAAAGATAACTGAACTCTTGGGGGGGGGGGTTTGTTGAAAACCTTTTGCTTCTCATCCAAGAACCTTCTTCACTTCTGAACTGAACTGAAGAAGCTCCTTGGAGGAGAAGTGAAACTTTCAAAGAAAAAGTCAAAACCGTCCAGTTGCCTTTTGGTAAAAAGCACCTTTGGGACTTCCCATCTGGTGCACCATCATCAACACAAAGTAGTAGCAACGGTAATTTTCACTAAACAAACTACAGTAGAAGGAGAAACTGTCAGAAATCTTTCAGAAAGGGAGGGAGGATGAGTTTTCTCGTTGCTATAAAGAAAAATTGACAGAATTCTTGTCAATTTCCACTGATTAAACAAAGAATGATTAATTAGACCTTCATTCCAGCAGCACACCAGTTTAACAGACAAACATCCAGCCTTTCATTTCATCCATGATAACCTTTTTAAAGTCCAGGAGCACTGTTTGGAGAAGGAAAGCAATGGAGTTTCTTTCTCCAAAGTAGAGCAAACAATGTATTAGTATCAGGGATCATTACAGCTTAATTAATACCCACAATCACAGAAACCAGCAAGGTTTGGCTTGTTGACACCTTGATGAACCTTCATTTGATCTTCCTGGAAGCTCATATTTCCATCTCACACATTGCCACTGAAAAGAAGAATATAGCTATGGATGCAAGGTGTCTGGTCTTTCTCCCAACTAGACCCAAAATGAATCACAGAGCACAACAACCAGACAGGAGAAACAGTCCCAAGGCAGACGTGCCAGGTGGCAAACTATGTGGGGTTAGTAAATTCAGGAAACAAAAACCACTGGGAAGATCTTTATTGCTAGTAGAATAATGTAGTCTGTCAAAGCAATTGTTCTGCTCAACTTATATGTAGTGCAATTAAGTTGGGATTGCTCTCTTTCTCACTCTTCTTCCTCCCCTGGGCTAAGGTGTTTCTTTTGCAATGGTCCTTTTTCCTCTCCTGTGTTCTCAAAGTCTGTTAACTATTCCATCTCACTATCCAAGTGGAGTACAGCTAATTGGTAATCTCCAGAGTCTTCTCTTCCAGATGAATAAGGGAAGACTTGTGATGCAGAATCAGAAGAGCACTATTTTCATGCCAACTTGTGGGGGCCTCAGTAGCAGGCTGGTTATAAGATGGAAACCATGTTATGGGGACAGGATTGAGCCAATGATTAGTGAGCTGTGTGTGTGGATGAGCCCTTGGGCTGACTGATGCAGAACATCTAGCTCATATTGTAGTAGCCTGTATTATTGTTGATGAAAGATATACCCATGTCTGTTTCCATTTACAAAAAAAGTGAGGGAAGAAAGGGTGTGTGGGTTGGGGGGGGGAATGGAAAATTGTCATCTTTGGCTGTATGTGAGAATCCTCCCTTTCCATAACAGCCTGGCTGAGATAAAGACTTTTGCTGATATTTTGGCAAGATCCTATTCATGGGAGACAAATTCTTACTTGAGTTTATTGTTACAGTAAGATCTGAAGAAACTTGGTACTCTCTTTAATTGTACTGAACCATGTGTCATGCTTTCTCCAACATAGTGCCCTGAAATAGTTCTGGAACAGAATGTCTATATGACTAAGAATTCTGGGAATTAATAGCCTCAACACATCTGGAAGGCACCCAGTTGGGGATAATAAAGGAAGCAGAGAAGGAAAAAAAAGTCTGACTTTGAGCTGGACTCTAGTCAAGTCTACTGGACTACATGGATGAAGAACTAAAGGAAGGTCATCACAGGATTAGCTGTTTAGATCAATTGTTTCTCAATCTTGGCAAATTTAAGATGTGTGGACTTTAATGTTCAGGATTCCCCAGCCAGCCTGCTCTTTCTGGCTAGAAATTCTGGGAGCTGAATCTACATATCTTAAAAGTTGCCAAGTTTGAGAAACATGGGTTTAGATCAGAATTCACTTTAGTCATCATTACTATTGCAGATATAACTCCATGTAGCACTCATAGTTTAAAGATGGAAGAAACTGAACAATTCAGAATGATGTAAATTTGAAAGCATTTGCCTAGAAGATTTAGGTTTAAAAGCTGATTATCTGAATACTCATTTTCAGTATGTAAACCAAAGAGATCCATGAATAAGGATTCTTTGACTCCATTTCATTCTTGAAAAACCCACCTTGTATTCCTCCAATTCACAGCTACTTAAATAGACAGCCTTTAACATAGTTGCAAATCAACACATTGAATAGTGTGGTAGGGAAGTGAAATCTCCTCCCTTATAAAACCTAGCACACTCATGAAGCTAGAGGAGAGTTAACACCCATCTGGCTTAATACTGGAGTAGCCAATCTCTCTTAAAAGTGCTTCAGGCCAAAATCCCTGCTGATGTCAGCAGCATTAACAGCTATACCCAAGGAGAAAATCTGCTTAGGGACAGACAAAACATTCCCCGCAAGTGCAGGCCTAATGAAAAGTGAATGTGAGCAAAAACCTGGGCAGAGGACTTGCTAGAAAATGCTGGGTCAGTAATATATCATTGGGATGAAAATTCACATTAATCCCCCCCAGATATTTCCTATTCAAGAACTGCTTTCCTATCATTGGTAAATGATAAATAAATGTTAAAAACTTAAACAATAAGAAAATAGGTATTTCCATTATAGTATAATGGTTGTTCCTTTACACACACACACACACACACACACACACACACACACACACAGAGAGAGAGAGAGAGAGAGAGAGAGAGAGAGAGAGAGAGAGAGAGAGAGAATTTGTATGAGACATTAGTTTCCTGTGCAAATTCAAAATAGCAGAATAGAAATGAACGTTCTCTCCCATTTCCCACTATAATGTAATTTAAAATATTGCAGTACAATATTATCTGCTTCAAAAATGTTAATTCTTATTATGAGCCGTCTATGCTACCCATCTCATGGAAGGGACTAATATTAATGCTATTTCTATCTTGCAACAAGAACAGCCTCAAATATGCCACATTAGTTAGCATGTAAGCAGGCAAAAGCTGTCTTCCTTCATCATTTATCTTTTTCTGTCAGATTTATTACCCACCTTCTAGCAAAAGTTTTTACTTATTTATAAATATATAAGAGTTTGAAAGTACAGTAAGACACCAATAACCGTAAGCAAAAGCACCAATAAAAAGAAGCAATTAAAAATTGTGGGCAGTACAAATACTCTGCAAAAAGTGCCTTAGAATCTGCAAAGGCTTGATTTGTTTTGATCATTAAAACAGCTGCATAGTTTTCCAGTTGTGCCTGGATACTCTAGAGCAGTGTTTTTCAAACATGGCCACTTTAAAATGTATGGACTTCAATGCTCCAAATTCCCTAGCAAGTATGCTAACTGGGATGTTCTGGGAGTTGAGGTCCACACATCTTAAGGTCTCAAGTTTGAAAAATGCTGCTTTAGAGCCCACTTTCTTGCCTGTGTTAATATATAACACCATTTCACTTCATTGAAATCCATTTCATTATTATTACTTTGTTATTTTGCATGTATACTGAGACACAAATTCCTTGTGTATTTATCACAGTTGGCCAATAAACCTATTCTATTCTATTCTATTCTATTCTATTCTATTCTATTCTATTCTATTCTATTCTATTCTATTCTATTCTATTCTATTCTATTCTATTCTATTCTATTCTATTCTATTCCCTGGGGTATGCACCAATGTTCCCATTTTCACAACTGCAATTAATACTTTGAACTGCTAAAATAGTGTGTGGGGGGGGGGAGTTTCATCTGGCACCAAAAGTATATTAAAAAGACAATGGAGAATCTTACAATCTGGCCTTCTCTAGCTGGCAGATTTTAGACAACATTTAGATGACACTGCACTTTTTAAAAATAAGTGTGATTGTCTTTATTAATTACCAGCAAAGAGTGTTGGCTGGAAGGGATTAGAAGACAGGCTTCTTCAGCAGTGGCCCCTGCTCTTTGAAACATCCTCCCTTTGGAGATTAGAATGGCCCCCAACCCTGTTAGACTTTTGTAAGGCACTAAAAACTTGGCTATGTTCCTGAGCCTGGGATGCTGAATGTGTTAAGGACCCCATTTCCCACTTGTATTGCTAACTGACCAAGGATCTCGGCTGCTGTGTATATTTATTTATTTTGGATGTTTTTTTTTCTATTGCTTAAAATGTTTTAGTGCAGTGGTTCTCAACCTGTGATCCGTGGACCCTGGGGAGCCACAGTGTCATCACAGGGGGTCTGTGAAGGCTTAAAGAAATACTATCATTTAAATCTTAAGTCTTGGGGGTCCATGGCCATGGTCTGTGGCCACAAAAGGAATTTAAAGGGAGTCTATGGTGAAGAAAAGGTTGAGAACCACTGTTTTAGTGTAATACCGTAATTGTAATACATTTTTTGAATTGTAAGCCACCCAGAGTCATTGACTGAGATGGGCAGTTATAGAAATTGAATAAAGAAAATAAAAATAATTAAATGAACAATTTGTTTTTTTAGATTTAAATCCTGCCTTTACACCAGGAATTCAAGATGGCGTACAAAGCACTTGCTACTCCAGTTTTTCTCCATAATAGTTCCTACGATGTAGATTGGGCTGAGACAAACTGAAATGGCCCAGAGTGACCAAGTAAATTTCCACGGCTGAGAGCAAACTGGAACCTGTTCTTCCCTGGCCCTAATCAGCACCTTAATCAAAGCCTTCATTAGCCCTCATTTCCCTATTTCAGATTTGCCTGAATTGAAACCTGGCCAGACCATTTGGGATAAACTTTCAAGACACACTGTTTTGTTTCATGTATGAAACACTTCTGTTTTGTGCACAGCCCTAGTGCTATCAACATTCTTCAGTTTCCAACTGGATTTCACTCAAGCTAATGAAACAGCAATTGCTTCTGAAATGTCTTTAAAAGGAGAAGAGTTTTTATTTTCATTAATAGCCTACAGGGTTCTTGTGCTGATCTAGCCATGTGCTGGCTTACAGAGTTGTGAGTAAACATCCTGTCTTTCACTGTACTGTTTCTCCCAGAGTTTTCATTATTTCCATTAAAAGAGGGGATTCTCCTGTATAGGAAACTGGTAATCCAATTATGGGAAACCAGGAAGCCTTAGAGAGAACCACCATCTCCTACAACAAAGCAAAGTCAAACACAGTAAGAAAAGTTTGAAATAAATTCTCAAGTGAATAAAACAGGGAAGAAAAAGTTTGAGAAATTGTAAGGCAGGTTTTGCGATTGTATGAGGAAAGTGGAACTGATGAGATAGATGGAAACACTTGAAGCAAAAGAAAGAGTGTCCAGAGAAGAGACAGAAAAGCCAGGCTAAAGAGTATTTGAAATTACAGTATTAGTGTCAAAAGAGAAAGGAAACGAAGAAGCTAATTATGTTCTCACATAAAATAGAAAGAATGGAAGAGGATGGTATTAGAAGGAAATGGCTTGCAATTAAATGTTCCACTCAATGTGATCCAGTAAACCTGACTTGAACTGGGCAGAAGGAAATTATTGAGAATTATCTAAAGACTGGAAGAATTTATTTATTTATTTGTTTGTTTGTTTCGATTTATATACCGCCCTTTTCCCGAAGGACTCAGGGCGGTTAGAAGATGAAGGCTATCGAGGGACAATGACAACATAGAGGGCATGTGGTGGGGAGAGGGAGGAAGGAGAGTGGACAGAAGGTATGAGACAAAAGAAGATCAAACGTTTTATCAATTACAGCAGTGTTTCTCAGATTTAGCAACTTTATGTTGTCTGGATTTCAACTCCCAGAATTCCCCAGCCAGCATGGGGGGGAGGGGTTTAAAGTCCACACATCTTAAAGTTGCTAAGGTTGGTAAACATTGAACTAGAAGAAATCCAGCTGAATGAAAAGGAAAAGATATAGAAAGAGACTGCAAAAAAACCCGAAAAAAGAGCAATTTATTCATTTTTTTTAATGTATGGTTTGTTCTAATCCTGCATATACTGCTTATCTTGGGTGAAAGCTGCCCAGAGTTGGATTTTAAGTTGGGTGGGTATTCAAATGGTTTAAGTAAAACCAATAAGCTGTTTCAAATTCTAACGGAAATTACTGAATGAATTTCTGAAGAGAAAAATCTGCAAGCGTAGAGATCAGAAAAGAGGAAGGTGTAATGAAGCTGTGCAGTGAAAGATGTCATGGCATAAAGATTATTATGCTGCTGGCTTGGCTGCATAAATAATTTAAGCAGCTCTGTTATTTACCTACCGTACCTTGAGGCAGAGAATTGGTGAAGAGCAGAGATGCTCTGATTGAAAAAAACACGCACACGAGAGACACAGAATGCTTAGAACAGCCCCTTGGTCCACGGCTTTTCCTGATTCTCATTTCTGTTAACCATTCAGCATGACAATCCAAAGCAACCCAGGCTTAAAACTAACTCACATGAGCATTGTCTTTGCATCACATTCTCTCTTTGTTTACCTAAGTTAAGCAACTTGTGCGAATATAAAGGAGCCTGATAGCACCTGACAGACTACCAACTTTTATTTAAAGGCATGAGCTTCCGCATCAGACAAACTCACAAAGTTTAAGCTCATATTATTTCATTCAAATAATCAGTTTTTGCCTTTTGCTCAAAGCTGGAATCCAATTTAAAGCTTCCCACCCAGAGATTTACCCGGGCTCAGCTTGAACACTTCCAATGAAAGAAAGCTCACCTCTTCTCTGATAATTGGTTCTACTGTCAAACTGTTCTTACTGTTTAAATGTTTTTCTAACATTCAACCAGAACATGCGTCCCTTGGCTTATATCTGTATTTCTGTGTGCTACACTGTGGAATTTTTAAAAAAACAACAGGCCGTAATGTCCTTCTGCATGACATCCTTCAAGGATTGGAAAAGTGTTATGGTATCCTGACCTTATTTTTTTGCAAGGCTGAACATATGTATCCTTTTAATCTCTTTTGGGGGTCAGTTTTAATTCCAGTATCATCTTCATGGTCCTTCTGTGAACCTATCACAATGTCAGAGCCACAGATGAAGATACTCTTTTCTCTTCTGAGAAACAATCTCAGTAAATAGGATAAAGCAAGTAGTGGATGGGATTCAAAGCCAAAGTAGTGGGCCTTCTTTTTGTTCTTTCTAACACCACTCTTCCTTTCTCTCTTCCCTTTTCCCCTCTGCTATCCTCTTCTCTGTCATCCAAGGAGCTGCTACTGGGAAGAAGCATATAGCTCTTAGTAGAGGTTGGAAGGGACCTTGGAGATCTTCTAGTCCAACACCCTGTTCAAGCAAGAGATCCTAGACCTTTCTGGGAAAATGACTGTCTAATCTCTTCTTAAAAACCTCCCGTGATGGAGTACCCACAACTTGTGGAGGTAAACTGTTCCACTGATCAATTGTTCTCACTGTCAGGAATTTTCTCATTACTTCTAGGTTGGCTCTCTCTTGAATAAGTTGCATCTGTTACTTCTTGCCCTGCCTCAGGTGCTTTGGAGAATAGGTTGACTGCCTCATCTCTCTGGCAGTATAGATAAATTTTAAAATTAAAACAAGGACTGGGTGAAATTGGCCAAGGATTGCATGAGGCCAGAGATAAGTTGCACTCTCCTATATAAATCAGTAACATTCATAACACAACAATGAGATACTCTCAGAGAAAATAAAATTCATAGCAAACCTCTCCTGCCCCATGATGACACTGGAGGACAGCAGGATGAACACACAGACCAATGGAGCCCCACTCTGTGGCGAAGAAACTACTTTGCATAGATAAAATCCTAGAGCCAATCTTTAATCATTCCAGATATCTTATACAACTTGAAATCCATTCTGTCAACCTGAGGGGCTTCTAAATCCCAATTCCATAAAAGGCAGCTTCCTCATTGGCTCTTAGGACTGAAAAGGGAATCACTGGAAACTTTTGGCCTAGGGTCAGGCTACATAGTCCCATTGGAGTCCTTTGTTGGCTTTAATTCTTGGCCTTTGTTAACAGTCCTGGACATCATGACAGCTTGGAATCATTTGGTGTAATTCAGCAAAGAGGATAGGATTTGAAAAGCCCCAAGATCCGGCCTTTGATGGACAGTGGCAGCTGTCATCTGGTCCATGCCAGCTGAGCTAATGACACCAGCCGGATGTTCCTTTCTGTGCTGCAGTTGAAGGTAGAACTAAAATTAAACCCAGCGGGCAGACCACTTGGCACAGTGCTCTGCAGCTGGGAGCAAAGAACACTGCCCACAATCAGACATACAACCCTCACCTTTGAACTTATATTTTCAGCAAAGGTGATGTCCAAGGCTCAAAAACATTTTTAAATGGTCCTCTCTCCAAGACCTGGGAACTCTACTCCCTAAATAAGGTCAAAAGAACTAGGATGCATGAAGTGCTCAAGTAGACTATCTGATAATTGTATCTAATGTTCAAAAAACAGGTTCTGGAATTATGTCTTTGTGCCAATCCTTTTTAAGATATTGCAGACTCCATGAAAAAATATTCATTTGAGCTCCTCACCCTGCATGGCCATTATTACTTCTCTCTGCATCCTATCATCTTCTCTGATGGTTGATTGAAGCCATTGGGCCAGTAAAGGGAAGTGTGGAGAAACATAATGCTGAAATAAGTCTTTGGGTTGTATTTGAACTGATTAATTATAATATGTTCCCCCTTTCATGACTGCCCAATTCATGTAAGATAATAGGATAGTTTCTCTCTGAAGAAGCCTTAGTCTGAGATTTATCTATTTTCCTAGAAGCTTCAGCACCATATTCAATTCCAATTCTAGGAACCTATTACTCAGAGATCTCTCTTTTGCGTAATATCTAAGACTGATCCCTATACAGTAACTGGAAATAATTTCCCAGCATCAAACCAAAGGAGGTCATTCTCAGGCTAAATGAAGACATGGGCACTTGGAATGTCACCAAAGTATTCATGATTTTTTTTGTCAAAAATCTTCATTGGCTGCCAAAGGACAATCTTCTGAAATGGTGCTACCTGCATTGTGCTAAAGCTGCATGACAGTTCAGCCAATCTACTGGTGACTTTGCTTCAGGCTCTCTCAGAACTGACTTCAGAGAACAAATACCACAGTTAGGATCTTTATGGATTTTTTTTACCATTGATAGCATTTTGGGGCCCATATAAATGTGACATACAGCTGGAAAGCAGCCATAACATCAAGGTAACATTTGAAAATTTGGTGGAGCAGTGGGCTAATGCCTCCTTAAGTAACACCAGCTGCCTGCAATTAGTACAGGTTCGCGTCCCACCAGGCTCAAGGTTGACTCAGCCTTCCATCCTTCCGAGGTAGGTAAAATGAGGACCCAGATTGTTGGGGGCAATAAGCTGACTTTGTAATAATGCCGCTTGAGGGGGGGGGCGAAAGCCCTAATAAGCAGGCATATACATAGAATGAAGGCTATTGCTAAGCACATTGATTTGTGCTTTAGATTGTAAGCCGCCCTGAGTCTTCGGAGAAGGGCGGGATATAAATGGGATTAAAAAAAATTTCTTGTGTTCGTTAGTTGTGTTCGGGGTTATGTATAGATCAAGTCAAGGACTGTACAGGATGGTCTGGTCAGGAAATGGAGGATCTCCAATATTTGTGACATATGAAATTACTGTAGGTTGTGTGCACTGAGAGCATTTAAGCCACATTACAATGGCAGAAATTTCTTGCTCTGACTGTTAGTTCTGTCCCGTGAAGATACAGGGAGCATGTGAGCAAATAGTTAGATAGCTGATGTCACAAGCTAGTAAATCAATCTTAATTGAGGCTATAAAGCCAAAGGATTTTTCAAACCCATCTGCAGGCCCAAATCCAAGAAATATGGTAAGAGACTCAAGATAGGTCAAGCTACAACAGTGATCCAGATGAAGGTTGAAATATCCATAGAAACTATTCATAGTCAAATGTTCTGAATGTTCAAATGAGCTAAACTGAATGTTATCTTCAGCAACAGCCTTAGCCTTATAAAATTTTCAGTAACTGGCATTGCCTGGGCTCAGCTAGTACTCATCATGGTTCTTACTCCATAGAAGTCTCTCTTTCCCAGAAATCCAACCCAGTTGTGCTGTTCAACCTTGTATTTCTTCATTTGGCAATTGTGACACAGTGTAGGGATCAGAGCTGAATTTGAGAGATGTTTCAGGAAGTAGTTTCCCCCCACACACACTTTTTTTTTAACTTAACCTGAGTCCATGGTCCAAATGGATACTTCAATTTTCTCACTCCTACATCTCCTCCTCTTCCTCGTCCTCCTCTAAGGAAAAAACCTTTACTCTTCCAAAGGAAAATTCACTTTTGATTTATGCACATCATCTTGCAGGTAATTTGTAATTTGCTGGGGAACTTTGTTGGCATCAGCCCTGATATTCAATTTAAAAGCAAATGGGAAGCCAGCTGCAAAGACTTAATTATGTCTGTGTTACAGCAATAAATATGTATGTTTTGTTCATGGTTCTAATCTTTACTTCCCAAAACAGGGCATTAATGTCTGTGATGAAATGAGAATGGTCAAGTTATGCATTGAAAATTTTAGCAAAATTCTTCCTCACTGAACATTAGGTAGCAGATTTCACCAAAAGGCAGGCAATGTGTAGGCCTGTAGGCACAAAACATCTCCCACAAAGGTTGTAGTTTGTAGTTACCAAACCATACATTCCAAAAATTTGTCCTCAAATCTTTTTTCCCTTATTGAAGGGGGTTTAAGTACGTTTGAAAAATAGCAAAAAGTTTAGTTTCCACATCTACTGCTTTTTGGACCGAGATGCCCTATGCACGGTCA
This sequence comes from Vipera berus, assembly GCF_964194415.1. Lineage (NCBI taxonomy): Eukaryota > Metazoa > Chordata > Lepidosauria > Squamata > Viperidae > Vipera > Vipera berus. The sequence continues at coordinate 335,525,388 of NC_138202.1, read as the reverse complement.
CCCACGCCCTTGTCACTTCTCGCCTGGATTACTGCAATGCTCTCTACATGGGGCTGCCCTTGAAGTGCGCCCGCAGGCTTCAGCTGGTGCAAAATACGGCCGCGCGGGTGCTTATGGGAGTATCTCGATACTCCCATGTTACACCTCTCCTGTGCGAGCTGCATTGGCTTCCGGTTGCCCTCCGGGTGCAATTCAAGGTGCTGGTAATTACCTTTAAAGCCCTACATGGCTTAGGCCCGGGGTACTTGCGAGACCACCTGCTGCCAATGTCAACTTCCCATCGCCCAGTTCGCTCCCACAGAGTCGGCCTCCTCAGGGTTCCGTTGGCCAGGCAATGCTGGCTGGCGACCCCCAGGGGGAGAGCCTTCTCTGTGGGTCCGCCAACCCTCTGGAATGAACTGCCTCCAAAGCTGCAGAGAGCCCCTGACCTTCGATCCTTCCGCCGTGACCTGAAGACATGGTTGTTCCAACAAGCGGGCCTGGACTGACCATGGTTTTTAATTTAGTTTTTATTGTGTTAAATTGTCCCATATTTCTTATATTCATTGTTTAATTCTTTTTTAATTTTTGTATTTTATGTCTCTTAATTTTTATTGTTGTGAGCCGCCCTGAGTCCTTAGGGAGAAGGGCGGCATATAAATTTAATAAATCCTAATCCTAATCCTATTACTGGAGCCTGATAAATCTTTGCCCCATAGATACCAGCTGCTTGCACTTAGGGCTAATTTATGGCTATCTAACAAGTTTGCTTTGAGTATGCAGGCAATTTTGTTTCTGAGCATTGTGATTTATACAGCCCCAACTTCACAATGCTTAATTTTTTCTCTGTACATTGTGACCAAAAACCAGTTTATCCCTCCTGGTTCATTATCAGAAAGTTGCCACACTGGAACAGCTCAAAAATAGGATTTCTCCTAGGCTCATAAAAATTTGTAAATAGCCATGACCCTATTAGTCTGCTTTGCAGGTTTCACATAGATATTAGGGAGATTGTTATAGATTTCTACAACTTTTTGTGCTGTACAGAGCAGAAGTACAATAAGTTTGTATTCCTCATTTTTATAATGTGCAGATGTAATTGTAATCTTTGTTTCCATTTTCTCCCCTTTTCTGTGTTTCTAATGCAATTTAATTCAGAAGGAGCTGCAAAATGGTCTACCTTTTCCTACACTGTATAATTTGTACAAGGGAAAACCTATGTCTTGGTAGCTATGAGGGCAGAGTTCACTTCTAACGCTACTTGGGAAGGGAAGATTTCTTGCAGTCAGGGGCATCCACAAAGTGACTTTAAGAATCAAGATGGCAGCTTTGATAACACCATATCTTGAATGTTTGGTCCCCACATTCCCTGCGAATACCCTGAACTCCTCTGTTTGTCTCCCCTATCCCTCCCTTTTGCTCCCCAGCTAGCACACTCCAGATTCAGGCAGTTTCACAATGTGGTTTATTAGTAGTAGTAGTACAAACTCTATGAACTTGTGCAACACCACCTGAGGTCCCAGACACATAAGGAAAAATTGAAGAGGCCCCAATTCAACCTCAAGGGGAAAAAAGAAACCAAAACTAATGGAGGCTCTCCCAAATCTATATATGTATACACATTGGGTGTCGATTTGTTCATGTGTTGTAAGACAAGCTGCAGTTCCTGGGAACAGATCACAATAAGGGCATAAATGCCAGGCCAGCATTTTTTTCCAAAGGTCTTTGTAAGAGGGCTAGGCAAGGCACTACTGAAAATATTTAATGGAAGTGTTAATATCACTATATAATGCCTTGGTAAGACCATATTTGGACTATGCATCCAGTTTTGGTCACTATGATATAAAAAAAGATGTGAACCTAGAACATGGGTGTCAAACTCAATCATGTCACATGACATATCATGACGTGTTGTGATGCTTTCGGCCTTTGTAGAGCCAGGGTGGCCGTGGCCTGTGCACGACACATCCGGCTCACAGACCGCCAGTTTGACACCCCTGCTCTAAAAAGAGTGCAGAGAAGACATGATTAGGGGACTGGAGGCTGAAACATATAAGGAACAGTTTCTGGAATTGGGTATGTGTAGTTTAATGAAGAGAAGGACGAGAGGTGACAGGATAGCAGTGTTCCAATATCTCAGGGGCTGCCACATAGAAGAGGGAATCAAGCTATTATCCAAAGCACTTGAAGGCAAGACAAGAAGCAACGGATGGAAACTAACCAAAGAGAGAAGCAACCTAGAACTAAGGAGAAATTTCCTGACAGTTAGAACAATTAATCAGTGGGATGACTTTCCTCCAGAAGTTGTGGCTGCAGCATTACTGGAAGTTTTAAAGAAAAGATTGGTCAACCATTTGTCTAAAATGTATAGGGTTTCCTGCCTGAGCAGGTGGTTGGACTAGAAAACCTTCAAAGTCCCTTCCAACTCTATTATTCTGTTATATTTTAGATGAGGCTGGACATACATTCTATAACATGCATTCTGAAGTCTGCACATGAGTAACCACCACCTAAAACACTCAACACAGGCCAAGATCATTGGAGAATGATGGAGTCCCTTTCATTTAACTCATGGGCTCAAGAGAAAAATGTTGAGACCCTCTGTTTGTTCTCCTTGGTCTAGCATAACAATTTCTGCTGCTGAACCCTCTTCTACACTAGAGCCTTAATCACTGACTCTGGTTATGCTACTGAAAATACATTAAGCATCCTCAAGTGGTGACATGCCACCATGTTTCATCCTAAACACAGTTTAACATAATACCTGTGTTCAAATCACGGTGTTGTGCTACACACACACACACACACACACACACACACACACACACTTCCACACAGTAAACTATTGTGTATCTTAACTTGATGATCTAAAATGATGGCTGGGTTCCTTACACTGAACAAAGGACACATTTCCATTTTAAGTTGGGTAAACCCATCCACACATTCTGTCATTTCATTCCAGAATTTACAGTGTTTCAATATTATTTATCTGCCTATGTGAGGAATTATAAGAAATACAATACAAATGAAATGAGACATCAGGAGAAACATTAAGAACAGCATAAGAACACTTCTTAGTTTTTTTTTCCTTGAAAACAATCAGAACTAAAGAAGCTTCTTGGATGAGAAGCAAAACATTTTCAAGGAAAAAACCAAGAAAGTCCAGTTGCCTTTTGGAAAAGAACCTTTGGAACATTAAGAACAGCAAAGTAATAGAAGATAAGTCAACAAGGAATAAATAAGAGATAATGAAAAAAAGAAAAGGAGGTAGATATTTTTTTAAGTGGGGGGGAGAAGGGGTTATTTCAATTTCCATTAGATGTTCCTCCCACATTGGGGAGGGCTCTACTACTGCACTACCAATGTATATTAGAAAACTGCTATATCAACATCAGAGTATGAAGATCATATAGGATTATAAAAATATAGGCAATTCCTAAGATAATCTGATCTTGAGAAATTTGGGGCTTTATAAACCAACAATAACTTGGCATTGGTTCATAACAATTATCAGCCAGGGCAGATTTTGCAGCCCAGCTTCTGCACTAGTCCCCAAACTGTTCTCAAGGGGAGCCCCAAAAATCCTTATGAATGTATGTGCTACCACAGCAAGAAGAGTGCAGCAGAGGAGCTGTAGTCATTGGAACAGCCAAAGCTGTTAAGAAGTGCTTTTCACCAAAGAGGTCATTTGAGCTTCCTATAATAAAGAAAATTTCTGTTTTTGGAAAGAGAGCACTTACATTCCAGATAACATGTGCCCCTTAATTCCAGGAGCGAAAGTCAGTTGCCTTTTCCACAAGTGTTCCTTTTCTGCAAGTGTTCCTGATCACAGTTGTGTAAGACAACAAGAAATGTTTGGGGAGTGGTGGGGATAAAAAGGTTTGGCAACACTGCATTACAAGCTTCTGTGACCTCTGGACCTTTGCTGGGACATGTCAGAGGTGATTTAGGAGGCCTGGTTGCCTGCTCCTGACCATTGTTGAAAACACATTTGGAATGTGGCCTTGCAATACGATGAGAAAGGAATTCCCATTGTCATTGCCACCTCTTTGAGGTCCAATTTTTTTTTTCATTATCCCAATTTGTCACAGAGGCCTTGGATAGGCAGTTGTTTCTGGTAAAGTTTTTGCAGAGTTTTTTTATTGGTTAAACAACAATAGTGTGGTGTTTGTTGTTTTTAACATAGTGTTCTTGCTTTTTGAACAGGATGTTTTGAAAGACCAATTCTTCCTTTTTGGGCCCAGCAATGCACTGAGCTATATTCCAGCCAATCTCACTACTAATAGATTGGGGTGTCAGATGTCCACAGAGGGAGAGGAAATTCTGTTGTCTGGGGAAGGGAAGGACTTGTTTGCCTTCTACTCTTTGCCTCTAAAAAATAAGCTGATTGACCTGTCCACCTGCCAACTCTCCTACTGTTTGGGCAACCCATCAGATTCCTGCGGCCATCCATCACTGGCTTGAGCATTACTCCTTCTTCTGTGATTTGGCAGCCCACAGCAAGCCCATTCCTGTTTATTTATATCAAGCAATTCTTATTTTTTTAAGAAAAGAAAACATTACCAAAAGCCCCACACAGAGAGACAAAAGAACTGAAATGCCTTCTAAAACAACAATAAATCCAACCACCATTAATAACATTAAATTCCTAGGAAGGACAGCTCCTGAATCAGCAAAGAGCAACAGTGTCACTAAAGCAAAAAAGCCATATATTGATTATCAGCTGGGTAGACAGCATGTGACAGCCTCTTATAAATAATTTGCAATTGCTAAAGGAACTGTTGAGGTTATTAGTATAATAGCCAGTTAATACCACATCCACTCAGGTTACTTCATTACAATATGAGGCCGACCAAGTTTCTTATTATGTATACTCCAGAGGTCATTGTCTGCCCAATTCATCTTGATAATATATCCACCTGAAGGTGAGTTTCTTTCTAATTATGAACATTCAGGCAGAACTGGAGTATTGGTAACCTTCCCAGGAAACTCAGTCATGCGGAACAGCTTTTGACCAGCAAACTAGAGGACAACAATTGAAGTTTGTTGTTAGGAAAAGATTCTTGTTCCAGTTAGGTTTATCTTGTCATATGAAGCAATGTTTATATTTAGTATCCCTATAAGAATACTAAAGGTTAGGGGATGTAGCAACTGCATCTACCAGGAATCATAGAGAAATTAGAACATTATTAATGTAAGGAATGGGTACTGCAAATTAACAGTGCATAGGTAATCTATGATAATTTGAAGTTATGATGGTGCTGGGGAAAAAAAGATTTACAACTGGTCCTTGCACTTGCAACCATTGCAGTGTCTCTGGAATCACATATGGTAATCAAAATTTGGGTGCCTGGCAACCAGGCAAATTGAGTGGAACTCACTTAATGAATGCATTGGTTAGCATTGGAGGCCACAGTCCCAACTGTGGTCCTAAATCAAGAATTAGCTGAATTGCACATTCTCCAAAAATTTTTTTTAGAAAACACTTCAAATCTTCATAACAAGCTTTAAAAAAACATGATCAAAATTTTGCTGTTAATTTGTGGTGATCTCAGAGGACACAGGCTGGGGGCTGAGGATGGCATGAACTATGTGAATGCCAGACTTCTGCATTAGGGGTTAGTAAACCCTACCTGAGCCCCAGTACTTGTGTAGTGTGGGTCAGTATTCAGCTGACATGTTTTGAACCTGAGACTAACTGTATACTTATTATACTTCTCCTCAGCTTGCCAGCAGCCATTTCTTCCATATCTCTTCCAGAGAGAAGTATGAAAGATACAGTTCTACCACTAATGTAGCTTATTGCTTTGGGCACAATCATTGCATGGGACACCAGTTCACCTTTAGCATTAGAGGAAGACTAGAAAAAAGCATCAGGGCTTTTTAAAAGGGAAAAAAAGGGTAAGCCAGTGTTTCTTAAGCTTGGCAACTTTAAAAAGTGTAGACTTCGACTCCCAGAATTCCCCAGCCAGCATGGAAGTTGAAGTCCACACTTTTTAAAGTTGCCAAGCTTGAGAAACACTGAGCTAAAAACTCATTGGACTGTCTCCTCAGTAGCTTTCAAGTTTTCAGAGCTTGGATGTTTGCAATCTGGAACCTCCGGTATGAGAAAGAAAAAAAAGTCCTGCCTCTGAAGATCCTTTTCTTCTCTCAGTCTATCCAGAATCCCCACTTTGGGAATTTAAAGGCTTTGGGGATCACAAAGTAGACATTTGCTTTATTTACATGCTTAAATCAAACCATCATTATAGCCTCCTGGACCAGTAACATAAATTAAAGATAGGGTGGTGTGAATTCTCTACTCCTCTTTATACCATCTGCTTTGAAACCTCTACTGAAAATTATGTCATGTGTTAGGATGCTTCATGATATTTTTTTAAAAAATGTTTATGATGTGGTAAATGCCATCAATACAGTGTTGATACTCCATATTTCTCCTTGCCATCTGAATCAGTACCTGAACTTGGTTATAGACTGGAGGAGGTCAATAAACGGAATCTAAATCCGGATAAAAGAGACAATATGTTTGTGCATTGGGAAGAGGAATTAGATTTAGTGTTGAACTACATTCTCTTTGAAAGACTAGGATGAAAATGTGACTAAGGTTTGCGATATAAGCTACAAATGGCCATTGTAGTTTAACAGATTTGTACCAGGTGGGTAAGGCAACCAAGATCTTTCATGTGCAGATATAACACGTTTTGATAAAATTTCAGTCTGACTACTGAATTATGTTATGTGTGAATCTACCCTTGAAGTCAACTGGTTCCAAATGTGAGGGGTGGGATTTAGGCTTGAAAATGTTATTAAGAGTATGTCTTGCCAATTTAGAAAGGCCGATCCTGCTTTGTTTCAAAACCCAACTCAAGCTACTGGTTTTGACCTTTAAATCACTCCGTAGCTGAGAATCCAAGAACTTAACGGTCTGCTTCCTCTCAATGTAATCTGTCTAGACGAAGTATTTCCACTCAGGCTTGTGTAGAATGGAAGCATCTCCATCCAAGCACAAGATTCTCACCTCTGGCAAGACTGCCCCATAGGATGATAGCCGCATGAAAGAAGTGTTGGATTATGTAGAACATCAGAATAGTGATTTATACAGGACATTAGAAGAGTGCCTTATGGAGCCTGATAAGACATTTCTTAATGGTGGTAAATGCAATAGGAAGAAATCTGGTCTTGATAATCAAAAACCTTGCTTTGAGAGTCCCTTCCTAAGAGTTCACACACACTTAATATATCAGGGAAGCATCTTGTACATAGAGCTGCCTTAAGTGGAGTCAAAGCCATCTGAATGTTATGTTTTAAGCTGCCCAGAGTCATTGATTACAAGATGGGTGGGAAAGAAAGAAGAAAGAAAGAAAGAAAGAAAGAAAGAAAGAAAGAAAGAAAGAAAGAAAGAAAGAAAGAAAGAAAGAAAGAAAGAAAGAAAGAAAGACCATTGTATATCTTCTTCAGAATCCGGAGAAGCTGCCACATCATAGATGTAAAGCATGTATTTTGCTACTGAATCTGGGCCTTCCTCAAGGCAGCTTCTGCTTTAATAATGATTATTCACAGAACTGAGATTTGATTTATAAAATTTCTGCTTCACACTGTTTCTCCTTGGATTTCCTCCCTATCTAGCAATCAGTAATTGTCTGATGAAGCAATATTTTCATTCTCAGACAAAAGTAGAGAAATCCCTAGCCTTTCGTGGTAAACAAGGAAGGAAATGTACAAATACAAGGTGGTCATAATGATCACTTTGTGGTGAAGCATCATTTGGCAAAATGAGCTAAAGTTTTGCAAAAAGAAGAGAACCCTCAATTTGTGTGAAAGAAATTCCAGGGTCTTGCTTGGACAATAAATGTTTGCTCCATGGTCTGGCAGATGGAATAGAGGAACTCTTTGTATGACATTGCCAGATCCAGATACAATACCAGGAAAAAAATAATGTCTTCCACAATAAAGTGTATCGCAAAATCCACTTCATTGACTTGGTGAGGAAGAGGACTTAAGTTGTGGAACAGTATCAAGAAGTCAAGTGATTGAGTCAGTTAGCTGCCAGGAGGTTAACTTTACTCCTAAATCAATTCAATCTTTCTTAGAGTTAATTTAACCCTGATCAGCTGGGCAAGATCAAGATAGCTAGAACTGCACAGATTCCAATAAGGTATCTTTCATTCTTGTCTGAAAGTAAATACAGAATCTTGGCAATGGCAAGAGAAAATTCCAACTCTCATTTATAGAAGATGATTAAAGCAGAATCACTTTGAGTGGTTTGAAACTCTTTTCCCCAAGATTCTCAATACCCAGGCTGACATATTTAGACAATAATCTGCCAATGGATTCTAGATCTTGATTGTTGATGACCAGTCTCCCTTCCAATCCTTTGTCAGCTTCCCCACAATCTCTCATAACCCCTACACAAAATCAGACCTCTGGTCCTTTAAGAGACCAGGACTGTAATTCCAGGAAATTCCAGGGAAAGGCAGTTGCCTTAAGCATTATTATTATTATTATTATTATTATTATTATTATTATTATTATTATTATTATTATTATTATTATTATTATTATTATTATTATTATTATTATTATTATTATTATACCTCCAAGGTCCCTTCCAACTTCTTCTTCTTCTTCTTCTTCTTATTATTATTATTATTATTATTATTATTATTATTATTATTATTATTATTTAACATAAAATGTGAAAATACAAAAGCAAATAGTAGAGGACAACAATAGAAAAAGGGAAAATAAAAAAGGTGTGAAGAAGGGAAGGGGAACAAACAAATGGCATTGACTTCCTGCTCTCTCTTTTGCAGTAAAATCAGACATTAAAATCAAATCTCAACTTTTTACATTTCTATAGTAGTATGCACTAACCAGTCTAATCAGTTAAACCCAAAATCATAATATCATTTTTTTCCACCTCAGGCACAAAGTCCAGAGGCAGTTTCCAATTAGAAACAAAAGTACTTATGTTGTTTTCTTTTTATCAACACAGTCAATTTGGCCAGCTCTGCTAATTTCATCAGCTTCTGTAACCATTTGTCCATGGTAGAAATTGAGGCACCCTTCCACTTTTGTGCATAGAGCAATCTTGCTGCCGTCACCATATATAAAATCAGAGTTCCAATTTTTCCCCCCAGTTCTCTTTCCAGAAAAGGCAGTTGCCTTAAGGAGTTGGAGGCAAGGGCTACATTTGTGCCATGACTTGCTCCAAAGAACTTTTTTGAAATCGAATCTAAAACACAGCACAGTTCTGTGACATGTGGCACTTTTTCTTGCTATCTGATTGATATACAGCTATACAGAAAAACACATGACTTTTCTATTACCAACTGCTGATATGCGGCTGCAGATTTCTGATATGCGGCTGCAGATTTAATTGTTTACATTTTAGTTTAGGTCTAGTTTTGCAATCAGTAGAATAGAGATAGCATCTACAGGTGAAAAGTGGTGGGTTGTTAGGGATACTGGAACATGAATAATATCCGCAAATGAGAGAAAGTCATGCTGGCTACAAAATAGATTTTTCCCCATCTGAAAATTGTAGATTTTTGCTCACATAATGCCTTGCAACACAGAGAAAGCTTTTAAGAGAAAACCCCCTCCCAAAATCTGTGCAGGCTTAACATGAAAACAACTACCTCTCAGCCAATCAAGCTTCACCAGAGCAAGCACAGTGGGGATCCGTGTAAGCATCTCTTAAGGATGCCAAAGTCTTTGACAAGTTGAATTACAGTTTGGGGCCAAAGAATAGCCACAGAGACTTAGCTAGAGAGTCATCCTTCCACTAAAGATTTCCTTGACCATCCAAAAATCAATTCAGGAAATGAATGAGGAGATAAGCAGGGCCAAACGAGTGAAGCCAAGGGCAATTTTGAACAGGCAGTAGAGTGGTGCTGATCAGTCAAGGCCAGGGCAGAAATGCCACAGATAGTGTACATTCTGTCCTCGGGATGGGGTTGAAAACAGGGAGAGTTGAACAGGCTACCTTGCTCCCAGGGACTCTTCCACCATGTCATTCTTCAGACACCATGCAGTGGCCTCCCTGCCATTCTTATTATTTGGAATTCCTTCTGCCAATATATGCATGCAAGGCAGGGGTACTAGTCAAGGGCCACAAGCAGTCCAAAGAGTTCCTGGACTTAGCACATATTTCTGGAGCTCCCTGAAAAAGGAGATCAAGCTAACTTCCATTTCTATCGCTCTCCCAAGCAGACAAACTCATTTTTATCTAGACGGACTTGGTCTGTTTAAGCAATTGCGTTGATAAAATGTGAATGTTTGCCTGTTGGTGGGCACTCCTCTTGATTACAAATGATGTTTTTCTAAATGTTATTGTATCATAATGTATTAGTGGCCCCCCTGAGCACCATTTCATGTGGAAATGTAGTCTACAAATGACATCAATAATAAATCAAAACAGGCAGAGGGGAAGTTCCTTGTGACCAAATGTACAGGTTTTGTTGAATGAAAGTGCAGCCTGCCTGATGGGACTGAGGAATTGTAATTTTTAATGTTGATGGGATAAATTATTAAATGCTTGGAGTCTAACTGCACGAGCTGTATTTATTTAAACTGTGCGATATTTTTTTTGAAAACCCCCCCATCTTTGGGGGTCTATCTCTCAAAGGTCAAGGCGAAGTCCCTTAATGTGAGAAAGACTGTTCTGCCCGATATAAATATGTCACTCAAAATTAATGGACTGTGTTGACGTACTTTTATTCTTGAGTTTAAAAGTTAAAGGTGAAACTGTGTTGGAAATCAGTTTCGGATTCTCTCTTGAAAAAAGAAGCTTTTATTCACTCTGCAAGTTTTCTGTTTCTCTGTTTGGTTGCTATCCTTCCATTTTCTCTTTGCTAATGATCTTCATATCTCTGTCTTTCTTCAGGAGGTCCTTGGTGCTCTCTGAGCTGAGTTATTATTTTTTTTGCAGATGTTTCATTAGCCAACTAGGTAATATTGATGTCACCAAGTTGGGTAATGAAACATCTGCAAGAAAAGAGAGAGCACCAGAGACTCATGGTTCCACCTCGGGGTACAAATATTCTATTGTTATTTTTCTTCATATTTTATTTCAAATGGGGGATAAATCTGTGTTTTTTAGAATTTAGATTTGGGTAAATGACCAACAAGCGTTTTGAAGGCTGAGCTGAAACCCAGTAAAAAAGAAAGAAAAGACAAGTTTCTGCAAAAGGAGGTCCAGTTGCTGGAATAAAACAGCTGCTAAAAGATTTAGTGATTAAGCATTCAGCTTACAGTTCTTTCTACTCCAGTTCTCTTTCCTAGTGACCCTCCTATGCCTGTAAAGCTAGGATATAAGCAGAATACTTGGATGGTCCAGGCAAGTCTCCAATTTATTAAGGAAATTATATGCAAATAACTCTTAATAACTGGAGCTCTCAATAACCTGAAAATATGAAATGTCTTTTGACATAGGAAGCAGCATAGAAATCTGTTGAATAAATAAATGCCCAAATGAGAATTTTTGTTCAAATTGTGTCTCTACTTTAGCTCCATCTGCATATATGCCAAAAAAAATTACAGAATGCCACTGAGCTTCTTATAAAGGTTCCCCTGCACATGTGTGCTAGTCGTTTCCAACTCTAGGGGCCAGTGCTCATCTCCGTTTCAAAGCCGAAGAGCCAGCGTTTGTCCAAGGACGTCTCCGTGGTCATGTGGCCGGCATGACTAGATGCCAAAGGCGCACGGAACGCTGTTACCTTCCCACCATAGTGGTCCCTATTTTTCTACTTGCATTTTTATGTGCTTTCGAACTGCTAGGTTGGCAGAAGCTGGGAAGAGTAACAGGCGCTCACTCTGCTACGCGGCACTCGGGATTTGACCCACCAAACTGCCAATCTTCTGATCGACAAGCTCAGCGTCCTAACCCACTGAGCCACCACATCCCCGATCTTCTTATAGAGGGAGTTAAAACTGTACCCTCTAGAATTTATTATTGTTCAGAGATATTTATTTATTAAATAGATTTATATGGCCACCCAATTCACACACAATGACTTTGTGAAATATGAAACATGCGTAACATCCTTTTCTGGTTGGTCTGAATAGAAGTCCAGAGTAAATGTTGATCTTGCCAAGATTCTATATGGTCTCTATTTGTAGGCGCTAACACTTTAGCATGGCTGGCTGGGGGAATCCTGGAAGTTGAAATCCACAAATCTTAAAGTTGCTGTTTGAGAATTTACTAGTGGGAGAGAAGAAACAATGTATATGCACAAATTCATGGAAGGATGCCCATAAATTACTTTTAAAAAGTTAAAAAAAAGTAGAGAATCTGTGGGAAAGCCCTTCCTTCCTTCCTTCCTTCCTTCCTTCCTTCCTTCCTTCCTTCCTTCCTTCCTTCCTTCCTTCCTTCCTTCCTCTCTACTTGGATTAGCCTTAATTCTCTCTATACAGGATGAAGATCAATCAGTCTTAGCCATTTGCACTCACATCACGTTGCTTCTCAAATTCTTTAACATTCCCTTTCTTTTTGAAAAGTGAATTTATGCATAATGTATAGCTAGCTTCAACCTGAACATGTTTATCTAAAAATCATTTCTCGGTGGAGTTCACTTTCTTATAAAAATCATGCTTTAAACAGAAGCATATTCCATCAGGAGCCAAACTCAATACAGTCACAGCAACTTGAGAATTTTTCCAGCATTATTATTAGCTCTGTCATCAAAGGCAGATCCTTTGGAAGTGCTGAAAGTTAGTAGTAGCAGTAGAAGCTGTAATATTGTTGCTGTGATTGCTATCATTAGATTTCCATCTTGATTCTTTATAAAATATCTAAGAGCAATTGGGGTAACACCATACACCTGATCATTAATGCATCAACGTCACCATTAGCAACAATTAATGAACTTTACTGAAGAGTCACAAACTTCTTTAGAAACAACCTCTTGCCCTCCACCCCCACCCCCACTGTCTAGGGCCCTCTAGATGTGCTGGATGATTCCTATCACTCCAGTTGACAGCTGTGATCCCAGCATATCCCCAAAAGAGCAGGTTAGAAGAGGAATGAAATTGGCACTTTGTAGTAGAAGCTGTGCCATTGACCCAGGACCATCCCTTCTCTTTAGATTGTATGAATGTAGTTGTAACCCGAGTCAAACCAAGGCTGATTTCTGTCTCAGTTTGAGAGCCTGATTTATCTGCACATAGCCACACTCTTCACTGGAGTTAAGTGGGCAGCACAGAGGATTTGCAAAAATGGAAGCTGCTAGATTCACATAACGTGCTAAATCTTAAATCTGAGTAAGCAAGGGTCACATGCTGTGTTGAAGGAACCATAATACCTGTATGGTTTAAGGACCTGCTTCATGCAATATATTAAGAGTGTAGTTGGATTCCCACAAAATGCTGAACCACCCTGCATTTAGCAATCTCACTTCAATCTACCCTTAGCCTCTCCACCATGTTTTCCTACTTGTGGAAAGAAATAGAGTGGTGACTGAATAACTAATCGGAGCTGTTTCATCTCCTTTTCTGCATGCCTCAGTCTCCACCCCAGCATGTGTTACAAGTTTTGTACCTAAGACCCACTTCCTCTTCTTATTGACCCACTTGCAGAAAGTCAATTCTTCTGTAGCCTCTTTCTATTGACTGGGGAAGGGGAATAGACCTCTTGTAGCAAAGCCCCTGAAATTCTCTGATTCAGATTATTAGTTTAGCATGCTTCCTACTTTCAGATGTCAAGTGATTCCCATTATCGCAGGGTATTTTTGGCTTGGCTAGTAATTGTGTTAGTTTAGCCAGCCAGCTAAGCTGGGTTGCTTTTTAATATTTTTTAATCAGTCTTTATCTTTAATGAAGCTAAAAAAAATGGAGTGGATTTTGGCTTAATTGCTACCTTTCTTGATAGCCTGCATTTATTTTAAACTGGCTAAAATTACTTTACATAAAGATTGCCCCCCCATTTCTGTCACTGCCCCCAAATAATTTCACATAACTCCAGTGGTGTTCCTCAGTATTTTCACTAATTTTGCAAAAGTTCCAAGAATAATCTTTCACTGACAGCTGCTCAGCTAATATTGGCTTTGAAATCTGCCCTGGAAATTTGCAGAACAATAAACTAATTAAGATGGGAAGGGGGGTTCGGTACAAAATATGACCTAGTAAGTTCTGATATGGTTTCTTTGAACATAGCATCTTATAGTGTTTTCAGGTGAGACCAGTCTATCAGGGCAACCTGGTCTACCCCAAATATGGGACAGAGCATACTCCTTCCGTTTTCACCTTTCAGTCCCAATCTAGGTCGTTTATACAACAGACTACTTGTGTGTTAAATTTAAATTTACCAACAAAGAATTAAAGGGAGACTAGTATAACTATTTTGAGCTATTTAGCTCTCATCAGCTAGCCATACCCTTCTGAGATTCGAACCTGGGACACTTGCATGTTAGGCAGATGTATGAAAGTATAGCATCTTATACTTTACTTTTGTTAGCTCAGGTTTCAGGTGAAGTATGTTGTGTTTAATGCAACCATTATGACTTTCCTGCTCATATTTTTCCTTACTTTCTATGAGAAGTGGCAATAGCAAAAACAAGGCAATGGAGAGATATATGGGCATGGAGGAAGAGAGAAAAAGGCAAATGTATTGTGTGCATCATGATATCATCATGCAAATTACATAATTTACATAAGTGTTATTGTCATGATGCATGTGAAATCATTGTCACTTGTACCAGAAAGCTTGTATGGAAGCTTTCATAAAGTCTTTGGCTAGGTGCACATTTCTTGTTAAACCAAAAGCTGCTTTGTTTCTTTCAAGGTCAAGAGTACTAAACTTAATTACTGTAATTAGTAAAGCATACCCTTCTTGCATTATGTGTGAACCCGGCCATGGTTTGTTGACAAATTCAGTTTTATCAAATTCAAGCACATGCCTCCAAAGGGGAATATTTTTAGCAGAAGGTACATTTGCAACTTCAAAGCATGTGGAATTCCAGCAAGACCCAAGAACATAAGCTGAAAGGGCAGTGAGAACGTGAACTCAATCAGGCATCAACTGATCCATACTTTTGCATCTTTGAAGAGAGACTGCTTTACTAAATAGTCCTTAAGAGTGACTTGGACACTTCACTCAGCAGAGGCATAAGCATCTAAGCCCCTATGATGGCAAGGGAACAGTGATATCATGACACATGTGGCGTCACTCCCCCTGCCCCACAGAAAGTTATAGCAGTACAATGATCATCTGTTGCTAAAGTCCAAATTCCAGGGATTTGTTTGGCTAAATATGGGAATATTCCACTAGCTATCAATCCATTTCAGAGTGCAGTTTCAGAACCTTTGTTATGACCCTGCAACTCTTCCTAGTTTGGCATCTCCTAACTTTAGAGATATCTTTGCCCTACATTGATCCAACTGATGTTTTCCTTCCTGAAATTGGGAGCTACTGCCTATACTATGTAAGGGTCTGTGGATCAAGCCACAGGACTTTCTTCTGATTGCCTCAGGGTGGCAGAATGATGCTCATCTGTATGACCTGTAACTGCTCTACTTTTTCAGAGAAGATGAAACACCAATATTTTTTTTAGAAGGTTGCTCAAAGGGTATTTCAGCTTTTGGTTATTGGTGATAGCAATTGCATTTATCAGTTAGTGGGCTTTAATTGTTTTATGGCTGTTTCTGTAGTGCTATCTCATTCTTTTGAATGAAGGGTGAACTTTACTTATATTAGGCAGGACAAGAGATGGTCCCTCTTAAAGAGTTTTGTGCACATGAAGAGAAGGATAGTCTATAAAGATTTGCACTTTTAGAAGAAATGATACAAAGCAAAGAGTATGTTCTAAAAATAAGACACAATGATTGAGAGCAGGAAGAGCTGTCTTAGAAGGACAGGCTGTAGAGAAATGCTTCAAGAGCCAGAGATTCAAAAAATAATTTGGGCTCATTGGAAGCTGTTTCAAGGCTGTCTGATCTCTGTGAGGCTTTGGCTAGAATTCCATTCTGTTATGTAGCAGCAACATAAATCAGGAATTAATCTGATTGCAAGCAAGAATTAGGAGCTTAAATTGATCTCTTGCTCTGCATGTCACACTGTACCCAGTTGCATTTGTTTGTCCTTAAAAATGCTCTATCTGAAGCAGGCTTAATATGTTGCAAAATGTATAACATTTATTTTTAAAAGCATCAAAGAAAAGCCTTTTGTCCCGTTAAGAACAGAAATGTTGCAACAAAAATAAAGAGAACATAGTGTTCACTCTACAGATGACACGAGAAGATGTTTACTTAATAGTAAACTCTACTGAGTTCAACAGAACTCACTTTAAAGTAAATATGAATACAATTGTTTAGATGTAACAGTAGTATTTATTGCAAAATCAAAGTGATTTGCGAATAGAGTAGAAAAGTGAAATCTTGTGATGCAATTTAAAAAACCAGTTACCATCAGTACTGCCCCTTATCCAGTGCTTTTTTTGTATAAGAAAAAGGTGCCGGAACTCACACGTGTCATACAACCCGCCTTGCCTGTCCTACAAGGTTCCATCCAAAAAAGGTGCCGGAACTCCGTTCTGAGCGTTCTATGAGAAAAAAAGCCCTGCCCTTATCTATTTCCCACAAAGACTATCTTTTACTAATGAACTGTGGGGCAATCTAATGGTTTTTGTTTGTTTGTTTGTTTTCTCATAACCCCTCACCCCCAAGCTGAGACTGCATGGATTATCAGCATGGATTCTTACATAAGTTATCAGCTCCCTGCGCCCTGTGCGTTCCCACAGAGAGGGCCTCCTCAGGGTGCCACCGATCAGAGAATGTCGATTGGTGGCCCCCAGGGGGAGATCCTTCTCTGTGGGCGCTCCGGAGCTGTGGAATCAGCTACCGGTAGAGCTCCGGATGGCGCCCGATCTTCGCTCCTTTCGTCGCGATCTCAAGACGTTTTTGTTTGTACAAGCTGGCCTAGCCTGAGGGGGATCGGTGGGGTTGTTTTATTTTTGGTTTCTTAATTTTATCTTGGGGTTTTTAGAATTGTACTTCTATTGTTTTAACTAGGGCAACTGTTTAATCTCTTTTTAATGTTTGTATTTGGTATTTTATTCTGCCCTGTGAACCGCCCTGAGTCCTCAGGGAGAAGGGCGGTATATAAATGTTATTAAATTAAATTAAATTAAATTAACTAAAGAAAAACTTTGCCAGTATCCAACAATGGCATAATTCTGCATTGAAGTGACTGAGTTTTCTAAGTTCTCCACCAATGGGCACTGAACAAGCTCCTTCCCCTTCTCAATTTTCACCTACAAAATAGAAACAACCTTGCTATAACTGGCTCCTTTATCACACCAAAAGTAATGCCCTGCCTGATAAGGTGAGTGAGGTCTACGGGTGAAATCCTGAGTATGCTTACTCACCAATAAGTGCCATTCCACACACTGAAACTTGCTCTCCTATAAAGGGTTGGAAGATTGCTGGCCTTAATATAAGATATTCTTCTAACACTTTTTGAGCTTGCTATGCAGCAGAGTGGAAACATGATTCCTGATTCTCTTCTCATCAAGGGAATCCCCCTCCATTCCCATCAGGATGATATGTAAAAGATTGGGAATGTATACATTGCAGGCAAAGTCAGAAGATGCTCTTGCTTTATTCATATTGCTCATTTTGAACAATTCAGACATTGTTCAAAAGTCAAGATGAGTTCCTTCCCGAAACAACCCATATGCTTTTATGACCAGAGAGAACCAGGAAGTGATCTCTTCTCCCTTAAAAAAAAGGGGGGGGTATCTGGACATCTAAATAATTCTAAGGGACCTATATGAAAGGGAGGGACAGGGGTAGTGGGTTGGTTGGTAAGCAAGAGGCAGGGAAGGGAAACCTTGTTGGGCAGGGAAAGAATTAAACTGTTCTACAACTCTTTAGGGCTGTAGTCCTGGACAGAATTACACAGGAAGGAACTCTATTAAACATAGTGGAGTTTACTTCAAGTAAGTCTGTTTATTCAAACATGCAAAGAATGTTCTAATATCTCAAGCACGTGTCCAGAATAGATATTTTAGCAGCTCACTTGTGCACATATTTACTCAGAAGAGTTTCATTGGGCCTAGTTTAGAAGATGTGGTTGAAATGCAGTGATTCTCTCATCTAGCCCGAAGAGTTACCCAACCCAGGAAGGTTTTTTTCGCGGGGGGTGGGGGTGGGGGAAGCTGAGCTTTGCTCCTTACTTGGAACCCTTTAGATAATTTTCCCCACAAGTGCTCTCCTCCTCCTCCCCCCCCCACGCCCCACAACTGGCAGCTGCTACAACGGATTATACGGAGAGTGCAACTGGAAATCCACAACACGCCTTCAGATATGGCGCACACGCTCTCGGGCTAAACAAATTCGGGGTGGAGGAAAGAAGAGAGAAAGGCTCTGCTTTCGGTGGAAAATCTTTTGTCTCTATTGTTCCCCCTGCTTTAGCATGCACTGCAGGCTTCACACACGCGCATACTCTTCCACAGCCAGGCTGGGGAACCTCGAGAAGAAGGGGGGGAGCCCCAAGGCCATTCGCGGGTAACGGCTTGAGCATGAGAGCGAGAATCTCAGGTGCCCAGGCACCCCGAGGAACGGGATGCCTTCCCGAGTGCGCCTCCCCGAGGGAAAAGCGCAAAAGCAAGGGAAGAAAACCAGGTGGGAGAGTGCGGGATAGAGCGGGAAAGGAGGTGTAATATAGTCAGGCGCTTAAGAGCTACGTAGAGAAAACTATTCACAGGCGGCGTACTCTACGACTAAAACGCCCATCACACCCAGAGAGTAAAAGAGCGGCTGTGCTGGGTTGATGGGACAGTCGTAAGCCAGCTTTGGGAAAGCTAGAAGGAAGCAAGATAGAGCGCCTCTGCCGCACCCCAAAGCAGTGACCTATCTGAGAACAAGGGGGTCCACTCTCTATTCTTGGAAAATCTCTTTCCCCAGAATAAAGTTGCCGATCCGCTCCAGCCTGGTCGTGAGAAAAGGAAGGGACTCCTAAACCAACCAAAAGGTCCGACACACAAAAAAGCAGGAGACAAACTGCAAATGGGAAAGCGGAAGGTGTGGGTGCATGTTGGAGTGGGGAGGAGGGGGCGGAATCTAAACCGGGGATCATTGCGGCCGGGCGGAAAGCGCCCTGAGGCCGCAGCGAGAGGCTCTGCCGGAGCCCAGCTGTCCTCCGCCTTACCTATGGTGGTGATGACGGTGATGGCGAAGTAAAAGGAGCCGGCGAACTTCCACTGGACGCCAGCCTTGTGGGGCTTCAGCTTCAGCACCACCCCTTCGAGCTCGCAGTAGTTGGCCTCGGAGAGGTTGTACTTGCTCTTGAGCTCCAGCTGCTTCTGCTCCAGCTTAGTCCGGTCGGCAGTCTCCGCCTCGGACTCCAGGGCGTCGAAGACGGCGGCGCCCACCAGCAGGTAAGTGAAGGTGCAGATGATCAGGGCCAGAGTCCGGACGTTTTGCCGCTTCATGGTCCCGCAGAGCTGGGAGAGACGCGGGTGGCGGCGGCGGCAGCGGCAGCGGACGGCTGCTGGGGAGCCCCGCGGGAGGCGGGAGCGGACGCGGCGGCTACTTCTGCTGCTGAAAGAGAGGCGGCGGTTGCCTGGCTCATGGCTGCTGCTCCTGCTCCTGCTCCTGCTGCCGCTGCTGAGGCTCCCGCGGCGGCTGTGCTGGGCAAGGCAGCACCCGCCGCTCAGCTCCAAAGGGGGAGGGAGAAGGGGAGGTACGGGAGCTGTCCTTTCAGCACCACCTCCATCGCAACCCTGCACCTCCGTCGTCTCTGCCGCCGCCGCCGCCGCCGCCGCCTTCCCTTATAAGGACTACTGGACTGGGCTGGCCGGGGAGGCTGGATGGCGGGCTCCTACAGATTCGCCTTTGAACTTCCAGATTCCCACTAAGGTCTTTGTTTGAGATTTCTTTCTCCCTTCTCAGCTATCCCAGTATATACCACTGGTACCATCTAAGTGAAAAGTTGGACCATAAGAAAGGCCGAGCGCCAAAGAATTGAGGCCTTTGAGCTATGGTGCTGGAGAAGACTCCTGCGAGTCCCTTGGACTGCAAGGCGATCAAACCGGTCAGTCCTAGAGGAGATCAACCCTGACTGCTCTTTAGAAGGCCAGATCCTGAAACTAAAACTCAAATACTTTGGCCACCTAATGAGAAGGAAGGACTCACTGGAGAAGAGCCTAATGCTGGGAAAGATTGAGGGCAAGAGAAGAAGGGGACGACAGAGAATGAGGTGGCTGGATGGAATCACTGAAGCAGTAGGCGTGAGCTTAAATGGACTCCAGAAGATGGTAGAAGACAGGAAGGCCTGGAGGAACATTGTCCATAGGGTCGCGATGGGTTGGACACGACTTCGCAGCTAACAACAACATCATCTAAGTCCCTTTATCTGGTTACTCTGTCTCCTATTCTAGCACCGTTGCCTTTTTTTCTTCCTTGCTGCTACCGTCTGCCCAAGGCTGCTGCTACTGCAACTCACCCCACCTCACTTGTCTTGTACTCCAATGCCTGTAGTGTGATTGCCCTCCCTAATCAACCTCTAATTCCTGCTTCCACAAAATATTCTTATTCTCACTTATTAACCTATGGTTGAAACTGGGTTCCAAAAACCCTGCAGATGATCACTTTCCTTGTTTCTCTCTGGACTGTGAAAGTATCTTGAGTTTACATGAGTATATTGCATATACCTCCTAGTAAGGGGCAATGTGTTGGCCCTAAACTAGAGATCTTAGCCTGCCTAAAACAGCACGAGTGTGCTTCAACTAAAATTAGATTTTGGATGAAGTTATGGCATATGGGCAATAATGTCAAATTATTGGCAGTACTGCATGTGGCATAGGTATGACTGAAATTTCTAACCTGCCCTACATCTCTGCCTTACTAAAAATTATAAAATTGATCTTGGTTGATCAACGCCAATTGCTGCAGGCCCATATGGTAACATCTATATTATAAGGAAGAGTGCAACTTGAAACATAAGAAGATTCTAACCACCCAAAGTTATTTTGGAATAAGTGTCCACAAAATCCAATAAATAAATGAAATGAAATGAAATGAAAAACCAAATAGAATTTATTAATGAATGAAAGAAAAAAATATATGTTCTATGTCTGTGAATCTAAGAAAAAGAGAAAAGTAGTTCTAAATGAAGATAGTCTGTGTGAAATAATACGTGCAGGAAAATGAAGAGTTGACTTTAATTATGAATAAAGAATTAAACCATGTCATCTAGGTTGTTCAGGGTGTGTATAAAAGTAAGAATCCATAGCCTGGTTACAATTACACATTACATGTTAGACTTCAGTGAATGGTGACACTGGAAAAAGCAGAGATGAATTAGGAGGAAAACTGCAACATTCTGAATGAACACAATCAGGGCTGGTCAGCTAGGTAACATGAATGGATGAGTGGAAACAGCACAAGAAAATATATAAAAAATGGGTGATTCAAAGAAAAACAAAACCCAAAATGGATGAGAATCGTGACTGATGAGTGTACAAATTAAATACGTAAGTCAAACTTAAATCTAATATGTACATATGGCAAAGGAACAAGTATAAATCTAAAAACATGATATTCATGAGAAAAAGTTGAGAGAAATAAGAGATTTTGAATATGGCAAAGATCATATTTTGCTAGTGTCAAGAGGGGACATAAGAAAAAGGAGGGGGGACAAAATTAGAATGAAAGTAACATGCCAGCAAAAAAGAGAAAGTAAGAGTCACATATGAAAAAGTATTAGATGATAAGTTAATCTCCCAACAGAATCAATGAAAAGTAGACATAGAGAAAATAGGTGGAAACTACCTGGAACTGAATGAAAAGAATTTTTTTTACAGAATGCTACAGGAGTAGATGAAGTATGAGAAATATGAAAAAGAATACGTTGTGGAATAATAAAGTCAGAGGGGCAGTGGCTGAAGGAAAAAATACATATAACAGGATGATTGCAGTAAAAACATGGAGGTGAGAGAAAGGTATTATTTAATGTCTAGAGAGGGGAAAATCTATTTACAAAAAGAAATTACAAGAAATGGTTAAGATTAAAAAAAAGACCAAGAAAATGCATAGCGATTTCGATGAAAAGAAACATTTATTCGGAAGAGGGCAAAACAAAAAGCTTTCAGCAAAGCAAATTGAATTAAAAATAAAAGTGATTAAATTATTTGGGAAGAAACTGAAGCAAGGAAATTATGGAAGGAGTATTTTAGACATTTATATGAGGAATACAGTTATATGTTGATGAATGGAACTGAAATGAACACTGTAAATGTTACTGTCCAAGAAAATTGATGAAAAGGAAATAATGCATGCTGTGAAAATATGGAAGTATTATAAGGTTCCCTCTGTAAATGGTATAATCAGAGAAATATTAAAATAACAAAGTGATTTGCTTACAGAAGGTGTGCGTACTTAAAATGTGTCTGATTTAAAACAAGAGACTGAATATGTGATGAATATGAACTGAATAAAACACTAAGCAACCAGTATAAAAGAAGTACTGTACGTTTATTTACTTATCTTTTATTCTATTTGATACATTTTATTAAACTAAACTAAAATTATATTGAGATGGTTTGGACATATGGGCTGAATGGATGAAAACTGAATTGCAAAACAAATAAAGGATGGATGGATGGATGGACTGAAAGGAAAGGGAAAATAAAAAAATATTGGATACAGTTAATGAGATAATTAAAAATAGATTTTTATAGTGGAGGTGTATACACTATTGGAAGACCTGGACACCAGATTAGGGGCAGATGGTCATGGGGAAAATCTATGTGGTTACTAAGAGCTAGCAATGACTTAAAGGCTCATGTTTGATCAATTGTTCAAGATAGATTTAGAAAACAAAAGAGTGTAAAGCAATGATAGGATATATGCAAAGACAGAAAAGTATAGATAGAGATAATGTATGTGTGGGATCAAGACGATAAGATCTCAAGAAGGATGCCTATACATCAATTCCATTTGTTTTTCATTATGAATGAATGAATGAATGAATGAATGAATGAATGAATGAATGAATGAATGAATGAATTTAGAAAAAATTTTACTAGTAAAAATGCTTTTTGTTGCAAAAAAGACCACTTGTCATCTTCCAATTTCCATTTTATCCTAATTCTAATATTTCTAAAGTTTATTTTAATCTTATAAACTCTGGTTTATTTTCTTTAACCTTATTCTATCTTCTGCTTTACTATTCTTCCTGACTTTTATTCTCCATGCTAGATTCAGCTCTTTCATGATGCCCCAGTCCTACACACCACCAAGTACTACTCTCCCTTGGCTACTTGGCACTCCTAAGAGTAGGGAATGTAGGAGCTGTGGTGGGTAGTGATTAGAATGCAGTATTGCAGGCTAACTCTGCCCATTGCCAGGAGTTTGATCCTGACTGGCTTAAGGTTGACTCAAGCTTCCATTCTTCCAAGGTCAGTAAAATGAGGACTCAGATTGTTGGGGGCAATATGCTGACTCTGTAAACCACTTAGAGAGTGCAGTAAAGCACTGTGAAGTGATATATACTGTAAGTCTAAGTGCTATTGGTATGCTAACCACTTTCCTCTGTCTTCTGTCTTCTTCTAGGGTGGTGGATTCTTTAGAACCACAGCCTGCCACTGCTATATTTTTGTTGCCCTATGACTTCCAGGGAACTTCCACCACAGGATGTACCCTGACATCACCCACCACCTCTTCTTCTCCAACCTTGGTTGGGTCTCCCACAGTTGGAATTGCCACTCTGACCGTCAAGACCTTTCCTCTTTCCTCCCCACCTTTGCCTCAGAGGAATTCTTCAGCAGTTTTGTACCTTACACACATACTTGTTGCTGGCTCCTCTTGCCCAGAACATTTTGGGACATCTCTCTTTCTTTTGTTTCCAGTCTTACTCCTCCATCTTTCCTCTTTTTGCTCCCTCCCCTCATTTTGTTTTTCTTTAGCTTGATTTCTTCTGTTCTTGTAACACTTTGAAAGCTAGCATCATTCCTCCAGTCCAGCAAGCCAACTTGAGGAATGGCCCCATTTTAAACAACTGAATTATTTTAAAAAGCTCCTTTTCTTCCTAGGTATGGCCCTTAAACGTGCAGAGAAATAGAAGCAAGAAGAAACTGCATGGTATTTTTTCCCTTGACAATGTAAAATAATTTTAACAGTGTTTCATTTTATTTCCCTTACCTCACATCTTATTTTTTTTATTGAAAGTTTTACAATACATTTTTAAGATAAAAAAGAAAGAAAAAAAAGAAAGAAAAACCCCCTCCTCTCCCTCCCCTCTCCCCAACCCACCCCTACCCAACCCTCCCCCCTCCCCGACATCCCAGAGCTGAATACAGGGTATAATATTACAAACATAAGCTAAAATATGCTAACAACCCCAAAATAAAACATTAAATTCTGTCGCACTTTAACTCTCCATAGTCATCATATTGCTAACAAATAACAAATAACTAATTATACATCATATAAAACCACTACTTATTCAAATGCTAAATGAAACTTTTTAGTCCCATATTTATTCTGAATATATTCAATCCATCTTCTCCATTCCACAATATATCTCTGTTGCGATTGTTCTTTTAAATATGCTGAAATCTTTGCCATTTCCACCAGGTTAGAAACTTTCAAAGTCCACTCTTCTATAGTTAGTAGTTCCTCCTTCTTCCAATATTGCGCTACTAAAAGTCTCGCTGCCGTGATTAGATTCAACATCAATTTAGAGTCTATAACAGTAGTATCTGTAATAATACCCAACAAAAACAACTGTGGAGAAAACTTTATCCTTTTCTTAAATATCTTTTGCATATTCCACCAAATTTTAATCCAAAAAGCTTTGACTTTTTTACAAGTCCACCATATATGAAAATACGTTGCGTCCTCACAACCACACCTCCAGCATTTGGGCTGACAATTCGGGTACATACTTGCTAGTTTTTTAGGATCTAAATGCTACCTATAAAACATTTTATAAAAATTCTCTCTTAAATTTTGGGCCTGTGTAAATTTTACATTTCTAACCCAAATCTTTTTCCAAGTATCCATTGTTATAACCTCCTGAAAATTCTGGGCCCACTTTATCATACAATCTTTAACAAGTTCCGTTTCTGAGTCAATTTCTATCAATGCGTTATATATCCTTCTTATATGTGCGTGACCTTGATCTCGAATTTGTTTTACCAAATTTTCATCGGTTATCGAGAAACCAACTTTCTGATTCTCTTTCCATCTTGCCTGTAACTGCCCATACTGGAACCAAGTTTGTACAATCTTTTCTTCTTTTAAAATATTATATGGCTTTAATTGCCACACATTCCTTTCTAACCTTAAAATTTCCTTATACGTAGTCTCATCATGTTTAAATCCAATGTTTATATTTTTCTATTGCATGTTTAGGTATTGTCCAAATTGGTATCTTATAATTTAACTTATGTCTATATTTTTTCCAAACTCGCAACAGAGCATACCTTAATATATGTATCTTAAACACATTATCCACCTTCTTGTCATACAATAGATATGCATGCCAGCCAAATAACAAGTCATAACCCTCAAGATTTAATAATCTCCCTTGTGTTAAATTAAACCAATCACTTATCGATGATAAAGACCACCTCTTTCGCGCGTGTCTTGCATTATCTTAAATTTAACTTGTGGCTTTTTCCCTGCCCAAACAAATTTATTAATGCCTTTTTGCCATTCCTCCAAATTTAAATCCTTTTTAAGTATAGGTATCATTTGAAACAAGAATAAAAACTTTGGCAAAATATTCATTTTCACTGCTGCGATTCTTCCCAGTAAAGATAATTGTAATTTTTTTCCAATTATCTAATTCTTTTTGTGTTTTTGCCCATAACAGTTCATAATTATTCTTATATAACTTCACATTTGAAGCTGACAAATAAACCCCCAAATATTTAGTCTTTTTAACTATTTCAAATCCCGTTAACTCTTCTAGAACAACCTTTTGTTCTATAGTCATGTTCTTAGACAGTATTTTAGTTTTTTGTGTATTTAGCTTAAATCCAGAAACTTTCCCATACAACATTTTTATCTCCATCAACTCTACAACTGAGTAGGTCGGTTGACTTACTGTAATAACCAGGTCGTCCGCAAACGCTCTCAATCTATAATCCTGATCTCTTATTTTAATTCCCTTAATTTTATTTGAATCTCGTATTTTAATCAATAATATTTCCAATGTTAACACAAACAGTAAGGGTGATAACGGACACCCCTGTCTTGTACCCTTTTCAATATTACATGTTTCTGTCAAACTACTATTAACTATTATACGAGCTGTTTGCTTCTGATATATTGCCCTAATAGGTTGTAAGAATTTTTCCCCAAACTCCATTTTCTCCAATACTTTCACCAAAAATTTCCAGTCCAATTGATCAAAGGCTTTTTCAGCATCCAAAAAAATCAGTGCTGCGGAGACCTGATTATTCCTTTCCAAGAATTCCAGTAAATCTACAATATGCCTCACATTATTCTTCATTTGTCTACCGCTTATAAATCCAGTTTGATCACTATGAATCACTTGCTGCATTACCTTCATTAATCTATTAGCTAAAATTTTTGCAAATATCTTATAATCAGTATTTAAAAGCGATATTGGTCTATAGTTTTTGGCTTGGGTAACATCTTGATCTTCCTTCGGAATCAACGAAATAAAAGCTGTTTTCCACGATGGAGGCACTTCTCCTCCCAACTGAATTGTCCTAAACAATTCTCTTAAAGGTTCCACCATTTCTGACTGTAAATTTTTATAATAGACGGCAGTCAAACCGTCAGTTCCCGGTGCCTTACCCACCTTTAATTACTTAATTGCTAAAAAAATTTCTTCATCACTTATCAATTGATTCAACCCTTCCTTTTGTTCTTGTGTAAGAACAGGGATATTAGCTTCCTGCAAATATCCATCTATGTCTGCATCTCGAATCTTATCTCTAACATACAACTTAGAATAAAAATCAACAAAAGCCTTTTTAATAAGATTCTGCTGGTACACTACTTTACCCTTGTATTCTATTCTATCTATATTGCATGCTCTCTGTTTCTTCCTTAACAAATAAGCTAACCACCTACCCGGTTTATTAGCATTACAAAAAGTATTATGTCTAGCATACTGTAAGTTAGTTGCCACTTGATCTGCCATCAACATATCAAACTGACCTCTTAGTAAAGTAATTTCCTCTTTAGTCTTCCCATCAGATGGATTCAGAATTAAAGCCTTTTCTTTTTTCTTAATTTCCTCCTCTAATTCTTTCCTCCTAAATTCCAATTTACGTCTATGTTTATTGTTCAAATATATTAACACTCCTCTCATATAAGCTTTACTTGCATCCCAAACCATCTCCATAGGAGTACCTTCATGCATATTAATTTTAAAAAATTCTTTCATCTGTTTTTTACACTCTTCCACATTTTCCTGATATCTAAACAAGTTTTCATTTAATCGCCAAGACCGTCTGTCTCCATTATCTTTTTCTATCTCCAACCATACTGGACTATGATCAGATATAGTTCTTGGACAAATCTTGATCTTCTTAATCCTAGAAAAAAAATCATTAGTAATTAATACAAAGTCAATCCTTGAAAAAGATTGATGCCTATCAGAGAAAAAAGTAAAGTCTTTTTCTTGCAAGTTCCTTTCTCTCCACACATCTCTCAATTCCAAGTCATCCTTCATCTCAAAAAAAGATTTAGGCAGTCTAGCATGACTTGGCGTACTTCTAAAAAGGCCTCTTTTGTCCATTTGTACATCCAAAACGCCATTCCAATCTCCCATAAAAATACAAGATTTGTAATCCCACTGGATAATCTTACTGTGTAATAATTTGTAAAAATCTCCTTGCTGTTGGTTAGGAGCATATAATCCAACCAAAAGTATTTTCTTGCCTTCTGTTAATAGTTCAATTATAACATATCTTCTTTGTTTATCTGCTTCAAGTAAAGTAGCTGTTAAAGTATTCTTAACGTAAATAACAACTCCGTTTTTCTTGTCAGGAGCAGAGGCAATAAACTGTGTGCCCAACCTAAAGTTTGTCAGGTACTTTTGATCAGCTGCTCAAATATGTGTTTCCTGTAAGCAAATAACATCATTTTTAAATTGCTTTAGATATTGAAATACTTTCTTTCTTTTATGTGGTGAATTTAAGCCATTAACATTCCAGGTTAGAAGCTTTGTCGCCATCTTTTGCGACCTGAAGCTTTTGGAGCGCCTCTTCCAAAATCACCTGCACTCTCTTCGGCTTCGCTCCTCCCACTGCTTCACTATAAGTAAGTTTTTGAGATGTAGTCATGACTTTCTGTTGTTCTTGCTCTTGTCTCATTCGTCTGGCTGCAGCGCGTGTCATTCTTTGGTCTCTGACCTCCTCCATTGGTACTGAAATCTGATCCACTCCTGTAGTTTGCTGAGATTCTCCATCTTTCAGCTGCGTAGCTCCTTCAGCACCTTGTATACTCTCCCTTTGTAGCTGACGCTCTCCTTCACCATTCTTCCTTTTAAATTCCGTGGATGGTGGGGGGCCTGCCTTCAAAATATTAGCATAAAAATCTCGTGCCTGTAAAACTGTGTTAAGGTAAAACTCGTGCCTGCATGCATCACCACCATACCTACTGGAATCTCCCATCTGAACTGGATATCCCGTTTCCTTAATTCTTCTGCCAAAAAAGCAAATTCTTTCCTTCTCCTTAAAATTCTTGGAGGGATCTCTTTCAAAATTAAAACTTCTTGCTCTGCAACTGTAAATTTGTTATTATAAAAAGCTTGAATAACCTCATTTCTAATTGCTCTTTTCGTAAAATAAACCACCACATCTCTAGGTAGCTTCCTTTGTCTTGCAATCCAGGAATTAACACAGAATATTTTATCTATATCCACCATAATATCTTCTGCTGAACGCCCCAGAATCTGTTCAAGAGCTTCTGAGAGTACTTTTTTCAAATTTTCCTTAGGATCTTCTTTCAAACCTCTGATTCTCACAGCGAACTCCATCTCGCGGTACTGCACCAATGTTAAATCATCATCAATCTTATCCATCACAGTTTCAGCATCCATCATTTTGGCATCTAATCTCATATTATTTTGGCTAAGTTCTTCCACTCCCTCATCCAAGCGTTCAATGCAAACAGCAAGCCCTTGAAATGCAACCAAAATATCTGCCCTTATTTCTGTATTCTTCTCCTCAATAAGCTCAGCTATTTGTTGAGATTGTTTTTTCAAAGCCTCTTGCAAAGCATCCTGCAAATCTTTTATTGTTAAAGCTGGTGTGGGTGTGGGTGCCGGGGGAGGAGGCATCAAAGCCTGTAATGAAGATTGCTGAACTGGCGAGGCCCCCGCACTTCTAGGAACTTTAGTTGGTTTGGTAGCCATTTTGGCACCACTTAGTTCTATTGCGCACTTTCACTTTCCGCACCGTTTGCAACTTTGCCACAAACTAGTCTGAGTTAAAGTTCAAATACTTGCTATTACAGCATTCTCCTGCACAGCTTTGCCTGCATCCAAGTAATCCCCAATTCCCTCTCGATGGCAGGGATGGTTGCAGCATCCTGCTCTGCTCCAAAGCCTTGGAGCAGAGGCGTCCCGGAGTCCGGAGCAAACTCAGGCTTTGGGGGGATCACACCCTTCAACCACCAGAGTTTAAACTCTGGCAGTCTAGGGGAGCTCTACCCCTGCCTGGGCGCTCACCCCCTCCTCTTCTCCCGAGGAGCGGGTTTCCGAGCCACCAAACAGCTGATCATCACTGTTTTTGGCGGCTCTACGGAGACAACAGGGCTGACAGCCAAAATGGCTGCCATCAATGGAGCCTTGCCACCCGGAAGTCCCCTTACCTCACATCTTATTGTGCTTTCTCCTGCTTTGTGCTCTGAATAAATGGCTTATTCCAAATGGCTTATTCTAAAATGGTGAAAAAGTAAGGTTCTACATTTAGGCAAGAAAAACTAAATGTACAGGTGGTACCTTGCTCAATAGTAGTAACTGTGGGAGGGATCTTGGAGTCCTAGTGGACAATCACTTAAATATGAGCCAGCAGAGTGCTGCAGCTGCCAAAAAAGCCAACACAGTGCTAGGCTGCATTAACAGAGGGATAGAAACAAGATCTAAAGTGGTATTAATACCACTTTACAATGCCTTGGTAAGGCCACACTTGGAATACTGCATCTAGTTTTGGTCACCATGATGTAAAAAAGATGTTGAGACTCTAGAAAGAGTACAGAGAAGAGCAACAAAGATGATTAGAGGTCTGGAGGTCAAAACATATAAGGAACAGTTGATGGAATTGGGTATGTCTAATTTAATGAAGAGAAGGATGAGGGGGGACATGATAGCAGTCTTCCAATATCTCAGGGGCTGCCACAAAGAAGAGGGAGTCAAGCTATTCTCCAAAGCACCTGAAGGCAGGACAAGAAGCAACAGATGGAAACTAATCAAGGAGAGAAGCAACCTAGAACTAAGGAGAAACTTCCTGACTGTTAGAACAATTAACAGTGCAACAACCTGCCTCCAGAAGCGATGAATGCTCCAACACTGGAAGTTTTTAAGAAGAGACTGGACAGCCATTTGTCTGAAATGGTATAGGGTTTCCTGCCTGAGCAGGGGGTTGGAGTAGATGACCTCCAAGGTCCCTTCCAACTTTATTATTATTGTTATTGTTATAAGGGAATAGCGTAATGGGTATGCACAAGTCCTTCCTACAAATCCTATGAAGTCTTTGGCTCATCATATTAATCTCCATGCATTTCTGGGCTTCAACTCTCACTTAGCATATTTTATTTTATTTTATTTTGTTTTGTTTTGTTTTATTATTTTAGTTTAGTTTAGTTTAGTTTATTATTTTAGTTTACCAAAAAAACTAGCCGAAAAGGCTGGCTTCTAGCAAATCGCATCACCTGACTACAGAATGCTGCAACTGGCCTATAAGGGTGAGCTGGTTGCCAAGCACTCAAAATGCTAGTCATGTGACTGGGGGGGTGGGGCAGGTGACACCATTAGAACTCCGGAACCAGGTCATAAGTACTTTTTGGAGTGTCTATGGTAATTTCAACCTGTCGCTAAGTGCATGGTCATTAAGTGAGCACTATTTGTACCTTTATTATTTTGATAGATAGTTGAAGGCAGCAAACACACCTATTATCCATTTCTTCTTCTATTTGCCCCATAACACCAATCCTGTGAGGTGTTAGATTTTTTTTTTAATTCCATTTATATCCCGCCCTTCTCCGAAGACTCAGGGCGGCTTACAAGCTTAGCAGTAGCCTTCATTCTATGTATATGCCTGCTTATTAGGGCTTTCACACACACACCCAAGCGGCATTATTACAAAGTCAGCTTAATTGCCCCCAACAATCTGGGTCCTCATTTTACCTACCTCGGAAGGATGGAAGGCTGAGTCAACCTTGAGCCTGGTGGGATGCGAACCTGCACTAATTGCAGGCAGCTGGTGTTACCTAAGGAGGCATTAGCCCACTGCTCCACCAAGGCTCTTCCTCTCATTTCATCCCCATCTTTCTTTCTTCGTATGTGGAATTCCAGAATTCTAGTCTGACAATAGGATTCCATTTAACTGTTTTTGTCCTTGGTTAAAATATGTGATAATTTACATTCTAGAAGTTTTGTGTATTTTTCCTCCCTTTACCCTGCTCCCACTTGTCCATAGCTTCGAAGAGGGGTTATTTTCTTTCTCCTTTCCCCCCTATAATAAAGTATTTTATCTTTTATATCATAGTTTTTGCTATTTAGTTTATCACATTACATATAATGTTTTTTAATGTTAACTGTAATCTATTTTTAAAGCTTAATAAACTTTTTAAAACTCACGCCATAATAAATAGGTTAGGTTTTAAAGTGCTAAAGATGCTTTGGGTCTTTGTGGAACTGAGATTGTAAATATCTCAATATTCCCCTCGCACCAAATCACAGAAACTAGGGTCACATAGTTAGTGCCTAACCAGGTCCCTGAAAGAGCTAATCATTGAATTTGCATAATTCAACTTGATTAACTTTAGTCTTGATTGCTTTTTTATAGTTCAGTGTATGGTACCAAATTATTAGCACTAGACTGCAGATTTTCCTATCTAGCTGAAGAAATATTTCAGGTATCTCAAACTGCTGTGCAGATACCAGTATGACCAGCAGAAGACTTGTGGAAAACCAGCTCAAATCTTAATAAAGGGAGTGTGTCATAGCACCAGTCACACATGATTCTCTGCAATCCTGTGACAAATATACCTAGATGGACGTGGGTTTTTTTTAAAAAAAGCTTATAGCAGACCCTGAGAGCAGAAGAGATAGCATATTTCAATAAAAATAGGGGAGTACTGTTGTGTTTGAAAGGAGGAAGATGGGAATTGAAAGAGAAGACTTTGGGGAAGAAAGAGGAGGAGTATTAGCTGGTAAAGCAGAATGCATTCTAGAAACAATGGCTGCTGAAGAATTATTGCTGGTTACAGGACAGCCTGGAGGAAGGCTCTTGAAGTGGAGGTGAGCGGGCACTCTGGTAAAGACTTCAGTAAAGGAGGAATACGTGCAGCTAAGGATTATTCCACATGCTGCAGATGAAATGCCAAGAAAGCTGAATAAGCCAGAGGGAAGAGATCATATTCAGTCAACCAGAGGGAGAAAATACCACCCAAGAAAGAGAGAAAGCAGCCAAAATTATTCTCCCTTACTTAAAATAATATCTAGATATAGCTATTGAGATCCATGCCTATATTTGAGGTGATGTAGCATACATATAAAAACACACACAGAGATATATACATGTCTAAATACACATAAATCAAACCTGATTATTGATTTTTCCAGAATTTTACTGTAGCGCCTAAGGGATCTTCCATATCTGAAAACAGCAAATGCTTAATATTTCTTCTGGTACTCATAGAGAAATAACTTGTATTCTATGAGTTGTGAACCTAAAGAGCCTTTATAGCATAGATACCAAAATTGTATAGAAGAATTTGAAAGGACGGTGAATAGATGTCTCAGTTTATATCTTATAGATCAGGGCTTTTCAACCGGTGGTATGTGTACCACTTGTGGTACTTTGCCACATGGCAGGTGGTATGTGATTGCTAGCCAAGTGTAGCAGGGGGGGGGAAATGAGCCGAAGCGAGCCAAGCCTGAGAGAGAGGCAGCTGCAGGACTGTCTGGGCTCTGCAGAAGCCCCAGGAGCTGGCAGGGCTCCAGCTGATTGGCTCCAGCTGATTGGCGCTTCTGGAAGCAGCTCAGAGCTGGAGGTGAACTGAAGAAAAGGGGGGGAGAAGAGAGGAGAGGCTATAAACAATGCAGTTTGGGTGGGGGAAGGGGAAAAAAGACAACAGGAAAGGTTTAATCCCTTTAAACAAATGTAATTAGTTTTACCTCCTTTAACTGAGTCTGTCTGTGGCTTTTAGAAAGTTTTATTTGAAGGTAAACTGGCTTAATTTAAAGTTTTTCGCAATTGCCGGAGCCTTTCTGTCTTGATTGCAACATTGTGACATGTGACACACCTGAGGCAGCTTAAAGAGGAAAAAAACGGAATTTGTGTTTCTTTATTTTCTTGCTTTGCACTTGATTCCTGTGTCTTTAAAGGTACAGGGAAGGGATTGGGGGAGTGCTACACTGTGGAAGAGCTCAGAAGGGCCAACCAGCTAGCTCAGGAGTCTACAAACTTAGCAACTTTAAGACCTCTGGACTTCAACTCCCAGAATTCTTCAACCAGTCACGAGGGCTGAGGAATTCTGGGAGTTGAAGTCCACAAGTCCTAAAAGTGCCAAGTTTGAAGACTCCTGAACAAGCTGGTAGTGGTGCATATTAATAAACAAGGATAAATTCATCATAGATTTGTCAATGCAAAGGGAAAGTAATTCAGCGAAGGAACAGCCACCAAAAAAATTAAAACTGGTATTTTTTAACTTTTTTTCTACAGTTTGTAATATTTTATTAGATTATAGAATAAAATACAAAAATACAAAAGCAAATAGTAGGACCCAGGGGGGAGGATAAAGGGGGGGAAAGTGAGGGGGAGAAGAGAAAAAGAACAGACTTCCTCTGTTGCAGTAGAAGGAAGCATTAACAGTGAACCTCAACTTTTTACTTTTCCATCATATTATAAACTAGCCATTTCTATAACAACAAATGAATCTAATCAGTAAAACCCCAAATCCCCCCCCTTTTTTTAGTCATCAAGTTTTTGACACCTTGCTAAGCACTGGTGGCACTCAAATATTGTCATGTCCTAAAAGTGGTACAATCCGTGAAAAGGTCGAAAAGCCCTGCTCTAGATCTTCAACCTTTTGTTTTTGGCAACAATAATTAAAATTTACAATTCCTGTAGTCTTGGGAATTATGGGAATTGCTGTTTACCATTCCTGGTGGATACTAGATTAAGAAAAGTTATTGCAGACATCTGTGATCTGCATAAAAATATCCTGAGCTGATTTTACCTTCCTTTTTGTATACAAATTAAACAAAATTGGTACTTTATTGTAAGACAACTCTATATCTGGTCTGTAAAAATCCAGATGACCACTAGAGGATTGTAAAGTTAGATTTTCATTTGTCTTTTTGCTGTCATCTAAATTCACCTGAATTCTTATATTGTAGCCCACTACAACAGGGTTAACAGGAAGAAAATATAAGAGAAGACTGTGATGTCAGTACATTATTTTATTTATTATTAATCTAGTTGCAACAGATATTTATTTATTTATTTATTTATTTATTTATTTATTTATTTATTTATTTATTTATTCAGTTTATATACCGCCCTACTCCCAAAGGACTCAGGGCGGTTTACAAGGCAAAATTTAAAAACAATACAATATAAAATTAAAATTAAATTAAGTCTAGCCGCAAAAAATTAAAATAACAATTTAAAAACATTAAACCCCTCAGTCCAGACCAGATAGCTCAAAGAGCCAGGTTTTTAGGTCCCGGTGAAATGAACGAAGGTCGGGGGCAATCCGGAGTTCCGTTGGCAGTTGATTCCATAGGGCAGGCGTGCCCACAGAGAACGCCCTCCCCCTGGGGATCGCCCGTCGGCAATCCTTGACCAGTGGTACCCTGAGGAGGCTCTCCCTGTGGGAGCGCACAGGACGATGGGAAATTGACGCTGGCAGCAGGTGCTCCCTTAGATAATCCGGGCCCATGCCATTTAGGGCTTTCCTTCTCTGAGTTTCACACTTCTTTTACAGGGTTTTAATTTTATTCTGATTTAATAAATAAATGAAAAAAGGTAGAACATTCCCCAAGGTAGAGTATTTTGCTTGAATCTCTGAGTTTCACACTTCTTTTACAGGGTTTTAATTTTATTCTGATTTAATAAATAAATGAAAAAAGGTAGAACATTCCCCAAGGTAGAGTATTTTGCTTGAATCTATAAAAACATTCCATGCAGGAAGTGTTACCTCCTTGCAATGGGGCATTGCTTCTTTTCTGATCAGGATCTCAAGGCCTACTGTCAGCAACCCAGGCTCATCAACAGTGAAAACAGAAATATATGATGCCTCCAAGAACTCTCTCCAATTTTCACAATGTAGGAACAAAAACAAAGATGACAGTTGTTACAAGCAATAATGACCCACTATTCTGCAAGAGCCTGCAGGCATGTCAGACTGCCAGCCCGGGCTGGACGCATCACAACAAAAATGTGCCCTCCCCATTGCTGGCAATGGGGAAAAAGTCGCGATATGTCGCGCAACATCACGTGATGTCGCGAGTTTGACATGCCTGCTTCAGAGCAATAGAAGATCAGTGTATCTCTAATAAATTAGTAGGGTTGATTTCTATGGGATATGTTTCTTTGAAGAATTAGAACAATCTAATCAACAATTCCACTTGAGGAATGCTACTTATTTATACTGTCTTCTTGTCTAATGTCATTTGAGTGCTACATCACTGCAAGTCACCTTGATTACCTTAAATTTTGCATAAAATGAAATCTGATGTCTGAATTTTTGTTTGTTTGTTTGTTTAAGATAGTTTATAGTTTATAGTTTATTTGATTTATATACCGCCCTTCTCCTTGGTAGGGACTCAGGGCGGTTCACAGGGCATATATAAAAAAGACAATACAAAAATTAAAAAAGGATTAAACCCATGCCCAATTAAAACAGTAATACAAATTTAAAAAACAATTAAAAACCCATAATCCCCCATCAGGCCAGACCAGCTATTTCAAACAGGTGGGTCTTCAGGCCCCGACGGAAAGTTCGGAGGTCTGGTGCCATCCGGAGCTCCACCGGCAGTTGATTCCATAATGCCGGAGCGCCCACAGAGAAGGCCCTCCCCCTGGGGGCCACCAGTCGGCATTCCCTGACTGGCGGCACCCTGAGGAGGCCCTCTCTGTGGGAACGCACAGGGCGGAGGGGAATCGATGCCGGCAGCAGGTGGTCCCTGAGGTATCCCGGACCCATGCCATGTAGGGACTTAAAGATCGTAACCAACACCTTGAACCTCACCCGAAAGACAACTGGTAACCAATGCAGCTCGCGGAGCAAAGGTGTAACATGGGAGCACCGGGAAACTCCCAAGACAACTCTCGCGGCCGCATTCTGTACCAGTTGGAGCCTCCGAGTGGTCTTCAAGGGAAGCCCCATGTAGAGAGCATTACAGTAGTCAAGGCGAGAGGTCACGAGCGCATGAGTGACCGTACACAGGGCATCCCGGTTCAGATAGGGCCGCAACTGGCGCACCAGGCGAACCTGGGCGAAAGCCCCCCTAGTCACGGCCACTATATGATCTTCCAGGGTAAGCCGTGAATCTAGGAGGACTCCCAAGTTGCGAGCCCTATCCACGGGGGGTAAGAGCTCACCCCCCATAGAAAGAGATGGAACATTTTGAATGTCCCGGGATGCCGGAATGCACAGCCACTCAGTCTTGTCAGGGTTGAGTTGAAGTCTGTTCCTCCCCATCCAGACCCGAACCGCCTCCAGGCAACGGGACATCACGGCGAGGGCATCACTGGGGTGGTTTGGGGTCGAAAAGAAAAGTTGGGTATCATCTGCATACTGATGATACCCAACTCCAAAACCACGAATGATCTCACCCAGCGGTTTCATATAGATGTTGAACAAGAGAGGCGAGAGAACCGACCCCTGAGGAACTCCACAAACGAGAGACCTAGGGGTCGATCTCTGCCCCCCTGCCAACACCGACTGCGAGCGTCCCAGGAGATAGGAGGAGAACCACTGAAGAACTGTGCCTCCCACTCCCAATCCCCTGAGACGCCGCAGCAAGATACCATGGTCGATGGTATCGAAAGCCGCTGAGAGGTCTAATAGGACTAGGACAGAGGAATATCCCCTATCCCGCGCCCTCCAGAGATCATTCACCAGAGCGACCAATGCCGTCTCCGTGCTGTACCCGGGCCTGAAACCCGATTGGTAGGGGTCCAGATAATCCGCTTCATCCAGGACTAGAGGGAGCTGATGCGCCACCACACTCTCAACAACCTTCGCAAGAAAGCGAAGGTTGGAGACTGGACGAAAGTTGTTCAAAACAGCTGGGTCCAGGGCAGGCTTCTTGAGGAGAGGTCTCACCACCGCCTCCTTCAAGACGGTGGGGAAATAACCCTCACTCAGAGAAGCAGATATAACCGCCTGGAGCCAGCCTCGTGTCCTCTCCCTAGCTGCATAAACCAGCCAGGAAGGGCACGGGTCCAACAAACATGTGGAGGAGCTCAGCCTCCCCATAATCCTGTCCACTTCATCAGGGGTCACAGAATCAAACTCTTCCCAGATAACATTGACAAGACCGCCCGTGTCCTGATCGCCTGACTCTGCCCAGCTGGAGTCCAAACCGGTCCGAATCCGAGCGATTTTATCCGACAGATGTTGACTAAATTCCTCGGCACGACCTTGCAAGGGATCCTCCCTCACCTCCTGATTAAGAAGTGAGCGAGTCACCCTAAACAAGGCGGCCGGGCGATTATCTGCGGACGCGATGAGGGTGGAGAAGTAGTTACACCTCGCCACCCTCATCGCTGCGAGATAAGACCTAATATAGGTTCTTAACCGCAACCGGTCGGGTTCGGATCGGCTAGACCTCCAGCAGCTCTCTAGGCCCCGTTTCCGACGCTTCATCTCCCGGAGCTCCGCGGAGAACCATGGAGCTCGCTGGGATCTGCGCCGGGTCAGGGGCCGCAAGGGTACAACCCGGTCAAGTGCCTCAGCGGCTGCCCTTTCCCAGG
This sequence comes from Vipera berus, assembly GCF_964194415.1. Lineage (NCBI taxonomy): Eukaryota > Metazoa > Chordata > Lepidosauria > Squamata > Viperidae > Vipera > Vipera berus. Next base: position 335,487,271 of record NC_138202.1, on the reverse strand, counting down.
CTTCCACTAAGGCATCAGCCGAGCTGTGAGCAGTGGAGGCAGGTGGGGACCCCAGCGCCGCTTGGAATCTATCAGGATCCATTAAGCGTCTGGGGCGGTACCATCTAATTGGCTCCGTACCCCCACGGCGGGGGGTGGCAAAGCGGAAGACCAGCCGCAGGAGATGATGATCGGTCCATGACAGGGGCATAATAAATGGAGAGCCCCCACCTAGATCATCCAACCACCGTCTAGATAAAAAAATCAGGTCAAGGGTGTGGCCTCCCTCATGAGTTGGCTCTGAAATTACTTGCGTCAGGTCCATGGCCGCCATGGAAGCCATGAACTCCCGAGCTAGCTCAGATGAACCTCCCAGGGATGGTAGATTGAAGTCTCCCAAAACTATAAGATTGGGAAACTCAACCACCAAACCCGAGAGGATATCGAGCAGCTCGGGCAGGGCTGCCGCTGTGCGACTAGGCGAAATGTACACCAGCAGCAAGCCCAACTGCGCCCCAGGACCAAATCTCATAAAGAGAGACTCACACCCGACTATCTGAGGAACGGTGGTCTCCCGCGGACATAAGGTCTCCCTAATGGTAACCGCCACTCCCCCACCCCTACCTTGAGCTCGTGGCCGGTGTAGCACCCGGAAGCCTGGTGGGCAGAGGTCAACCAAAGGGACCCCACCCTCTAGGCCCAACCAAGTCTCCGTGATGCAAGCCAGGTCCGCATGCTCACCCTCAACTAAATCCCTAATAAGGGGAGCTTTATTAACCACGGACCTGGCATTCAGGTACACCAGCCGGAGCTCAGGAGGCTGCACATCCCCGCTCCCGGGACCTCGGGGAAGAACCAGAGGGTCGGAGCGCCTCACCGCTTGTAGACAGCGGAGACGGCCCTCCCGATAACGATATGGCCCCCTGTCTATCCGCCTGCTGCCTTTCCCCGTCGTGGGAATTGGTAATCCCACGACCCGCTCATGAGCCCCAGATGTAACCACTACCCGCTCCCCCCGAACGCCGTCAGACCCAGGCCTGGCCTGCAACAAAGTTGTTTGGCTACCCCCCACCGCCAGACAACCACTACCCCCCACCCCCCTCCCCAACCCCCTAAAAAATTTAACTAAAAAATTAACCAGGGGCCTCTTATTAAATTTATATCGAGAACCCCTGGCCTTACCCGGCCATCTCTCATAGGCTGCTGTCATGTAGTATATTGTCCAGATAACAAAAGTTGCCATCAGTCAGATGAATAAAACAGGGTGATAGGACTTCTTTCCTAATTAGAAGGATCAGGCAGAAGATACAGTAATAGTTCAGGACCCAGGATAGTTCAAACAAAATGGGTGAGCTCCAGAATAGGTTAGCTTTGTGTTGGTCAGTGATCATGAATAACAGTTTCTATCTATTTAAGCATTGACTTTTACTTCAGCACAATATCTGAAAATGGCCACAAAAGCAGTATTTAATATTGGACTTCTTTCCATTTCCAAAAACATCAATAGCTGTCATCAGGATTGTGATGTCATTATTGTGGCATTGTGTCAATACCTGCTTATTGTAGCATTGGTGAGAAGTGTCAACTACATTATTTTATTTATTTATTTATTTTTATTTTTATTCCATTTATATCCCGCCCTTCTCCGAAGACTCAGGGCGGCTTACAAGCTTAGCAGTAGCCTTCATTCTATGTATATGCCTGCTTATTAGGGCTTTCACACACACCCCAAGCGGCATTATTACAAAGTCAGCTTAATTGCCCCCAACAATCTGGGTCCCCCAACATTAGTGGATTAGATAGCCACAATCCTATTTCTATGATTGATTAATTGAATATATATGTGCACCCACTTTGTAAAACATAATTCTGGGCAGCTCACAAAAAATAATAAAATCAGAACAAGGAAAAAAGAGATGATGATGATGATGATGATGATGATGATGATGATGATGATGATGATGATAATAATAATAATAATAATAATAATAATAATAATAATAATAATAAACCTGACTCACCAAGTCCAATCCATCAATCTTTTAACAAGAGAAGTGGATGGTGAAGTTCAAGTGGACAGAGTTAATATTTTACCTTTTGTTTTCTTATCTAAAAGAAAGCACCTGACCTCCATTTTTTTTAAAAAACTACATATTTGGAATCTATAGAACCCAGATGTAGTTGGGTGGGGATGGGCAACACAACCTTGTTTGAAATCTTCAGAACCATCTTTGGGTGTGTTCATACAACTCATTTATTAGGCAAGCCCAATTTTACAATACCTTGCACCATACATTAACAAAATGGGTTGGATTGCAAATGAGCTAAACCAATGCTGCCATACTAGAAGAAAGTCAATAATATTGGATGTAAATAATATTGGACCAGATGGAACCATAATCTGATCTTGAATAAGGCTGCTTGTTACGCTTTATTCATCCTAAAAGAGAAAACAAGAAAATACTCACTGGATGGCTTCACAAAACCTAGATAATTCAATGAAGAACTTGGAAAGGAGAGGCAAACCGTCATCAAGTTGGATATTTTCCAGACATGTGAACTTCTATCTCCAGATAAGCAATGGTTATTATTACCATTCAGGAGGTTGAGATTCATCTGGACATATGGAGGGTGTCAAAGTAGGTTGGTTTATATTCCTGAAGGTGCCATCAGTTAAGAGTAGCAGTAGAAATACATGTCCTGAAGCCAAGTTTTGTTTATGCCCTTTAGATGCTGCAGATTTGGGATAAATTGAAATTTAACTTAGTGCTTTTCATACTAAATAAAGAAACTGAGGCTGAAATGGGATTGGAAATCAATGGAGGAGAAACAAATGGATGTATTTTAACTCAGTAATACTGTAGTTCACGCAAATGTTAAAATGTATATGTTTCATCAGACATCAAGATACAAGTACATAATGGTGGCATTTGTGTAATGTCACCACACAGGTTGCCATTTTGGTGTCATTGTGGTTTGTTACAGATGTTATGCACGGTCTGTAATTCTTATTCTGTACATATCTCCCGTTGCCTAGAGGCGGTCCGGGTTTGGATGGGGAGAAACAGGCTTCGACTCAATCCTGCCAAGACTGAGTGGCTGTGCATACCGGCATCTCGGATGAACCAGTTTTGTCCATCTTTAATCATGGGGGATGAGGTGTTACCCCCTATTGATAGGGCTCGCAACCTGGGCGTCCTCCTGGATTCACGGCTCACTTTGGAATATCATATAGGAGCCATGACCAGGGGGGCTTTTGCCCAGGTTTGCCTGGTGCGCCAGTTGCAGCCCTATCTGGACCGAGATGCCCTATGCACAGTCACCCATGCGCTTGTGACCTCCCGGTTAGACTACTGCAATGCTCTCTACATGGGGCTGCCCTTGAGGACCACTCGGAGGCTTCAGCTGGTGCAGAATGCAGCCGCGCGAGTAGTAATGGGAGTTTCCCGACACTCCCATGTAACACCTCTCCTCCGCGAGCTGCATTGGCTTCTGGTTGCCCTCCGGGTGAGATTCATGGTGCTGGTGATGACCTATAAAGCCCTAAATGGCATGGGTCCAGGTTATCTTAGGGAGCACCTGCTGCCAGCATCAATCTCCCATCATCCTGTGCACTCCCACAGGGAGGGCCTCCTTAGGGTGCCGCCGGTCAGTGAGTGCCGGCGGGTTATCCCCAGGTGGAGGGCGTTCTCTGTGGGCATGCCTGCCCTGTGGAACGACCTGCCTGTGGAACTCCGGACCGCCCCCGACCTTCGTTCGTTTCACCGGGACCTAAAAACCTAGTTGTTTGATTTAGCTGGCCTGGACTGAGGGGTTTTAAATTTTTAAATTTTAAATTAAATTTTAAATTTGGGCTAACGTTATTTAATTCTATTTTAATTTTAACTGTATTCTAACTTTTGTACTGTTTTAACTGTTTTTAACTTTGCCCTGTAAACCGCCCTGAGTCCTTTGGGAATAGGGCGGTATAGAAATCAAATAAATAAATAAATAAATAAATAAATAAATAAATAAATAAATAAATAAATAAATAAATAAATAAATATTGATTATATTTATTATTCCCTTGTCCTGCCACATGTCCTTCCATTTCTTTGGACACATCCACACATAACTGCCCTAGGAGAAAGTATGATCACCCCACTAAAGGTCCTATTTGGCCTTATCACAAAACCCACACAGGACATGAAATGCATACTATCCAATAGTCATCTAATATAGGCTCAAGTGATAGAGCGTCTGTATAGGGGACTTTAAATTCCTCAGTGGCTTGCATTTATCATTTACAAACTAGACAAAGGCATTGTGAAAGCACTGAATGATTACAGAATCACAGAATCGTATTTGGAATTACTTCAGAAGTCATCTGGTCCAATGCTGCTCAGCACCAGGTCTGCTAATAACTTTCTGATGGCTGCTTATTCAGCTTCTGTTTGAAGATCTTCAGTGAAGGGGAAAATGCTGATATACCAAAGAAACTATTTCACCGAGTGACAGTTTTCATCCTCTGGAAATTCTTCCTAAACTTCAACCTCAGTCTACTTGCTTTGCTTCTGATCTGTACAACATTGGACATGTTATCCCTCTTCTATATAGCAAGCCTTCCATTTCATTTCATTTCATTTATTTGCCATCCAATCTAGGATTGCTATTATATTTCCCCTTTGTCAATGCTCTTTTTAGGAACTGGGCACAGTAGTGGAGCCTAATCTAGGCAGAGTAGAATAGATCAATCATTTCCCAAGTTCTGAATTCTATGCTCAGGTTCAGATGGCTGAAAATAGCATTTGCCTTTTAGCCTCTGCTTCACACTGTTGGCTCATGTTCTGCATGTGATTTACTACAGTAGCCAAGTTCATATAAACTACTGCCAAGCTAGGTCTCCCCTCTCCTTTCAAAACTGCTCTCCTGAGGATTATGGGATATGAAATCCATCAAGACTAGAGGGCTCCTGTTGGGAAATTAATAAGACAAGTAACTGCTGATTATCCATGTACCAGAAGCAGATGGTTGCTCTTGCATTCTATTTTCTACATAATGTGTACCATCCACTTCTGGTCTTTCATGTTCACATGGTTTACTTTTTTATTTAATTTCCATTGGGGCACTTCCCAACACCAGCTGACTCTGGGCAGCTCACTATATAATACCACAAAAGCCAATGCAAACCCAAACAAGATGGGTCTGGGAACAATAAACGGACACACAAACAAAAAATAATTGCTGCTCCCAAATTACCTTTACTGAATGGTGATCATTTGGGTCTGGTCCAAAGTTCATTTCAGCAAGCCAAGTTAGTACATATTGCAGTCCCGTTGACAAGTATCGCTGTTGGTTAAATATTGTTAGCTACTGCCAGTGTTCCTAAGCATCCTAACTGGCTCTTAGCTAAAGGGTCCATTTGTTTGTAATCTGATCTCTAGTCAGCTGCATCTGTTGGCTAAATGTTTTAGTCCTGAAGATAGGCAAGGTCTAAAATATAGCTGCTGATGACAGAACAGATCCATGTTCTAATCAGATGTGACAGTTTCAGATTGCCTGGAATATGGGTACATGTTTGGCAACAATGGCTTGGGTAAGGCTATCATTATCTGGGTTGCAATGATCCAGACAATGTTAGATGACAATAAATAGAATGCTTGTACCTCTTTGCTGCCATCTGATGGCTCTCCATAATTTAGCTACTGGCTGTGCATGCCTACTTGAGTGATCCTCCTGTTTCCAGTAGATCCTGCTCCCTCTTTTCTGGCCTGGCTTCAGGTTTAAGAAGCCAAAGCAGAACAAAAATTGATTTTCAAGTGAATTACCGAACTATTGGAACTGAGTATATTTTAATTTGTCCTATTCCTGAGAAATAAAAACACAGATTCTGTAAGTATTAATAAAATTTCATGGAAGTTTTCAATAGTTTCATGATTTCATCAGAGCCTTGGTGGAGCAGTGGGCTAATGCCTCCTTAAGTAACACCAGCTGCCTGCAATTAGTGCAGGTTCACGTCCCAGGAGGCTCAAGGTTGACTCAGCCTTCCATCCTTCCGAGGTAGGTAAAATGAGGACCCAGATTGTTGGGGGCAATAAGCTGACCTTGTAATAATGCCGCTTGGGGGGTGTATAAAAGCCCTAATAAGCAGGCATATACATAGAATGAAGGCTACTGCTAAGCTTGTAAGCCGCCCTGAGTCTTCGGAGAAGGGCGGGATATAAATGTAATTAAAATAAATAAATAAAAATAAATAAATTAGAAAATGTCAAAATCAAACTTTATTATATACTTTCATGTTATTTGCTGGTAAATCTCAAGCCCCGTGCACTCTTACAAACATAACAGCACAGAAGTTCACTCACTTTGGTTTTGGAAAGCAAAAGTCATGTTTTCAGTGATTCCGAAACATTTCCTGGAAAACCTATCCAAGAGATGACAGAATAGATGGTGATGGTGATGATTATTATGTTCTCTGCCCATTATTCTTTTTCTCTGACTCCTGCATTATTATTTGGCACTAAATCTGTTCTTTTTTTCATACTACGTTCTCAGCCAATCAGAGATTATGTACTATATTTTTGTAGGCAATCCAATTTTACAAGGAGTGATTTCATTGATAGCTAATGTAAAGCAGAAGGACTGCTTCTTTAATGGCCATAGGGGTAATTTCTGTCTAGAAGGAATCCAATTGTAGTTCTTCATTTAACTCGATATGATAATACAGATAGCCCTTATTTAGCAACCATAATTGGGATCAGCAATTCAGTTATTAAGTAAAGCATTCTCTAAGCGAAACCATGACTCATGCTTAGGATCTTACAGACTTGCAAAAGTCATAAATGTGAGGTTGGTCACAAAGTTTTTTTTTCCCATTACTGTTGTAATTGCAAATAATCACTGAATGAGTCAGTCGCTAAACAAGGACAACTTGTAACTCTTCTGCAACTGCATCTTCTTGGATCTGAGTCATGATCCCTCCAGAAAGTTTGCTTATGAGGTCTATGGAGATTCTCAGTTATCCAGGTCATAGTTGTCTCAAAGGTGCTATTTTTCCAAAAGGCAACTCAACTGTTTTTGAGGAAGAAGAAGACGGAGGTACCTAGCCTTCCATCCCTCCCACCATCCAGTCACAACTGATGAAGCCTTTTGGATGAGAAGCGAAACATCTTCCTCAAAAACAGTCCAGTTGTCTTTTTTTTGGGGGGGGGTGTTTGATGAGGGTTGATGATGCTTGATGAGGGTTACTGGTGAGGTGAGGCAAGTTAGGTTTTTTTTTGTAATATATTTTATTGATTTTTTTTAAAAAAAATCAATTGATAAATGGTGAACAGGGTGTTGTCTGGGCTACATTTGTAAAACAATCATTAACAATTAATTTCTATAATCCATATTCCACATAATTATTGTAGTTGATTTCCTCTTCCCCAAAATATCCTCTTTTGCAAACATTGAGTTAATACAATTCTTATTGTTTTGATAAAAATTGAATATATAATTTTTCCCAATATTCCTAAAAATAATAATCATATCAGTATAATATTTCTTTTATATTGAGTCATTCTGATTGTCTTATCATAGGTCCTGTTACAATCCTTATTTTAGTTTATTTCTCCCACCAAATTCTAGATATTCATACTAGTGAAGATTTTCTCAAAAATTAATTACATTTACATTTACAATTACAAATTTAACTCTACCTAATAAACATTGTCTGTTTCACATCTTAATACATCACACATTATTGATAGCACCACAGCCTATGTTTATCAATCTACATCTACAGATTCTGTTTTAAATTATAGCTAATTCTTAATTCTTAAATAGAATAATCAAACATCTTTTAACATCAAACGTGGGATCTATAAGCCAAATTTCCATTAGGTCAGTGTACAAATTGTAATGTCTAAAATAAGCCTAATAGATACATAAACACATTCTAGTTCTATCTCATAAACATTTTCTATTTTAGGTTCTGATGGATCACTGATTACTAAAGGGGTAGCCTTTAATGATTCTCTAAGAACTCACTTTTTAAATCTAACTCTAGCTTTCTTTTTTTGCCAATCAGGTTTCCAGACCAAGGCCTTTAGATTGCCAGATGGGTCTCCCTTCGCTCCAATACATATTATTTGAATTGGAGGAGGCCATCTAGCCATCAGTGATCCACAAAAACCAAACCATTTGTAATAATTATGTTGTTGCCCTGTTAGTTCTAGTCTCTGTATTTGCTCTAAAAACTTTATCTTCAGTTCGGTCTGGATTCCTCTTCCGTCTGGGTTCATCTGCTTTAAGTAGAGAGTCTTATCCAGTTTTGCAGTTAGTGCTTGGCTATCCAGGCTTTCAGGAAACTGTCTTTGTTGATCTTCCAGGTCCTCTATGGTAGCATCACTATCTTGCACATAGTATACTTCTGAAGTTGTGGGCTCTTTTGGTGAAGTCAAGAGTTGAGTATTAAATTTTCCCATAGTTTGTTGTTGGTCCTTAAGGTTATTTGCCATAGTGATAGCTCCTTGTACTATTAAAGTTGTTGGTTCTTTGGATAGAGCCAAGTTTTTAGTATTAGTTTTTTCAATATCTTGTTGTTGTACCTTGTGTTCCTCTGTCTCAATAGTAATTTGTTCTAGTTTTGTTATATTCTGAGTTGTAAATTCTTTAGTTAGCATCTGGGTTACAGTTTGTAACTTGGAGTTGGCACCTAAATTTTCCAGTCTGGAGATAAACATCTCAGTGACTTTATGGATTGTTTCTAATATGAGCTTATAGTCAAGCGAGGTTTGTGACTGATCAGTCTCCATTTTGAAATAATGGTAAATAGTCCTTAGTGGAGGCTAATTTTTAAACAAAAGTCAGTAAATGTTCACCTCCACAAGCCGTAAGTTCACCTTCAGCTGTTTCAGGTTTTTATCTTTAGCTGATAATGTAAAGGGCAGTTCCAAAATATAAACAGGTTCATTTGCCAAAAATATTCACTTACTATATCAGGTTTGGCCACAAGATGTCCCCAGCGTACTTAAAATCTTTTTCAGACAAAGTAAATTTATCAGTTTTGAGTCCTTTTAAGTAGTTCTTTTCTCTCTTTTCTCCCTTTTTTTAATCAGATAGATAGAATAGCCAGTTTCTGTAAGAATAGGAGTTTTGGGTTGCCAGAAATAGAGAGGAAGTAAGTCAAATTAAATAGTATTATTCTGTTCAAGGTTTTCTTTTTTCTCCCAACGTGATCAGAGGCCACCTTTAAGGAGGGTGGGGGGGGAAAGGATCCCTTCCCTTTCTCCTCACAGGAGGAAACGAATTCAAGAAGCTTTTAGCAGGAAAAGGTAGACAATTAGGAAAGGAAGAAGGCAATTCTCACCGTTTTCAAGTGCTTTGTTGTAATTTTGGCTTCAGCAGGAAACGGCTGAAGGGATGGGCCATGGGAGTGGCCGATCCTTTCTTCATCGGTTTGGAGAGTTGCTCCAAGCCAGCAGGAGGGCCGCTGCCCTTCTACCACTGACCAGAGAGTCCTTTCCCCCACTTGTTGCCCCTCCAGGGGGACTTTCGACCCCTTTACAGGGTCCCCCCAGTGAAAGAAATCCAGACGTGAAGAGTGTTCTCCTCACACATCTGGCCACACCGCAATCCGGAGCCGGAAGCCTCACACTTTTACATTTCTTAAGAAATAGATAAAACAAGGCAAGTTAGTGCCTGCATCCTCTCTGATCCACTTGGGTTGGAAGGTCCTTTGTGGCTGAAAAGGCAGCTGAATGTGAGATCCACATTGTCAAATTCTCTCAGGAAGAAAAGAGATCTGGAGATTGCTCACATGTACTTCTGGACAGCTGATTTTTTGTGAGCAAGCAATAGAAACTTATTTTTGTAATTACTTGCAATCAGCTGGGAATTGTAGGTTCCATCACGCTCTGAGGTGTAAAAGTAGCCTTTATGGACTCAAAACCTATCCAAATCTCATATTTTTAATCACTTTAGAGTTTATTTTGCTGTACTGCTTCTTTAAGATTGAAAAAACCTTTGGAACTATAGGTCACTTGGTGAGATTGTCTTTCATCTATTCAAAAGAAAGGAAACTACATTTTTTTCAGCTTTGTAAGATCTTTAATTTTTTTGTATTTTTCTTTTTAACTTTATTTTTTTGGGGGAAAATTTTCCCCACATTTTGAGATAGATTCTTGCATTAGACTTTTTAATAAAATTATGGAAAAAAGAAAAAAAGTTTGCTTAAGGAGATCTTATCGAAATTCTTAGGATGGACACGGTTCTGCCTTTGGACAGTTTTTGGTCCTTTCACAGAGGGAAGATGAGAAAATGATGCATCCAAGAACGTTCGAAGCTTTCAAACTGAGAAGTCCACATGATTTTCTCACTACAAGGCATCTGTTGTTACCTCCTGAGCAGTTCCTAGAATCCAGACCTTAATTTGTAACACAGTTTAAAGCAGCAAGATGAGGTTTTTATTAAAGCAACATCTGGTGCTGGTTTGCTTAAATGCTCAAGAGTCATTTATCACCTTGTAATGTAGCCTGTTGCTCCAATCCCACTGAGACATGGGGACAAAAGGTTCTTGGCTATTGCTCTCAGAAGAATTGTTACTCAGTTTAGAACAGATGAACTCAATTTCCAGGCAGTTAGCTGCTTTCTAGCTAACTATGCCTCCGCAGTCATTTTTAATAGATCAGGATAATTATCAATGAGCAGAGCATTTTTTTAAACTTACAAATAAAATGCAAAGTATTGTTCCAAATGTTTATTCTAAAAAGCTTTTGTTCCTTTTATTGTCCACCAAAAAGTGTTTGCCTGCCAATGAGTTTCATATACCAGTTACCTGTGCTTATTTTGGGTGTCATGCTTTTTTCCCTGCCAAATTTTGTTAGCATTAGATTTGATAGTGGATAGTTAGCTTTACAAATTTAGGTACCCACACTGTAATCAAAACAAGTACATCAAGCTAACTGCTTATGTCCTCAGTGAAGAAAAGCTTGAAATTTTAATACTAGTGGTGGGCAAAAAAAGGAACAAGAGATATAAACATTTTTTAAAAACAATCTTGGCATTTAAATAGCTGTTAGGGGCAAAAAGATTGGTATTCAGCTGTAGAAAGTCCTGTAAAAAATTACAAAATACCGTGACCTGGCCAATGAAATTGCGAGATTATGGATGAAACGTGTAACAGTGATACCCATTGTCATTGGGGCACTGGGAACTATGTCCAAAATCTTTGCAAAATACATCAAGAAACTGCAGCTTCCAGCAATGTTACAAAAAACTGCGCTACTCGGAACATCTTACATTTTAAGGTGGTACCTGGTTGATATAGTACCTAGGATGCTGGCAGCAACCCATGTCAACCATCAGTGCCAGTCAATTTGAATGTTCAGTTGATTGAGGTTCATGTCCAATTAATAAAAGATAATAATAATAATAATAATAATAATAATAATAATAATAATAATAATAATAATAATAATAATAATAATAATAATAATAATAGAGTTGGAAGGGACCTCGGAGGTCTTCTAGTCCAATCCCCTGCTCAGGCAGGAAACCCTATACCATTTCAGACAAATGGCTGTCCAGTCTCTCCTTAAAACTTCCAGTGTTGGAGCTTTCACAACTTCTGAAAGCAGGTTGTTCCACTGCTTAATTGTTATAACTGTCAGGAAATTTCTCCTTAGTTTTAGGATGCTTCTCTCTTTGATTAGTTTCCATCCATTGCTTCTTGTCCTGCCTTCAGGTGCTTTGGAGAATATCTTCTTCTTTGTGGCAACCCCTGAGATATTGGAACACTGCTATCCTGTCACCTCTTGTCCTTCTCTTCATTAAACTCTTCATTCCCAGGGGAAGAGCGTTCTCTGTGGGCGCGCTGGCCCTATGGAACCAACTCCCCATGGAACTTAGGACTGCCCCCGACCTTCGCTCATTTCGCCGGGACCTGAAAACTTGGCTCTTCGAGCTGTCTGGCCCAGGCTGAGGGGTTTTAATTTTTTATTGGGTTTTAGTTTTAAATTTCGGGGACTTGATTTAATTAATTGTTTTAATTCTGATTTTAATTTTTGTATGTTATGTTTTTAACCTTCCCTGTAAACCGCCCTGAGTCCTACGGGAATAGGGTGGTATATAAATTTAATAAAATAAAAAATAAAAATAAATAAATAAACTAGACATACCCAATTCCATCAACTGTTCCTTATACGTTTTAGCCTCCAGTCCTCTAATCATCTTTGTTGCTCTTCTCTGTACTCTTTCTAGAGTCTCAACATCTTTTTTTACAGCATGGTGACCAAAACTGGAGGCAGTATTCCAAGTGTGGCCTTACCAAGGTGTTATAAAGTGATATTAACACTTCATGTGAACTTGATTCTATCCCTCTGTTAATGCAGCCTAAAACTGTGTTGTCTTTTTTGGCAGCTGTAGCACACTGCTGGCTCATATGTAAGTGATTGTCCACTAGGACTCCAAGATCCCTCTCACAGTTACTACTATTGAGCAAGATTCCACCTATACTGTACCTGTGCAATTGGTTTTTCTTGCCTAAATGTAGAACCTTACTTTTTTCACCATTGAATTTCATTTTGCTAGATAGCGCCCAGTGTTCAAGTCTGTCAAGATCCTCCTGTATCTTAAACCTATCTTCTGGAGTGTTGGCTATTCTAGCCAGCTTGGTGTCATCTGCATATTTGATGACTTCCCCATCTATCCCTCATCCAAATCATTGATGAAGATGTTGAAGAGCACTGGACCCAAAATAGAGTCCTGGGGCACCCTACTGCACACTTCCCTCCATGTAGATACAGTTCCACTGAGGACCATATGCTGAGTACGGCCGGTCAGCCAGCTACAAATCCATCTAGTGGTGATGCTATCTAACCCACATTTTTCTATCTTGTCAAGTAGTAGGTTATGGTCTATTTTATCAAATGCCTTACTGAAGTCCAAGTAAATTATACCCACAGCATTCCTCTGATCCACTAATTTTGTCACCTGGTCAAAGAATGTAATAAGATTTGTCTGGCATGATCTGTTTTTGACAAACCCATGTTGGCTTTTGGTTATGACTTTGTTTGCTTCTAGGTGTTCACCCATTCGTTGTTTAATTATCTTTTCCAGAATCTTTCCAGGTATTGAGGTCAGGCTGATAGGTCTGTAGTTTCCTGGATTTTTTTTTCCTTTTTTGAAGATGGGAACTACATCAGCTCTTTTTCAGTCCTCTGGTAGTCCCTCAGTGCTCCAGGATCTTTGAAAGATATAGTTTATATAGGTTCTGAGATTACATCTGCCAGTTCCTTCAGAACCTTAGGATGTGATTCATCTGGTCCTGGTGATTTGAACTCATCTAGAGTAGACAGGTGCTCACCATTTTCTTGCCTATTTTAACTTGTGTTTCTAATCTGTTTTTTATGGTACTGTTTTTGATAGGTTGGACTGTTTCTTCCCTTTGTGTAAAAATGGATGCAAAAAATGATTTGAGTAGTTCTGCTTTCTTCCTGTTGCTTGTCACCTTCTTGCCACTTTCCCCACTAATGGACCAATCATTTCCTTAACTTTGTTCTTGTTTTTTACATGTTGAAATAAGCTTTTTTTGTTGTTATTTTTTACTTTTGTTGCATTTTGAGCCTTAGCTTCCCTCACTTCATCTTTGCAGGCTTAGGCTATTTGTTGATATTCTGCCTTAGTTATGTGGCACTCTTTCCACTTTTTATACTTGTCCTTTTTGTTTTTCAATTTATCAATAGAGTTCTTTATGCAGCCATGCTGGTTTCTTTCGAGAGCTGTTATTTTTCTTCTTCATTGGTATTGTGCTAGACTGGGCTTTTATAATCTCACTTTTCAAAATTTCCCAAGCTTCTTGAGTTGTTTTCCCCTTAAGGATTCTCATCCATGGAATCCTTCCCAAGCTCTCTCTTATTGAAATTAGGTCTCTTAAAGTCTAGGACTCTAGTTTGATTATGTTCTATTGCTTGTGCTTGCATAATGTTGAATACCAATATTGCATAATCAGTCCCCCCACAAGGTTCCTGTAGCTTTAACACCTTCTATCATTTCATCTCTGCTAGTGACAATTAAGTCCAATATGGCTGATCTCCTAGTTCCCTTTCATGCTTTCAAACTGCTAGGTGGGCAAGAGCTGGGGCAAGAACAAAAACAAGAACTCGCCCTGTCATGTGATACTTGGATCTCATACTGCCAACCTTCCAGTTGACAAGCCCAATGTCTTAACCGCTAGACCACCACACCCCTATAATTTGATTATTAGATAAACCCAATTTTCTGGGGCTGCATGTCATATTAAATCATATATTAATCAGTTGGCTCATTTTACACAACACACCCAAAACCTTTAACCAAGGTCAATACTAACTAAGCTTAGCATATTGTTCAAATGCAATTAGTTGGCAATTAAATGACATAGTAAACCATACAATGTGATCTCTGATCTGATCAGTCATATGTATTTCATCTGTGTTAAAAGTTCTGTGTGGGTTTTTTTTCCCTCTGCTGGGTTCATCTCATGGATAGCGAGCTCTGACGTTAATCCACTGAATGTAAATATTTTCTTAATTCAAATTTATATTGATTGAGTTAATTAATTCATATTTGCTGAGCCTCTGTGGTATGCATGATTAGGCAGCAACCAAACTGCATTGCCATCCCATCTCCAGTCCCAAGAATGTGACAAATGTTCATATTTGCAATATATGCGTCAGCCCTATGGGATAGACTAGTTCAAGAAACAGACTGCATGTAGGTTTAAACCTACTTGTTGCCTTACAAATCTTCCCTCTATCCATCAAAGTCATTCTCTTTACTCTCCACATAATGTTTTTAGAAAGATAAAGAATCCAATAATTTTGAATCCAAAGCCATAGAATTACTGCTTCTATGCCCTATATATGGTATATGTGATGACAGTCAATCCAGAATTGACAGACTTGAAAACAAAACCAGGTCATTTATTACATGTTCATAATGTGTATTTGGTACTATGTTTCTGCAAGAATTAGGAGTGGTGGCTTATTGGGACAATACACCTGTATTACTGTATCTTTGTAAGTAAGTGGTCCTATTTATACAATATGCTTTACTAGGACAGAATAACATAGTTGGAAGAGACCTTAGAGGTCTTCTAGTCCAACCCCATGTTCAAGCAGAAGACCCTATACCATTTCAGACAAATGACTGGCCATTCTCTTCTTAAAAGCCTCCAGTGATGAAACACCTACAATTTCTGAAGACAAGCTGTTCCACTGGTTAATTGTTCATGCTGTTAGGAAATTTCTCCTTAGTTATAGGTTGCTTCTCTCCTTAATTAGTTTCCATCCATTGTTTCTTGTCTTGCCTTCTGGTGTTTTAGAAAATAGGTTAACCCCTCTTCTTTGAAACAGCCCCTCAAATATTGGAACACTACTATCATGTCACCCCTAGTTTTTCTTTTCACTAGACTAGACATACTCAGTTCCTGCAACTATTCTTTAGCCTCCCAGCCCCTAATCATTTTTGTTGCTCTTCTCTGCACTCTTTCCAAAATCACAAAATATTTTTTATATGGAGTGACCAAAACTGGATGTGTATTCCAAGTGTGTGGTTTTACTAAACTTTATAAAGCAGTGCTAATACTTCACATGGTCTTGATTCTATCCTTCTGTTAATGCAGCCTAGGATTGCATTGGCATTTTTGGCTGCTGCTGCACACTGCTGGCTCATATTTAAGTGATTGTTTACTAGGACTCCGAGATCCCTCTCACAGTTACTATTATTGAGCCACGTTTCACCTAATCTGCACCTGTACATTTGGTTGTTCTTGCCTAAGTCTAGAACCTTACTTTTCTCTCCATTGAATTTTGTTTTGTTAAATAGGCCCCAGTGTTCGAGTCTGTTGAGATCCATCAGGATTTTAAGTTTATCTTCTGGCATGTTGGCTATTCCTGCTGGCTTGATGAATTCCCATTCTATTCCCTCATCTAGATCATTTATGAAGATATGGAAGAGTACTGGGCCTAAAACAAAATTCTGCTGTACCCCACTGTTTACTTCCCTCTATGTAGATGTAGTAACATTAAGGACTACACTGAGTAGTGTGTGTCAGCCAGTTACAAATCCATTTGGTAATGGTGCTGCCTATCCCACATTTTACTAGCTTACTAAGAAGTAGATTGTGATCTACTTTGTCAAATGCTTTAATGAAGGACAATAATGGAATGATGGAATAAGTATCTTGTACAGTGCTAACTTGGAAAACATTGAGATAGGTGACAAGAACTGTATTGAAGGCTGTGAATCCCAGCAAAGCCGCAGGCCCAGATGGGGTGCTGGGGATAGTGGTTAAGAATTGTGCCGACCAATTAGCAGGGGTCTTGACCAGGATTTTTAACATCTCCTTGCAAACGGCATGTGTACTATCGTGCTTGAAAGCAGCTACCATTGTCCCAGTCCCCAAGAAAACTGCAGTTGAGTGCCTGAATGACTACAGACCTGTTGCATTAATGTCTGTAGTCATGAAATGCTTCGAAAGACTGGTTCTCCAACATCTCAGGACATGCCTTCTACTGTATTTCAATAAACATCAATTTGCCTACAGGGGGAACAGGTCGACAGACGATGCCATAGCTACTGCTTTACACTCTGCAGCAAGTCATCTTGAGAAACCTGGAAGCTATGTCAGGATGCTTTTTGTTGATTATAGCTCGGCTTTCAACACCATTTTGCCGAGCACTCTCATCGAGAAGCTGACTTGAAATTTTCACCCTCTATCTGCGATTGGATTCAAGACTTTCTTAGGGACCGGTTACAAACAGTGAGGGTCGGGTCCGCTTTGTCCACCCCCCTGAAGCTTTGCACCAGCTCACCACACAGCTGCGTGCTTAGCCCCTACCTGTACTCTTTGTACACATATGACTGTGTATCATCTGACCCATCTACTGCGATAATTAAGTTCACAGATGATACTACCATGGTGGGTCTTATTACAGGTGGGGATGAGACAGCATACAGGACGGAGGTACAAAAACTATCCATATGGTGTTGTAACAACAACTTGCACCTGAACATCAGCAAGACGAAAGAGATGGTGCTAGACTTCCGGAGGAAAAAGGAGGAACCTGTTCCACTTTACATCGGGGAGGATTGTGTGGAGAGAGTTTCCTCCTTTAAATTTCTGGGAGTCTACCTCTGTGAAGATCTGACCTGGAAAGTTAATACAACCCAGGTGGCCAGAAAGGCCCAACGGAGACTTCACTTTCTCAGGGTCTTGCGGAAGAACAGGGTAGAACAATGGCTTATGACCCTTTTTTACCAGTCTACTGTAGAGAGCATCCTCTCGCACTGTATTGTGGTTTGGTATGCTGGTCTGACAGCCACGGATAGGAAAGCATTACAGAGGGTGGTGAGCACAGCACAAGACATTGTGGGCTGTCCCCTGACACCACTGGATGACATTGCCAGGGCTCGCTGCCTTAGAAGAGTGAGGAAAATTCTCAGGGATGACTCACACCCTGGACGGTATCTCTTTACTCTCCTACCATCGGGTAGGAGTTATAGGAGTATAGCCAGCCGTACTAACAGGCTGAAGAACAGCATTTATCCATGGGCTGTTCGGTTTTTGAATGGGAAATAATTTAATATAATATAATATAAACTTAATAATATAAAGTTTATGCATAATTGACTTGCGAGGCCAGTCATTGTGCAATTAGCTCACAGGTTGTAATAAGATGGAGGGTTTGTGTCACTGTAAGTTGGGGTGGGGGCATGAAGGGAGGCTCAGCCAATCTCAATGTATACATGGTTGTACTTTGACAATAAAGGTTCATTTATTCAAGAAAGTGAGATGTAAGGTTTGTCTGAAATTAAAGTAACCTCATCTGGCCAGCCAATTTGTGCAAACTTCATAATCTAGTCAAAAATGGTAACATTTCTAAATCTTATTCAGCCAAAGCTCCAAGGAAGATCCTGTTGCATACAGCAGCTAAATCAACTGGCTTCCCCATTCCCCATTTGATCTTCATACCAAAACGTAACCACAACAAATACACTGCCTAAATAGGTGGCTGCAATAATCAAGGCACTCTTACTTCTGCCAATGAAAAGGGGGCAGTGCAATGTGATGCAATGAAGTCTTGCCAGTATTCCCCTGATGGAAAGAGTTATATGGTGATAGCATCACATTGGCTGGATTGAACATTCTATGTGAACCGAACCAGAGATGGATATGGATGTATTTGGTTTGCACATCCTATTTTGGATCTTCAAAATGCAAAGGGATCTGGCCATTATAATAAGTCTCACATGGACTTATCCATTCATTAAAGCCTGAAGAGTCATCTTTATTTACTCCCTATGCCACTCTCCAAAGGAAGAAAAGGGACTATTCACTGCAAAGCCTTCTCCATGGCAGTATCAGATTTGTAGAATTTTTTTCCTATAGAACCTCATGTCTTTTCTATCAATTTTCAGAGATTTGACTGCATCAACTTCTTATAAAAAGCTTTTAAATTGCTCTGATGACTTTGTTCGTATTTCTGCTGCTCTTCTCAGGTTTTAAATAATGAACATTTTGAGTATTTTGTGAGCCCCTGATATGTTTCATACAATCCAATACCATTGTCTAATGTCTCTTAATGTGATATAAAACACCACTGCATTAGCTTTGAAAAGTTGTAGATTTGAGGCTATTCCAACAGCAATACTCTGCTCTAAACAGTTCATTGAGTAAGGAATGTTGGGTTGTTGGCTGACCCAACTAACCAATGATTGCTATCCTATAAAAGGTAAAGGTAAAGTTTCCCCCGCACATGCGTGCTAGTCATTGCCAACTCTAGGGGCCGGTGCTCATCTCCGTTTCAAAGCCGAAGAGCGAGTGCTTGTCTGAGGACGTCTCTGTGGTCATGTGGCCAGCATGACTAGACGCCAAAGGCGCACGGAACGCTGTTACCTTCCCACCGTAGTGGTCCCTATTTTTCTACTTGCATTTTTACATGCTTTCGAACTGCTAGGGTGCAGAAGCTGGGACAAGTAACAGGCGCTCACTCTTTTACACGGCACTTGGGATTCGACCCGAGTTCCAAATAATGAACGTTTTCAGTATTTTGGGAGCCCCTGATATGTTTCATACAATCCAATACCATTATCTAATGTCTCTTAATGTGATATAAAACACCACTGCATTAGCTTTGAAAAGTTGTAGATTTGAGGCTATTCCAACACCAATACTCTGCTCTAAACAGTTCATTGAGTAGGGAATGTTGGGTTGTTGGCTGACCCAACTAACCAATGATTGCTATCCTATAGATTAGCCAATTAATATTTGTCCTTGCCCAAGATGTTCCCCTCATGGCATGTGAGCAATGGAAGTAACTAATAACTTTCTCTCTCCAATAACACAAAAGTCTTTCTAGCAGTTTCTTATTTCCTTGCCCCAGACCCCTTTAGGGTTAGGATTAGAAGACAAGCTTTGACTAATTGCAAAAATTCTAAAAGAAAGAGAAAAATATGATCAAATGAAGGTCCAAGTAATTGACTTAGACACAAACATGATGAAAGGATTTTCACTCTAGGCAGGGAAAACCATCATAAAACAATCAGACATTTCAATAATACCAGGATCAGGGCAGTTTATAAAGGAAATTCAGATTTCTTTCCAATTATGAACTACAATGCACAACAGACTGAATATTAAAAATATTTTTAAAAATGTTGCCATCCTCAGCATAAATATTAGGCAGGGTCACCATTGCTTTCAAACTCAGCCTTCATATATATGCAGGCTGAGTTTGAAAGCAATGAATTTCAGTTTGGCAATTACATTCTATAGTAAAAAAAATTCATTGCGTTTCCCCATGTAATAGTATTTAATTATTATGTATTAGTCCTCAGCCATTAACTATCATATGTAATAGTATTTGATATAAAGAATAATAATAATAATAATAATAATAATAATAATAATAATAATAATAATAATAATAATACATGACCCTCAGTGCTCATAAACTTTTATTTAGAAATGCAATTTATTTATTTAATAAAATTTTAGTTCAGAACTAAAATATTAAAAGCAGGATATGCCATAAAAATAAAACTATTTAATACGAAACTATATAGTTCAAATCCAAAGGGAAGAATAATACAATCAACTGCATAACCCTTCAGAGGAAAATCCAGGATAGTAGAGGCTACTAATGACCAGACCATAAGCAGTTAAATTATTAGACAGATGCACCATGAGTGCATTACAGTGAGATGTAAACAATGCAGGAATAATTTATTTCATTTGGCATATGGATTCACTTTTTATCACTGAATAAAGCTCTTCTTTGCCTCTGTCAATTCTACAACAAACCTGTGCAGCCATCTTGCTCATTCTAGGTTGCCACAAACATGGGAGGGGGTGCGGAGGAATTCTGCTAGTCTAAACAATTCACTCTCCCATGGGAACCAAGGTCATTTCTGCCAGTTGGATTGGGAGGGGGAGCAGTTGGGTAGAAAGCCTGCCAAACTAGCTGATAGCATAGCACTGGGGTGGGAAGTTTAACTGTGTAATAGTGTGACTCTTTGGAGGGAATTTCACTTTTGACCATGCTGATACTACAGTATGTAACCAATTTCTTTGAGGAAATCTCTAGCCTTAGAGTTCTGATTTGATTGGTCTCATCTATCGGAACCATGACAGCCTTATTTTTTTGCCATACAAAGTCTGTTGGCTGGCTAGGCAAATATAGGACCAGTTGATTAGGGAAGCTGCTATGTAGTCCATTGCCCTGTGCTAAAGTCAACTTGTACAGCAGGTTCTTCTCTGCCTCAAGGATGAGCTTGCATGTTCTTTCTTAGACAAAACTCTAGTAGTCTCTGCCTGAAAATATTGAGAAGCCAGATTCTTTTAGTTCCTCACTGTTTGCTTCATGCCCTTTTGTCTCTGTAGTATGAAGAACTTGGACAAGCATCTTCTATGTTTCAAAGAAGCCTACTTAAGTTTCATTGGGCTTGGATCTTCTATTTACAGGCAGCCATGGAAAAAGTCAACTGTTGCATAACCCTTTTAACATTCTGGGGAGGGAAAAGTCCCATAAGCTAGTTGTAGAACAGCAACCAAATAAGGGTAACATATTTTTCAGTTTCCAATGGCCTGATTGTTGTTGCTTATGACAACATCAGACAAATAGCTCAGTAGATTGGCTTCTGCATGCTTTATAAAATCACAAATTTTAAAGAAATATGAAGTATCTGCAAGGGAGGTTGCCCTAAAATGCTCAGTCATAACTGATAATGTTAAATGAAATGAGCAAATACATATACTATTGACTCCCAAATGTAGCAATGGGGCCCGAGAAATCATGACCGTATTGGAACAGAATGACTGAAATCCTAAATAGCACCACTCCATGGATATCAACTTACAACATTCAAATAGAAAATAGTTTTTTAAACATTTTATTTTGTAGACAGGCATTTCCATGCACTTCTATAAGTTTACTATAGTTCAATCATAAATACTCCATGAATTTAGCAGATGAGTGGGCTGCTTCTTAATGCACATCTGGTGAAGTGACATCTTGCCTTCCAGAGGTGCTGGAGTACAACACACATTTCTAATAAATACATATGTCACTTCCTGTTGCCGGATGTTGCCTGGAGAACCCCAAGTTGGATAAGAAGTGGATATTCCACATCTTGCAGTAGTACTAGTAGTTTTATTTATTGTGCACTTATAATGAAATATAGTGCAAATAATGAAATATCAATTGAAATAGTAATACATTGCAATTAATTATAATACCATAATATAAAGATATTTTAATATAAAACATCCATAGCATACAGTATAATAATAACCTTTTTTAGATTCAGACAGTTAAGAATTTATTTTTTAATTGCTCTTTGGAGACCCTGGAAAGGAAACATGTTGATGCTTTTTTTAAAAAATCCTGAATAATTTGATTCCAACTAAGTCTGATAGAAGTCTATTGTACTGAATCGCAATAGCACTTAGACTTCTGTACTGCTCCATAGTGCTTTACAACACTCTCTGAGCAGTTTACAAATGTCAGCATATTGCTTCCAACAGTTTGGGTTCTCGCTAAATGTCTATGGAGATTCCAGGTCATAGTTATCCCAAAGGTGCTTTTTCACAAGGTCCATCTGCATTTCAAAGACAAAGGCCATTCTTTCGAAGATAGCAAAGCCCACATTTTAGGCAGAGAGGACCACTGGTTTGAAAGAAGGGTCAAAGAGGCCATGTCAAAATTGAACAGCCCTCTCTCAACAGAGGAGGTCGGGGAAATACGATAACATCTATCTCCAGTCTACAAACACAGTCCTTTCAGCAGTTCCAAGAAGGCTCCACACCCATTTGCACTACTCAGGTGATCCTGATGACACAGATAAACCTCTAGGTGGCCTCATGATCAGCTGTCTTCAAAGAGTATAAATCCTTCCATTACCCACTATCTAGTCAGAGCTGAAGAAGCTTCTTGGATGAGAAGCAAAATGTCTTCAAAGAAAAACAAGAAAGTCCAGTTGCTTCATGAAAAAGCCCCTTTGGGATAATTTGGGTCCTCGTTTTACCAACCTTGGAAAGATGGAAGGCTGAGTTAACCTTAAGCCCGTCAGAATCAAACTCCTGGTTGTGGGTAGAATTAGTCTGCATTCTAACCACTATGCCACCAGGGCTCAAAGCCAGTTGAGAAAAAGCTGTTAACCATAATTTAAATAGTAGAACATATTGACCCTAGCCTAGCCAATAACTGGTTCCTGCTTAGAGGGACATGAGTCACCAGCACATCTGTCTAATAACTGGATGTGCCCTTAGGAAGAGAGTCTCCCCACTTCCATGTGAAGATCCAAGGAAAGCTTACTGTATCAATTTATGGTTGTGAGTCAGGAGTCTTCTAATTAAAGAGCATTTCAACACTACAGTACTCAGGATCCCTCAGAGCAATTTGTATACGATTTCTCTATCAATAATGGGAAAGAAAATGTTCCATTTTCAGTAAAATCCAGTGGATTCTTTTACATAAGGACCCAATACTTACAGTATCTGTAGAATATCTAGCTTATTCTTAATACCTATGTAACTTTTCCATCCTGCTTAATGTAGCAATTTCTAGAGCAGTGATTTGGTGTTGGTCATGGTTTTTTGGTAGAAGAAGATATTTTAGTTCACATCTTCCAAAACTCCCTGCTCAGTTACATCAGACCTTAGGAAGTTGCACTTGGAGCCCTGTGGACAAGAAGCAATTTTCTATCTCAGAAAGAAATAAGTTTTTCCAATCAATTTTCCCTCACTTAATTGGAAATACAAACCACAATATTCAGCATGTAAGACAAATGCTTCTGCAATGTGAAATGTGGGACCTCCTGCAAAAGTAAATGAAAGAAGAATCTGGGGAAGCAAGGGGTAGCAGAATATACAGATTGCTTTAAAAGAGGCATTGAATTGCATGGACCAACATAATATAAAGCTGTCAATATTTACTGGAGTGTTGAGCCATTTCTTGTTTTGTTCCATTAGAATGCATGGACCAACTTTTTTGAACTTAAAAAATATAGCTCTTCCAAGTCATCAAAATCCCACAGCTTAGAAGCCCAAGGATATTCTGCTTCTCACTCCAAGGAAGCAGTTTCCTTTACAGCATTGCCTTGATTCTGTACAACAGCTTACCTCCAGAAATTATGGATGCTCCATCACTGGAGAGTTTTAAGAAGACACTGGACAACCATTTGTCTAGAATGGTATAGGGCAGAGGTCACCAGACTTTCTTGGTTGGCGGACCGGAGGGAAAAGGAGTGGGAAGTATTTTACATTCATGCCCATGTGAACTGAGCCACGAGCACATGCGCCATGCAAATGGCGTGGCGCTAGTGCCCACGTGATACTCCCTAGCCTTGCCCCATACTAATTGGAGAAGAGAAGATTACAGAGAGATGTGCAGAACTGTCATGCAGAAGAGAGCCAAATTATTTGTGTTGTCTCAGATAAGAAACAGAGGGTGTAAATTACTAGGAAGTGGATTTCAGTTGGGCATTAGAAAAAAAATTGTAATGGTCAGCCTGCAACCATGGAAGACACTATCTCGAGAGAATCAATTCTCCTTCTTTGGAGGTCTTCCTTTCAATGCTTATATGATTCTGTATCCCCAGGATAGCTTCTATTCTGACCCCTAATGTATCTAATAAACTTCCCTGAGGGTGGACGTGAGCCTGGGCTTTCTCAATCCTTAACCATTATTTCACATTGGTTTCTCTCAGTATATCTCACATGAGACCTTCCAATAGCTACATTATATGACATTAGCAATCCCTACCAGCCAAAGGCTAATGAGACTCTACCCCATAAGCCTTCAATCTTCTTTGTCCTTCTTGAGCCAGAAGTAATAATCTAAAGGGGCCTCTATTAAAGAATCTCAGAAAAACGATTGAAGTAAGTCTGCCTTATCCTGAAGATTTCTGTCAGACAACTGAAAGCTGGAATAAGTACTGTAGGTAGGTAGGTAGGTAGGTAGGTAGGTAGGTATGGTAGATTAGATAGATAGACAGAGCTATCTCTATAGAGATAGAGCCAGAAATAGATTTCTAATAACATTGAAAGAAACTCTCAGGATACCCTAACTCTTTCACTCTCTAAATAAATACAAAATATGTTCAGAAGACAGCAATTGTCCACCATCTTGGCATAGAATGAGGTTCCACAACCTCAGGTGATTACTTGATATTTGCATCAAGCTGAATGCAAACCGTATTTTCCTTGCACTAGAGTCCTCCCCTTCTCCCTCTCCAGCATTGTGTGGCAGAGGCAATATGTTTTCCCTTAGGGGGTAGATTTCTACCTCCCCAAACAGCCTTTGTGTTGTTTCTGTGTTTGCCACCTGTGAAATGTCTAAATATAGGCCCCGGCTGGCAATTATTGCTTTTTATTGGCAGGCTCTGACCTGCCCAGCTCAGATTTCCTCTGGAAAATGGGGACGCAAACAGGCTGAGAATTGTCTATCGCTTGCCAGCAGCTTCCTGGCCACAAGAAGAGCAGCTGGCTAGGGTGGAGAGAGCAGAAATATCTGCCACTCGAACCTGGGGCTTTCTACATTTTGGCTACCTCCCAAAGGTTCAGTGAAACAAGCCTAGGCTGCCTCCAGGCACGAATGGAAGTTGGAGGAGAGCACCTGTCACAAAAATAAGCACTTTTGTTCCTGTGGCTGTTGCTAAGAATTGTGCTTGGGGGCTGGGGTTGTGAGTTATAGGACACTGGTTTGCAAATAGCTTCGCTCCTAGATGTCAAGGGCAGTGTGAAATATTTCAGTGCTGGCCAGTGAAGAAGCATAACACAGCCACCTCCTTCTAAAATTATTGTAGATTTCAACTTTGGAAAAAGGTTTCAACCATGAATAAACCAACTATCTCTCAGTGAGAAAGTCCCAGAATGGCCTACAAACCAAATAGGAAGTGGGACAAGATTGTTATTATCTTTTGGGGGCATTGAATAATTTTTCTATTATTTGTATTGTAATACTTTGTGATACATGTCACAAATGTTTGGGTGGGCATGTTTTAGTTGTATCTAAAATCTGGGCAAAATCAAATTTTCACAAAAAAGAAATTTCAAAATTGGAGTACAAGTAATCCTCGACTTATGACCACAATTGAACCTGAAATTTCTGTTGCTAAATGAGACATTTGTTAAGTGAATTTTACCCCATTTTGCAACCTTTCTTGCCACATTTGTTAAGAGAATCACTACAGTTGTTAAGTTAATAACACAGTTGTTAAAAGAATATGATTTGCCCATTGACTTTGCTTGTCAGAAAGTTGCAAAAATTGCTCAAATGATTCTGGGACTCTGGGACATTGTCATAAATATGAGTCAGTTCCCAAGCATCTGAATTTTGATCATGTGACCATGGGGATGCCGCAATGGTCATAAGAGTGAAAATTGGTCATAAGTCACTTTTTCAGTGCCACTGTAACTTTGAATGGTCACTAAATAAACTGTTGTAAGTCAAGGACTATCCATATCACCAAAATTGAGAAGACCTATCTCAGTTTTCCCCATTACAGTCTGCCCCATAACAGCAGCATCTTGGCCACAAGAGAAGCAGCTGTCTAAGGTGGAGAGGGAGAAAATGTTTGCCTCTAAGATTTGTGGGCAAGAAAACCCCACGCAAGACACTCTTTGCCAATCTCAGTACAAAAACCTTTTAATTCTTTAATTCCCATGGCAAAGAGCAAGAAATTCACTACATTTGAAAACTGATTTTGAAGCCAGATTCTAGGTTTTGTGTTGTTCCCCCTTAAATATTTATTAATTCTCTTCCGCATATGCACAGACAGACCATATATTCTTTATTATTAATTCATACTTTTGGAAATTGAGTGCTGCCACTAAAATCATTGTTGAGCTTTTTCTTTTTAATGACTTCCAATCTCTCACTCACATTCAGTCCATGAATCAATTATATCAAGGGGGAAAAGACTCCCAACATGTTATTTACTGTAATGCAAAAGTGCAGGGAGAGCAAGGGACTGGTTTAGCATCTAAAGCTCAAGGAAATAGAAACTTAATTAAAAACCTCTGGGTTCTCTAGTAAATTGTGCCATCTGCTTTCCAGAGAATATGGGCTCCATTCAGTATTTTATGAGGTTTGTGAGAACAGCTAAGCCAGGTATTAAGTTTTCTTTAGACCAAATTCTGCACAAACCTTTGAACAGCGCGATGAGGGAGACACTGCAAAATAACACTGAAAAACCATATAAAAGCACATTAAAAGTCCAGTGAGTGGCAATGAAAACCAAATAAAATTTATTGAAGATTTTATTACCTTTAATTCATTTCACAAAGTTCGTTTCACTTGGTTAGCATCGACCTTGGTTACACTTTTGTGCCCAAGTGTTTTTGTCTGAATCCCACCCATTTGGTTAGATTATGTTTCAAGACCTAGGCACAAACTCAGAAAATAGATTAAATCCCTGAAGGCCTTTCCTTTCCTGCATTTCATTTTGGCACAAAAGTGGCTGGGCATCATTTTTCCCCCCAAGATCTACATGATATTTTGATCTCATCCCAAGCCTTTGATTAGATAAGTTTGTCATCCTTAGCTGTACCAGTATTAAAGTTAGGGGTTTTTTCCTTCTTATTTCAAGAGTTTCTAAGGGTAGCCTTCAAGTGTATAAAGTAGGCTTAGCTTTGTCCTCCATTACTTTGGAGAGAGGTCAAATGATTGGGAACAGAGCTTGGACCAACAATGAGGGCAGCACATTTTATGCTCGCATTGTTTTCCCCAAACATGGGCTTGCACATCAGTGATGAGCATGAGTTGAATATGGAAAAGCAAAGACATCAGCCTGGCAACCAAAGGTAGGTTAGTTTCCTCTATTATGTTCCCCATAGCTATTCATAGTTGTGAAAGTTGGACCTTTAAAAAGCAAGACAGGAAGAAAATCAACTTGTTTGTGCAGTGGTGTTGGGGAAGGCTCCTGCGCATTCCTTGGTCAGCAAAGGAAACTAACAAACAAGTACTGGAGCGCATAATGCCAGAGATGTCACTAGAAGGCAAAATCATGAAACTGCTTCTCATTTAACTTTGGCTAAGTTGTGCAGGGAAATTCACTGGAGAAAGCAATTATATTTTGAAGAGTTAGCGGTAGAAGGAAACAAAGCCGTCAAAGAACATGGTGGCTGGACACCATCAAAACTGACCTTCTTCTTCTTCTTCTTCTTCTTCTTCTTCTTCTTCTTCTTCTTCTTCTTCTTCTTCTTCTTCTTCTTCTTCTTCTTCTTCTTCTTCTTCTTCTTCTTCTTCTTCTTCTTCTTCTTCTTCTTCCTCTTCTTCTTCTTCTTCTTCTTCTTCTTCTTCTTCTTCTTCTTCTTCTTCTTCTTCTTCTTCTTCTTCTTCTTCTTCTTCTTCTCCTCCATCATTGTTTTCTCCAATTCAAGGATGAATGAGGAGCATTGAAGCTCAACACTGAAACACAATTAAGCAGATTGTGAAAGAATATAGAATATAAACCTGACTTTGGGAAGGCAGCAAGAAATCACTTATTATTTATTTATTTAGTGTATGGTGATGTTACATGAACCAGGAGACTACAATGATAACACAGAATAATAGTTTGGCTACTAAAATTGCTAGCCGGTTCAGTTCACTCTCATGCGCTTTCCAAGGTTCACCACAGGGGGTGAACTAACTCTGTACCAGAAAGAAAGATGAACAGCATCCTGCAGCATTATCCAAGGCCTCCCACTATCAAAGTCACCTCGCAAACAGGTGTCCCATCTGGGAAGGTCCGGTGATGGCAGAGTTCTGACAGTTGGCATGAAATGCAGCTTACCTTCCCACCAAAGTGGTACCTATTTATCTACTTGCATATAACATGCTTTGAACTTTTAGGCGGGCAGAACTGAGGCAAGTGACAGGAGAAAAAATTATTCAGTCTTGAGAAAGAAACTCAGAATACAGGTAATCCTCGACTTACAACTATTTGTTTAGTGACTATTAAAAGCTACAACACCACTGAAAAAATATGACTTATGACCAGTTTTCACACTTAAGCTTATTGCAGCATCCCCATGGTCAAATGATCAAAATTTGGATGCTTGGCAATGGGCATGCATTTATTATAGTTGCACTGTCCCAGGGTCATGTGATCACCATTTGCATCCTTCCCAGCTGGCTTCTGACAAGCAAATTCAAATTCAAAGCCAGATTTGCTTAACAATCGCATAATTCAGCAATAATCTGCTTAACAGCTTTAAAAGGTTGTCTGTCAACTGTCTTGTTTAGCAACCAAAATTTTGGGCTCAATTGTGGACTTAAGTCGAGGACTATCTGTAACCCTGCCTTGATTCTGTTTTTCTATAAGATGGAGCAGAAAGAATCTCTTATCATGCCTTCAAGATTTTGATACAGCAATGAAAAGCGTTCCTGGAATCCCTGATGCTTCTATTTCTTGATCTTGACCTACCTTGAATGGCTGACAAATGTTGTAAAAATGCAGTATTAAAATAATACTCATTATCTCCCTCCTCTAAATTCAAAAGGATTCCCATATTTTAAATAAATGAAATATGTGAGAATCCCATTTCATACTTTTGCACATATTCAGACATAAACACACCTTGTATAGATATCAGAGAGTAGGATTAGTCAAAGAGAAACAGTGATGTGAAGGTTATTGAAAATGAGGTGAACAACAGCATTTGGGGGGATGCAAGTCCTGCACCCCACCCCTGTGACGAGCCACATATTGTCTTTAGATTGTATGTTACACAATCATGTGGTAAGCCCAAACCAAGAAAACCACAAGGGTTAGAGAAATGTCTGAACCTTTCCCTAGTTGGGTTCATCATACCCAGCAGGCAGCAAAGTCAACCATAGTCCAGTTCCCCAGAGACTGATAAAAGATACTCCAGATTACAACTGCAGAAAGCAATTACTTTTCCCAGGCAGGTTAGAAACCATTCGCATTTGCTAGCTTTGTTTTCTAACAAGAACTTCACCATTCAGTTATGGGACAGACTGAGCAGACTTTGGGTTCCCCCTTATCTTCGGGGTAAAATTTCAGATGCTTCTGTGTATCTCCCAGCTGTCTTAGAGTTCACTTCCTTTCTGGAATCCCATTATAAGTACTAAGGCAGATCCAGCCTGCCCTCTTCAGGTCACCATCTGTGTACAGTACTTACACAGAGAGGTCCCTGAAGCTGTGAAGAGAAATATGTAAGATTATCACTGACGAAAACATATCATCGTTATTCTGCTCATTTGAAAAATTGTGTCCATTTATAGTCCACATATTACCAAAACTTTCATAGCTGGGCAACACAGTGCATCATTTTGAATCAACGTACTTCAAATTTATTTATTTATTTATTTATGGGCTAAATTATGGAATACATCCAAAATCTAAGACCTGTGAGTGCTGAAGGAACGAAATTTGAGGATGTTATGGCTGTTTCAGGGCAGGTGGACTCTGTTGTGGTTATATGATCTTCATTTTCAATGTTCCACAACAGTTTCCTAGCCACTTTCACAATACCTAACTCCCCCACTCAGCAGCAGTCACTTACATCTTAATAATAATAATAATAATAATAATAATAATAATAATAATAATAATAATAATAATAATAATAATAGGTTGGAAGGGACCTTGGAAGTCATCTAGTCCAACCCCCTGCTCAGGCAGGAAACCCTATACCATTTCAGGCAAATGGCTGTCCAGTCTCTTCTTAAAAACTTCCAGTGTTGTCCGAAGGGAAGGGTTAGGGTTGAAGGGAAGGGAAGGGAGATTTCCAATGCTCCCTGCCACTTGCCACAAGAAAACTCAGTTGGGAAGCCAGTTGGAAGTTGGAAGTCTCTCCCACTCCCAGTGCTTTTTTGCTCATTGATTGTCATTCTGTTTCTCTGTTTAGGTAAGGAAATTTAATTAATAAAAAAAACAAACAGCAAAATTTAAGGCTTCGTTGTGTGCAATATCAGCCTGAAATGTCAGACAAAACTTTGGCCTACTGAAATCAATGATACCTATTATAATCTCCCTCGATCTACCTCTGAAGTATTCAGTCAGGAACTTCAAGAGCTGGAGGACTCCCCCCAAATCTGGGATGTGTCTCCTAGCAAAGCTCCAAAAGTGGCTGCTGAGCCATATTTTTAATCAGAAAGAAAAGAAGTTAATTATCATCATCCTTACCAGTATCATTATATTAATCTTAGACAATTTAAGTCGAATACAGTTGCACCTTTTTTAAGAACAAAGAGAAAAATTGGGAAAAATGGGGTTTATAGACTGGTACAAAGAGGAAGATATTAATAACTTATAGTTATTCTTTTTGTGCCTCCAAATATGACTAGGAATACCTGCGTGAGTGGGTGGACGGATGGAGGAAGGAAAATCACAATGTCATAAGTTTTGTAATTGGTTATTCTATCTAAAAAGATAGATGTTCTTCTGGGAATGTCCTACCTGTTCCAGGACTCAGAAATAATATTGCCCCCACTGAAGTGACAATTGAGTGGCAACTTGTAGGCCATTTCTTTCCTTTATGGTGGGCACATCTTACTGAAATTAATGGGAACTATATTAGAGTACTATGACTGAGTAGACCTATATTCAAGTATGGACTCTCACTTAGCCATCTAAAACTGAATGACTTTTGATCACCCACTTTTCAGCTCAACTTATTTTATAGAATTTTTGTTATGAGAGTAACAAAAGTTGATTAAACTTTGGAATTAAAGCTAGATCTGAAACTAATGAATAATCAGATAAAATAAATCCTCTCCAATGACCATCTATATCTTTTTAAATCATCTTGGTTTCCACCAAGATACATCACCTGAGCATTATGAGTTATCAACAGTATTTGAAAAATTAGTTTCTCAAATCATAGAGATAGCGGGACACAGATTTTATGACAGAGTTATGATTATTACCCAAGTAAATCTTACATCAAGTTAGATTCTCAAGGAAATTAGCTTGTAAGACCTACAATTAGCCAGAAGTAGACAGTTACATGAATAAATACTCTAAGCCTTCTAACCATTCAGGTTGTGACTATTGTTCTGTTCAGCTACCGTGAGCTCTTTTAAGCATTTGAAAATGACCATAATTCATTCTAACAAAGTAGGAGAAGCAATTAAAAAGAAATATCTAAGTGCTTCCAGCTAGCAAGAGAAAGTGCTTCCAGCTAGTAAGTAAAGTGTTGTTAAGAAATGGAATAACTGTTAAGGCAAAAATCTGTCATACCAAGAAAAACCTTTGTTACTGGAGAACTACCTGAAAATTAGTTAGATCCCCAAAATGCAACCAACAAGTCACTGCAAACAATAGCACAGCAATGCTTATGCTACAAGGATTTGGTTGGAAGAGATATCAGAAGGAATAGTTGCCATCCAACGTTTTTTGGAACAAAGTGCTTTCTGTTTCAGCCAAATAGGACACATTTGGGTAAAAAAAATGGGTGAAGCATTGGTGGGGAGGACACATTGCCATTTATTAAGCACAAAGGAGACTGGTACACTTTGGGGGGGGGGTGTAGCAGACAATGGCACAGACAGTACTGTGCAAATGGAAGGGAGACTGAGTTTAGCAAAATATCAATATATCCTAGAAGCTAATGCCCTGCAGTGAAGCTGAAAAAAGGTCAGCTATTTCAGCAGGACAATGATCCCCAAAATGTCTCCAAATCAATGTACTAAGTCAGGGGTCTTCAAACTTGGCCCTTTTAGGACCTGTGGACTTCAACTCCCAGAATTCCTCAGCCAGGCACACCGGCTGAGGAATTCTGGGAGTTGAAGTCCACAAAGTCATAAAAGGGCCAAGTTTGAAGACCCCTGTACTAAGTAATTAGAGGAGAGAAAATACAGGCAGTCCATGCCTTACAACAGTTCCTTTAATGACAGTTCAGTTACAACGGCACTAAAAAGTGACCTATGACCATTTTTCACTCCTACCACCATTGCAGCATCCCCAGGATCACATGATCAAAATCCAGATGCTTGGCAACTATATTTATGACGGCTACAGTGTCCCAAGGTCATATGATCCCCTTTTGTGACCTTCTGACAAGCAAAGTCAATGGGGGAGCCAGATTGGACTTAATAACCATGTCACTAACTTAATAAGTGCAGCGATTCACTTAACAGCTATGGCAAAAAAGGTTGTAAAATGGGGCAAAACTCACTTAACAAATGTTTCACTTAGCAACAGAAATTTTGGACTCAATTGTGGTCGTAAATTGAGGACTACCTGTATAGGTTTTGGAGTTACGTTCACAGTTTTCAGTCTTAAAGGTTACTGGAAAATCTATGGAGAGACCTCAAACCAGTTCATGCAAGTAGACTTAAGAATATTTCTGAGCTAAAAAAGTTCTTAAGAAAGAGTGGGGGGGGGAATTCCAAAACTAAGAACAGGAAGATCCTTAGGTGTCTCCAGAAAACATAACTTTTGCCAAAGGGAGTACTGACTGAAAGGATGTCAGAATCTCTGTCCCTGCTATATTTGTTGCTTATAAATAGTTGCATATAAATAGTAAATATGCATTCAGATTTTCACAAAGCTGTGTTTAATTGGTGCTATGAAGAGGCATTCATAGAAAATGTAGCCTGAACGGGGATACTTAAGCTTTGCTGTGCTGCTGCAATTAAATAAATTTAACATGTTATTCAAATGCAGCCATTAGATCTTTATCTGGCATGGCTAAGCATATAACCCAGCCAAATGTTCCTGCTACAAACAAGAATAATGGACTGCTAAAATGTTACTAAACAACTGTTTCTTTAAAGGTAGAATCACATGGGACAAGGCTTATGAAAGAAAACTGGCAATGAGTCCCACCATCCTATTTTTCCTTCTGCTGTTGAGAAAGGATAACAGCTTTTCATTTGTCACTGAGCATGTAGCCAGATCTTGCAGTGTTTTCCTGCCACACTGAGCTGGAAACACACTCCTGTATTTCTCCTGATTGATTTGAGATGATTTGAGATGATTGATTTGCCAGTATCACCTTTGAGCTATAAATATTACAAAGAAATGCACTTGAGAAGTCACACGCTACCCACATAAAAGGTATTCCCAAAGTCATCTCCTGTTCACAGTTTTTCCTCCTGCTTGCTCAGAATTATCTTTCATTTGAAGCTTGTGTACACACACACACACACACACACACACACAAGACACACTGCTTTGAAGCCACTTTTTTTAGGACATTTGGTTGTCTCAAAGCAATTTGCAGCACAAAAATCACATAACTCAGTTCTCACAACTTTACCCACAAGATAAAAGCCAATTTGCAAATATCTGCATTTTCCAAAATGTTAACAGCATGAAATGCATGTTGTGATTCAGGGTCAGCCTGTGGGTTCAGCAGTTGGGTCGGACGACTCAGAGGAGGAGGGGGGTGTTGAAGAGCTTGCTGATGAGAGCCCTCAGCCAGGCCCCTCCCATCTGGTCACGACAGAGACCCAGCTGTGTGAGCCTGACAGCGTGGATGAAGATGACCCACAGCTGGCCCTGTTCAAGGATGCCCGACGCAGGAGGCAGTCAATCAGGAGTAAACAGAGGAAGGCAATGGGGCACCTCAGAAGGAGGCAGAGAGAAGCCACGCCCTGAACTGTGTAAAAGGGGAATGCGTGGGAGGGCTGGTTTGCTGAAGGCAACCGCTTGAATAGTTCCTGTTTCATAGCTCCTGTTTCATGGTTGGTGTCTTGTTTTGCTCTGTTTTATGTTAATAAATTTGGCAGGCTTAATTCCAGCCTCTTGCCATTTGTAAAGGGGTTGTCCCTGCCTTTTCTGCAGGGCCGGTAGCAGGCGGGAACAGAACAATGCAGTTCCAAATGATCAAATTTAAACATACCGTTCCATATAATAATCTCAGTTCAAAGCCAGTGAGAACAAGTTGTCTTTACATGCTGGCTTTTTTGTTTAAAGCCCAGTCTTAATGGAAAGAGTGATTTGAAGGCTTGGAAATAATCAAAATGGTTCAGGCATTCTTTCAGATAACCTGGCCCAGAACTAACCAACTCACAAACCCAAGATGTCCCAGACTAGCAAAGATTTCCAAAAGCAAAAACAAAACCTTTAAATGAAGTAATATTGTATGTATATAATACAAGTATATATGGTGTAAACTGACCCAGCTGCCTTACTTTCTTTTTCTCTCTGCAAGAAGGTTGCTGCGTGTGAGGTTGGATCTACAGAAAGCAACGAAGGAAATTTCAGAAATAATCAACCAACAAGATGAATATCTGCTGCAGTGAGGCTGTTACACTGAGCAATCCTCTCTACATGAGCAGGCACTCAGTTCCAGATACAAGAAGGAATATCAATGCTTTTCACAAGTGCAGCTTCTATAACCTGCCATATCTAT
The DNA here is from genome assembly GCF_964194415.1 of Vipera berus. Lineage (NCBI taxonomy): Eukaryota > Metazoa > Chordata > Lepidosauria > Squamata > Viperidae > Vipera > Vipera berus. The sequence goes on along the minus strand of NC_138202.1, from coordinate 335,452,473 downwards.
TATTATCTACGAAAAGATAATTTTTTGAACCAACAACTTACAAAATGCTTTGAATAAGTAGAATACAGTACAGTGGTACCTCAGTGCTCATTGTTAATTGGTTCTGGGTGGCATGATGAGTACCAAAAACTATGAGTACCAAACAAACCTTTCCCATAAGGAATAATATAGTGAGTCACAAGGCAGCCGACACCGACGAATTCTAACTTTTGTGTTGAGTACCAAACAAACAATGAATACCAGAACAAAATTTCACATCAGAATGCATTGAGCACCAAATTCAATGACTTTCAAAGCAGTTGAGTACCAAGAGACCACTGTACTACCAAACTACATGTTGTTTGAGGCAATATATACTGAAATCCTGTTAGATTTTTCATAGCTTTCATCATGGTTAGCTCACAGCCCACAAGAATACTAGTAACAGGGAAAACTGAAATTAAGCTTTTAGATGATGATTGATGACTGACAACATGACAGCAGTGAGTCATACTTTTGGCACATTCTTGGATGCCTAAAAAATGATGGTAGCTGCGCAGAGTTCCTCCCACCTTATGCTGCTGCTGCTTTGTCCAGTGGCAGTCTTACATAACATCCATTCCTTCAATGCATGGACTAATCTATGTCTGTCAATTTTTCTAGAGTATGGGAATCCTCACTGGGCCAGGATTTCTCTTCCCATGTGTGGTGGGACATCTTGCGAACATAGGGTCCCTTATCAGAGCCTGTGGGGGTGTGACGAACATCACAGGGCAAAAAGATTTGGACTGCTCTGAACAATTTCACCTCTCCAGATTCCTGCTGTCTGCAGTAATGCAATTAAAAGCCACCCCAACAAATCTCTCTCCTCCCTCTGTTTGGAAATATTCAGTGAGTGACAGCCACACTCTTTCTAGGTAATTGGTAGCAATTCCTCCTCTTATCATTAAAAGAGTGTTAAACTGAGTTCTATCAGTATGGATTACATTTAATCTGGAATGAATGAACCTTTATTATCAAAGTACAACATGTACACAGTGAGATTGGCTGAGCTTCCCTTCGTGCCCCCCCCACCACAACTCACAGTGACAACAAACCCACCATCTTGTTACACCATGTGAGCTAATTGCACAACACACCGGCCTCGCAAGTCAATCATACATAAAGTTATTTCCCGTTCAAGAGCCTGACAGCCCATGGACAGATGCTGTTCTTCAGCCTGTTGGTGTGGCTGGCTATACTTCTAAATCTCCTACCTGATGGTAGGAGAGTAAAGAGGTTAGCGACCAGGGTGTGAGTCATCCCTGAGAATTTTCCTCACTCTTCCAAGGCAGCAGGCCCTGGCAATGTCATCCAGTGGAATCAGGGGACAGCCCATGACGTTTTGTGAAGTGTGATTTGAACTAATTTCTGATTCACCTGGATTATCCACTCTGAAATGACAATTCATTTCAGACTGAATCTACAATCCAAATTTAACAGACAATTCTAGCTGAATCAGAGCAATTCACACATGCACAGAATCTGCCTTCCTGCAGTTTAAGATGATTGTTTTCTATCCTGCCTACTGGCATCTTCTTTCCTTTTTTGTATGACACTCTTTTGGGTATCTATGTATTTAATTAATTAGTTTGTTTGTTTGCTGCTCATCATGGCAAAGAAGGCTCTTGTCTTGGACCCCACCAGCCAGAATTCCTTGACTGACAGGATCCACAACATGCCTCCTCTGCCAGCCTGGGTGGGGTGGACCTGTCCCATAGGGGTGAGACAGTTCCTCAAGTGATCTGGACCCGTGCCATGCAGAGCTTTATAGGCAATAACTAACACCCTGAATTGCACCAGGAAGCAAACTGGAAGCCAATGAAGCTTGTGTAACAGCAGTGTAACCTGGGCCCCTCTAGGGGCCCCAAAGAAATGCCTGTACCACCACACTCTGCACCAGCTGAAGCTTCTGAATGGTCTTCAAGGGTGGCCCTATGCAGAGTGCATTGCAATTGTCCAAGCATGAGATGACCAGGACTTGAGTGACCAAGTGCAAAGACTTCTTATCCAGAAGGGGCCACAACTGGCACACACAACCTGAAGTTGTACAAGGGCTCTCCTAAGTGTGACTGCCATCTGCTCTTTGAGCAGCAGTTGTGACTCCAAGAGAACCGCCAAGTTGTGAACCAGGTCGGCCTGGGATAGTGCCACCCATCCAGAAGCAAAGATGGCAAAGATGGCAACACAGAAGTGGTATATGTGTATATGTGTATGCGTATGTGTATGTGCAGCTAATTTTCTATTGCCCAGGGTCAGAATTGACTTCCAGAAGTGGCATCCACACAAAGAACCGGTTGTTCACATGTTTGAATCCTACCATTGTGTATATGTAATCATAATCATAATAGTAAAGTTGGAAGGGACCTTGGAGATCATCTAGTCCAACCCCCTGCTCAGGCAGGAAACCCTATACCATTTCAGACAAATGGCTGGCCAGTCTCTTCTTAAAAACTTCCAGTGTTGGAGCATTCACAGCTTCTGGAGGCAGGTTGTTCCACTGGTTAATTGTTCTAACTGTCAGGAAGTTTCTCCTTAGTTCTAGGTTGCTTCTCTCCTTGACTAGTTTCCATCCGTTGCTTCTTGTCCTGCCTTCGGGTGCTTTGGAGAATAGCTTGACTCCCTCTTCTTTGTGGCAGTCCCTGAGATATTGGAACACTTGCCCTTCTCTTCATTAAACTAGACATACCCAATTCAAGCAGCCGTTCCTTATACGTTTTAGCCTCCAGACCTCTAATCATCCTTGTTGCTCTTCTCTGTACTCTTTCTAGAGTCTCAACATCTTTTTTACATCGTGGTGACCAAAACTGGATGCAGTATTCCAAGTGTGGCCTTACCAAGGCATTGTAAAGTGGTATTAATACTTCACGTGATCTCGATTCTATCCCTCTGTTAATGCAGCCTAGCACTGTGTTGGCTTTTTTGGGCAGCTGCAGCACACTGCTGGCTCATATTTAAGTGAGGACTCCGAGATCCCTCTCACAGTTACTACTATTGAGCAAGGTACCCCCTATACTATACCTGTACATTTGTTTTTTCTTGCCTAAATGTAGAACCTTACTTTTTTCACCATTGAATTTCATTTTGTTAGATAGCTCCCAGTGTTCAAGTCTGTCCAGATCCTCCTGTATCTTAAGCCTGTCTTCTGGAGTGCCGGCTATTCCTGCCAGCTTGGTGTCGTCTGCAAATTTGTAGATGTATATGTGTGTGTTTGTGTGTAGTCCTTGACTTTTGACCACAATTAAGCCCAACGTTTCTATTGCTAAGCAAGACAGTTGTTCTGTGAGTTTGGCCTATTTTACGACTTTTCTTGCCACAATTATTAAATGAATCACTGCAGTTGCTACATTAGTAATACTTGTTAAGTGAATATGGCTTTCCCCATTAACTTTGCTTGTCAGAAGGCCACAAAACGTGATCACATGACCCTGGGGCACTGCAACCGTCATAAATACATGCCAGTTGCCGAATTTAGATGACGTGACCATGGGGATGCTGCAATAGTAGTATGTAAATGGGTCATAAGTCACATTTTTTTTATTGAAAAGTTTTAACATACATTTTATCTTTAACAGTCCCCCTCCCCCTCCCCTCTCCCTCCCTCCCTACCCCTCTCCCCCTCCCCCCCCCACCCCCCCACCCCCGACTTCCCAGAGCTAAGTACAAGGTATAAAAACAAAAAAAAATCATTAACATCCATTTGCTAACAACCATAAACTCTAAAATCTATCACTCTCTGGCTCATATAGGATAATTACAAACACTATTAATATTAAGTATATATAGAAAAAAAAAAGAAAAAAGGAAAAGGAAAGGAAGACTTATTCAAATGCTACATGAAACTTTTTAGTCCTATATTTGTTCTGGATATACTCAATCCATTTTCTCCATTCCATAATATAACGTTCTTGCGAGTGATTTTTCAAATAAGCCGAGATCTTTGCCATCTCTGCCAGGTCAGAAACCTTTAAAGTCCATTCTTCTATAGTCGGCAGTTCCTCCTTCTTCCAATACTGACCTATTAAGAGTCTTGCTGCCGTAATTAAATTCAACATCAGCTTAGTGTCCACAACCGTAGCATCTGTAATTATTCCCAACAAAAAAAGTTGCGGACAAAACTTTATCCTTTGCTTGAAAATCTTCTGCATATTCCACCAAATTTTTATCCAAAAGGCCTTAACCTTTTTACAAGTCCACCATATGTGAAAATATGTTGCATCTTCATCGCCACACCTCCAGCATTTGGGCTGATAGTTTGGATACATACTTGCAAGCTTTTTAGGATCTAGATGCCATCTATAAAACATTTTATAAAAGTTCTCTCTTAAGTTTTGAGCTTGTGTAAATTTTACATTCCTCACCCAAATCTTTTCCCACGTGTCCATTGTAATAATTTCTTGGATGTTTTGGGCCCATTTTATCATACAATCTTTAACAAGTTCTGTTTCTGAGTCAATCTCTATCAATGCAAGATATATCCGTTTAATATGTGCTGGACCCTGATTTCTAATTTGCTTTATCAGATTTTCATCAGTCATTGTAAAACCAGTTTTCTGGTCTTCTTTCCACCTGGCCCGTAGCTGAATATATTGAAACCAAGTTTGAACCAAGTTTCAAATGATACCGGTTCATAAGTCACATTTTTCAGTGCCGTAACTTCGAACAGTCACTAAATGAATGGTTGTAAGTTGAGGACTGTGTGTGCATGCGTGTGCATATTTGAAAATTTCAATCACAACTGTAAAAGCAAATACAAACTAAACTCTGAGAGAAAAGGAGAGATAAAATAAAAGATGCAAAGAAAGAAAAAAGGGAAAAAAGAAAAAAAGTATTTAAAGAAATGAGTTTTGATTCTTATCAGAACAAGGATAAACAATAAGCCTTCATCTCCTCTAGGGTTACAAAGAAATATCTCTTCTTCTCATAATTCATCGCTTATCCATATGCAAATTATAAATCATTACCATGCCCAGTGTTCATTGCAATATAAAACAAAGAAAATCCATGAGGAAGTCAGAGAATGTTTGTTCTATTTTTTATCTCTTTTCTCCCCAGTTAGATTAAAGTGGTTAAATGTTTTAAGCCCATACAGTACTAAGATGCTTCCAGATTTTCTGATCAGCTTAACACCTGAGAGATGCGCTTGTGTCTCCTGCATTCTGATAGACAAGGATAAACTGCAGACTCTGATTTGTAGTCCTGTTCCTTCACAGACACTGGCTGTGTCTGGAATAACTGCTGCTACCTGGACTGATTAGTTTGACACAAAATAAACCCACCCCACACCCACATCTATTTCCATCACTTTAACTGCCTCGCTCTTGTTTTTAAATGACACTTTAGCCTTATATAGATAGAAATAAGAGTTATTAGTAATCACTGGGGGCAATTTTCCATCTTCAGAAGTCTTGCTAGGACAGACCAGACCAGAGAAGGGGAATTTTGTTTGACTGATGATCTTAAGTGCATTTACATTGTGCCCCTGGAGGGATCTATTTATATGATCTGTTGAAATCTCGGTTAACTTGCTTGTGTACACACACACACACACACACACACACACACACACACACACACACACGGTTGCAACTTGAAGGCATCAGCTTTCTCAACTGTGCTCAGCTGCCTGGTTGTGTTACTGCAAGACAGACATTTCATTATGGAAAAAGTTGTCTTTATTTGCTCGTGTGAGAAATTCCTGGGGTGCTGCTCTGAAGTGGGAAATAAATGAGACAATGGAAACAGTTACTTCAGAATTTCCATTTCTTGAAGAATATTGAACTGGAGAATATCTGAAAGAACAAGCAGAGTTCTGAATCCCTCAGCAATGGCTGCTACTTCTGCTTTGAATTCCTAAAAAGTATAGCTGTTATTCAGATTTAAACTATTAGGCAAGTTCTGTTCACTATGTGATGCTGGCTTATTTTTCTCTATTTTAGAATCTATTACTCTTTAAAGCACTTATTTTGTACCAGATATATAGCTTATATGCTTACATATAGTTACACTTTTACACACACACACACACACACACACACACACACACACACACACACAGAGACACATACTTATACATACTTATTTAAGAGTGCCGAGGTGGCCTAGTGGTGAAGATGCTTACCTCCCACTTGGAAGGTGGTGAGTTCAATCCTAGGTACTGGCAGATGTTTCTCTCTCTCCTCACAAAGAAAAAATATCTGCTGAGAACTCTGTGTGGCATCAGGAAGGTATCTGGCCAGTAAACGCTCAGCTCCATCCAGTTGCTCCAACTCCATCTGGAATTATGGGGTTACAGGGTCATTAAAGGGAGTTTTTATAGTATATATATTTAGAATATATTGTTTATATTTGTATATTAATCTATTTCTTAATTATCTTAAATGTATCATAAAATAAATTCTTCCTCAATTCTTCCTTGAATTTTTTACTCCTTGTAAACAAGTGAAGCTGTCCATGTTATTTTCGCGATTAAAAACATGTGTATTATATATGATATAACATGATGTAAACATTCCCTTGAGTGTATATGTTAACAGCACAAAAGCATCGTCAAAGCATATATAAGGGAAGCCGCCTGACAGGAATACACGCGGGAACTTTGACAGCTGTCAAAGTTCCCCGTACTGCGCAGGCGCCTCCACTGACAGCTCGCGGCTGTCAAACTCCGGACCGTGAAGAAGACTGAGCTGTCAAAGCGTCCGCCACACTGCGCAGGCGCAGCCACTGACAGCCCGCGGCTGTCAAAACACCACACCACGCGGAAGCCGGAGCTGTCAACAGAAGACGACGCTGATTGGTCCCTGCCTGACACGGCGCCAAAATAAATACATCTGATTGGTCCTCGCTACCAGCTGCCGGCTATAAAAGCCGGACAAGTTATTCTCTGTCTTGCCTTGCTCTAAATAAACTTGTTGTTTAACTAGCCTGTCGTCCCGAGCGGTCCTTCGGCTACTTCACTGGCGACGAAGGTGGGATCGCTCCGGAGCTGAAGTCACGGCCGAGGAAGAGAGTTCCCGGCAAGAGCTGACACGGAAGTTTTAACTTCCATCGGAGCAACCCAGGACCGGACGACATGGCAAACTTCGGCCGTGTGAGGGAGTTTGATACCCGCCATCCCGAGAGATGGCAATCACACCTCGGCCAAGTTGAAGGATTTCTCCTCGTCAGTAAAATTACTGACGACCGAGCAAAGGCCGCCGCCCTGCTGTACATCAGCGGGCCCCCGGTGTACGACGCAGCCGTCGGGCTGTTCAGCCCAGTGCCCATCACGGACGTCTCCTACGCGGACCTGGTGGACCAGCTGAACAAGTACTACATGCCGGCTCGCTCGGAACTGTACTGGCGGGTGCAATTCGCACAAAAGAAACAACGGCAGGACGAGCCCGCCAACGAGTTCATCGCCGGGGTCAGACACGCCGCGCGGAACTGCTGCTTCCCCGACCTGGAAGACCGCATCAGGGACCAGGTGGTGATCGGTCTGAGGGACGAGAAACTACAAAAAAAACTGACGTCCAAACCTGACATGAATCTGGCTGAGCTGACCAGGGAGATCATGGCATATGAACACAGCCACAAAAAGAAGCCGACGAACATGACCCCAGAGACCCCGGCGACCGTCTACCAGGAAAGCGCAACCTTCAGCGACAGCGGAGAGTCGGTAGATTTCACCGATGGAGAAGCCCTACAGCGCAGGATGGAGCACCGACAGCCGAGGAGGGGAAAAACGTCGGACCGCCGAGGAGTCAGGGACCCTCCACCGCCACCCCCGCGTTACGTGCAACGAGCCGCCTGTGCCAGCTGCGGGGGCAACCATGCCCGTGGAAGCTGCCGCTTTAGGAACGCAAAATGCCACAACTGCGGGAAGACTGGCCACATCAAGCCGGTGTGCCGCAGCAAGGGCCGGGACAACGTCAATGAGGTGGAGGCAAACCCCCCAGGTAGGCCAGCTGCCCAGGCCAACAGGGAAACCCCACCAGGCAACCGGGTTGAGACAATCGATAGGGTAAACTGCATAAGTTCCAAGGTTAAGGTCTGGGTCAGAATTCAGGGGGTGCCTTGCCACATGGAGGTGGATTCAGGGTCAGCGGTCTCCTTAATTTCGCTAACTACCTATCAGGAGATCTGTCAGAAAGGCCGAAGACAAATTCCCCTGAAACAAACTCAGGTTCACCTTGCAGACTTCCAGAAAACCCCTATTCCGCTGGAAGGGAAAGCCAAGGTCCTTGTACAGTATAAGGGGTTCAAAGGCACCCTGGAGGTTTTAGTTACGCCAGGGAACCGTACCAACTTGATAGGGCTTAACTGGTTCACGCCACTAGGCATCGCCTTATCTGGGGTTAATACCATTCAAACACCCAGTCTGGAAGCCGTTTGCGAAAAGTACGCCGACGTTTTCGAGGGCACTTTAGGGAAATATACAGGTCCCCCCATTTCCCTGCAATTAAATCCAGCAATCCAACCAATTAAAATAAGAGCTAGGAGGGTACCCTTTGCCCTCAAAGAAAAAATTGAAAATGAGCTTGACCGACTCGTGAGTCTAGGGGTGCTGGAGCCAACAGATGGGGGAACCTGGGAGACCCCTATTGTCACCCCAATCAAACCTAATGGCGAAGTGAGAGTATGCGCTGACTATAAGGCGACAGTCAACCTAGCCCTCAGCCCCCATGCTTACCCGGTGCCAGCGGTAAGGGACGTATTTGCTTCCATCCGCTCTGGCACCATTTTCGCCAAGCTCGACCTCTCGCAGGCATATTTACAGCTGCCTGTCACAGACGACACCGCGGAAGCGCAAACTATTGTCACCCACCGCGGTGCTTTTAAAGTTAAGAGGCTTCAGTTCGGCATATCTGCAGCCCCGGGTATCTTCCAGGGTATCATGGAAAAGACCCTGAAAGGAATACCCGGGGTCTGCCCCTATTTTGACGATGTTCTCATCGCCGGAGAAAACGAAGCTAGTTTAGCTGACAGGCTGTCAGCTGTGCTGAGCCGGCTCAGAGAAGCCGGTCTCAAACTTAAGCGGGAAAAGTGCTCCATTGGAGTCACTTCTACAGAATTCCTAGGGTATAAAATCGATAGCCAGGGCATCCACCCCACCTCTGAGAAACTAAGGGCTATTCAAACCGCACCCAGCCCTAGGAATAAGCAAGAGCTTCAATCCTTTTTGGGATTGTTAAACTTTTACCATGCTTTCATTCCCCACAAAGCCACTATTGCAGAGCCTCTCCATAGGCTCCTCGATAAGGGTACAACTTGGTCCTGGACCAAAGAACATGAAAATAGTTTCCAATCGTTAAAAAAAATTATCTGTCAAAGCTCAACCATCACCCTTTTCAGAGAAGACACCCCAATATGCATCGCTTGCGATGCCTCTCCCTACGGAATTGGGGCAGTCTTAAGTCACCTATTCAAGGATGGCACACAACGACCCATAGCCTTCTATTCTCGCACTCTGACCAAAGCAGAAAGAAACTATGCACAAATTGACAGGGAAGCCCTAGCGATAGTAGCAGGGGTCAAAAAATTTCATGATTATCTGTATGGAAGACCATTTACGATATTTACAGATCACAAACCCCTGCTAGGCATATTTACTTGGAATAAAATTACACCACAAATTCTCTCCCCGAGAATCTTAAGATGGTCAACGTTCTTAGCAGCCTATTCTTATCAACTAATACATAAACCAGGTAAGGAATTAGGACATGCTGACTGCCTCAGCAGACTGCCCATACAAACCAGGGACTCAGATCCAGCCCCAGCCAGCCTAATTTTAGCAATCTCTCAGCTTCCAGAATGCCCCCTGACGGCAAACATTATAGCTAATAATTCAGCAAAAGATAAAATACTTGCCAGAGTCCTCAAATGGGCCACAACAGGGTGGCCAGCTCAAAACCCACAACCCCAATTCCAACCTTATTATAACAGGAAAAACGAGATTTCAACACATAGAGGATGCCTACTATGGGGAAATAGGGTCATCATACCAGAGAAAAACATAGACCAAACATTACACATTTTACATGAAGGGCACCCTGGAATTGTAAAAATGAAGGCAATGGCTAGAAGTTATGTATGGTGGCCTGGCATAGATAAACAAATTGAAAAGTATGTGGGTGGGTGTTATACCTGTCAGGAGACCAGGAGTGAACCCCCCCAGGCACCGATCCATAAATGGGAGACTACAAGGAACCCCTGGTCACGTATACATATAGATTTTGCAGGACCTATCCAGGGCCAAAGTTTCTTAATAGCAGTAGACAGCTATTCCAAATGGCTGGAAGTCACGCCCCTTAGGAAAACAACGTCCGCAGCCACTATTCAAGCCTTAAGAAAAATATTCGCAACGCACGGCCTACCTGACACCATAGTTTCCGACAATGGACCTCAATTCACCTCTCGTGAATTTCAGATCTTCGCTACGAAGAATTGTATTAGGCTGGTCACGTCGGCGCCGTTCCACCCGTCGTCGAACGGAATGGCTGAAATTATGGTACGATCCACGAAAGAAGCATTAAAAAAATTCGTTAAAGGAAACTGGCAGAGACGACTCAGCCAGTTCCTCTTGTCACAACACACAATGCCATGCTCCACAACGGGCAAATCACCAGCGGAATTAAGATGGGGGAGGAGGCTAATAACACGTCTCGACAGACTGCACCCCGACACATACCCAGAAGAAAAACAGCACCCCCACCCCGGCCGCACACTCAACCCTGGTCAATTAATATGGGCAAGATCATACACAGATAAAAACAAGTGGGTTCAAGGGACAGTAATAAAACAAACAGGGCCCATCTCATACCTCATAGCTACGCAGGCACAGGGCAGCATACGCCGCCATATTGACCAGCTCAGACCCAGACAACCGCCACACAATTCCAAGCAACCAACCAACGCCGACTTACAACCCCCACCGGAAATACTGCCTATCCCAAACCAGGAAGTTGAACACCAAAACGAAGAACCAGAACCAGACCATCCACCACCCCTTCGCCGATCATCCAGGAATCGAAGACCACCCACTTACCTAAAGGACTATCAGTGGGCAGGGTCAAACATCCAAGAGGAAAGAAACGCACCAGGGGAGGGGTAAGGGGTGTATTATATATGATATAACATGATGTAAACATTCCCTTGAGTGTATATGTTAACAGCACAAAAGCATCGTCAAAGCATATATAAGGGAAGCCGCCTGACAGGAATACACGCGGGAACTTTGACAGCTGTCAAAGTTCCCCGTACTGCGCAGGCGCCTCCACTGACAGCTCGCGGCTGTCAAACTCCGGACCGTGAAGAAGACTGAGCTGTCAAAGCGTCCGCCACACTGCGCAGGCGCAGCCACTGACAGCCCGCGGCTGTCAAAACACCACACCACGCGGAAGCCGGAGCTGTCAACAGAAGACGACGCTGATTGGTCCCTGCCTGACACGGCGCCAAAATAAATACATCTGATTGGTCCTCGCTACCAGCTGCCGGCTATAAAAGCCGGACAAGTTATTCTCTGTCTTGCCTTGCTCTAAATAAACTTGTTGTTTAACTAGCCTGTCGTCCCGAGCGGTCCTTCGGCTACTTCAACATGACAGTGATTTTCTTCCAGGATAACTTTTTCCTCCTTCCAGTCTAACTCTTTTCATGTCCCATTTCCTTTTTGTATCCCATTTAAATACTAACCATCTCAAACCTGCTTACTTCTGTAAGGTTGCTTTGATGAAAATGTACACTGTAGTAGGTACTCTACAGATTTTTATTTAACATTCCCAGAATGTAAATGCATGATTCCTAATGAGAGACCACTGGAGGGAAAGAGTAGATACTACAAAGCTGAATGCTAACCAAGTTTATCATGTTGTGTGAATGAAGCCACTGGGTCTTTCATTGTTCTGGATATTTAGGTTGTCAGGACCAGCAACAGAGAAAGCATGCCAGAGGTCGCATGCAGGTCATAGGAAGTGATCATTACAGTTGAAGCCAAGGGTTTTTCTATAGGATTCTTCCCCAACAATGGTCATCAGACAGCTCTGCAATCAAATTTAAGTGATTGCCAAAGTTCTGTCCCACATGTATTCCTTGAAAAACATTCTGAGATATCACGTTTACTAAACTTTCATCATGAGTTACCATTAACCTTCTCTTCCAGGTAGCATTTGTATAATACCCTTTTAAAACTGTGCTGGCACCCATCACTGTATCTTTGGTAAATCTATTAAACCAGCACTCAGGCTCATGAATTGGAGAGAAAAAAACCTTCATAGTCTCCCATTTTGCTTCATTTGATAAACTTGTCCTTGTAATTAGGTCCCTTCTCTCTCTTTTTCCTTTATCTGAGCAAAGCATTAAAGACCCATAATGCACCACATAGGTATAGTATAGGTCAGGGGTGTCAAACTGCCAGCCCGCAGGCCGGATGTGTCATGTGGAAGCCGTGCCCACCCCATTGCTGGCAATGGCAAAACAATCCCGATACGTTGTGGAACGTCATGTGATGTCACAAATTTGACATGTCTGGTATAGGTGGTTCCTTGCTCAATAGTAGTAACTGTGAAAGGGATCTCAGTGTCCTAGTGGACAATCACTTAAATATGAGCCAGCAATGTGCTGCAGCTGCCAAAAAAGCCAACACAGTGCTAGGCTGCATTAACAGAGGAATAGAATCAAGATCACTCTAAGTGTTAATACCACTTCACAATGCCTTGGTAAGGCCACACTTGGAATACTGCATCCAGTTTTGGACACCATGATGTAAAAAAGATGTTGAGACTCTAGAAAGAGTACAGAGAAGAGCAACAAAGATGATTAGGGGGCTGGAGGCTAAAACGTATAAAAAACAGTTGCTAGAATTGGGTATGTCTAGTTTAATGAAGAGAAGGACAAGGGGTGACAGGATAGCAGTGTTCCAATATATCAGAGGTTGCCACAAAGAAGAGGGAGTCAAGCTATAGGCCAAAGCACCTGAAGGCAAGACAAGAAGTAATGGATGAAAACTGTTCAAAGTGAGAAGCAACCTAGAACTAAGGAGAAACTTCCTGACAGTTAGAACAATTAATCAATAGAACAACCTGCCTCCAGAAGCTGGGAATGCTCCAACACTGGAGGTTTTTAAGAAGAGATTGGCCAGTCATTTGTCTGAAATGGTATAGGGTTTCCTGCCTGAGAAGGGGGTTGGACTAGATGACCTCCAAGGTCCCTTTCAACTTTATTATTATTATTATTATTATTATTATTATTATTATTATTATTATTATTATTATTATTATTATTATTATTATTATTATTATTATTATTATTATTATTATTATTATTATAGCTAGTTGCCAAATTTGCCTTCTCTATTTTTTAACCCAAAGCCCATTCTAAATATATATCTTGCTCAACTTGCTTGCTGTTCTGTATTTCTTGTGACCCAGGGCTGATAGAGAAGCAGTCAGTCTTTGATTATTGATGAAAGAACCATGAATAAGACAAGGCAGTGCATGTTCTGGGGAAAGAACAGCTGAGGAGCGGATTGCATAGTGTTCCTCTGGTTTGATTTGCTAACTTTAATATAAGAAATCAGATTTCATTATCCACAGCAGTGCTGATCCAAGGTTGTGCTCAGCTATAATTCAGTATACAGGGGAGGTAGCGAGTTGGGTGAAGTGCACTGTGATTTCATTAGACCATCTGGGAAGCAAAAGAGTTCAGACTTTTCAAGGATATCAAACCACTGGTGTTGAGGGGCAGGTGTAGAACAGGATATGCCTAACCAATGATTTTTTTTACAACAAAAGAACATTCTAAAACAAGAGGACGAAGAGTGTATATACCAGTGCCAGACAAATAGTTCCAGCAATGTATTGCTGTAAGACTAGAAAGGAGAAGATTAATGGTTTCTAAATTATTGAGAGAGAAAACTGTGTTCCCAATTTCTGTTCCTTTAGAGAGACTAGCTAATAGCTCTGTATAGGAGTCATTGTCATGAGTTAGAAATTGTGAATGGTCTGAGAGGTGGTTAGTTTTTCCCACCCATCTCTGCCACAATCCTAGCTGGAGATGATATAATAAGAAGAGAGAAATACAATCAGAATTGGATCAGAGGCCCCAAAAGGCCCATAGGCAAATAGTTAAAATTGGACTCAGTTAGCATCTAAATGATTGTCTTCCTAAAAGTTCTAATATTAAAAAACTGCTACCTTGTTAAGGTTGATGAAGGTGAACCTTAATTTGTTTTTTGTGCCTTAGTGCACTGCATAAATCCAGTTCATTTATTTACTTTATAACACAATGAATTGTGCAAACCATAAAAATGGGTTAATTCAAGAATCAGGTTATATAGGTTGTGTAAATGCAGTTACTGCGCTGCCTCTCAGAGCTCTGAGGCAGAAGAGGTGGATTTTCATTATCTCCTGGGATTTAAGCTGTGCTTTACTCATCTGTACTGTTATAAATGAATGCATGTATTACAAAATACCACAATCCCTCCAGTGATCTTCTTCAAAGGGAATTAAACCCTGAAAAATTCTGCAGTGCACTGTGGACATTCTTATTGCTCAGTGAAGTGAAATGACTGTAAGATGAAGTCTGACTATGATTCTTGGGATAGGATGGTGCAAAAAATGCACAAGAGTTCCCATATTTTGCCTGTGAAATGTTGGAACATTAATATCAGCAAAATGTGCAACTTGCATGTGAATCCTCAGTACCCAAAGCCCAATTAGCTCTTTATAATAACATATCAGGGAGCTGTTTGTGTTACTGAGGCTCCTGGGGAATAATAAAAATTGTCTAGTCTGAATATTTTATGATTTGGGGATGCTGTGGGAAAAGAAATTTTCTCCTTTGTATTTCTTACACGTCCTAAGTTAAAATCAGATCACATAATTTGTGGATGATAGTACATAGGACTTCAGTCATTGTTTTGCATGGTATATAAACCAGGCCATCAATTAAGCCATAATATTGTTTATTTGTTTAGGCATGGTATGCTAAGTAAGCATAGCATTTTGCTGTTGTTATTAACCATGATTAAACTGGGTATGCAGCCAGTCTGTGCAAATATACTCACTCACATGTACGCATCCCTACCTGCACAGAAAGTTTGAAAGGAAATCTATCGTGGTTCCAGTTTTTTTTATCAACCTGGTGTCCCAAAGGTGTTTTTTCAAAAGGCAACTGGACTTCGTTTTTCCTTGAAGATGTGTCATTTCTCATCCAAGAAACTTCTTCAGTTCTGATTTCAGTCACAGCTTTCACTTCTCATGCAAGAAGCTTCTTCAGTCAGTCAGAACTGAAGAAGCTTCTTGGATAAGAAGCAAAACATCTTCAAGGAAAAACAAAGACCAGTTCCCTTTTGAAAAAGCATTTTTGGGACAACCATGACCTGGATGATTGAGAATCTCCATAGATATCAACCAGGTGGTACTTCACCAAACCAGCTCCTGAATGTCTTTTTAAAAAGTACAATGATCATAGATGGCACTGTCCTCCAAGGGCAATTTAGACCTTGGTGTACAGTACACAAAGGAATTATTACTTTTGTGATCTTCTTATATTAATTCTCATATTCAGCTTACAGTCCATTAGAACCCCTAGAGAGTTAACTGCCTCCAAGTTTGATCTCCCAGTTCTCAATGTACTTCTGATTTTTCCTATCCAAGTATAGGACCTGATACCCATCACTTTTTTTTTAATTTTCTATGTACTGTTTACTTTAATGCAGTGATATTTAGATGACATAATTACAAATTCTTGACATTCTATTATTTAGAATATTGGAAATAAAGGGGAAAAAGTAGATATTCTTATCATTATTAGCTACAATTTAGGATATCATTACAAGCTTTAACATTATTTGGCTTTTTCATTCAAAATTAAGCATAAATTACAAAGGAAAAATAACTAAAAAGAGGACTGTGTTTTTCATTTTCATTCATTCATAAGATTTAGGTCTTGAGCTAAATTAATTAACATTAAAATTTCTATTGTATTGATACTTGGTGTGTGTGTGGGGGGGTGTTATGTGTGTATAATGTTAATGAGCTGTGGTTATAGAGAATGGTCCTGCATATTCCTTGGACAGAAAAGGTGATTAAGAAGCAAGTACAGGAGTGATAACACCAGACATGTCACTGGAAGGCAAAATCGCAAAACTATCTCTCACTTATTTTAACCATGTTATTGGGGAAATTCACTGAGAAAAGCAATTATATTTGGAAGAGTTAGTGGTAAAAAGAAGCCAGGCCACCAGAGAAAATGGTGGCTGGACACCATCAAAGCTGACATCAGACAGAGCATAGGAAAAAAAATCAAAAAAGCAGTGCAAGATTGGAAGATGTGAAGAGGCCTGGCCCATAGAATTGCCAAGAATCAGACGTGACTGAATAGACAACATCATCAATGTTAATGAAAGAATAAATAGATGAAGAAAGCAAACTGAACAAAAATCAAAAGACCAAAAAGTTAAAAAAGAGAAGGAAAGGAAAAAAGAATAAGAAATAAAAATAGGTATTAAGTTTACGACTTCCCTTTTTTTATACATCCACTAATCTGCAATATTGTTGACATTGAAGCCCCCTAGAAATCAAACTATAGGCAATTAGATTAGCTGTCTTGGGTAATGTGTTGTATGTATGAGAACCATTCTTGGTTAAATTTAGTTAAGCTGTTGTGTATATATATACTGTAGTTTTGACAATGTTGTTTATTTTCCAAGTTGAACAATTTGCTCTTAATGGACGTCACCATTGAGTAACAGGATTCCAAATCTCCATGGGGGCAGGACAGTCAGAGAGCAATTAATTTTATCAAACAAAATACAGCTCATAAAAGCAAAAGACTTAACTTCTCCAAACTGGCACCTTGAATGAGAAGAAAAGAGGCAACATATTAGACAAATCGGGTACGCTTCAAACAGACTCAGAGAGCAATTTTCAGAAATAATTAAGAAACATTTTTTTTAATTTGTCAAAATCTGCTGGAAGATTACTTTTAAACAAAAACTCACCCTCCCCCCCCAAAAAAAAATTGGAGAGATAAGGCACAGCAAGATGCTTTAAAGAGCAACAAACAGGGATGTTTCCTTTGGGATGGGAAGAGATGGCTACTTTCTCAGTGCTAAGCATTAGAAGCCGCTGTTAGAGTTTGATGAATCTAATCTCTGGAATGCAAAAAGTCTCTGTTTTGCAGTTCACAAATGCAACATAATTTCTCTGTTCTCCACCACAGCTTGGGATTTCATGGTGTTTTGTTTTGCTTTTATCAGTGAGGTCAAGGCTAAAGTCCGCTCCTAGCATCCCTTTAACAACTTCTCCATGAGCCATTGAAGAGGGCCAGTGTTGTGACAATGGAAGGATTAGGTGGAAACATCAGGTAGTTCTGACTCTGAAAAAACAAGAGCCAGTATCACACATGATGCCGAATCTTGCCCTGATACTTCTGGCTCTGCATCTGTAGTTTTTACCCTGATCTGCATTCTCAACCTCCAGCTCTGCGTATCTGGATGCTGGAAGTCTGCAGCATAAAGGGCTTTAACCTCAGAATAGTCGAAGCAAAAATAATTTTTGTGACAGCCTGACGTCATGCACTTCCATGCTTTGTTCCAGCTCTTTGCCTTCCCTGGAA
Source organism: Vipera berus (assembly GCF_964194415.1). Classification (NCBI taxonomy): domain Eukaryota; kingdom Metazoa; phylum Chordata; class Lepidosauria; order Squamata; family Viperidae; genus Vipera; species Vipera berus. The sequence continues at coordinate 335,434,860 of NC_138202.1, read as the reverse complement.
TCTGTTTCTGCTATGTACATTGAATCCTGATTGCTGAAAGAACTGTGCTCAGACATGACTGAGACTGCCTATGAACTTGAACTTTGAGGTTCTCTAATGATTTTGACTCTGAGTGTAATTAATCTTACAAAGAGGTTGTGGGTCACATGAGCCAGAAACACACTTAACAACACCCCATAATGCCCTCCACCTTAGTGCTGGTTTGATACATTATAAGAATATGAAATGGCCAATAACAGAATAATAGAAAAGCAGAGTTGGAAGGGATCTTGGAGATCTTCTAGCCCAACCCCCTACTCAAGCAGGAGACCCTATATACCATTTCATACAAATGGCTGTTCAATCTCTTCTTAAAAACTCCAGTGATGGAGCACCCGCAACTTCTGAGGCAAATCATTCTACTGATTAATTGTTCTAACTGTCAGGAAATTTCTCCTTAATTCTAGGTTGCTTTTTTCCTTGATTAGTTTTATCCATTGCTTCTTGTTCTGTCTTCAGGTGCTTTGGAGAATAAGTTGATCTCTTCTTCTTTGTGGTAGCCCCTCAAATATTGAAGCACTGCTATCATGTCACCCCTAGCCCTTCTTTTCATTAAACTGGACGTACCCAATTCCTGCAATGTTCTTCATATGTTTTAGCCTCCAGTCCCCTAATCATCTTTGTTGCCCTTCTTTGCACTCTTTCTAGAGTCTCAACATCTTTTTTATATCATGGAAACCAAAACTGGATGCAGTATTCCAAATGTGGTGTAGATTTGCACACCAATAGATTTTCATGCCAATGTTAAATGGGGCACAGTATAGGCAAGCTTGCCCTGAGGGTGCAGTGATAGACAGTGAGCAACAGGCAGCTCACTTTGCTCAAGGTGCAAGGATGCTGGGCAAGAGGATCCTTGGGTCTGACCCATAATCAATCAATTAGCCAATTATCCACTCATGCAATGAGGGAGTTGTAAATGTGAGAGACACCCCCTTCTCCCAAACTCCAACTTCTTCCACCTTTTTGCTATATGCAGGATGCCCTATATCAGGGGTAGGCAACCTCGGCTCTTTTATGACTCATGGACTTCAACTCCCAGAATTCCTGAGTCAGCTATGCTGACTCAGGAATTCTGGGAGTTGAAGTCCATGAGTCATAAAAGAGCCGAGGTTGCCTACCCCTGCCCTATATCAAGGGCAAAGATATTCAACATTTTGATGTAATTGGTCATCTAATAAATGATAAATCTAGATTTTCTTGATAATTCTAGACTGTCCACTTCTCCTAAGTAAAGCCTGCTTTGAATTCTGTCCCTTGTGACTTCATGGAGCATCCATGTAGCTTTCCTGGCAACAACACAGAAGTGGTATTTATTTCCTTGTCTCTGACCCTGCTTAGTTTTCTAAACCAGCCAAATACAGCTAGTGCCTGAGTAGATACTTCCAAATCTTTGAGACTGAATAAATTCCTTATACTGAAATGTCAGTGGTTTTATGTTTTATATGTTCCCTGGGCTATTTATAAATGTAACACTTTTAATTGTTTTATTTGTTTTTATACTTTTTTAAAAGGGGGAGGGTAAAGAAAGTTTAACGTTTTAAGTATGATCTTATCAGCCCAGTGAGCTGTGGCTAGCAGACAGATATGTAGCATAATAAATCAATGAATAAATCACACAAACCTCACTTTTACCCTCTGTGTGCATTTTTTTTCAGACTTAAGCATTTGACCCCATTCCTTTTGCTTTCATGTTATCCTGCTAATCTCATGATTTGTAGAAGCAAAAGAGCTGAAGAAAACCTGGCTGTCATCCAACTCTTAAGACCAGCGACCCATATGGGGAAACAGCCTTGGGCGATAGAGGAGGGAAGGCCAGGGAAACGCAGACAGTGGTTGGTCCACCAAGCCTCTCACTTGAGTAGAGGAACTATGGCAACCCCAGCTGCTCTCGAGCCATTCTGGTTGGGTGTCTGAGTCTGAACCCTTTAACGTAAACATAAATGAACTCTGATTATGTACAGAGGCAGTTAATCCTCTCTCCTTGCTACAACACAGCTAATCCCAAGCAGTACCAAGGAGGGCTAATTGGCAGCAAACGTGGCTACAAGTTGGGAAAGAATCACTAACATAAAGGGGGGGAAAGATCCCTGGAGGAAAATATGTGTGTCAGAAATATAGATTCACACACACACACACACACACACACACCACATCTCTTTTACTGCAGCCCACTTTCCCATGTGTAGCTGATATTTTATTTTAGAGAATCTAAGCTTGATTTTATGAATGACACATACACACACACACACACACATATGCACACACACACATCGGGAACATTTTGCTCACCTCCCCCCAGACCTAAGAGTATTGGTTTGAAGCACAATTTTCCTTTTGACTGTTTCTCTACTTTACTCCACAGATAAATCAACGGTCATATTGGCACCCCGGCATAGAGTTAGTTGAAAAAGCTTTCCAGCGGCAGAAAGCTAAAAGGATAGGCTCCTTGTCACATCATTAGTCTTGGTCATTAGCTAGAGAGGTGGGAATTGGGTGTATGTGTGTGGATTTTCTCTAGACAAATTGCCTTCCACCGCTTGGTGCCAGGAGTAATGGATGAGGTTTTGCTGCCAGATGCCTATGCAAGCAAAGTGTATCATTATTCCCCATATTATTAGAAGGGAATTTGATTGCATCTCATCCAGAATGCTTTAGTTTTTCATATCTGAAGGGCTATCAGCTGCCTGCCACTGGAGGAAAAAATAATGCTTGCATCCATGGTTGAGGTACCTTCTAACATCTCCATCCATCTCTCGGTTCCTCCCTCCTTTCCTTCTCTGCAAAGACGGGCTGTCAGCAGATGTGAACATGAATCATAACAGATGCAAGAACAGCCAGATAACTGCAAAGAAAAGTCCAATTCCATTTTTCCTAAATCTGCAAAGAAAGATGAGAAGATGACGAGCCATTTGGTACTGTAAAGGCAATCACATAACTCTTACAATGAGAGGATTGAAAGGAAAGATCTGCCCCCCAGATTATATGTCTCCAAATCCTAAATAAAACCCAAATGTTCTCTCTCTCTCTCTCTCTCTCTCTCTCTCTCTCTCTCTCTCTCTCTCTCTCTCTCTCTCCTTGTAGCCCAAGGAATTGAAAGCAAACATTACAGAGAGCAGCAGATAGTAGAAAGCTACTATGCACAAATGAAATGACTTTTCTGTCTCAAACCATAACCCATTCTAAACATGTTTACCTGCAAGCAAAAGCCAATTCAGTGCAATGTGATATTTCCAGTTAAATGTGCATTTTATAATATACTTTGTGCATATTAAATCAGAAGCAAATTCAACTTTGCTCAGTGGAGCAGTCTCTGATTCCTCATTAGCTTAATGTTAAACTGAAATGTAAGTTTAGAACTATATTTAATAAAGAAACTTTGTACATGCTCACAAAAATATTTCTTTTCTTTGTTCTTTTCTGCTTGTGCCTTTTGCATTTTTTTCACAGAATAGATCATATCTGAAATGATATAAACTGAGTTAAGCAAAGATCCTGGTAAATCTAACCAGATATATGGGAATAGACATATGGAAAAGAAAGAAAATAGATGATCAGTGTGATTTTTCCTTGATGAGGTCCCAAATGGAAACTATGGCCACATCCAGAGATGTTATTTTATTCCCTATTTCATCCCTTCAGCAATGACAAAAGGTTTAACATTTGCAAACACCAGGGCAAATTTCATTACTTATGTAAAATCACAATCCTGTCTATATGTATCAGGAAGTGTATCTCATTAAACTATAGTGAGAGTTGTGTCTGAATTATGACTGTAATATCTATGGTCTACAAAAATCTGAATGATCATTACATGGCAACAGAGAGACCCAGAAAAGTCTAGTTCTTTTCTGCCATTTGATGATCATTTGGGAAAAGATATGACAACTTTTGTAAGTATTATAATATTTTGTCCTATTGAAGAATTCATTACTCTTTCTGGCAATTATTCAGGCTTCTTATGAACAACTTTTTTTTAGTGAAAAGGTAACTCAGTGAGCCTCTAAATAATGGCTAGGAGGGAGTCATACCAGAATTTTAGCATTCTATATTCTCTGCATTTACAAAACCCAATAAAATTGGTGTCATAGCTACCATCTGTTAAGACTGGTAACCTAACCAATAAACTGTCCTTTTCCAGGGAGAAAAAAACACATGGCTATGTTGAAACAAGTGTTGTCTACTTGTTATATCAGGAAATGAAGTCTGAAGACTTCATTTGATCTGCCTCTACTGCTTGGTAAATGTTATAAAGCCAGTATAATGCCTAATCAAAGGCTGTTTGGTACAAATAAAATTTTGCACTCCGTTTCAATGGGTTTAAGATGTTGTGCTTCCCTGTTGAGGCTAAGAACATTGGTACATTTACTGCTCTTTAACATAGCTTTGGTGACTCATGAGAACACTAAGTAGGTACAAAAGAGAATTTTAAATTTCCCAACCCTGATATTCATCTTGCACTTGAAAGAAAATGAGCAACCCTGAAAGACATTGGGAGTCATAAATCCAGAAATCTATGAGACATACTCCCTGTCCCACCGAGGCTATAAGTAAAATATTATTTTTTTTGAAAAGTTGAGATCTAGCCTAGAATTCTCTGATCTGCATAAATCAGTTGAAAGAAAAGAACAGTGAAGTGGCTGATATAGCAGTAACCACTATTTAAGAATTCTGAAGCCAATTTCAAGAAATCTATTAATTCTGCAATGGCAGCAGCAGTTGCAAGCAGCACTGTTTTATTTCCAGCTGTGCTGTGATACATTTGAAACCACACTTGAAACACTAGATTAGAAGATCTCCAAGGTCTCTTCCAGCTCTATTCTGATTGATTGATTGATTGATTGATTGATTGATTGATTGATTGATTGAATTACTAAGGCAAGGCCATCTTTCTTTTCACAGCATTCTTTTTCCGCCTCCATTTTTTGGTTTATTGAAGAGAACGGTCCACTTGAGTTTGTGAAGCAACCTAAAACAATGAAAGAGAGTTTAGCATTGTATTTAACTAGTTAGGGTTTTTGTTTTGTTTTTAATGAAAATCCATCTGATATTTCCAAAACATATACGCCCCCCCACCTTCATTTTTGGGACCTAAGCAATTGTGTCACTTTTGTTACAGCAAAGTTCTGGAGGACTTGTGTGCAGGCCAGTTTCCATTGAAAGAAACTATAAACCTTTCCTGAACTTCAATGGTTTTTGAAAAACACAACCTGGGATAATAGTTTAAAATTCAAAAGGAGAAGGCTATTATTGTCATACTGTATTTATGGGCTTCTCCAAAGCATGGCTAGCCATTATTTTATTAATTTACTAGATGTTTTATCCCACCTTTATTACATTATAAGAAACTGAAAGCAATGAACATTTATAATACTCTTTCCTCCTCCTATTTTTCCCCACAAGAATAACCCTGTGAGGTAAATTGGGTTGAGAGAAGGAAAGTGACTAGTCCAAAGTCCACCAGCCGTCTTTCCTGCATAAAGCAAGACTAGAACTCACAATCTCCTGGTTTCTAAGCTGGCACCTTAACAGCTACATCAAACTGGGTCTCTATCTAAGCCATCCCATTCAATGTCTACCTCAACATTCAAAATCCAACAAAAATATTTTATTGTTATTAAGGCTGCAGTACCAACAGAGACAGCACGGGCGCGCCCACAAACACACACACACATGCACACGCACCCGACCACGTCCTCTCGCCCCCAAAGTCTGCATGCACGGTTGGATCGGCAACCTGCCAACGCAGCTTTCGTTCCAGAGCAGGGACCCCCGGAGAGACGCTGCAGCGATCCTCCCCCTGCGGGAAATCCACCCTCTTTCAAGCCCCGCCGCGCCCCCCCGCCTTTGGCAACCCCGGGAGCGCCTTGGGAGAGCCTCCGCAGCGGAGCCCCGGGCTTGCAGGAGGGCCGCGCTCTGTGCACGCTCAGGAGCCGCCTTCTCCTTTGCGGGGGGGGGAGGAGGGAGAGAAGGCTTCCATCCAGCGCCGGAGCGAAGGCGGAGCGGCCCGAAGGAGGAGTCACGCTGTGTGGTTGTGTGTTTGTGTGTGTGTGTGTGTGTGTGGCACGCCGTGGGGCGTCAGGCCCTTCCCGGCTGGGGCTCCGGTGCCTCCGCCCTGCCGGATCCCGGCGCCGTCGAGCGCGCCCCCCCCAGATGTTGCGCCCGGTGCGGCCGGCCCCCCCTGCACCCCCCACGCTACGCCACTGCCTCTTGCTTCTGTCAATATGAGAAATGTTTCACCTCAATAGTGTCTTGATTTGCACCAATAATGTGCAAAAGAAGGTTTTTGTTTAATTCTGCCCCTGCCAAAAGAGAGCAAGATTATCTTTACTTCTCTCTAAGACACTTCTCAGTATATCTCAAGATGCCTAATTCATATATCTTCAATGGTAGCAATAGCATTTAGACTTATAAAACCCTCCATAGTGCTTTATAGCATTCTCTGAGTGGTTATAATGTCAGCATATTGCCCCCAACAATCTAGGTCCTCATTTTATCCACTTTGGAAGGATAGAAGGCTGAGTCAATCTTGAGCCGGTCAGGATCATACTCCTGGCTGTGGGCAGAGTTAGCCCACAATACTGCATTCTAACCATGCCATCATGGCTCTTGGTGGTACCTGGATATGGCTTTATTAAGCTTAGTCAAAGTCTTCCTTCCACTCTATCCATTAATCAAACATCCAGTGTAGAAAGAGACTTTTGGGAGCTATTCATCAATGTGAAAAAAGAGCATAAATCCTACTGATTTCCAGGACATGTCCAATATAGTTTTCTTGGCAATAATTTGAAAGTAGCTTGTCCCTGTCTTTTTCTAGAATACTTTTCATTGTTATCCAAACTAGACGTCAGCCCTATATTTTTCTGCTAGTTTTGTATAAGGTTCCTGCCTTGAGAAGGGGTGTGTGCTAGAAGACCTTTGAGGTCCCTCCCAGCCCTATGATTCTAACTCTATGACGCACAGGAGGCCTGAATGTTTTGTTCTGTATCCAAGTGATTGCCAGATCTGACACTAGCCATCTTTATGAGATTAGCCTAGGAAAGTTAGATGCTGCCACCTAGCTAAGCAACAAATAAAAGCAATGGTGAACAGATCTAGATCGAGCACTCCAAACCTGGAGAATGGTGACTCACCTGTAAAAGAATGTAAATATTATTGTAATGAATTGCTCAAAGGAAAAAGTGGCCAAGGACACAGCTGCTATGAAAAAACTCAGCCTCCAGAGTAAATTTGATTTAAAAATGGGCCTGCCATTTTTTCTAACTATTTATTTAGATCTACAGTTTACTCACCCAAGGAAAATGTGTTTAGTTTTGCCTACTGTACTGTACAAAATATACAATCAAAGTTTGAGGGAAAGCACAGCAAACTTAAGAGTGAGTATAGGATGATTAAGAAGTTGGACTTAGACCAGAGAGTCCTGGGTTCAAGTCCCTTCTCAAGCATACGGTTCACCAGTGACTTGGACAATCATTCTCTCTCACCCTAATGGCTCTCACCATGTTCCTCCTTACATAAACATCTTTGAGTTTTCAAGAGAGAAAAAAGTATATATGGGGAAAAATTAAGATTAATTAATTAATACAAATAAATGGCTACAACAATTTACCTGGAAATTGAGGGTATGATATGGATGAGCAACGTTTTTGATTCCACAGGCCACACAATTTGCTAGGCCAAAGACTGCACAAGTACACATAGCCCATCCATCCAAACTTTTACTTCTCCTTCAATTGTTTCCCTTCTTCCTATAATCCATCGACGATCACTTATTTTCAGTTCTTGATCTTCTGCATGGAGAAGACCAGAATGCTTGGAAGCTACTATGAAGCATAACAGAAATTCAGTGATTCATTTTCTGCTACCCAGCTAACCCATGAGAAAAGCAAGTAATAAATATCATGCAGTCCTCAGGTAGCAAATTGCAGCTCTCTTGGGCTACAATACTGTGATTGCTTAGCTTGGAAGAAGAGTGAAACGTCAGGAGAGTTGTGAGATGCATAAAAAGGTCGTATGATCTGGAGAACAGGAAGAAAGAGGGGTTGTTAAAACCAGGGAGCATGCATGTCCCCAAAGTGCCTTTTTTCAAAAGGCAACTGGACTTTGAGTTTTCCTTGAAGACATTTCCCTTCTCATCCAAGAAGCTTCTTCAGCTCTGACCAAATGATGGAAGATATATTTATATTTATATTTATTAAATTTTTATACCGCCCTTCTCCCAAAGCACTCAGGGCGGTGTACAGGGCTATAAATATCGAAATATACATACAAAAGTTAAAAAAGAATTCAATAATTATGCCCAATATAAAACAATGATTAAAACAATGTTAAAAACAAATCCAAACCCCAACCCCATCAGACCAGGCCGGATTGTTCAAATAAATAAGTTTTTAGATCGGGTCGGAAGGAGCGAAGGTCGGGGGCCATTCGGAGCTCAACCGGCAAGCGGTTCCATAGGTCTGGCGCGCCCACAAAGAACACCCTCCCACTGGGAAGGATTTATATTCCTTGTAGTCTTTAGCAGATGACTGTAAGTCTTCAAGGAAAAAACAAAGTCCAGTTGCCTTTTGAAAAAGTACTTTGGGGACAACCATGACCTGGATGACTGAGAATCTCCATAAACATTCAAGGATCATGCAACAAAACACAGGATGATTTATTTAAATAAAAGCAAAATATCATTTCAGTCATTTGAGAAAGCCTAAACATGTACTAAAAACCATTTTGTGCATAGTTCTCCTAAACATGAATAATTTTCATGTTCTTTTCTCTGTGTACACTCTTATTTACATGGGTCTGTAATTCACTACATTTCCCCCTACAACTTACCTTTTTGTACATGTATTTTGTAACTGATATTTTTTTTAAACCAGTTAGGAGGCAGCATATAATTAAATTTGGCTGTTCTGAGAAAGCTCATCAGGGCTAGACCTGGTTAGCATTTGGATAAAAGACCACTAGGACATACCAAGACTCTTTGCAAAACTGGGAAACTTAAGTTGGAAGAAAGTAATAGCAAACCAATTTTGTACTGTTGCCAGAAAAATTATATAGATGTGCCTATCAGAAGAGCTTGAGACCCCTTATTTTTGAAATGTATCCTTTTAACTGACTACATTATTCTCAAAAATACTCACTTAAAGTGGTTGTTCCTAGACTTTCTCCTGCTTATTTGCAAAATGCTGCTTGTTTTGCACTGCCATCACTTTAGTTCACATGAGACACGGGCACTCAGATGTACTCACTTGAAATATGAATACGTTTTGGGTTCATCTTATTCCAGTATCCTGACATAAGAATAAATATCTGCAAACTGCAATGCTAAATAAAATCATAATTTCAGATTTCTCAAAGAAACCTGATTGGCTACTCTAGAAGGATATACTATCTGTATATTCTTTTTTAACATATTAAATAAACAAACTATAGCCTGATCAGGCAGAATTGGGGAACAATTACCCATGCCATCCCTTTCTGCCTCTGTTTTACACACAATTCCATCTGTAAAATAGGAGACAGGAGTAAAATTGGGACATGGGAGCTCCTTGAAAAGATTTGCAAGAGGAAGGCCATTGTATATCTTGGTCTCTATCAACAGTGGGAAAATAAAGGCAAATCTTCTCTAGGTAAAAAGGCTGGCCAGTGAAAGATAATTCAACTCTAAATTTGAGTTGTTTAGTACCAAGTGTTTATCATCACTAATTCAGATCCCCATTGAATAGGTTATGGTGTTTGTACATCATGTTAATTCTGCTGAAGAATAGAATAGAATAGAATAGAATAGAATAGAATAGAATAGAATAGAATAGAATAGAATAGAATAGAATAGAATAGAATAGAATAGAATAGAATAGAATAGAATAGAATAGAGCTGGAAGGGACCTTGGAGGTCTTCTAGTCCAGCCCCCTGCTCAAGCAGCAGAACCTATACCATCTCAGAAAAGTGACTGTCCAATCTACTCTTAAAAACCTCCAGCAATGGAGTGGCCACCATCTCATGACTTAAATTTGGTGAATGGCTCACCAAAAATGCTCAGACCAGGACAGTCTATTCTGCTCGCTAAAATCTTACACAGAGAATTTTCAAGCAGAAATGGAAAATCAGTGACCTGTAGGTTACAGGTGACCCCAATATCCCATTTTTGCACCTTTGAAAAATCCTGAAATCATTCTGATGAAAGTCCAATTTGGGTCAGAAAAATACCAAACTAAAAATGCAAATAGGTGTGCTAAGTCTCCAAAAAAAAAAACCCTCCTTCTTTGTATATTTGCTGTCTTTTCATTTCAAGGGAGAAAAGAGGTGTGGAATTATTTTTTAGGGGAAAAAATAGATGGAAACATCACCCAAATACAGGGATTGATGAGTTGAAAGCTGATCCCAACTTAGGTTAATTGCTACTTTTCAATCCTATCCTCCTAGCATTGTTTTTTAAGCTGACAAACTAAGCCCTCTCCCCTCTCTTTACTCTTGATTACATCCCTCCCAATAAAGAGAATAAACTGTTTATATTTTAAGCAAAAAGAGAAACTTGCCCAAAATAGGTGTTATGGAAAATCTCCAGGTATCTGTACATCTTAACGGGCGAGTATTAGCTGCTCTGAACTGGCAAATCCAATTATGAGGGAAGTCTGTTTCCTGGACCAGGGAAAGGTGCAGAGATAAAAAGAATTGGATATTCCATTAATGAACAAGCCATGGCCACATGTGCTGATTAATTATGACAGCAACGGAACCGCCTTCTCCAATTACAAACAGCCCCAGACATCAAGGGCATGGCAAAGCTTTTAACTCTAATTCTGTAGTGCAAACTGGTGTGGGAGAGTGGTCCTGGTTGCCATCACCCAGAATCTGCCCTAGACAGGAATAATTTCCTTTTCAGAAAAACAATCAGGTTCTAGAAACAGCAGGCATCCACAATGACAAAAAAGCGAAAGAGTTTCAAAAGACCTATGAACCAAACTCTGATCTGTTCATTGCCTTTTCTCTGCACCTCTGTAGCAGATACAAGAAATACTTCTAGTATCTTTCTTTCTCTTTCTTTCTTTCTTTCTTTCTTTCTTTCTTTCTTTCTTTCTTTCTTTCTTTCTTTCTTTCTTTCTTTCTCTCTCTCTCTCTCTCTCTCTCTCTCTCTCTCTCTCTCTCTCTCTCTCTCTCTTTTTCTTTCTTCTTTCATGTTTTTAGACTTCTTCATGGAGGGACTCTGGAGTATGCTGCAAATGGTATGTCAGTGGTTGAAACAATTTCCTCATAAAGAACTGCCTAGACAATACTTACAGAGAGGACGTTTTTAAAAAAGGATACTTCATCTAGGTACAGATGAAGTATGGCTGGCTCAGGAATTCTGGGGGCTGAAGTCCACAAGTCATAAATTGTTCCCCACCCCTGATCTAGGAGGAAAACAGTAGGTTACTCATAGGATTGGACACTGTTTACCCCATTTCTACTCCATTACTTTCTGGCCCAGTTTAACATTCTACTTCGGCATCATCACTTGGGAGAAAGCTCATATTAAACCTTATGAGGAAAACAGGATGCTCGCAAAGTTGTGTTTTCCTTATGGTAAATGTTGGGAAAACAGAATCTCCTGCTGGAGTCACCTGTACTGTAGTGTAGAGGAGCTACATTGCTTCCTTAATTCTTATCACCCAAATAATTGTATGTGATATTTCAACACGATTTCAATAGCCTCATTGCAAAAATGAAAGGGGCAAGACGTTTGGGGGGAAGAGATGAACGAGAGCCGCTGCAAGGATTATTAGCAAAATTTGATCTAAATATTCCTTTTGGGAAAAAAAAACCTCTCAAAATGAGAGGGGGAGATGAAATTTTTGGCCCAGAACTCTGCAAACCACAAAAAGATTGTTTAAATAGTGTGTGGCTGTAGGCCTAAAGGAATGGAAATAGAATTACTCCCTCTTGGGACACTGTCTTCAGTTTCACGGTAGGGATAGGATGAACAGGCTTTGCTGTTTGACTCCTTCAGCATAGCTTGCATGGTTCTTTGAAAACTGGGCGTGCTAAGAACTGACAGTCCAACCAAATAAAAAAAAATAAAGGCAGAAAAAAACAGTATCTTAGAGTTTCTGTTAGAGACAGATTTTTCTTAGATGAGATATCTTCTACTCTGCTTTATGTTTAGGGAGATTCTCAGTCCTCCAGGTCATGGTTGACCCAATGGTGCTTTTTTCAAAAAGGAACGGATTGTTTTGCTTAAAGATGTTTCGCTTCTCATCCAAGAAGCTTCTTCAGTTCTGACTGAATGATGGCGAATGGAAGGATTTATATTCCTTGCAGTCATCTCGTTATTAGCACTGTTTCTGAGAGTCATTGAAGCCACTTGGACATTTATCTGTGGCCTCAGGGTCACCTGAAAAATGCAAATTAGTGTGGAACCTTTTTGGAACTGCTGACAGGACTGTGTTGTAAACAGGACATAGGTGGTGTGGTATCCCTCCCTCTCTGTTGGGAAAGGGCAGTTCAATCTTAATGTGAATGGCCTTTCAAAATTTTTGTGGGATGGGCAGCTATATACATTTGATTAATAAATAAACAAACCAGCAGTGTTTATATCATCAGTGCCTGTATGACCTGTGGAACAATAAATCTTTTAGATTTTTGAAGACTTGACAGTTGGTGGCATTCCTGAATGTTACTTTCTTTGTTTTTTCTTGAAGACCTTTCACTTCTCATCCAAGAACCGTCTTCAGTTCAGTTCATGGACTGAAGAAGCTTTTTGGATGAGAAGTGAAACATCTTCAAGGAAAAAACAAAGAAAGTCCAGTTGTCTCTTGAAAAAAGCATATTTGGGACTTCTACTCTGTTTTTTCTACTTGGGATAAAGGTTTTACCCTGCCCAGTCATATCCAACTCTAGGGGGCGGTGCTCATCTCTCTTTCCTAGGCGAGAGAGCCAGCATTGTCCAAAGAGCTTCTGTGGTCACGTGGCTGGCACAACTATGTATACCGAAGTGCATGGAACACTGTTACCTTCTGACAGAAGTGGTACCTATTTGTCTACTTGCATTTGCATGCTTTCAAACTGCTAGGTTGTCAGGAGCTGGGTTGAGAACAGGAGCTCACCCCATTGGGTCTCAAACTGCCAACCTTCCAGTTGACAGCCCTGCATCTTAACCACAAGGCTACGGAAGAGGAAACTTAAGCTATAAATAGACTTTCAGTCTTTCTATCTCTATGTTTCTGAAATTGTCACCCTTGGCTAAAGATCTGAATTGAAAACTCTTCAGTTGATTCTTTCTACTCCACAGATGATGGTGCATAAGCCAGCTTTCCCCTGCCTCCAAACAGGTGATTCATTATGTATAAAGGAAGAAGAAGCCATAGGAAAAGGAGGAGGAAGTCAGACCTTTGTACGTCAGACTCTAGGCTACTGCCCATTGCTTCTTTGGGGGATTAAAAAGGGATTTAGATACTTGGATTAAAAAAAATGTGTCATCTCTGAATAGCTTGAATGGCTAAGCTGACAGCAAGCAGTGGACTTTATTCTGGAAAAGCCTTAAACTAGGGACCCTTGGTCTGTGTTTGTAAGGAAATCAAATGAATCAAATGTGTAGTTTTTGTTTTGAATGTAATTATTGCTTGGATTTCTCATTTCTTTGTATTTTGCAGGACAATTCATGGTTCAAAAATCCAATTAAAATGGATTAAGAAGGATCTAAACAGTCCTACATTAGGACAGAATGCATACAAAATGCCATGTCCCAGGGTCAAATACAGTAAGTTTTAAAAGTATGTTAATAGCAAAATATGCTAAAAGTATCACAAATTTAGGCATGGAAATTTAAACTGTAGATTGACATGGAAACAAAGTAGATCAGACCTATGATACAACTGGGGAAAAACAAGGTTAAACTTGATCCATTCCTCTCTTTCAGCATAAGAGAATTAAACTTTAGCTTTGTTATTCCTTATTTTCTGTATTTCCCTCCCCCCCCCACAAACACACATACACCATATTTCTACAAATAATTCTTAAACAAATAATTTCTCACCCATTACAGGTAGTAAGTACCCTGTTACAACAGCACTGGAAAAAGTGGCTTATGACCATTTTTCAGTTACAACCTTTGCAGCATCCCTATGATCTTGTGATCAAAATGCAGATGCTTGGCAACTGGTTCATACTTATGACCGTTGCAGTGTCCCAGGGTCATGTGTTCACATTTTGCAACCTTCTGACAAGCCAAATCAATGGGGAAGCCAAATTTTACTTAACAACCTGGTTGCTAATTTATCAACTGCACTGATTCACTTAACAACTGTGGAAGAAATGTCGTAAAAGGGAGCAAAACTCATTTAACAAATGTCTTACTTAACAGCATAAATTTTGGGCTCAGTTGTGGTCATTAGCCGAGGACTACCTGTATAAATGTATGATTACATATTCACAAAATCAAACAAAGGTTCTCCCTTTGACTGAACTCTGGGATGACGTTATCAAAACAGGATTAAACTGTTGATGAATAAATATTCAGAAGAGAGGGTTTTTTTACTGATTCTGAAAATTATAAAGCATCTTTAAAGACTGTTGTTCTGCATGTGAATAAAAAAAACTTGTTAAACTTTTCTCTATTGATACTATCTCAAGTCTCTCTGCTCATGATTATTGCCAAGTTTAGGATGCTGGTTTAGATCAAGGATCTCATTGGTCAATTTCCAAAGATCTTAGAGCCTTTGATGCCTAGCATAGCAGTGTGACGCAAGATGTATAAGAAGGCAATCCAAAACTAGACTTTGCAGCAGATTTGGGGGGGGGGAGGAGAGAAAGACAGGCATTTATTTTTCTTTCTTTTTTTAAGTCTCTCTTTTTTAAAATATTATTTTGACAATTTCTCTCCTAGTGCAATCAATGAGAGGAAAATTATATGTGGCATTTCCAGCCCTGGTGTATAACATCTGGGCCTGGTATGTATATGATTAGGGCAGTGGTGGGATTCAAATATGTGAACAACCAGTTCTCTGTGTGGATGCCGCTTCCAGAAGTCCATTCTGAGCATGGGCAACAAAAAATTAGCTACCAGTTCTGCCAAAATGGTGCAAATCAGCTGAATCCCACCACTGGATTAGGGGCTGGGACATATTTCTGTCCTGAAAGCTTTCGTGGTTTACCTATAAAGTACCTCCTGATGCTCTTTCATTTTGCCTATGCCAGGGGTAGGCAACCTCGGCTCTTTTATGACTCATGGACTTCAACTCCCAGAATTCCTGAGTCAGCTGACTCAGGAATTCTGGGAGTTGAAGTCCATGAGTCATAAGCTTGTAAGCCGCCCTGAGTCTTCGGAGAAGGGCGGGATATAAATGTAATAAAAATAAATAAAATAAAATAAATAAAAATAAAAGAGCCGAGGTTGCCTACCCCTGGTCTATGTGATCATCAAAGGACTATATTTGGAGAAGAAAAGGTCTTTGAAATTTTCATAAATCAAAGCAAAGGAGTTGAGCCTGTCTCTCTTCCACTGAAGGTGGGGCATTACTCCATCCCAGGAGGGAGAATAGAATAGAATAGAATAGAATAGAATAGAATAGAATAGAATAGAATAGAATAGAATAGAATAGAATAGAATAGAATAGAATAGAATAGAATAGAATAGAATAGAATAGAATAGAATAGAATAGAATAGAAGCTGGAAGGGACCTTGGAGGTCTTCTAGTCCAGCCCCATGTTCAAGCAGGAGGACCTATACCATCTCAGACAGGTGATTGTCCAGTTTCTTCTTGAAAATTTCCAGTGATGGAGCGCCCACAATTTCTGGGGTTAAGCTGTTCCGCTGATTGATTGTCCTCACTGTCAGGAAATTTCTCCTCAGTTCCAGGTTGCTTCTCTCTTTGATCCGTTTCCAACCATTGTTTCTTGTCCTTCCCTCTGTGCTCTGGTGAACAACCTGACCCCTTCTGCCTTGTGGCAGCCCCTCAGGTACTAGAATACTGCTATCATATCTCCCCTATTTCTTCTTTTCTTTAGACAAGCCAAATCCAAATTACACAGCCGTTCTTCATATGTTTTGGTCTCCAGGCCTTTGATCATCTCTGAAATCTGATCTCATATGTGGTTTTCAGGACATCCCCCCAAGAATTACAAGACTGCAGTCTTAATAAAGTTGCTTTGTTATTCAAATTTTATTATATGGCTGTGTTCCACCAACTAATGCCTTATCCATCTTTTTTAGTTTAGTTTAGATGCTGACACAGCCAGTATTTAGTCCCAAATATATTCCACAGTCCAAACAGAGAGACTTACTATCTAAAATCAAGGGACAGAAAAAAGGGATGGGTCAAACAAATGGGTTCATCCCACATACTTTAAAATACTATGTCTAGTTTTGCTAGAATATCCTGAGTAGTTTTGTCATACTGTGCTTTCACACAAGGCTTACACTGAAAATTCTAGAAGCTGTAAGCTCAACTCATGCCTTGGTCACATGATGAACTACTGCAACTTGCCTTTTCTGGGGCTACCTTTGAAGACACCTAGCAGCTACAACTAGTTCAAAATGCAGTAGCAAGGTTATTGGCAAGATAACTGCCAATATAGTATTATAATCTACATCAAAGTCGCTGCACTGGTAGCCAGATCCAACTCAAAGTGCTAGTCATTACCTTTAAAGACCTAAACAGACCCGCCCCAAGGTACATTAAGTACAATGTACCAAAATGGAAACTGCCTACACAGTCCAGGCATTGAGAGATCCTGTGAAAGGTCCCTCTCTTCACTGTGTCCAGGGGGGTATGGATGAGGTGGCAGGCCTTCTCTGCAACAGCCCTCACCTGATGGAATACTCTCCTCCAGTGGTGGGTTTCAAATATGTGAACAACCGGTTCTCTGTGTGGATGCTGCTTCCAGAAGTCCATTCTGGGCCTGGGCAACAAAAAATTGGCTACCGGTTTTTCCGAAGTGGTGCGAACCGGCTGAATCCCACCACTGGTCTCCTCCCAGAAGCCCATGAAGCCACACCTGCTGCAAAAAGGTTAAATCTGTTTCATTTCAACATATTTTTGGTTCCATCTGTCTAATTGTAGGTGTATTTCTTTTATCATTGTTTGCTGTGATTATTTTTTTGCCCTTGATATTTTCATGATTTAACTGTTTCTAATATGGGGAGAGTGTTTCTCTTTATCTGATGGTGCATATTATCCAGAGTCCTTGGGTTTAGGATAAATTATACAGTAAGTATTGTAAATTCATACATAGAGACTTAGATGCTTTCATCACCATGTAGGTAAGGATGGGCTAGACCAGAAATATTAAACTCAAGGCCTGTGGACCAGATCCAGCCTGCAATGTGTTTAGCTCTGGCCTGTGGGCCAATCTGGAGACAGCAAAGAGCTGATCCCTGCCCAGCCAGGCACTCTCCATGAGCAAGTGCACAAGAGGTGGCGAGCATGTGGGGGCTGGTGGTGCCCAGCAGTTCGTTGCCCCCTCAGCTGCTCATTGGCCGGCAGGGATGGCCAGCTGGATGTGAGCCAGGGCTTCCAATAAGCTGCACTCGGCCTTGCCCCACATTCACCATACTAGCACACCTTGGGGCCGTAGCCAGGCTACCCCTGCCCTGCCACCTGCCTTGCCTTGCCTGAGCCCCATGGTGGAGGCAGAGCAGCAACAACCCTATCCAGCAGAAGCCCTACTGCACTCCAGCCCAGGAAGCCCAGCCTGGCCAAGGAAAGCAAGCACAGCAGCAGCAGCATTGAGCAGGAGGTAAGCATGGCCAGGCGCTCCCTTGGGGCTGAGCTGGGCTGTGGGGTTAATGCTACCCGGGCGCTCAGATCCTCCTCCAGGCAGGTCTGCACCCAGCCTCCTCTCTGCTTGGGATGTGGCCTGAACCCCCACAGGCACCCCTTGATGTGAGTAACGTCGAGCTGGCCACATTGAGCTGGCCACGCCCACCTAGCCACGCCCATCTAGTCATGGTGACCTGAGCCACGCCCACCCAGCCATGCCCACCTGACCCTTTGAGGGCAATCATAATGCTGATGCAGCCCTCAATGAAATTGTGTTTGACACCCCTGGGCTAGACTCTTGTCACTTGGGAAAGAATACTATCTGACTGCATCTATACTTGCTTTTTACCTATTTAAGTTACACATCTGTAAATAGTTTCTATGTCAGGACGATGACAAGGCTAATAATGCCTGAATCACCAAAGGGAGATAAATCTGATTCCTGAGGGCTATCCACTCTATCCAGAGAGCTTTAATAGATAGACCATGCCACTGCAATGTGTTTTTATATATCGTATCTTCAGCATACAAAATGTTAGCTTCCTTTTTCTCTTTTCTTTTTTCTTATTCTTTTTTTGCTGCAGCTAGGTCCTGTGGCTTGTTTGCAGTATGATCAGTCCCAAGAGTGCAACTCTCGGAAGTACTAGATAAGAGCAGCTTCTATATTTCTAACAGTCTGAAGCTGTGAGCGTCTTTTGTTTTTTTAACCAGCTGCTGTCAAACTAACCTCCTTTTTTCCTATTCCTTCTAGCTACGTTTCCCGTGTAAGGAGTTTTGCAAAGCTTACATGTAAACCTATATACAACATACAATCTCCAAAGCAAATTTATCTGTGTTTCCTTCATTTCCTTATTTTTCCTTCATGGATGGGAGGAAGTACAGTACACTGCTCTCTCTCTCTCTCTCTCTCTCTCTCTCTCTCTCTCTCTCTCTCTCTCTCTCTCTCTCTCTCTTTTTTTTTTTTTTTCTGCCACCCCACCCCTGCTGAATGTATCCTGCTGGCTTGGCCTGGAGCTGATCTTATCATCTTGTTATTTTCCACTGATTATAAATCTCTGGTCTGCATATGTTTGTCATTGCATCTCGGATGAGGGATTATGAAAAATGAATACATTGTGTGTGTCAACAAAGAAGGAGAAAGTGATGAAGCCTCAAGGCACCCAGCAGCATGAGAAGTCAAAAGGATAGCAAGGGCACTCTATGGATTTGGTACTTGTCTAGTTCTAATTCCCTTAATTGTACCAATTTATTTATTTATTTATTTATTTATTTATTTTTATACCGCCCTTCTCCCAAAGGACTCAGGGCGGTGTACAGGGCAATACAATAAAATACAATATATAAAAATTAAAAAATATTAAATACAACAGCCCAATTCAATAAATTAATACAATAGCGTTAAAATACCCCTAAACCCATCAGACCAGGCCGGCTTGTTCAAATAAATATGTTTTTAGGTCACGTCGGAAGGAGCGAAGGTCGGGAGCCGTCCAGAGCTCCACCGGTAAACGGTTCCAAAGGTCTGGCGCGCCCACAGAGGACGCCCTCCCCGTGGGGGCCACCAGTCGACACTCTTTGACCGACGGCACCCTAAGGAGGCCCTCTCTGTGGGAGCGCACTGGACGAAGGGAAGTTGATGCCGGCAGCAGGTGCTCCCGTAAGTAACCCGGACCCATGCCATTTAGGGCTTTATAGGTCGTAACCAACACCTTGAATCTTACCCGGAGGGCAACCGGAAGCCAATGCAGCTCACGGAGTAGAGGTGTTACATGGGAGTATCGGGAAGCCCCCACCACCACTCGCGCGGCTGCATTCTGCACCAGCTGGAGCCTCCGAGTAGTCCTCAAGGGCAGCCCCATGTAGAGAGCATTGCAGTAGTCCAAACGGGAGGTCACGAGTGCATGAATGACTGTGCGCAAGGCATCCCGGTCTAGATAGGGCCGCAACTGACGCACCAGGCGAACCTGGGCGAAGGCCCCCCTAGTCACAGCTCGTATATTTATTTATTTATTTATTTATTTATTTATTTTAATCCCATTTATATCCCGCCCTTCTCCGAAGACTCAGGGCGGCTTACAATTTAAGCACAAACCAATGTGCTTAGCAATAGCTTTCATTCTATGTATATGCCTGCTTATTAGGGCTTTCACACACCCCCCAAGCGGCATTATTACAAAGTCAGCTTATTGCCCCCAACAATCTGGGTCCTCATTTTACCTACCTCGGAAGGATGGAAGGCTGAGTCAACCTTGATCATCCAAGGAGAGCTGTGAATCTAGGAGGACACCCAAGTTGCGAGCCCGATCTACGGGCGGTAATATCTCACCCCCCATAATTAACAATGGAATATTCTGAATTTCCCGAGACACCGGCACACACAGCCACTCAGTCTTGTCAGGGTTGAGCCAAATAACACCAAATAACAGATAAGAGAGGTCTATTATGGGGGGATTTAAATTCCACATCCCCAGCTGTTTGGAACCCAGTTAAGTACCTGTAGGATCCAGTCATGAAGTTTAATATAAGTTATAGTTGGCTCCTATTTTTAATGCCAGGATTCTACATCAGGTGAAGCTATTATAACACAAATAATTCTTCTGGCCTTGCTCCCCTTCTCCCACTTTTAATTTCTTTTTTCTTCTGCACTCCTAATCAACTAAGTCTAATTCTCTTCAATTGGATTTAGGGACACTATTAAAGAAGATGTCTTCCTATCAATAAAATAGAACTATTCCTTTTGTGTAGGAACGGAAGATAAGTAATTTTGCTTAATAAACAACATCTTACAAATTGATATATGATACACTCAGAATAAAGCTCCTGAGAGGCAAGCACATCTCTTCTAATTGTGTTGATTTGGCAAAATCTGTTGTACATGTTTTAGTCTTGGAGAGTAAAATGACCTACTGGAAATTTGAGACACAAGAAAAAGTTCCCAAGAGGATGCAGACTTTCAGGCAGATATGACATTCTAATCTCTCTCTGCAGATGATGCATGCTGGATTTTGAGCCTAATTATACTGTAGTAATGTAGAAAAAAGATTTATTACATCTAAAGGATAATATGCACTTTTTGATGTCACGCAGGACTGTTTATTAACTGAGGAAAAGTGTAGGCAGTGGCAAGACTGAAGCGGCTTTGGGACAGATGTCCTTTGACCACATGATTCTCCAGTTGTAGACCTGCAGTTGTTTCACTTCTAAATATAAAAAGAAAAGGAATGTCTTTATTTTCTTCCCATGCATGTTACGGCATTTCTGTAATAGAACTCATTTTTTAAAACAAGTCCTCCCCTTAAATAGTAAAATGTAATAGCAATTACAATACATGCCACAACATCTTCCTTTCCCTTCCCTTCCCTTCCCTTCCCTTCCCTTCCCTTCCCTTCCCTTCCCTTCCCTTCCCTTCCCTTCCCTTCCCTTCCCTTCCCTGTGGACTCCAGGCAATGAAAGTGACAAACATAGTAGCCTGGAGTTTTATTACACAGCAAAGCGTCTGTTCACTAAGAAAAAAAAATAGTTGGGGGGGGAGAGAAGAGTGTTTGAGCTGTAAAAGGTCTGAAGCTATGTCCATTAATTTTACTTTAAAGCAGGGCTTTTTTCTCATAGAACACTCAGAACGGAGTTCCGGCACCTTTTTTGGATGGAACCTTGTAGGGTAGGCAAGGTGGCTTGTATGACATGTGTGAGTTCCGGCACCTTTTTCTTTTACAAAAAAAGCACTGCTTTAAAGTGTCATGAGAGCCTTAGCTAGATGAACGGGCCAACATGGCTCAAACACCACAACTGTGGTAGAACATGGAAATTGTCATTACAGATCTAAGAGCTACTCAATGAAAGTCAAATGACAGAGAGGCTGGATTGTTACAATTCATTAAACCAAGATTAGGAAAAAGTGATCCCAGCAGATTTCTAATGTCTTCTAGCTGCCCTTTTATGACCCCCAAAGCCCTCATAACCTCAATTTTCTATTATTTAGTGGCAAAAAATGCTTGAGAGCCTGATGTAAATCATAAAATAGACACAATACCATAAAAAAACTCTCAAAACAAAGGAAACAAGAGCTTTCAGCCCTACCAATGTGTGTAATATTGGCTCTATCAGGTTTACATAGTTACTTATCCTCTCATTAAGGAAAAACTTAGCCCATATTTTTGGCTTAATATGTTGAATGAATCCATTCATGGTGGTTTGAGAGTCATGGTTTATAGCTTAATCATAATGATGAATCTAAACTCAAATTTAATAAACCATAAATAATTAAAGTATAGAATTTACTGCCATTAGCTATGGTGAGGACATGGCTCCAGTAGATCTTTTAATAAGGGACAGGAAAAATTAATGGAGGGTCAGGAGATGTTCATCACCTCCATGGTTGTATGTACAGAGAACTCTCATTTAGTGACTACCTCATTTAGCAACCATTAGCAGTTACAGTGATTAAAAAATAATTTTACAACCAAACCTCACACTTATGACCTTTGTAGCTCAAAGGAAGGCTGAAGTAAGATCATAAGCATTGTTGCAGTTTCACTCAGCAATCACTTTGCTTAATGGCTGAGTTGCTGTTTCCAATTGTGGTCACTAAATGAAAGCTACCCTTAGAGGGCAGAAGTCACAGGCTTCTGCTCACTGTATGACGCAGAATGAAGGACTAGAAAGGGATTGGGGTTTGGGGTTTTTTTGGTCTGTTCAAGAGGAGCTCTAATTACTAGATTTTTATCCCTCTTTTAATTTAATTTAATTTAATTTAATAATTTGATTTCTATACCGCCCTTCTCCCGAAGGACTCAGGGCGGTGAACAGGGCAATACACAATAAAAATATTATACAAAAATTAAAAAGCCATTAAACATTATGCCCTTAAAATTAATACATATTACAATTAAAACTATTTATAAAAACCCAACCCCATCCCGTCAGACCAGGCCAGCTTGTTCGAAAAAGAAAGTTTTGAGATCGCACCGGAAGGAGCGAAGGTCGGGGGCCGTCCGGAGCTCAACCGGTAAGCTGTTCCAAAGGTCTGGCGCGCCCACAGAGAACGCTGTCCCCCTGGGGGTCACCAATCGGCATTCTTTGATCGGCGGCACCCTGAGGAGGCCCTCTCTGTGGGAGCGCACTGGACGGAGGGAAGTTGACGCCGGCCGCAGGTGTTGCCGTAGGTAATCCGGACCCATGCCATGAAGGGCTTTGTAAGTCATCACTAACACCTTAAACCTCACCCGGAGAGCAACCGGTAGCCAATGCAGCTCGCGGAGCAAAGGTGTAACATGGGAGTATCGGGAAACTCCCAAGACAACTCGCGCGGCTGCATTCTGCACCAGCTGGAGTCTCCAGGTGGACCTCAAGGGCAGCCCCATGTAGAGAGCATTACAGTAGTCTAGACGAGAGGGCACGAGTGCATGAGTGACTGTGCGCAAGGCATTCCGGTCTAGATAGGGCCGCAACTGGCGCACCAGGCGAACCTGGGCAAAGGCCCCCCTAGTCACAGCTCCAATATGCTCTTCCAAAGAGAGCTGTGAATCTAGAAGGACCCCCAAGTTGTGGGCCCTATCTACGGGGGGTAATAGCTCACCCCCCATGGCCAATGATGGGATAATCGGAATTTCCCGGGATGCCAGCACGAACAGCCACTCAGTCTTGTCAGGGTTGAGTCGAAGCCTGTTCCTCCCCATCCAGACCCGGACCGCCTGCAGGCAACGGGACATCACGTCGAGGGCATCGCTGTTGTGGTTTGGGGTAGAAATAAAAAGTTGGGTATCATCAGCATATTGGTGATACCCAACTCCAAAACCACGAATGATCTCACCCAGCGGCTTCATATAGATGTTGAACAGGAGAGGCGAGAGAACCGATCCCTGAGGAACTCCACAAATGAGAGGTCTCAAGGTCGATCTCTGCCCCCCTGCCAACACCGACTGCGAACGTCCCAGAAGGTAAGAGGAGAACCACTGGAGAACTGTGCCTCCCACTCCTAACCCTCTGAGACGCCGCAGCAGGATACCATGGTCGATGGTATCAAAAGCCGCTGAGAGGTCTAAAAGGACTAGGACAGAGGAGCAACCTCTGTCCCGAGCCCGCCAGAGATCATTCGCCAGCGCGACCAATGCCGTCTCCGTGCTGTACCCGGGCCTGAAACCCGATTGGTACGGGTCTAGGTAGTCAGCTTCATCCAAGAACAAAGGGAGCTGCTGCGCTACCATGCTCTCAACAACCTTCGCCAAAAAGCGAAGGTTGGAGACCGGACGATAGTTGTTTAAAATTGCTGAGTCCAAGGCAGGCTTCTTGAGGAGGGGTCTCACCACCGCCTCCTTCAAGGCGGAGGGAAAACTACCCTGACTCAAAGAGGCAGTAATCACTGCCTGGAGCCAGCCTCGTGTCCCATCCCGGGCTGCATAAGTCAGCCAGGATGGGCACGGGTCCAACAAACACGTGGTGGAGCTCAGCTTCCCCATGATCTTGTCCACTTCTTCAGGAGTCACAGGATCGAACTCTTCCCAGATTAAATCGACAAGGCCGCCCG
Organism: Vipera berus; assembly: GCF_964194415.1. Taxonomy (NCBI): domain Eukaryota; kingdom Metazoa; phylum Chordata; class Lepidosauria; order Squamata; family Viperidae; genus Vipera; species Vipera berus. The sequence continues at coordinate 335,410,568 of NC_138202.1, read as the reverse complement.
TATCCTCTTCGTCAGACTCTGCCCAGTCGGAGTCCAAACCGGTCCAGATCCGAGCGATTTTGTCCGACAGAAATCGGCTAAATTCCTCGGCTCGACCCTGCAAGGGTTCCTCCCTCACTTCCTGATTAAGAAGAGAGCGAGTTACCCTAAACAGGGCGGCCGGGCAATTATCTGTGGACGCGATGAGGGTGGCAAAGTGGTTAGACCTAGCCACCCTCAACGCTGCGAGATAAGTTCTCGTAAACGACCTTAGTCGTAACCGGTCAGATTCGGATCGGCTGGACCTCCAACAGCTCTCTAGGCCCCGTCTCCGACGCTTCATCTCACGGAGCTCCATGGAGAACCATGGGGCCCGTTGGGATCTGCGTCGGGTCAAGGGCCGCATGGGTACAACTTGGTCGAGTGCCTCTGTGGCTGCCCTTTCCCAGGCTTCCACTAGGGCATCGACCGAGCTGTGAGCAAAGGAGGCAGGTGGGGGCCCAAGCACCGTTTGGAACCGCTCAGGGTCCATAAGGCGTCTAGGGCGGAACCATCTTGTTGGCTCAGCAACCCCACGGCAGGGAGTGGTAAAACGGAAGACCATCCGCAGGAGATGATGATCGGTCCATGACAGGGGTGAATTAATTGGGGAACCCCCCCCAAGATCATCCAACCACCGTCCGGATAGAAAAACCAGATCGAGCGTGTGACCCCCCCCATGAGTTGGGCCCAGAATAACCTGCTTCAGGTCCATGGCCGTCATGGAAGCCATGAACTCCCGAGCTAACTCAGATGATCCCCCCAGGGATGGTAGGTTGAAGTCACCCAAAACTATAAGTTTGGGGAACTCAACCACCAACCCTGAGAGGATATCGAGAAGCTCAGGCAGGGCTGCTGCCACGTGTCTAGGTGAAACGTACACCAGCAGCAAGCCCAACTGAGCTCTGGGACCACATCTCAGGAGGAGGGACTCACACCCGGCTATCTGGACTGTGGTGGCCTCCCGCGGACATAGGGTCTCCCTCACAACAACTGCCACTCCACCGCCCCTACCCTGAGCCCTAGGCTGGTGCAGCACCCGGAAACCTGATGGGCTAAGATCAACCAGGGGGACCCCGCCCTCTGGGCCCAACCAGGTCTCCATAATGAAAGCCAGGTCCGCATGCTCCTCCTCAATCAGATCACGAATGAGAGGTGCTTTATTCATTACAGACCTGGCATTGAAATACACGAGCCTGAGCTCAGGTGGCTGCTCATCCTCGCTCCCGGTACCACGTGCTGAAATCAGAGGGTCAGAGCGCATCACCGCTTGAAGACAGCGGGGACGCACCCCCGGGTATTGATGTGGCCCTCTGTTCCTACACCTGCGGCCATTCCCAACCGCCGTGGGAATAGATAATCCCACACCCCACCCCGGGGCCCCATAGGTCCCCAGCCCAGCCCCCACCACGGCGCGATCAGTCCCTGACCTGGTCTGAGAAGCGGTTGGCGGAACCCCCCTAGTTTCCAACCGAACCGGTAAACCCACCCCCCTCCCTAACCCCTCAAAACATTTGGCTAAAAAACACACCAGGGGCCTCTTGTTAAATTTGAAAGAGAGGCTCCTGTCCCTGCCCAGCCATCTCTCGGGGTCCCAATAATTGGGCCCGTCATCAAGAGGTCCGATGGAAAGGCAGGCGGGTCGCACCCAGGAGAGGGGGGCACCCCTGAGCGCCAGTAAGGCTGTGCTGGAGTAAGATAAAACCATTATAATGTTTTATAAGTAGGTGGTGAACATACATAATCCTCCTCCCTCCTATTTTCCCCCACAACAATGATCCTCTGAGGTAGGTTGGGCTGAAAAAGTGTGTGATTAGTCCAAGGTCACCCAGCTGGCTTTCATGCCTAAGGCAGGACTAGAACTCACAATCTCCTGCTTTCTAGGCCAGCACCTTAACCACTACATCAAACCACTACATCAAAGTTCTTACATTCTTACATTTAATCAGTACATTTCATTAGATGCACTAAGCATCACATGTGACCCAGATTATTTAATGCATGCCTTTCAATAAGAAGGCACATATAAATCAACAAAATAAATTTTCTAACTTGCTGGCGCTAAGTGCTGGGATTCAAAATCAAGGCTAAGATTCAAGCTGGGATCTCACTACACCAGCCACTCTGCAGGTTGAATAGCTGTAGCTTTCAAAAAAAAAACCTTTATTTGGCCATGCAATAATACAGAAGTTACTTCCACTAAACAGGCGCCTGTCTTTTGTCATGTAATAGAAAGAGTTAATGCATGCTGTTCCCCCCCCCACTCCAAATACCAGCATTCAGGCCTTGCTGATAAAAGGCAGGTTTGAAAATAGCCTTGGCAAAGCACTTTTAGTGTTTTTCCATCTTTTTCCACCTCCCCTCCTGGCCTCCCATGGGTCACGGCCCAGAGAGGCTGATGTTGGATGGAAAAACCATTTATCTCCCAGTGGGCCTGTGGGGGTGTACGGGGTGAGGGCAAGCGAGCTGCCAAGTTTGGCTGGAAAGCTCCACTCCAGGTGGTGCAAAAGCAGCCTCTGGTCCTGGGAGGCAACCCTGGCACTCAGGCTGTCACTCCAGGGGGAGGATTCTGGCTGGCAGCAGGCCTGGAAGGCAGCAGGGAGACAGGCAGGGGACATGGCTGACAAGTGGGTGGCTCAGAAGGGAAAAGTAGAGAGGAAGTGACGGTGGTCCCCAGGAGTGCAGGGAGATACCAGGGCTGGTCAGTCACTGCCACAGGCTTTAAACTTTGGCGTCATCTTTACTATTCTCACAAGGCCTCTAGAAACCCCTATTGTGGTAGGCCCAGAGTTCAGCTGGGAGGCTTCATTAAAAGAACAAATGGACAGGATTATCAATCTGAAGAAAGTGAAAGGTAATTTCCTTTCTCTGTAGCTGCTTTTAGACTACAACTCCCACCATCCATACCAACAAGTGAGGAGAACAGATCCCTTCCAATGATTCCACCTTCATCTTCCCCAGCTGCAATATAGGTAATCCTTAACTTACAACCATTCGTTTACTGGCCATTTGAAGTTACAAAAAAGTGACACGACTATTTTTCACACTTGCGATTGTTGCAGCATCCCCATGGTCACATGATCAAAATTTAGATGCTTGGCAACTGGTTTGTATTTATGATGGTTACAGTGTGCTGGGATCAAGTGATCACCTTTTGCAAGCTTCTGACAAGCAAAGTCAATGGGGAAGTCGGATTCACTTAACAACGGTGTTATGTAACACCTGCACTGATTCACTTAACAACTGTGGCAAGCAAGGTTGTAAAATTGGGCAAAACTCACTTAACAAATGTCTCACTTAGCAACATAAATTTTGGGCTCAGTTATTGTCATAAGTCAAGGACAATCTGTATGGTAAAGACCTGCCTGGGAGAAGTTGGAGGAGATTTGTTCTGGTGTCACCCACAGATACTATGATCATATTTACTTGGAAAAAATAAAGGACAAATCTGGAAAAGGGGCAAATCGGAAAGCAAAATATAAGGATAAGAACTTGTTTTTTTTTGTAATTGTTGTGTATAACAATTGTTTATGTTTTGCTTTGCAAAGGAAAATCAAAACTGAGAAAACTTACAAAAGCCTGTATTCTAATAAAAATATCTAAAATTAAACTGTATATGTCAATTTATTTTAAAAAGACAATAAAATTTCTATATTTTTTACATGAAACTGAAAAGCCATGCGTTAAGTGCTACCATTTGTATGATTAACAACCAAATTAAAGGACAAATGTGAGTTTTTGAAAAATAAATCTCTCACTGTACCCATTGGGCAGCTTTGGGTGGGAAATTACAGAGAGGTAGATTTAGGATAAACATTAGGAGTAACTTTCTAATGGCACTGTTCAACAATGGGGCAGACTGATCAGGCTGTAGCAGGCTGTTCTTTGCTGGAAGGCATAGATCCTAGCCATTTGTACAAAAGAAGAAAAGCTTGCAGTGATTTTCATTATTGGGAAAATCACATCCTCCAAACAACTCTGGCAATGTTTACAGATGCTATAATTGTGGAATCATGCTCTGAGAATACAGTCAGTCTGATCTGTCCTTCAGGTTTTCTTCTGTGACATGTTAGTTTTCCATTTTGCATTAGTGCTTCTCAGAGCAGATTTCTTCAAACTGAATTAATGGGGAAAACAATTACACATACTCCATATTTGTTTGCTTTAGGACTGGTAACAATCAGCCTTTTACCTCTCAGCTTACAGTGCTGACATAATTTATCTTTTTCAAGTTTATATCTTAAATGCATTCCTGAGATTTCAGTCTGATATCTATTTTGATTGGAGTAAATTTTTGAAGGAGGAGTTAACTAATTGTTATCTTATTATCTTAGGAGTTCAAATTCAAATTTAATAATAGAAAATAATAAAAGTATTTATAAAATTAAATTTTTGTTCATATGTCATAGTTTTAGTTATTGTGTCCAATTTACTACATAGACCGCCACACTCAATATCTCAAAAGGTTTGTCAGATATTTGGCATGGTTAACTATGAATCATGGTCTTTCTGTTACTGTTGTTGTCTTCAGATTATGAACTAGAGGTGAATTAATAAGAAAAGAGTCTGCCTCATTATTCTGGATGAAGGTTGGCCCTCTGCGTTGCCCAGGAAGGTTATAAATTATTAAATTTCTAAGCAAACAGTTATCTTTAGAAGCCTACCTTATAATTAATTGCACCCTTGGCTAAGTTAAAGTTGGCTAATTTCAGTAAAGTTTAATATGGCTAAATTCTACAACAGTTTATGAGGATATATTCATCATCTCAAAGTTTTAACCCAGGAAGAGGACTGTTTCTACATTTCTACTCATCAAATTACAGATGCTTTAGTTTTTTCTGTTGCTTGCTTTATGGAAACTTACAGAACCACCCCAAGTGAATCTGCAAGAATTACAGCATATTTAGGCAGCCCAAGAGATTCAAAGAACAATGCAAGAGCATAGGCCTACTTGAATAATCAATAATAGCCCAATACACTACAAGAACTCCCATTGATTTATTCAAAATATATAGTTTTGAAAAGTATAGAGGTGAAGTGCAGTATAATATTAATACTATGTACTAACAGAAAACATAGAACTCTAATTATATATTTATCAGTTTTGACCCCTGCTATTCTGCCAAAAATAACCCACACAAAGCATCGATAATAACATAATATGTTTCTATAACTAGAAAAATAAATTTGAATGCCAGGTTAAAACATGCATCTCGGCAACTTTTTCAAAAGCAGAAAGAACGGTAAGCAATACATCATAACTGCTAAAGAGGCTATAGTTTGATCAGCATGAACAAATTTTCAGTCGAACTTCGTTCTGGCTGCGAGTGTCTTTAGCTAAACCACTGGCTCTAATGGGCCTCCTCAGGGTGCCTCCGATCAAAGAATGTCGATTGGTGGCCCCCAGGGGGAGAGCGTTCTCTGTGGGCGCGCCAGACCTATGGAACCGCTTGCCGGTTGAGCTCCGGACGGCCCCCGACCTTCGCTCCTTCCAGCGCGATCTAAAAACGTATCTATTTGAGCAATCTGACCTGGTCTGATGGGTTAGGGTTGGGTTTTTAATACATCTTAATTATTGTTTTAACCTTGGGCATTTATTTAATTGCTTTTAACTTTTGTATCCTGTTTTTGTATTTATTGCCCTGTACACCGCCCTGAGTCCTTCAGGAGAAGGGCGGTATAAAAATATAATAAATAAATAAATAAATAAATAGATGTAGTTTAGCAATTTTTCCAATTTCATTTTAAAAGAAAGAAATTAGGAAGCCCTAACCGCTGTCAACTACGCTACAAGCCTGCCATCTACTGGTCAAATGAATCAAAATTTTCAGAACTTGTGATTTGTAAGATTAATTTAATGAAGCCAAATTGAGGTTTGAAACATGGAACTTCCTTCTGGTTCATGTCCATAGCAATGGCAGAATGATTGTTCTACTTATTCATAAGAAGCAGACAGACTGCTCCACTCATTCATTGTGAGCTGTCGCTGAAAATCTACATGCTACTTCTGACTCACCTGAGACAGATTTAAAATTCAGTCTCACTAGTCCCTACCTAATCGTGGCATGACCAATCATTACTTCATTGCCTTCATCTCATCCCAAGCCTATACCTGACTCAGTTTAAAGTCATCCTTATTTCCAATAGCATTTAAATGTTGTTTTCTTTCTTATCTCAACAACTCTGGCAACATTTTCAAGGGAGCCTTTAGATTCTGGCATTACAAATAAATAGAATAAATTAAATATTTGCTATGGATATGATTCAGCATGTTCCATCAATCATCTGGTTGCATTTTCCCTACAACAACATCTCTGTTAGGTGGGTTGGGCTGAAAAAGTGTGACTGGCTCCAGCTTGCTTTCATCTCTTAAGTGAAGCCTAGAACTCACAACATCCTGGCTTCTAGGACAGCACCTTAGCCACCACACGAAACTGACTCTGTATGTCTGGTTTCTGCAGAGGTAGCTGACTCCTAACAATTACTGGTATTTCCTTACATGGGCACCTTATAAATTCAGGTTTAGCGTTCTTGTGAATGATGCTTGTGAAACGCAGCCAGCACCTATTAGTTGAGCAACTTGACATGGAGCTAAAGCCACTTTATAAGCATCTGTCTAAACTCCCTCATCCCACCATTAAGGAGAAAGATTGCTTTTTTCTGCAGGTAAATAATTCTTGGTGAGATGGTAAATGAAGTCTCAGGAATCCACCAATCTTTTTCGCTAACCTGACCCTCAATGGAAAAGGAAAGCCACCATTTGTCTTCTTTGTTATTGTGGTACAATAGGGATCAACATAGGACAGCAGATTTGTACACCAGAATTTTTTTTCTGCTAGCTCAGAAGTAGTTGGATAGTACTTTAGCGACTGTGAGGAACAGTCCTTTATTTAAAAGATAGCCAGTCAGAATATGTAAATATCAAAAAGTTAAAAAAAATGTAAGTACTCTGCCTTTCTGTAACCCGTTGAAGTGATAAATAACAAGGTTTTGTGGTCTTAGTCATTTTGGAGGGTACCCAATTTTGCCTTGGAATAGCAGAAAACCTCTCTGAAACAGCCCAGTTAAGACTTAGAATTAGTTGACATTCATACCTAGCATAGAGCACTTTGGACATGTGCATAAATGCCATACACTGTGTGAGTCAGACTGCCCTCTTATGACCATTTTCATGGGTATAGGCCGAAATGAGTTTAGGTTTCCTCCTGAAAAATGTGTGTGGAATTGTGCTGTTTATGTATTAATGCATAGAAAGAGTTGGTAAATACACACACGTATTAGCCAAAGACAGCACATTAGTATTAATGGTTATTTTGTGTATGTGACTTGTGCAAATCTAGCCAATCTGTTTATGATTCAATATGCAAACCCAGAAAATGGATACTCTACTAATCAGATTATGTGAGTTACATGAACATAGTGAATTTATTTAATTAAATTCATTGGCCACACAGCTCCACATGGCGTACCGAACTAGAATTCTTTTTTTTAAAAAAAACTTTAAATCAGACAGCCTAGTGCAGGGGTGTCAAACTGCCGGCCCGCGGGCCAGATGCATTATAGGAAAACCACACCCACTCCATTGCCAGCAATGGCAAAAAAGTCATGATACATCAAAACATGTCACGTGACGTTGCGAGTTTGACACCCCCTGGCCCAGCTAAAAACTTTAAATCAAACAGCCCAGGCTAAATGATCTAGTAAACAGCAAAATCAACAAAACAGAATAGGTGCCTTAAACAAAGAATAAACATCAAACCCAGACCTTGGGGCTAAAGCTAGGTTTTTAAAACTTTTTAGAACTCTAGAGAGAGTTAGCTTTGCAGGGATGCTAGTGGGCTGGGTGGCCAGCCGAACCCTCTCAGGTCCTGGTAACTTCACACTGCAGTGCAGCTTCCCACCACAACTTCTGTGCAGCCTGCCTCAGGCCTCCCAGGATCTCCCCCACCTCTCTGAGACACCCCCTCCCCCACATTCCTTACCTGGCCTCCATCTACTTAACGTCCCTTCAGATCTATTTACAGCTTCACCCGGGAGGGATGGCATTGCAGCAAAGCGGGTCACATGACACCTCTCTCTTGGCTACTTGCTTAACAACCAAGTCCCAACTGTGTTCCTAAATGAAGGATTCCCTCTCGCCTTCATATCTTCTGTAATGAAAACTTGGTAGCAAGGATCTCAAGTACTTCAAGAAATTTAAATAAATATTTAAATCAGCAAGTTTTGATACCACTGTGGGAAGTCAGCCCCCCAGAGAAAGAAATATTAAAAGGGCAGAAAAATATATTTCCTCAAAGGATCTTAAAGAGGCAGGAAAGCATGCCCAGTTTTTCTTAATAGCCCCAAGTCTCCCTCCCCCAAACAGAAACCATAGAAATGCAGATGTAAACCATTAAGGAAAGTTGAAGCTAGAGGCTTAGGAAGACAAAGACACCTAAAATCTATATACCCCACCCAAACTCTAAGACAGGACATAATAGGATTAACCCACAGATGCCAAAGAGCACACCCAGACTCAGGTCAGGATACATGACATAGAAAATACAAAGCCTCAAACAGGAACAGGAAACAATTCCAAACAAAAGGCTCAAGAGGGTATAAAAACCCACTCCCTACATGTGCTCAGCCCTTTTTTCTCTTTCTTCCAGAGCCATCTTTCTGTCTGTCTCTCCTCTTCAATAAACTGCAACCTTCTCTCTGAAGCAGTCGCCATGTTGTTTATTCCCGGCTTAGACTGAACGATGATGAAGACTTTTCCTTCAACACCACATACCACAACTTCTAAGCTGTGTGTACTTAAGATTTAACATGTGGGACAATCCATCTTTTGTCCATTCCACCAGATTTAACAGGGTAGGAATGCTTCAGGTCCACTCTATTAAATGGTACAATCTTGGGAGTCCAAGGAGGTATGCCTTCTCTGTCAAAACATCTGTCCTATGGAACAGTTGTTCTCCACCCCTGAAATTCAGAAGGCCCCAACCAACTTGGCTTTCAAAAAAACTGCTATGACCTCGGTTTTTCCCTAAACCAGGAGATTAGGGGAGCCCAAAATACCCATGCTGTTCTTCTTGCATTGCTATATGCTGCCTCGGTTTTTTTCTTTGTACAAAATTATTTTTAATGCAGATGGGTATACATGTTATGTACTGAATGTCACTGTCCAGAGTTATTTATTTCAGATGAGCAGTCATATAATTTTTCTAAATAAGTAAATATTTAAATTCAATTTCATCCAATTTAATCCATACCAGAAATAGTCATATTATTATACCCTATTAAGAGCACAGCTGTAGAGAAAGGGAAGAGATAGATGTTACATTATTGGTTTGGGGACTCCCCTCCAAGTAAATACGTGGACATGTACATACAATATGATCTTTCCTGCCACAGTTGTTAAGTGAATCACTGCAGTTGTTAAATTAGTAACACGGTTGTTAAGTAATAATAATAATAATAATATATAAAGTTGGAAGGGACCTTGGAGGTCATCTAGTCCAACCCCCTGCTCAGGCAGGAAACCCTATACCATTTCAGACAAATGGCTGTCCAGTCTCTTCTTAAAAACCTCCAGTGTTGGAGCATTCACCACCTCTGGAGGCAGGTTGTTCCACCGGTTAATTGTTCTAACTGTCAGGAAGTTTCTCCTTAGTTCTAGGTTGCTTCTCCCCTTGACTAGTTTCCATCCGTTGCTTCTTGTCCTGCTTTCAGGTGCTTTGGAGAATAGCTTGACTCCCTCTTCTTTGTGGTAGCCCCTGAGATATTGGAACACTGCTATCATGTCACCCCTCACCCTTCTCTTCATTAAACTACACATACCCAATTCCAGCAACCGTTCCCTATATGTTTTAGCCTCCAGCCCCCTAATCATCTTGGTTGCTCTTCTCTGTACCCTTTCTAGAGTCTCGACATCTTTTTTACATCGTGGTGACCAAAACTGGATGCAGTATTCCAGGTGTGGCCTTACCAAAGCATTGTAAAGTGGTATTAGTACTTCACTTGATCTTGATTCTATCCCTCTGTTAATGCAGCCTAGCACTGTGTTGGCTTTTTTGGCAGCTGCAGCACACTGCTGGCTCATATTGAAGTGATTGTCTACTAAGACTCCAAGATCCCTCTCACAGTTACTACTATTGAGCAAGGTACCACCTATACTATACGTATGCATTTGATTTTTCCTGCCTAAATGTAGAACCTTACTTTTTTCACCATTGAATTTCATTTTGTTAGATAGTGCCCAGTGTTCGAGTCTCTCCAGATCCTTCTGTATCTTAAGCCTATCTTCTGGAGTATTGGCTATTCCTGCCAGCTTGGTGTCGTCTGCAAATTTGATGAGTTCCCCATCTATCCCCTCATCCAAATCATTAATGAAGATATTGAAGAGCACTGGGCCCAGAACAGAGCCCTGGGGCACCCCACTACACACTTCCTTCCATGTAGATGCGGTTCCATTGAGGACCACACGCTGAGTACGGCCTGTCAGCCAGCTATGAATCCATCTGGTGGTAATGCTATCTAACCTACATTTTTCTATCTTATCAAGTAGTAGGTTGTGATCTACTTTATCAAATGCCTTACTGAAGTCCAAGTAAATTATATCTAGAGCGTTCCTCTGGTCCACTAATTTTGTCACTTGGTCAAAGAATGTAATAAGATTTGTCTGGCATGATCTGTTTTTGACAAACCCATGTTGACTTTTAGTGATGACTTTGTTTGCATCAAGGTGTTCGCTGATTTGTTGTTTGATTATCTTTTCCAGAATCTTCCCAGGTATTGAGGTCAGGCTGATAGGTCTGTAGTTTCCTGGATCTATTTTTTTCCCTTTTTTGAAGATGGGAACTACATCAGCTCTCTTCCAGTCCTCTGGTAGTTCCCCAGTGAATCTGGCTTCCCCATTGCTTGTCAGAAGGTTGCAAAAGGGAATCACATGACCCTTGGAGACTGCAATGGTCATAAATATGAGTCAGTTGCCAAGTGTCTGAATTTTGATCATGTGACCATGGAGAGACCACAATGGTTGTAAATGTGAAAAATAGTCATGACACTTTTTTCAGTGCCATTGATAATTTGAACATTCACTAAATCAGGCATGTCAAGCTGCCGGCCCACAGGCTGGATGCATCATACTGAAACTGCGCCCACACCACTGCCGGCAACAGGGAAAAATTCACAATATGTTGCGCAACTTCATGTGATACCATGAGTTTGACATGCCTGCACTAAATGAACTTCCTGCGACGCAGCTGGAACTAATCGTATCGGCCTCGCCATTCCATCACTCTCTTTGGTCAGTTTCCAACCATTGTTTCTCGTCCTTTCCTCTGGTGCTCTGGTAAACAATCTGACCCCGGACTTCCGGTGGCGACGCGACGTCGAAAGACAGCCGTTTTCGGGCTGCCCGCTCCGCAGCTGTGTTTTTCCATCGTAAACAGCGCCGATCAGCTGTTTAGATGGATTTGAAGCCCCCTCCTCGGGAGAAGAGGAGGGGGTGAGGCCCCAGGTAGGGGTTGAGCTCTCCGGGGCTGCCTGAGCTGAGAGCTTGGGCGGCTGAAGGATGAGCCCCCCCCGAAGCCTGGGTTGCTCCGAGCTGCGCAGCGCCTCTGCTCTGGGATTCTTGGAGCAGAGCCAGGTGTTAGCAACCACCCCTGCCAAAAGGAAATACTTTTGATTATCAAGATGCAGGCAGAGCGGTACAGGAGGTCAAGGTGAAGTGGACTCTTTATTTTTACTCTCTAGCTCAATGGATTTTATAGCTTTAAAGTGAAAGTGCGTAATAAGTGAAAGTGGGGGAAGATGGCGGCTAAAACTTCTAAAGCTCTTCGGAATGCGGGGTCTTCCCTGGTGCAAGAGACCTCACTGCAAGCTTTGCTTCCTCCTGCATCTCCCCCGGTATTGACGCTTAAGGATTTACAAGATGCTCTTGGAAAGCATGCACAACTGATGTCTGATATGATGGATGAAAAGTTGAAAAAGCTGGAGGAGAAATTGGAGGAGAAACTGGAGGAGAAAATGGAGAAATTGGAGAAGAAGATGGAAGAGAAGCTGAGAGCAATGAGGGCGGACATCTTGTCTACGGTTGAATCCGTAGCTGAATGTGTGCTACAGCTGGATATAAAAGTGGAGGATCTCAGTCAAAAGAACTCTATATTAGAAGCAAAGGTATTAGAAAATGAAAATATAAGGGATAAAATGGACGAAGAATTGAGCCTTGTTCAGTATAATCAAATGCAGTATGCTATTAGAATTAGGGGTTTAAAGGAGAATGGTAAAGAAGATTTAAAGCAGCTGATTTCTGAGGCTCTGGAAGGGGTACTGGGCCAGTCAGCATCTGAAATTGAGGGAAATATGGACAAAGTTTTTCGTGTAAATTCATGGTTTGCAAGACAGAGGAAGTTACCCAGAGATGTGGTGGTCTATTTCACAAAGAGAGTAATTAGAGATGAAGTCATTCAAGCTGCTTATGATACTAATTTGGTAGTGGCTGAGCAAGAAGTTTTGGTTTTAAAAGAGATCCCTCCGAAGATCCTAAGGAGAAGGAAAGATTTTGCATTTCTAGTACAGGAACTTAAGAAACGTGATATTAAGTTCAGATGGGAGATTCCAGATGGGTTGGTGGCGACGCACGAAGGTAAAAGACATCGTTTGGTTACTGTGGCTCAGGCACGTGATTTTTATAGTAATGTGTTAAAAGCAACCCCCCTATCATTTTTGGAAGCTGCAAAAGGATACGGTGTGGGAAAGTTTCAAGATGTTGCAGATAGACAGACAGAGGACAATGGTGTTGGAGGGGATCAAGCTACAGTTTCATCGGTTGCTGCAGGAGGCCAGAAGATGACGCGTGCCGCCCTAAGAAGAGCGAGACGAGAGCGAGAGCAAGACCAGCAGAAAGTTATGGAATCTCCAAAGTGTGCTTACAGGGAAGATGTAGGAGGAGAGCAGTCTAAAGAAGTTTTGGGGGTCATGACAGAGGTGCTCCAAAAGTTTTGGGGCGTTAAGATTGCTGATTAAATTTTTAGATTAGAATGTCAATGGAGTAAAATTATTATAGAGGAGAAAGAAAGTTTTTTTTCTTTTTTTTAATATTTTACACAATTTAAGATTGATGTTATTTGCTTGCTAGAAAAGTATATTAGGGTTATGGACTTAAAGTATGTGTTGAACTAAGAGTGGGTATGTAAGCTTCTAATTAACAACAAGTTGTCTTAGAGATTGCCTAATTTTTTTTATATATATACTCTTTTTATCTGAACTTTTATTTGAACTTAAGGATGATTTGGAACTGTGAGACATTTGGCGTGATACATGCAAGAACTATTTTTGATTATAGTTTAGTTTGGTTGGAGATTATTAAGATTAACAGAGATAAACGCTTTTGGTGCGTAACTGAGAATTTGTTTGGAAATTAGAGAAAGGTGGGAGAATGCAAATAGCAGGTGAAAGTTTTTTTTCCTTTTCTTTTCTTTTTTTTTTGAAATTAATATGAATAAGGACTGGGATTAAGAAAATTTATTTTGAGTAAAGATCTTTTTCTGTTTTCCTCTTTTTCTTTTCTACTTTATCTGTAATATTAATATTGTTTGTACTCATTTTATATGAGCTAGAGAGAGATAGAATTTATAGTTTATTGTTGATAACATAGGGGTGTTTATGTTTGTTTTTTGATTTTATGCCCTGTATTTAGCTCTGGGAAGTCGGGGGGGGGGAGGAGGGAGTGGGGGAGAGGGAGAGGGGTGGGGGAGGGGGGGATTAAAGTCAAAATGTATTGTAAAACTTTTTAAATAAAAAAAAAACAATCTGACCCCCTCTGCCTTGTGGCAGCCCCTCAGATACTGCAACACTGCCATCATGTCTCCCATATTTCTTATTTTCTTTAGGCTACTCAAACCCAAGTCCTGCAACCGTTCTTTGTATGTTTTAGCCTCCAGGCCATTGATCGTCTTATTTGCTCTTCTCTGATTTTTTCCCCCAAACTCATACCTAATTCTCTTTTTTCTCCTCCTATTTCCCCAAAACAACAATCCAGTGAGATGAGTTGGGCTGAGAGAGAGTGACTGACTGAAAGTCACCCCTCTGGCTTTTATGCCTAAAGTGGACTAGAACTCATAGTTTACTGATTTCCAGGGCTTTTTTTCTCATAGGACGCTCAGAACGGAGTTCCGGCACCTTTTTTGGATGGAACCTTATAGGGTAGGCAAGGCGGGTTGTATGACATGTGTGAGTTCCGGCACCTTTTTCTTTTACAAAAAAAGCACTGCTGATTTCTATCCTGGTGCCTTAGCTCCTAGACCAAACTGGTTCTAAAGGTTTATTTACTTTATCTGTATGCTTCCCAATCTCAAATAGCTCTGGGCAGTTATCAATCTCCTTATAAAACAATGTGTCAACAAATGAGAAAAGTAAAAAGTAACAAAAATGCATAAAAGAAAATAATAGGTACATTAATAAACATATCTTATAACATAAAGACATGAATTCATATATAATGTGTGCAATTTGGTTAGCTCCCAGAAAAACAACAATCTATTCCTACTGGGGTGACCAAAATACACTTAGGTCTATTTAGATCTGAACTTGCTCCTTGGCATCTGCATATACATGGATTTTTCTTGGTGACAGTACAGAAATGTCTTGCTAATGCTTGCTTCTGCTTTTTTTTTCTACTTCCCATCTAACCCAGTGATTTCCTTGGTCCCTCATCCAAGTATTCACCAGGACCAATTTTGTTTAACTTTCAGGATCAGTCAAGCTCATCTAGGGGTAAGCCAAATACAATTGACCAGGACAAATATCCAAAGGTGTCTTTTATGCCTCCTTTGATAGGCAACTTTGGAAACACAAAGATAAAGCTGTACATTTGTCTAGCACACATACTGATGTTTTGATGCAGAGATTTATGGTACAGAGTCCTACAAGTAAAGATTTCTAATTATAAGCTTCCCAATAACACTTTGTGGCTAAAATAGGGGTTTCTTTGTGTGTGTGTTTTTTATTTTGTTAGCCACACATAATCACCATGGCGAGATGGACAGCCATGTAAACCAAAATAAATAAGATGATAGAAGGAAAGTTTTAAAGATTCCCTTACTTGAATACACTTATAAAATACCTCAAATTTCCTCAAATTGAAATGTCCAATTGTCTTTGAGGAATTGTACAGTATACCATTCTTCCATTCTGCTATGAACACTTTGGTTTTTACTCCATTTTACCTTGAAAGATTGCAAATTATAGCTTTAATAAACAGGCTAATATCTTTTCAAGGGAAAAAATAAATTAATATATAAAGTAAAAGATTAGAGAAAGATATTAAAAGATTTCAAACAATTCATGGTATATTAGACCACTATAGTTACTGTAAGCCTAAAAATTCATTTTTGGTCTATTAGTAACTTTATAGGATGGGCCATAATCCAATTCAGTTCAGTACCATTTGCATCCCTTTTTCTAAACAAAGAGATATTTTCCAAAATTCTTAATGTCATAAAAAAGGTCAGCAACTTTTAATTAATTTGGTACTGTAAGTAGCCGAAGCTCCAACTTTCCAAAACAACTGCCATCTTTATGAACTCAGGATTCAACAAAATGTTTTGCTTTTTCTTACACTAGTGGATTATCAAATTATACAGCCTAAGGATCAAAAACAAGGACAAAGTTTATACTTTTATTGCTATAATCATGTCATCTTTAATTGCCTTGTACTTCTTGACTTTCAAAACACTATTAAAGAGACATTTTATCTTTTCAAAGCAGTTTTCAGGCTTTTTCCTGAATGAATTAATGTTTCATAAATCCTTGAACATCACTTCCAGAAAAATATTTCTTCTGAAGAACCAAACAACAAATAAAAAGAAGTTGGAGGCCTGGAAGCAGGAGCTGATGGGAAAAAAGAGAAAATGATATTATATTTTTTAATAAATATTTTATTAATTTTCTAATTTTACAATCATAAGTACTTAATAAGCAATGTGTTGTCTGCGTCTATTAGTAATTCAGTGGTACATATTAACTTTCTCAGTCTAGTCCAATATTATACCACCCAGTGCTTCCTTGGCCCTCTCTTCTTCTGGTAGTATGCATTTTCCCATACTGGGCAAATACAATTCTTGTTTCTGTTAATTCATATACAATTAAATATAGACATCTTCAGCACATTTTTCTGGTATTATACATAATATCGATAGTATCAATTTATAATAACTTTTCTTACCAAAATATATCTCAATTGCATTTGCACTTAAAATTCATTTATTCAATCAATATCCTGTGTTTTCCACTTTTTAAAAAAAATTTAATTTCCCATCCATGTTCAAAATATTTCTATCACTTATAATTTTCTCATAATAAATTATATTTGGGTAACCAAAAGCTTCCCTTATTGAAACCCTTTTAGAATTTTCATATTTCCCATCTCATAACAAAGTATAATATTCTAGTTACAAATCCTATCCTTCTAATTATCATAATACTTTTATTTCTAACAGTTATCTATTTTCTTAGCCATATTCAAACATCTGTTTAGTAGTATAATATCCCATCTAATAGGTCAGAACCTCTATTTTCTTCAGTCTTACTCTAGCTTGCTTCCTTTGCCAAGTAACTTTCCAAGTCAGTACATTTGAATCATCAAGTAATTCTTCCTATGTTTTTGTATATATTGTTTGGAATGAGGAAAAGAATTTGGTTGAAGTATTTTTGGAAGAATGCTCAATACATTTATATTCATTTAACGGCCTCCATCCTTCTCCTTCAGTTTTTCTTTTTGATTCTTGTTTGTCAATGAATGAATGCACCTTTATTGTCAAAGTACAACCATGTATACATTGAGATTGGCTGAGCCTCCCTTCATGCCCCCCCACAACAACTCACAGTGACAACAAATCCACCATCTTATTACACCATGTGAGCTAATTGCACAAAACACACCTGCCTCACAAGTCAATCATACATAAAATTATTTCCCATTCAAGAGCCTGACAGCCCATGGATACACAAATATGTTCTGAGATCTTGACAACTACAATGTCTTTTCCATTTCCAGTGTTATCACAGCATCTTCTAATTTTTCATTTGTCTGTATTTGTCTGTTAATTCCTTATTTTAGGTCCTCCATCTTTGGATCCATTTCTTCTAATTTTCCTTCTGTTTTCTGGGTTATTAATTCCTTCTTTGCAGTCATTGTCTGGATTTATTTATTTATTTTATTTTAATCCCATTTATATCCCGCCCTTCTCCGAAGACTCAGGGCGGCTTACACTCTAAGCACAAATCAATGTGCTTAGCAATAGCCTTCATTCTATGTATATGCCTGCTTATTAGGGCTTTTGCCCCCCCAAGCGGCATTATTACAAAGTCAGCTTAATTGCCCCCAACAATCTGGGTCCTCATTTTACCTACCTCGGAAGGATGGAAGGCTGAGTCAACCTTGATTTGTAAGTTTAGGTTAGAAAATTGTTCTTTTATCTCATTTGCATTATTTTTAGTCTCATCCTGAAATAAAACAATTGTCTCTTGGATTGATTTCAACATGGAAAGAATTTCTTTCTGAGATTCATTAACTTTTTCTTGTTGATATATCAAGCTGGGAGCTTTGGAGACAGGTATTAAAGATGAGTTTTAACCATTTAAGGCTGAGTATGGAACATTCATTTTGTTTTTCTATGTAGTCTTTATAGTCCAATGAGGTCTCCAACCCAGATAAGCAGCCCAAGAGTTTTTGTTTTTTCCTTTTCCCAGCTGCAGTCTGCAAAAGTGAAATTGTCCAGGAACAACAAAGAGTCTTATCTGAGTCTCAGCTTCAAGCCAAGTTTCCCTTAAGCATAATAAATTGTAGTGCCATAATTCTCCACTAGATGTTGTTGACACCATCTTCCAGCTTTCCAAATCCAAGCTTATTTTTCAAACTTTCAAATATTTTTTTCTAAAAAAAATCTCAAAGGTACTTTTAGTCCTCAAATTTCAAAGCTATAGATCTGTATTAGTTCCAAACTGATCTTGTAGTTTCCTCTGTTTTTTCCCCAAAGCAATTAATTCACCACTTTTCTTTTCCTGAGGGAGCAGGGCAATAACTTCCCTTCTCTCTCTCATCGGGAGAATTCTTTGCTTTGGGCATTCTTTTTTCCAGGAAAGTAATGTTAGGGCCATAAAAAAAGGATAAAGTCTCACCCAGTCCCATCCAAGTTGCTCAGAAATTGCTAGTTAGTGCTTGTCTTCGGTTGTCAGCAGCTTCTGACTGGCCACACAAATGTAGCCAGTCTTTCTCCTGCCAGTTTGGAGGGCTTCCTTGGATCCAATGGTAGGGCCGCCAACCCTCCACAATCAATGAGGGTCCCCTCCTTCTTCGTCACCTCTTCGGGGTGACGTTTGACCTTTTTTAGGGTCCCCAGTGGGGCAAAATCAAACGTTAAAGACAGAGCCCCATCTTCTGCACCCGTTATGCCACGATGTCAAACCGGAAGTCAGAAAATGATATTCTGTAGGTATGTGTGCATCTTTCTAAATGTCATATACTATATTAACTCCTTGAAACAACAGATGTATATCTAACAATATTATTGCTTTCTACCCTGGTGTCCAAACTGGCTCAAAAAGTTTATTTACTCTATCTGTATGCTGCCCAATCTCAAAAGGCTCTGGGCAGATATCTACTTTCAAAGCACCATTAAAGAGATATTTTATCTTCTAAAAGTGGTTTTCAGTCTTTTTCCTGAATGATTATCTTTCATTGAGAACATTTATTTTAAAAAAGTTAACAGGCACTTTAGCCCCTGGCTGAAGGGAACTGCTTAGGGATCTTACGCGAACCATTTTCTTTGAACTCAGAAAAGTGGACTAAAATAGTAGCTACACCTGCAAGAGTACAGGAGAGAATTCTGTATTTTTCTTAGTGTACACAGTTCAGTTTCTACACCTACAACCTTCAGATTAATTCTATGCATCTCTTAGCTAAAATCAAAAGCCTTTTTGTCAGACATTCAGAGTCATCCAACTGCTTCATTTTCCCTGCCTACCAAATTGCTTCCTGGAGAAAGAAGAGAGATAATAGTAATAATAATAATAATAATAATAATAATAATAATAATAATAATAATAATAATAATAATAATAATAATAATAATAATAATGTTGGAAGGGACCTTGGAGGTCATCTAGTCCAACCCCCTGCTAAGGCAGGAAACCCTATACCATTTCAGACAAATGGCTGGCCAGTCTCTTCTTAAAAACTTCCAGTGTTGGAGCATTCACCACTTCTGGAGGCAGGTTGTTCCACTGGTTAGTTGTTCTAACTGTCAGGACGTTTCTCCTTAGTTCTAGGTTGCTTCTCTCCTTGACTAGTTTCCATCCGTTGGTTCTTGTCCTGCTTTCAGGTGCTTTGGAGAATAGCTTGACTCCCTCTTCTTTGTGGCAGCCCCTGAGATATTGGAACACTGCTATCATGTCACCCCTCACCCTTCTCTTCATTAAACTACACATACCCAATTCCAGCAACCGTTCCCTATATGTTTTAGCCTCCAGTCCCCCAATCATCTTTGTTTGAACAAGGGTTTGAACAAGGAAGTGAGAGAGAGAGAGAGAGAGAGAGAGAGAGAGAGAGAGAGAGAGAGAGAGAGAGAGAGAGAGAGAGAGAGAGAGAGAGAGAGAGAGAGAGAGAGAGAGAGAGAGAGAGAGAGAGGGAGGATAGAAAGATGGAACGACAGGCCCACCCGCCCCCTTCACTTGGCATAAAGACCCCAACAGATCAGCCACAAAGAAAGACTGCCCTCAACAAAAAAGCAAATGTAGGAAGAACAAGGAAATCAACAACCATAAACAAACAACTCCAAATAAAACCAGTGCAGCCTAGCTAATTATTCATTTTTTATTTTGAATAAGCTCTTAGGTTTTGGCACATATTCAGAATTAACTGCAGAGAGAATAGCTGGAGAGATTTGTTTATTAAGGAATTAAAGCAAGCTCAGAATGTACATCAGGGGAACTAAAGTTAAAAATTAAATTAAATTAAATTAAATTAAATAGTTGGAAGGCACACGAATGCAGGACAAGAAGCAATGATAGAAATTAATCAAGGAGAGAAGCAATCTAGAACTACGGAGAAATTTCCTAACGGTTAGAACATTTAATCAATGGAACAACCTGCCTCCAGAAGTTGTGAATGCACCAACGCTGGAAGTTTTTAAGAGGAGTTTGGACAAACGTTTGTCTGAAATGGTATAGGGTTGGAATAGAAGACCTCCAAGGTCCCTTTGAACTCTGCTATTCTATTCTAAGTTAATATATGAGAAGAACAAGTACAGTATATATAAACGTATGATTAGTAGTTGTAGCAAAACAGTATGTATGGTTTAACTTTGGACCAGGAGGTTGTCTCCAATTTTACATGTGCTGGCAGAGAAGGCTGGAATATGAACAACAGGAAACATTAGAACACACTAAAGGTGTTCAGAAAATCTCAGTACTATTAAGGAAACTTGCAGTTCATAGGTAATAACATGGAGATGATTTACTGTTGCTTTTCAGTATATTTTTCTACTGTTGTCTAAAGCTCTGATGTTCCCTAGTACTGTAATTGTCTCATTTTAGGCTCTTTCCACACTGCTGAGTTGAAATGTTGTTCACCTAATCTTGTCTTGGCAGAAAAGAATACCAACATTAAACTTGCTGTTTCCATTACCAATATCTATCACACCTCTACTGCTCTACTCGTAGTCATGTAAATCATCTGATTTCCCTCCAATATAATGAGCAGCCAAGCCTAAAGATTAAGGTGCCACCAGATATTGTCAGAAGAAAAGAGAAAATGCTACTTTAACATAAATATAACTGAAGACGACTAATAGTAAGCCTGTTTCAGTATTCAGTGTGGAGAAGGTCTTGTGAGGTATATGTATACATCCGAACTAGACTGTGTTGTTTCTCTGGGCCACATATGTATGTGTATGTGGGTATATGCATAATTTATTTTATTTATTTATTTTTGCTATGTTTATGCAGCATAGATTGAAAGTGGTTACCCTTTGAGACCTGTATGCAATGAAATCTCATTATAATGTATGCTGATTAGTGTATTGGTGGAGCAGTGGGCTAATGCCTCCTTAAGTAACACCAGCTGCCTGCAATTAGTGCAGGTTCACATCCCACCAGGCTCAAGGTTGACTCAGCCTTCCATCCTTCCGAGGTAGGTAAAATGAGGACCCAGATTGTTGGGGGCAATAAGCTGACTTTGTAATAATGCCGCTTGGGGGGAGCCGAAAGCCCTAATAAGCAGGCATATACATAGAATGAAGGCTATTGCTAAGCACATTGGTTTGTGCTTAAATTGTAAGCTGCCCTGAGTCTTTGGAGAAGGGCGGGATATAAATGGGATTAAAATAAATAAAAATAAATAAAGTGATAATAAAGTTATTATTCTATTCTATTCTGTTCTGTTCTGTTCTGTTCTAGGTGAAGGCAGCATTGAGGGAACAAAGCAGAAAAAAGTGGTTGTTGCGATGTAATTGTATTGTGATTATTAGCAAATTAGAAAAGGAACCCATATCCCACTCATCATGGGGAAAAAAAGTTCTGCTAACAGTTTTTAAAGGATATATTCTCATGACATCACCTTTATGTCTATCATGGAGGATTCTAAATTAATAAACTTTCAGTTTAAAAGTGGTATTTTGGCATTATTTGTTAATTAAACAAATCCTCACTCTCAAGGGACTCTGGATAGCTTACATGATCATTTGCACTGCCCTTCTGTTGTTCTACATTCAGACTTTAAGGACAGCATCCATTGCCAGCTTCACTACTGGGAATCCAAAATGGCTGCTGGGATAGTACCACTTATGTTGACATAATTTTCGACCAACTCGAGGACAAAAGAAATGCACATTATTGCAGACAAGGAAAAAACAACTTTTAGAGAACTTGCGGCTCACGCTTATTGTCTGTTGACCAACTGGAAACTTCAATTTATGCCATAGCAAATTGTGATTAGCTGAAACAGGTAGATCTAAGTTTGGGAGTGCATGTGATATGTGAGTGATAGGTGTGTGGGAGTGAAGTTCCTACTACCCTGAGTTGAGGGCAAGAAGAAAATTTCACAGAACAGTTCCGTAATCACTGAAGCAACAAATATTAAGAAAGGGGCAGGATGGAAACAAGTGCCAGCTTTGCTTCCTTATAAATTGCTTCATCATCACAGAATGGACTTCTTAAACAGACTGCCATGCAGAAAGGGTATGCAATTTGAATATTTCCCAGACAGAACCGTGAACTGTGAATAAGGTATTATGTTTCCTATCGTATCTTTTTTTTTCTCCCCCAGAACTCAATTCTGGGTAATGTTCAAAAGCTATCCAATCCTCATGTATTATTCATATATGTAGTCATTCCACCAACTCTTTTTAAAGCAATTTTCTAGGTAGAAAATATTATGCAGGGATGAGGTTTTTATGTCTGTTGCTGCTAATATTTGCATCAATTACACTAGAGGAAACTTAACAGTGCCAATGCAGTGACACAGAAATTCTGGCTAAACAAATTCTGGCTATTATCTAAACAGTTTAGATAATAGAACAATAGTTCTTCATCTGTAGGAAACAAGATCTCTTTTAATCTTACCTGTAATTCTCAAAAATGTGATTCATGGATTGTACAGAGAACAGGTGAGGGCTACACCATCTTCTGGGGGGGGAAAGCTAAAAGTAAACCCAAATTATCAGGCTTCTAAATTCTACATTGCTTATTTATTTAACAAATCCAAAATATATCTTGAGAAATCCTGAATGTAGAAAAAAATAGAAAATGGAAACAAATTTTTTTGGACAAACATCAACACAAGTTATGCTGATGACACCTCTGTGATTATTGGAAACAAAGAAGACTTAACGAATCATGACCCCAAGATGAAAGAAGAAAGTGTAAAAGCCATTTTGGGGCTCAGTTTTTTAAAAAATCTTCTGTGCCGATAGATAGATAGATAGATAGATAGATAGATAGATAGATAGATAGATAGATAGATAGATAGATAGATAGATAATAGATAGATAGATAGATAGATAGATAGATAGATAGATAGATAGATGATAGATAGATAGATAGATAGATAGATAGATAGATGATAGATAGATAGATAGATAGATAGATAATAGATAGATAGATAGATAGATAGATAGATAGATAGATAGATAGATAGATAGATAGATAGATAGATAGATAGATAGAGCTGCCCAGGGTTGCTTTTGATGATAGGTGGCTATATAAAATAGATAGATAGATAGATGATAGATAGATAGATAGATAGATAGATAGATAGATAGATAGATAGATAGATAGATAGATAGATAGATAGATAGATAGATGATGGATGCACGGATGCATGGATGGACAGAGACAAAGAAAGAAAGAAAGAAAGAAAGAAAGAAAGAAAGAAAGAAAGAAAGAAAGAAAGAAAGAAAGAAAGAAAGAAAGAAAGAAAGAAAGAAAGAAAGAAAGAAAGAAAGAAAGACATATGATTGTCTGAACAGACAATGCAAACTCAATGCAAAATGTCACGGAAGGAGCTGAAGCAGTAAGCTGAAAGATTCAAAGGGAGGTGGTGGAGGCCATGAAATAAAAAGATGTCTGCTATTAGGGAGAAAGTCTATGTTTAATCAATCTAGGCAAACATTACAGTACAGAGATAATCACATAGCCAACAAAAACACATACTATCAAAGCCATGGCTCTACGCTTGATCTTAGACAAAAGACTAAGAAGGCAGAAATCATAGGATGAGACCCTAATGTTTGTAAAAAAAAAAGTGAATTTAAAAAAGACCAAGAGAAGAAAAGGTGGCTAAATATAATCATTGATGAAGCAAATGGTTTACGGGTCTGGTGGAAGGACATCCATCAGATCCTAATGAATTGGAAATGACTAATTGAATGACAGGAAAATCCTTTCTCTGTCACCTCTGTTACCATCACTATAATTAGTTGACCTCTCTTCAAGAGTGACAGTTTCAGAATAAAGGTAAAACTATGACTTTAACTATAGTACTTAAATGTGTCTTTCTTATGGGCTGGAGCAGAGATGAAGACAACCCCAGGTAGACCACAACAGGGGAAAAAAACCCCACATAGCTGGGGCATGTTTTGCTGTGGTTACGCGCAAGAGGGGAAAGGTCTTCTGTCTCTTGTTCTATCTATAAAGGAAGCAGAAAGATTGCAAAATGGGATCTGGCTCATACTGGCAAGAGATTAATGTTCACCTCCCCTCTCTCCCATTTCTGCCTTTTCATACAGGGACAGATTGTGGGACTATTTTATTTTAAGAGCAACAACTCCAACATACTGAATGGGAAATATAGCCTATAACCACATATAAGACAGAACTATAATCATTTCCTTGGAAGTCAGTCAGCATCTCAGATATCAGATAACCTCAAGCACTGATTCTGTCAAATCTATAAAAGTTGTCCAGTTGGCATCTAGTTCTGAGCTGATCTCAATGATTTTAACCCCCAGTTGTCTGGAAAATTCAACATAGTGATCATGTAATTGTTTATCTATCTCACCATTCTCCAACAGAGTCTAGGTCACAAACACGGAGTGGAGAAATATTGACCTTTTGCCACTATTACTGCAATGGAATAGGCTCAGATATGAGCTGTCATCCATGTTTGTTTTCCATCAGCAACAATCTAGGAGTCTTCTCTGCCAATCAGTTTCCTAGAGCTCCTCAGTAAAATCAGAACTTCCCTACATCAAAGATCAGGGAGAGATCACTCAGGCACAATCCTATCTAAAGCTCCACCCATCCCCTCATTTTAAGGTAAAGGTTCCCCCGCACATGCGTGCTAGTAATTTCTGACTCTAGGGGCTGGTGCTCATCTCCGTTTCAAAGCCGAAGAGCCAGCGCTTGTCCGATGACGTCTCCGTGGTCATGTGGCCGGCACGACTAGACGCCAAAGGCGCATAGAACGCTGTTACCTTCCCACCATAGTGGTCCCTATTTTTCTACTTGCATTTTTACGTGCTTTCGAACTTCTAGGTTGGCAGAAGCTGGGATGAGTAACAGGCGCTCACTCTGCTACGTGGCACTCGGGATTCGACCCGCCAAACTGCCGATCTTCTGATCGACAAGCTCAGCGTCCTAACCCACTGAGCCACCGCGTCCCCTCATTTTACCAGGCATCTATTTTTTATTTTTATTTTTATTTTATTAATATTTCTATACCGCCCTTCTCCCGAAGGACTCAGGGCGGTTCACAGGGCAAGAATAAAATACAAAGTTACAAATATTAAAAAGAGATTAAATAGTTGCCCGTTAAAACAATAATATACTACATTTATAAAAACCCCAAAAAATACAACAATAAAAATACAAGAATAAAAACCCCACCAATCCCCCATCAGGCCAGGCCGGCTTGTGCAAACAAAAACGTCTTCAGATCGCGGCGAAAGGAGCGAAGATTGGGCGCCATCCAGAGCTCTACCGGTAACTGATTCCATAGTTCCAGAGCACCCACAGAGAAGGATCTCCCCCTGGGGGCCACCAATCGACATTCTCTGATCGGTGGCACCCTGAGGAGACCCTCTCTGTGGGAACGCATCTAAAGCCAAGCACAGCCTCAGGAAACTCCCAAAGGGCCCTCTGGAAACCAAGGGACACATAAGCAGACCAATCAAATCAGTCCTTTCTGCTCCCCATAGATTGGTGGCACAAGTCAAACTTAAAGCAATTAGAGAATGCATCAAACCTGCCTGACTCAGCTTGGGGAGGTGGGGGCGGCTCACAGGCATCCTGCCATAAAAAAGAAGGGGAGGAGGAGGGGGGAAGGAGGGGAAGGAAGAAAGAAGGAAAGATGAAATCGCAGTTAAGCTTTGTGTGTATGTGATAGGAAATTGGAAGGGGGGAATGACAGGTGGGAAGGACCAGAGGAGCTGGATCCTGTTTATACCAGCATCCCATGGCCAGGATCCCTGAGAAATGTGCAGATTACCCCCAAACATCTCAGAGTTCTCAAAACATCTTGACGAGCTCCGTGTTGTGATTCAGGGTCAGCCTGTGGGTTCGGCAGTTGGGTCGGACGATTCAGAGGAGGAGGAGGAGGAGGGGTTTGGAGAGCCTGCAGAGGACAGTTCTGAGGCTTCACAGAGCTCTCAGCCAGGCCCCTCCCATCTGGTTACTACGCAGACCCAGCTGTGTGAGCCTGACAGCGTGGATGAAGATGACCCACAGCTGGCCCTGTTCAAGGATGCCCGACGCAGGAGGCAGTCAATCAGGAGTAAACAGGAAGGCAATGGGGCATCTCGGAAGGAGGCAGAGAGAAGCCACGCCTTGAACTGTTTAAAAGGGGAATGTGTGGGAGGGCTGGTTTGCTGAAGGCAACCGTTTGAATAGCTCCTGTTTTAGTGGTTCGTATTTTGTTTTGCTCAGTTTGCTCTGTTTTGGATCTGTTTTGTGTAAATAAATTTGGCGGGCTTACTTCCAGCCTTTTGCCTTTTGTAAAGGGGTTGTCCCTGCCTTTTCTGCAGGGCCGGTAGTAGGCTGGAACAGAACACTCCGGTTGGCTGGAAACGGACTGGGCACAGGGGAAAGGGATGGGCTGGGGGGCAAACCTACACCTTATTTTTGTATCCAGCAAGCGTGCATTTCGGAGCTGGCTTGACTTTACTGCAACCATCACTCTTAGTAAAAGAACCCTTTGCTTTAACCCAATGGAGTCAAAGGCTTTTCTTTCCTAAGGGGTCGGATTAGGGCAAGTCTGACAGAAGGATCTCACTATCAGTGGATGTTACAGTCCATTGAATTTCTGATCGTGCCATCTCTATAACCTGATCCAGTTGAATCCAGATCAAGCACATGTTGGACCGTTGATAATCCTGGATAAATGATTGGCTGCTGGGTCACTTCAGATGCCACCCCTAAGGATGACATGTTGAAATCGCCCAGCACCATCCACCCTGATGACTCTACTGACACTCACCACAGCCAACTTATCAGCCTTTGTTTTTAAGAGTTTCATAGCAAAGGAAATATGTTAATATAACTAATTAAAAACATTTTTTTCCAATAAATACTTCTTATTCTGTCTTCACTTTATGTCAGAAGATGCCTAAAGGTAAGTTCTTAAATAATTATTTTAATGTTGAATTACTTGATGATTCAATACTACTTTCCTCTGAGACTGTAAATGACAATTCATATTTTATAACCAACCTGAATAAATGGATCCATCATTCATACGGTTCTCACCAAAATGTTATGTTATTCTTGCCTCTAAACCTAACCCTCCCCCCAAAAAAACACATTCATTTAAGGAGAGAGAGAGAGAGTTGGGGATGCCAAATCAAACCTCAGCTTTATAAATGGGTGTACTCTGAAGTAAGGTAGTGGAGCAAGGGTTTTCTTCAGTCAAAATCTGATCAAATAATGTGATGTGCTCCTGGAGCAATTTAACAAAATATTTGTCTCAACCCAAACAAAATATTTACGATATGAAACCCTAACCTAACTATACTGAACTTTAGGTTCCATCTTTGTGATGGACTCTAGTCCAGATTCCGAGGAAGGAGAGATTGCATTTCAGAGGAGTAAGAGACAAAGTCTGTTCAGATAGTCTGTGTGAGAAATTTATTTATTTATTTATTTATTTATTTATTTATTTATTTATTTATTTATTTATTTATTTATTTATTTATTCATTCATTCATTCATTCATTCATTCATTCATTCATTCATTTCAGTATATGGCATATTAGGCCAGGGAGGCTACAATGTTATGCACCCAGTAGAAGTCCTGGCAGCCAACAGTCACTAGTTCATTTGTTGCCCTGGTGCACCACAAGAGGGTGAACTAGCTTCATACCAGCTGGCCTGCAGCTTCTCAGGCAAAGTCCACTCATCCAAGACCTTCCTCCACCACTCGTCTGCCAATCATTTCCCAGCAGATCCAGTGCCAGTTCCAGCCAGCTCTCCATGCAGAGCACAGCCAGCAGTTTCCCACCACCAATATGGTGGTACCTATTTATTTACTCACAAACAATGCTTTCAAACTGCTAGATGGGCAGGAGCTAGGGACAAGAGATGGGAGCTCACCCTGTCCTGTGGAGCTGGACTCAAACCATATGAGTGCTGGCAATTCCTCAGCACATCCAGCATCATTAAACCTCTGCACCACCACATCCCCTGTGTGAGAGAAAGATGGTAAAGACAACTCTTTCCAAATAGTTCCCAGAGTATATGCCTTATGAGGGTGTTAGCATGTTTTTAGTTTGGCAAGATTCTGTCTACTGATGAGGAACAATAATGAAATCTACTTGGAAGAATTGTAGCGTGTCTTTCTTGCCTGTCAATCTTAGGGCCATGCAGCGGGGATGAGGTGTCTTTCCAAGCAAATGCAGCAGAGATCCCCATCCCACTCCCTTGTGCACATTATGCTTTCACAATTTGGGAAGGAAAGTCAAGGTCCACATAGAGTTTTTCTGTATACCACCAATGATGTGGATATTTCAAGTTGAAAAAAAGCATGAGCATCCTCATTGTGTAGGTTTGTGTCAAAAGAGGACATGATCATGATATCATCCTACAAATGACACAAATTATATATGTCATGATGCAATTAGGTACATGTGTTGTTTATACCAGGGCTTTTCAACCAGTGGTATGGGTACCACCTGTGGTACATTGGCAGGTGGTATGCGACCATCCTATAAAAGTGGTAGCGGGGGAGAGGAATGAATTGAACCAGTGGCAGCATCACACAAGCCTGAGCGAGAGATGGCTGGAGCTGCAGGGCTGTCAGTGCTCAGCGGAAGCGCCAGGATCAGCGCTTCTTCAGGGCTGTCAGGGCTCAGTGGAAGTGCCAGGATCAGTGCCAGGCTCCAGCTGGAGCTCGGCACTGATCCTGGTGCTTCTGCTGAGCCCAGAAGAAGTGCCGATCAGCTGGAATGTTGCAGCATCTCCAGGGTCTTCTGATTTACATTCAGATGCTTGGCTGATTCATATTTATGACAGTCACAGTGTCCCAGGGTCATGTGAAGTGACCAAAACTTGCTGCAACCACCCAGCAGACGGGGGGAATAAAAACCAAACACCCCCCACCCCAGCCCTGCTGCCAATCCTCAGCAGAAATGCTCACAACAATGAAAACCTCAGACAGGAGGAAGAGCACCGCCAGGTGGGCAGGCAGGTGTCTTGCTCGGCTGTGGCTTGGGGGACACTTTTTTCAGTGCCATTGTAACTTCGAACAGTCACTAAGCGAACTGTTGTAAGTCAAGGATTACCTATACTTCATCACTTTTTTCCTTTTTTTTAGTCATCAAGTTTTTGACACCTTGCTAGGCGACTGGTGGTACTCAGATGTTGCCATATCCGAAAAGTGGTACAATGGGTGAAAAGGTTGAAAAGCCCTGGTTTATACAATGGAACTATAATGCGTGCTACATGTTTATGTTATTGTGGTTTGGTTCAAGTTCCCAATCAAATATGGAGTTTGTTGTTTGCATTTATACAACATTCTTAATCTGATTACAAAATTCTCATATTTTGATTTGGCACAATACCCTGAATCATAATTTTAACTGGCTATACCAAAGGTTGTTTTTCATGAGGCAACTGGACTTTCTTTTTTCTCTTTGAAGACATTTCACTTCTCATCCAAGAAGCTTCTTTAGCTCTGACTGGATGGTGGGAAATGGAAGGATTTATATTCCTTGCAGACACCTGGTCATTTGCATTCTTTTAGAGAGTCATTGAGGCCACCTGGAGGCTTATCTGTGTCCTCAGAGAGTAGTGCAAATGGGTGTGGAGCCTTCTTGGAACAGTTAAAAGGACTGTGTTGTAGACTGGAGATAGATGATGTAGTATCCCCCCCTTCTTTTGAGAAAGGGCTGTGCAATTTTAACATAGGTGGCCTCTTTGGGGTCTATGACAATTCACTATGGCCAACTCACCACGACCAACTTGCCACGGTCAACATACTGTGGGACAACTAACCATGGCCAACTCGCCCCAGAACAACTCACTGCGGGACAAGAGTTACACTAATATCAAAGAAATGGTAGAATAGAATCATTAAAGAAAGGATGAAAAAGGAGGGACAGAATGAAATGTGAATGGTAAAAGTTAAAATATTTTTTTATTTATTTTAAGTAATTAAATAGAATTGTTAAATTGTCCTGCAGTGAGTTGTCCTGTGGCGAGTTGGCTGTGGCAAGTTGTCCTATTCCTGCCTCTTTGACCCCTCTTTCAAACCAGCGGTCCTCTCTGTCCAAAATGTCTTCAAAAGCCTTTGGCCTTTATCTTTTAAATGCAGATGGGCTGCTGAATCTCGTCCTGATGGGTTTGTTCTCCTATGCTGTGCCATGCATTTATGAAGTGGTTGTTTTGTTTCCCCAACGTATAGATCCGCACATGGCTCACTGCATTGTACTGCATATACCACATTGCTTAGTTTGTGTCTGTCTGTACTTATGCAACACATTAAACCACAAGGGGAATGTAACATGGCTGATAATAAAAAGCTTAGCAGGCTGTGTGATCTTACTTGCTCACTAGTAAGTTAAGAGTTTTATGAAAATAGCTATTATCCATCAATTCAAACCAACTCACAAAATTGTGTGGGGAAAAAAGAAGGCATCCCAACATACTTTCTTTGAGCTCCTAGAAGAAAAGTGGACGAAGCAAGCAAACTAAGAGGTTCTTCTTATTTTTAATTACCTGGAAAACCCATATCTAAATTTACTTTCTGGACATCCAGGAAGAAAGTTTCCATCAATTTCAGTCAGAATAATAGTCATCAATAAGCTTCTCAATCTGCTGCTATCCACAAATGCAGGTAGCCTTGTACTTGCAACAGTTTGCTTAGTAACTGTTCAAAGTTACAACGGCACTGAAAAAAGTCACTTATAACTATTTTTCACATTTACAACCGCTGCCGCAACCCCACAGTCACCTGATCAAAATTCAGCCGCTTGACAACTGGCTCACGTTTATGATGGTTGCAGTGTCCCGGGGTCACGTGATCACCTTTGGTGACCTTCTGACAAGCAAAGTCAACAGGGAAGCCAGATTCACTTAACAACTGTGTTGCTAACTTAACAACTGCGGTTGTTCATTTAACAACTGTGGCAAGAAAGGTCGTAAAATGGGGCAAAACTCATTTCAGAACTGTCTTTTAACAACAGAAATGTTGGGCTCAGTTGGGATTGTAAGTTGAGGACTATCTGTATATTGAATTATGACTCTCACCTTCTGCTGGCTCTCATGAAAGTTGCACTTCAGCACTATAGCTGTTGGAGATCAGACTTGGAGAGACTAATCTAGTCTTTAATATGCCATGGGAATTCCAAAGCATGCGATGATGCCTTTTGCTATGGAAGCATGGGTCATACTGAATTCAAAATCCTCTAAGAATGGAGTATCCAATGGAATGTAATACTATTTCCATCTCCCAAAATTACCTGCTGCAGTTGACTTGCAGAACACCATCTTGCTTAATGTATTCACTATCTTCCCCATTTTCACCCATTCCACCAGCTAGAAATGGGTTAAAAATATTTGTGGTCAAAGAACTGTCTTGTGATGATTTCCTCCATGCTACATTGGACTAAATGAGATTGAATTCTGATTCAGTGGTTGCGGATACAGAGGAATTGTTTTACAAACTGTGAACCAGGCCATTACATTAAGCCAGAAGAATAGAAAGAGTATTGATACTTTAAAACATTGGTGTTGGAAAAGCCTCCTTAGAATACTATGGAAACAAACAAATAGAATGAGCAAATAAGTTCAAGGTTTTCTCTCAAAGTACAAAGGATCAAGCTGAAATTATTATATTTTGGAAATGTTATGTGAATAGACTTTTAGAGAAATTTATAATGCTTTGAACAGTGGAAGGAAAGAGAAAGATGACCAGTAGCAAGATGGATGAACTCAGCTATGTTGGCAATGGGGACACCATTGGAAAACCTAAAAGACCAGATTAGGGACAAATTGTCATAGGGAAAAATCTACCTTTGTGGTCACTAAGAGTCCACATTTACTTAATAGTGCATGATCAAACTGATGTGAGGGCAATAATAATAATTTTGTAAAGCCAGGTTTTAACTTTAGATGTTAAAAAAATTACTAGAACTGCAGCAAGTGAAAAAGGTGTGTCCTGTGACCTATTGTTGGCAATATCCTGACTCTGTCAACTGCTTAGTGAGTACTTAAAGCACTGTGAAGCGGTATATAAGTCTAAGTACTATTACTACTCTGATATGAGCTTGGATATATATCAACTATTTCTGCAGAACAATTTGTATACTGCACTGGATGGCCACACAGGGGCAGTATGAGCAAAATGATCTTTTGTTGTGTGGGCGGCCACAGCTTGTTGGGTTTGCTATTTTTAATCCTTTTTTAAAAAAATTGTTCAGCCTTTCTCTTAAAATTTTTATCTATTTCTTTCTATGGGTGTTTCTTCACTTGGTATGCATTGGTTTATTTCACAGATGGTCACATACTTGTAAAAGTAAGTTTATGCTACTTTAGAGGAAATAAAACATTATCATCACTACCACCACTGTGTAACCAGAACTGGTATGTAGCATTCTTCACTTCCTAATTTTATTTTCTGAAGAGGGTAGATTTAGCAAAATTCCCCTGCCACGGGTGGCTGGGCTTGCTCATGCTGAGTTATCTCAGATGCATAATGCAACGAAGATATTGCTGAATTTATGCTATTTTTGGAGATTGATCTATAAGCCTAATGCTGCAGAACCAGCAAAGTGCAGTTTCTATGGCTATGTTCACATAAGTGGGTCAAGTAAAGATGCAGCTTGGTTCAGCCTTGGTTGGGGAGCTTGAAAACAAAGATTCAAAGTGTCTGATAGTTTATGTTTGAATGTACAGTATTGTGCAAATGGACTCTATATAGTGACCAGGCCGAGGTATATCACATGAACACAGCATGGGGGAGTTAGTGGAATGTCTGGATGAGAACAGAGGCTTTCTTTGGCATTGCTATGGTCAACCAGACCAATGCTTTTGCCACTCTTTCAGTGCCACATTGATGCCACTGTCTGTCCTTGCCCCATCTGATTGGTAAAAAATCTAAGATTCAATGCTGGTGATTACCAGGACAAGGACGTACTATTTTCTGCAAAATAGTTGGACACTGTCTTCTTCCAGGATATTGTTGTTGTTGTTTTTTCCGTTTGCCAGTCTTGTATACACCTCTGGGATTTCCTGATGCTCTCCCATCCAAAAGATGTCCAGGTCCAGCCCAGTTTAGCTTTTGTAAGATGAGATGAGGCTAAGCAACATCAAATTAAGCTATGGAAATAGAAGTTAAGTGATATTGTGTACATGTTTGGTTCTACATCTGCTAGAAATCTGAGGATCCAGGTTTCTGGCAGGATGTAGCCATTTGGTTCTATATGCAGATGAGACATTCCTATGCGACTTCTCTCTTCTTTTCTATTTTCCATCTCTCTTGTGTTAAACATGTTGCAAGTTTCTCGTTCCACAAAGAACAAGTTTCTAGAAATGTTTGATTCATTGTGACCACTGTAAGCCATTTTTCCTATTCAATGCTTCTGTGCTTGGTGAGCAATCATGAGAAAGAAGATCACTTATTTTCCATGACCTCACATTGTGTAGCTTTACTCTTTGTAGAGCCTGGAGGTTGTTAGCTCAGCACAAATCCTCCTCCATTGTTTTCCACCCTGCTGTGGCTTGAGGGCTTTCATTTTCAGACAGTGCTGGGAAATTTGACAGTGCTGGATATCATGCAGTAGGTAAGCTCAAATATTAGGCTGACTTCTGAAGATCCTCCGGGATGCCTCAAAAACAGATCCGGATCCCAGGGTCAGCAGCTGCCTCTTGGATCCAGACTATAGCAGACTGTCTTGGTTCCATTGCACCTTGCTCCCTCTGCTCGGTGGGTCTGGGTGACTGAAGGCCTTTTGCTCGCCAAACACATGCCCGTTTCACACTCCTCCTCTCTAGGAAGTGGGCAGCCAGACCCAGGGGAGTGGCTTCATTTAAAATACATACTGTAGCTGTGAAGGAGAGTAGCGAAGGAGTTTCAAAGTTTATTTCCCCTGCACGGGTTCTACGGCAAGTCCCTTACCCCCACTGGCATCGTCCTTGGAAGGTTCGAGGCCGACCTCTGCCAAAAAAAAGGAGCCTGGATCGACCTCAAGGTGAGTTTCCTGACCTGCGGAGCAACAGCCCAGCAGGTCCGCGTTGCGTGCCGAGGCAGGTTCCTGCTTGGTTTTAGAGGCGCGTTAAAGCGTTGGCACCGCGCTTGAAGTCTGACACACGTAACTGCAGGCAGGGAGAAGTAAAGACGCAACCAGGAAGTGGGCGCGAGGGTGCCTTTAGCAGACGGGCCTGCCAAAAGAAAGAGAAAGAAAGAGGGAGGGAGGGAGGGAGGGGGAGAAGGAAGGAGGGGGCGCTTCGTCGGAAGCGGCTTTTTCCCCCCCCCTGCTCCCTCTTTTGGATCCAAGAAGCAAAGTGGCGCGAGGTTGCTCTTGATCCCCTCTAAACGGCTTTCGGCTTCGAAGCTGGGCTGAAAGGTAGGCGAGGCGACCCGGACGCTTGTTGCCACTTCTCTCCCACTCTTTTGTTTCCTTCTCTCTCTTTTTTTTTTCTTGTTCTCCGAAGGCGGCGATACCTACCCGAGAAATGCCAACCGTACTTTTCCAGCCAGGCTTGACCCTGGAGAAGCAGGCGGGGGTAGAGAGGCAGCGTGGCCCTCCAGCTCTGCGCGCACTTTCGGGCGTCCCCTCGGCTCTGCTCCGCGGTTTCTTCCAGCCGGTCTGGGACCCAAAGGCAGCTAGGGCTGAGTCGCCCTTGGAGCCGCGCTTCCCAAGGTCCGGAGCGCGCAGGAGACGGAATTTCTGCTCCGGCCAGTCTTCGGGTTAGGCGTGTCCCTAGGAAAGGGAAGAGAGGCCGGGGGCGCCAGGTGGAGAATCGCAGATTCCGCCGGCGGAATGAAGAATGCGCACCCGACCGGCGCTGCGCTAACTCTTAGGCTGGATTCGCACAACATGCCGGACTATGTTAAAATGGACCGGATAGTAGTAGATTGGGCTTAGCGTGATATTGGAAACCGAGCTGCCGTCTCGATACATCATCGTATGACTCAATCTGTCTCTAAAATTTATGTGTGTCCGTTTCGCATGGTATATAAAAGTACCGGTTTAGATTTGTTAATTCGGATGTAACTTTGGAGTTGATTGCTCAATGGATAGCTGATTGGACCGCATTCCTTTTTAAAAAATTCTTTTTATGCTAATTTAGAATGGGGAGGGGGGAAAAACATTGGCAAAAAGTTGATGGCCAGACAGTTAATCTCCAGCAGTTATATTATGGCTTTTGTCCTTGCAAAGTGATTGACGTTTGATTTGATAAGACTGATTATATTCTAGAGAGAGGACCAGGCTGTAATGGATGCCTGTGCATCAGTGCCACCTTATTTACTGTACTGTTTCTCTTTAGAATTAAGTGCCTCTCTGAGTTCAGAGAATCTCTCTTCTGGAAAAGGATCATTTCTAATCAGGAGATCTGTCAAACATTGCAGGTTGCTCTGCGGAGTAGATGGTTTGCAATATAAGAGGGACAAGAGGCTTTTAAAGGTTAATTGATGCTTTTGAGGCATAAGAAGGGGAGATGACAGACTTTTTGAGGTGGGCTGTGACCTACAATGGTAATAATTTTTAAGATGTGTATGTATACTCTCTCTCTCTCTCTCTCTCTCTCTCTCTCTGTGTGTGTGTGTATACATATACATAAAGGTAAAGGTAAAGGTAAAGGTTCCCCCGCACATGCGTGCTAGTCGTTTCCAACTCTAGGGGCCGGTGCTCATCTCCGTTTCAAAGCCGAAGAGCCAGCGCTTGTCCGAGGACGTCTCCTTGGCCATGTGGCCGGCATGACTAGACACCAAAGGCGTATGGAACGCTGTTACCTTCCCACCGTAGTGGTCCCTATTTTTCTACTTGCATTTTTACGTGCTTTCGAACTGCTAGGTTGGCAGAAGCTGGGACAAGTAACAGGCGCTCACTCTTATATATACATACATACATACATATATATGGCATCCTTAATAGAATTTGGATTTTACCTAATTCCTTGCTTTGCATTTGGGTGCACAGTGGGGCTTGCTTTTACTCGGGCCCTACAAATATTTTTGTGTTAACATTTGGGGGGGGGATAAAAGGGCTGGAAAGTAAAACTCAGATTTTACCACTGAAGGTGAATGCTTTCTGACTTTAATTCTTTATATCTTCTGACATGGCACTTGTTTATTTTTTAATATGTAAAATTTAGTAAGTTTTTGGTGGTGGTGGGGACAAATTGTAAAGAAACAAGAGAAATTTCCTAATCATAATGGGAGTAATATAGATGTGTAATGGTAAAAAGATGTCCCTTGAAAGAATAAGCATTGGATACAAAGCTGCCTGGACTCAGTGATTTTTAGGAAGTCTTTTCTACTCTTCTTTAGTTGTTATGGAAAAAGAAAGGTATTCTGTACATGTCCCAATATACTTTCTAGCTATTTGCTCCAGGTAGAGCTACGATTTTAAAGATGGCCATGGAGAAGAAGTAGAAATCACGGAGAAGCTGGAAATATTCTTGCCCACTGTTAAATATTCTAGCCTGTTAACTTGCTAACTTCTTAACAAAGCAAATCATGGCTAAGTTCAATATTTGAGTCAGATCACAAAGTGGAAAGTTCTGTCTTTTGCTTGTCAACAGCTATATGCCAAAGTTTTCACTTCTAACTGGCTTTATTTCTTTTTCTCCACCTTTCCCCCCCCAAAAAAAGTCAGAAAAGATGGCCTTGTTTGGTCTGCAAATTTTAAATAGAATGCTGGTTTGAATTTACATGAGTGCATGAGTGATTATTATGTATACATAGAATGAAGGCTACTGCTAAGCTTGTAAGCCGCCCTGAGTCTTCGGAGAAGGGCGGGATATAAATGGGATTAAAATAAATAAATAAATAAATCTCCCACAATCTTCAGAAGGAAGGTTAGCCTCTGAATTATTCTTTGGAATTGCCCCTAGAGTTATAATTGCCTAAGGGATGTATTTGATATGAAGTGTTTGCTTTTGGGGGTGAGGATATGTATCAAACCTGTGGAATCTTTCTCTTTCCAATGTTTGTTCTGTCAAAATCTGGAAAGACTGCAGTCTGAACAAAGGATGTAAATAGGTGTACATCTTGTAAAGCATTTGTTGTCCATTTGGGCCCCCAAAACCTAATGCAAGTTTTCAGTGCAAATGTATCAAGCTTCCTGTTTGTAAATAAGATTTTCACCACATTGGTAAAAATAGGGGGTGGGGCGGGGAAGGAGCAAATGAGACATACATCTTGTCTTTGGACAGAATCACGTATGGATAGAGATGAGGTTCATAGAAGATGGGTTCACACAACATGTTCATTGTTGTGTGAAACCTGGCCATTGCCCTAGCATGTGGAACCCAGCCAGAAATTCTGAAAAATACCATCTGTACATGTAGAAAATGAGCAAGTAGCAAGGAGAAGATGTTAGAATGCTTATCCTTGACAGGTTAATTAAGTGCAAATGCAACAATATGTCTGGAACTGATTCTTGAAAGACCCATAATATGTAATGGTATAGTCCAAATTCAGGTTAACCTCCTTGCAAAAAAGGATTCTGATTTGAAGTTTTGTGCTTCATTGTGACGGAACCTACGGTACCCAGTTCTTGACAAGGTTTATCTTTGATCTCTGGATAGGAATGCATTTCTAGCAGTGGCCAGCAAAAGGATAATAGTGATATTTCTCCAGTTGCTTGCTGCCAGAATTTGGAACTCAGATATATATTTTCTGAACATGGAGGTCTGGTCTTGCTATCACAGTTGATAATTGCTGATGCACCTTCATAGAATTTCTTCAGTATCCTTAAATCATCGTAAGTTATAGAAAGAATTAAACTGGCCAGTAGTTAGCCAATTTGGGGGAGGCTGGGTGGGGGGGAGAAGAAGAGAGAAGTCTATATGAGTTTAAGCCTGTCCTTGTGCCAGCTAACAATCGGTGATTGCTCATGGTACAAAATGTATAAAATTTGCACTAGCTTTCCTAGTGAATCTTGGAGGTTATAATATGAGCATCACACTGAAAATTCTCAGGTGAAGGTCAAATTTTATTAACAACTCCTTCAAGCCAAATGTCAGTTTCCAAAATTGAAAACCTAACTCCTTAAGCATCCTCTTGAAAGCCCTGCAGCTTTCAAATAGACATATTTAACACTGACTGTGAATTAGGGTCTTGTTACCTTGCTTGGAGCTGTTTGTGGAAAAATCTCTAGAGGTGTGGATTTAAATTCAGAATTGCAATAACCAAGCTATCTGAACAAAAAAGAATTATATTCAGCATTCATATTAATAATGATTTTTCATAATTGTGCAGTGTATATAGTTATGTATTACAGAGAGCTTGACATGCATTCTTTGGTTATTGATTTTTGAGAAAGGTTCCAAATCTAAGTTGCTTTCTGTG
This sequence comes from Vipera berus, assembly GCF_964194415.1. Taxonomy (NCBI): domain Eukaryota; kingdom Metazoa; phylum Chordata; class Lepidosauria; order Squamata; family Viperidae; genus Vipera; species Vipera berus. The sequence goes on along the minus strand of NC_138202.1, from coordinate 335,372,062 downwards.
TGGCAGAAGAGGCAGAATTAACACCTAAAGTTACAGATATATTTAAAAAAAAAATCAAAAAAAAGTTGCAATGTTTAGGAAACTTTTTAGAGAAATTTCCATCTTCTTTCCCATATCTGTGCTAAAAATGACATTTGTTTTCTGCAAATGACTATCATCAAGTTCAGTTATGCAATGAAGTGCATATGTGCAAATTTAATTAAGTTACTTATTGCTAAATTAAATACATGTTTACAGACTTTTCAAGGACTGAGTAAGTTGATAAAAGGGAACAGATATTCGATAGTCTAAAGATATAGCTGAAAGTAACATGAAAAACTGCAGTCAGACTTTTCTCAGATTTTTTTTAAAGGAAAGATTGAAAGTGATAATGATCTACAGAAACTAAAGGAAGTTTAACCCTTCCATACTATCTGAGTTTCCTTATTCAAGTCATCTCATTTCTCCTACCTGGAAAAATATACAGACATCTATACCGAAAATAGTCCAGTATTTTGTGAGGATTAGAAATGTGTTAATCAATACCAGGCTGGTATGTTCATAAAATCAAAACTGTATCAAAACATTAGCTCAAATATTCTCATAGGGTTTTTTTTTTCCTAGGAAGTTATTTGAGGGCATCAAGGATTATATCGGCTCTAGCTCACTCTTGTCTTGTTACATGAAGGCAAAGATCTCTGTTGGAGAGAATGGCCATTGGCATTACCAAAGCTCTTCCTTTTCCTTAGGGGAAAAATCTAATTTATTTGATTAATGCAAGATGCTTAAATCATAAAGTGAGCAATGGAGCAAGAAGATACCAGAGTTGACACTAAATTATATTTTATTTCAGCAAAGGATCACAACTAATATAGTGTCAAAAGATTCAGGGTAAAAATTTACCAGGTGTACCTACAGTACATAATACAAACTTTAAAAATTGATCTGGAGTTCATATGTTGGCAGGTCTATGTTCTGGCTCTTATCCAGCTACCACTTCAAACAGGTGAAGGACACACAGGTTAAAGGCCCATTCCACAGTAATCTGGCAGTATTGTATATGATGGACAATCTTGTCACATGTCATTGTTGTAGTCTTGTTCATCATGCTGAAAGCTATTCAGAGAAATAAATGTTGCTGGTGGATAACAAAACAAAAACATTAGACATCTTTCATGATGTAGCAGGAGTTCAGTATTGTCACCCAATTTAACGTTAGCCACCTCTCAACATCTCTGTTGTCAAATAAGGGACATGCACAGCTACAGGTACAATATAGGTAGTACCTCGCTCAATAGTAGTAACTGTGAGAGGGGTCTTGGAGTCCTAGTGAACAATATGAACCAGCATGTGCTGCAGCTGCCAAAAAAGCCAACACAGTTCTAGGCTGTATTAACAGAGGGATAGAATCAAGATGACGTGAAATGTTTATAATGCCTTGGTAAGGTCACACATGGAATACTGTATCCAGTTTTGGTCACCATGATGTAAAAAAAGATGTTGAGACTAGAAAGAGTGCAGAAAAGAGCAACAAAGATGATCAGGGGACTAGAGGCTAAAACATATAAAGAATGGTTGTTGGAATTGGTTATATTCAGCTTAATAAAGAGAAGGGCTAGGGATGACATGATAGCAATGTTACAATATCTCAGGGGCTGCCACAAAGAAGAGGGAGTCAAGCTAGCCTTACATTTCAAATCTGTAAGGGGCTGCCATAAAGAAGAGGGGGAATCAACCTATTCTCCAAAGCACTTGAGGACAGGACAAGAAGCAATGGATGGAAACTAACCAAAGAGAGAAGCAAGCTAGAACTAAGCAGAAATTTCCTGACAGTTAGAACAATTAATCAGTGGAACAACTTGCCTCCAGAAGTTGTGAATGCTCCAACACTAGAAGTTTTTAAGAAGAGATTGGACAACCATTTGTCTGAAATGATATAGGGCTTCCTGCCTAAGCAGGTGGTTGGACTAGAAGACCTCCAAGGTCCCTTCCAACTCTGTTATTCTATTCTATTCTATTCTATTCTATTCTATTCTATTCTATTCTATTCTATTCTATTCTATTCTATTCTATTCTATTCTATTCTATTCTATTCTATTCTATTCTATTCTATGATGATCAGAAGGAAGGTGAATGGACTCAGTTATGGGAACAATGGGTGCAGTGTTGGAAGACTTGAAAGACTCTGTTAGGGACACAGATCATCATGGAGAAAATCCATGGGCTTGCTAGGAATTGAAAAATATTTGATGGCACATAATCAATCACAATGGAAGGACCAACAGTGATTTTTCATGGAAGAAGATACATTTCTTCAGATGGTCCCTCTTGTGCCTACTGGCATCCTTCTTATTCAAATGGCATCCTGCAAATGGAGTATAAGAATGTTATCACATTAAAAAAAACTATTCATAAAATATGAAAGCCTTGTTATCATCCCTTTCACTTCCTAGAACAATTACTTGCTGCTCTGACATGTGACATTGTTGTTCTATTCTAGAAAAAGTCTCACAACCACACTTTCCTTATTTATTTATTTATTTAGATGTGAGCAGGGTTTGGTATACTTACCAGCCTCAGGAATGAGAATGGTATGCTCTGCTTATGAGGAGGAACTTCAGCTAACTGGCACAGTCACATAACACTAGGAATGTGTAATATTTCACATTCAAAGGGAAAAAGCTGCTTAGGAGTGTGCAGGAATAGCACCTCTCTGCAACTCCATAAACTAAAAAATTCTCTTCTAGGGGTTATGCTGCAATGTGGAGAGCTGCTAGATTAGAGGTCCCCAATCTTTGGGGCACCAGGGACTGGTTATGTGGAGAAAGGTTTTTCCACAGACTGGAGAGGGTGTGGTTTTGTGTGCTCCCTCATCCTGCGGATGGGGCTTTCCTTGTTTGTGAGGCCCAGTTGCTGGCATGCCATGGCCCGGTACTTGTCCGTGGACCCGGGGTTGGGGCCTCCTATGCTAGATAATTTTGGGGGGGAAAAACTTCAAAAAAAGAAGAGTTACAAACAGGTGCTACACGAGGACTCCCACATGTTTGGTAGCACCTTTTTATTTTGAATCTATAAAATTGCTTTATTTATTGATATTTATTTAGAAACTGTCTTCTCCCTCATAAAAGCTATATATAAATACAGTTAAAACAAGAATAAAAAATATTAAAAGGCAGGGATTTTTTGCATATAGAAGTGCCTGGGCATGTTTATATCAAAATAGATCTTGGCTAGTTGGGGATAAAATAGGCCAACACATAGACAACAGCTTATACAATACTGGATGAGATGAACCAGTAGCTTCTGAGACAGGCTTTGGGTAGCATCACCAATATGAAGATAATGCATTTTTTGTTCTTTGGTTCTTGGGCACGCTTCCACTTTCTACCGTGTTCCTGCAGAACAGCTGCTGTTCATGAACACTGTGTTCCCTCTTTTCTTTTTCTTTGGAAGACACTCCTACTTCCTCATCCTATCCATACTGAGTGTTTTACCTATCTGCAAGCATAACTGCAGGCGTGAATGAGTGAGCAATAATAGTGCTGGGAAGCTGATTTTTCCTTTAAATTGGCATTGGCTCTTCCTTTTCATTATCGACAATCAGTGCAAGGTTTACAGTGAAACCAGACTCACAGGCAAACGGGATAGGAGAGCAGTTGCCTTGATCATATTGCAAGGAATCTGGCTAGCTAGTACAGGGGTCCCCAACCCCCAGTGCGTGGACCAGTACCAGGCCGCAGCATGCCAGCAACTGGTCCGCACAAACAAGCAAAGCCCCATCCATGGGATGCAGGCAGCACACAAAACCACGCCCCCTCTGGTCCGCAGAAAAACCTCTCTCTACGGAACCAGTCCCTGGTGCCCAAAAGGTGGGGGACTCCTGAGCTAGTACATCTTCTGGACCAGAGTTTGTTCAAATGTTTTTGAGCAACAACATTTATTTTTATGTTACAGATGCTTTTGGGTTATATCATTGTGATCTAAATGGCTCCAAGAAGTAAGATAAAAATACAGTAACAATTATTGTATTAGTAAAACAAACCATCAAAATAAATCAGAACCATAATTAGAAGACTCACGATAACTGCCTCTTTTCCCTTTTAGCACTTCTGTTCCCCTGTGTTTTGATTTCATCTAAATATAGTCAGCAAGTCATAATGTGCTTAACCGCAATGTGTTGAATAGACCACATTTGGCTGGGCTTAGCCATCTTTGGAAGAATAGAATAGAGCTGAAAGGGACCTCGGAGGTCTTCTAGTCTGACCCCCTGCTCGAGCAGGAGAACCTATACCATTTCAGACAAGTGACTGTCCAGTCTCTTCTTAAAACCCTCCAGTGATAGAGTGCTCACAATTTCTGAAGGCAAGTTGTTCCACTGGCTAATTGTCCTCACTGTTAGGAAGTTTCTTCTTAATTCCAGATTGCTTCTCTCCTTAATTAGTTTCCATCCATTGTTTCTTGTCCTGCCCTGTGGGTGCTTTGAAAAATACTGTAAGTTGACCCTCCTCCTCTTTGTGGCAACCTCTCATACTGGAATACTGCTATCATGTTGCCTCTGTGTCTTTTTTTCTTTAGACTAGCCAAACCCAAGCCCTGCAGCCATTCTTATATGTTTTAGTCTCCAGACCTTGGATCCTTTTAGTTCTCCGAACTTTTTCCAAGGTCTCAACATCTTTTTTGTAGTATGGTGACCAAAATTGATTGCAGTGTTTCAGGTGTGGTTTTACTAAGGTTTTATAACTTCGCATGATCTTGATCTTGTTTCTATGCCTCTGTTTATACAACCCAGGATTGTGTTAGCTTTTTTGGCTGCTGCTGCACATTGCTGGCTCATAGTCAAGTGATCGTCCACTAGGACTCCAAGGTCCCTCTCACAGTTGCCGTTTTTAAGCCAGGTCTCAATGCAGTTCAACAGTGGGGAAAAAAGGCAGGAATAACCAAATGCACAAGTACTGAATAGACAGCACCTGGCTCAACAGTGGTCCCTGTGAGAGGGATTTAGGTGTCCTAGCAGACCACAGTGTAAATGTGAGCCAGCAGTGTGCTGTAGCTGCCAAAAAAAACAAACCAATAGAGTCCTAGCCTTCATCAACAGAAGGATAGCATCAAGATCATGAAAAGTGATAGTACCACTTTATTTATTTATTTATTTATTATTTATTAATTTAATTTGTATACCGCCCTTCTCCCGAAGGACTCAGGGCGGTGAACAGGGCAATACATAATAAAAAACAAGATACAAAAATTAAAAAATAATTAAACAGCAATGCCCGTAATAAATTAATACAGATTAAAAAGTTAAGATCAATTTATAAAACCCAACCCCATCCCATCAGGCCAGGCCAGCTTGTTCAAAAAAGTAGGTTTTAAGATCGCGCCAGAAGGAGCGGAGATCAGGCGCCATCCGGAGCTCGACCGGAAGATGGTCCCATAAATCCGGCGCGCCCACAGAGAACACCCTTATACTGCACTAGTAAGGCTACACTTGGAATATTAGATATAGTTCTAGCCATCATGACACAAAAAGGATACTGAGTTCCTAGAAAGAGTGCAGAGAAGAGTATCTAAGGTGGTATGGGGTCTGGAGGCTAAACCATATGATGAATGGCTAAGGAAACTAGGTTTCTAGAGAAGGCTTAGGAGTGACATGATAACCGCCTTCCAATACTTCAAGGTCTATCATAGCAAACAGCAGGTCAATTTATTCTCCAAAGCGCTTGAGGGTAGGACAAAAAGCAATGGGTGCAAGTTTGTAAAACCAAGTGGAATTAAAGAGAAATTTCCTGCTAGTAAGAACAATGAATCAATGGAACAGCTTGCTTCCTGGACTTGTGGGTGCTCCATCACTGGAGGTCTTCAAGAAAAGATTGGACAGCCATTTGTCTGGGATGGAATAAGAACTCTTGCCTTGGACAGGGGATTTGACTAAAAGACCTCCAAAGTCCCTTCCAGCCCTATGATTCTATGATGCTGTGGCTCTATGAATCATGCGTTCTTTCTTATCAACACGGTATAACTGTGGAGTCCTGTCTTGGTTTGAGCAACTTCTTCCTCTATTTTAAGATTAAAATAGCATGTGTAGGGAAATAACAGAGTAGCCTATGTAAAGACAGTGAGAAGGGAGTCATGCTGCAAGAGGTTTAAGTAAGCAGTTAAGGACAACTGAGGGCACCAATTCATGATATACACTTTACCAGATTGAGTAAAGACTTAGCAGAGGCTCTCAGGCAGCATACTATGCTTGGTTAGTGTTAAATTTGGCTTTGTTTTGCAGCTTCACATATTACATAAACTGAGTCCATTTAGTTAATTATACTTGTGCCATATAGCTTAATTCAGAAACCAGATTAAGCATGTTGTGTGAATGCAGCCAGTTTTTAGAATAGAATTCAAAGAAGCTTTAATTTGGAATAGTTCAAAATTGAAGTAGGGGAGGGTAATTAAATAATTCTCAGCTACTACAGGGGAAAGAATTTCGGTATTTTTTCTTTTTATTTTCAAAACAATAAATGGAAACTTCTGGACTAATATAATCAATCAATCCATACTGCTTTATATAGAACCAATAGAAATACTATCCTCTGTCCATTCCTTATGTTTTCCACTAAGCTTTCATGTTTACTGCCAGAATCCAAAGTGATGCACATGGAGCGTGGAAACCCTTGTATTATTCTTCCATTGTTGAGAAACAAAGATAAATACTTTCCCATTATTCAAACCTTGGGTGATAAGATTGTCACTTAATTCTGTTGAAAGCTGTTTATTTCAGCTAACCTCTTTGAAGTGTCATCTTAAGTGGTTTTGCTGTTTGTATTATCTATTTGTCTTTTGGACATTTTAAAGACCGTATCCAATATTTGCAACACACCTTTAAACAGTTTATGTGCTCTTCTAAAACATGGTGTAGAGGAAAAAAATGCTTGAACTTTGTACAGTTGTAGGGGGAATCTGCATAATACCAATACAGATTCTAGCTTTTTCCACATCTGTCCTAGGTTTATGACTAAGTGTAAAGTCCATGCATGAATCCATGATTTCAAAGTCAGCCAAGCTTCCTAGTCTCACCCTGGCCACAAAAAATGTACTTAATGACTTACTTACATATTTCTTAGATCTATAAGAACTGTCAAACTCAATGTGACTTTGCTTAATGTTTCTACAGAACTGCACTTATTGTTTTCCAATTTTTGATAGCTGAATTGCACAAAGCAAAATATTGCCCTATTTTCACACAGAGCCTTGACAAGACATTGCAGTGTATGAATGCAATAAATTATATGATAGAATTACATATTTTAGGAAGCCAGGATTGGCTTCTTACTACTTTGCATATACTTGGAAAGAAAACTTATTTTTTGGCACTGTGTCATGTGTGAAGCAGCTCTTGGCATAAATATCCAGCCAACACTCCTCTACTGTGCACATGTTCATATAGAATGTTTAAAATGAGTTTATTGCCTGGGGCATCTTACTCTAGTCTGGCATAGCTTTTGAGTTTAATCATGATGCCAGAAGGGAGAGTAGAAATGTTGGTGATGAGGCAGCCATCCAGATTCCTTCAAAAGCATTTCCTGTATTATTAAATCAGCACCTTTTCAGAGTTTTAGCCAGAATACATACAGAATAACAGACTAATAGAATAACAGAGTTGGAAGGGACCTTGGAGGTCTTCTAGTCCAAATCCCTGCTCAAGCAGGAAACCCTATACACCAGACATGTCAAACACAAGGCCCGGGGGCCGGATCTGGCCCGCGAAGTGGTTTCATGCGGCCCGTGAAGCCATCCTGGAAACAGTGAGGGAACGGCCCCCACTGCCTTGGCCCTGGCCCAGAGACCCTCCTTCTGCCAGAGACCCTCAGATCTGTCCCACTCCTGCCCAGGCCCCCATAGGCACCCTTGATGCGAACGATGTAGAGCTGGCCACGCCCACCCAGTAGGCCATACGCACTCTAGCCACGCCCACCCAGTAGGCCACGCCCACCCTGGCCATTACCCACCCGGCCCCTTGAGGGCAACTGCAATGCTGATGCGGCCCTCAGTGAAATTGAGTTTGACACCCCTGCTATACACTTTCAGACAAATAGTTGTCCTATCTCTTCTTAATGGAGTCATTTGGGAACATTCAGCTTCTGAATCTCTTTTAGAGAGAGAGTCCATGACCCTGAGCCACAGACAGAAGCTGTTCATGGACTTACTGGATTCTTAACGGTACTTCAGTAGCTCCTAATATGGGTCTGTTTTGTTTTTGCTCAGTAAATAAAAAGTGGCAACGGGATGCTTTGTCCATCCCATCATGTTACAGATATTAATGTATTTTATTGTTGAGGTTGTTTCCTTGTATTTAGTGTTCATAATGTTTTCAGCAACTTTGTATTCCAGTCCAAGATTGGTGGATTCAAAATAACAGTGATGATGATAATGCAGTGTGGCTTCCTTCTTCTAAGCCTATTTTTGAGCTAGAAATATAGTTATTAAAGGGAGGTTTTCCTTCTACCAACAGGATGAACAACTGAGAATGTGGCCTGAGACCCATTTTTTTAGTCCCAGCTCTCCCAAAATTTGCCAGGAAAACATGGTTGCAAAATGGAAATATTTGGAACCATAACTAATTTCCTTCCTTCCTTCCTTCCTTCCTTCCTTCCTTCCTTCCTTCCTTCCTTCCTTCCTTCCTTCCTTCCTTCCTTCTTTCCTTCCCAAATTTCAGAGGAGAGCAACTAAGATAATCAAAGGCCTGGAGACTAAAACATATGATGAACGGCTGCAGGACTTGGGTTTGGCTAGTCTAAAGAAAAGAAAAAACAGCTGGACTAGAAGACCTCCAAGGTCCCTTCCAGCTTCTGTTCTGCTCTGTTCCTTCTTTCTTTCTGGAAGACAACCATTTTCTGTTAAAAAAATAAATAAATGAAAAGATGAAAACTCTTCAAATAAAAATGAGCCAACCATCCTCAAAGGAAAAAAAAGATTACATACACCTTTAATATCCCTCCATCAAGTCTGTGTTCCTTGGAGGCTGAAAATACCTGCAGTCAAAATTCTGTGGGCGTGGAAGGGGGGAAATGGATCCCAAGCACCCAAGAGTTTGAATTATTTGTAGAAATAATAAAAAGGCCAAATACAAATAAAATAAATAAGATGCCTGGAAAGAGGAAGAATTTAGGAAGTTTGTAGAGTGGGAAGCAAAGCACCTGTGGTTGCATGAAAGCTGGAATCAGAATCAGAATACAGCTGGAAGGAACCTTGGAGGTCTTCTAGTCCAGCCCCCTGCTCAAGCAAGCGATCCTATACTATTTCAGACTAGTGACTGTCCAGTCTCTTCTTAAAAACCTGGAGTGCCCACAATTTCTGAAGGCAAGCTGTTCCACTGGTTAATTGTCTTCACTGTCAGGAAGTTTCTCCTTAATTCCAGGTCGCTTCTCTCCTTGATTAGTTTCCACCCATTGTTTCTTGTCCTGCCCTCTGGTGCTTTGAAAAATAAATTGACCCCCTCCTCTTTGTGGCAACCTCTCAAATCAGGGGTCTTCAAACTCGGCCCTTTTATGACTCATGGACTTCAACTCCCAGAATTCCTCAGCCAGCATGCCTGGCTGAGAAATTCTGGGAGTTGAAGTCCATGAGTCATAAAAGGGCCGAGTTTGAAGACCCATGTCTCAAATGCTGGAATGCTGCAGTCATCTTCCCCCTAGTCTTTCTTTTCTCTAGAAAAGGAAGGGCATAGGAAGTAGACTTTGTGTGCCATTGGCTGCCTGAGATGTTTTCAGTTTTATTTTTCTTATCGTTATCTCCTAAAAGATTTTGTTGCATGCTGGTGCCCTGTCAGGATTTATCAATTCTCATACCTGCTGAGTCAGCAGAAAATTCTCTGTGTGTGCCTATGATTATGCACAGGCATGCAATTGGCCCATGCAATTGTTATTTTATATTGATGCAATACTTCAGACCCCTTGAACTCCCCATCCCTAAACTGCAGCCCTTGTTTTTTAAAAGAACTAAGCATCTCAACTCCTCATTCTTAAAGCGGTGAACTATAAAGGAAGACCATCTCAGCCTATGGTAGTAGATGATGGATTGGGGGGGAAGATATTTTAGATAATTCCTTTTGCAGTTGAATAGCTAATAAAACATTATAAATACAGCTTCTTGTCCAAAAATTATACTCCTTTTTGATGCTTTCAAGCAAAGATTATGTGGTTAATCATGTGTTCTACTTTATTAATGAATAAAGAACTCATATTTGCATATAAATCAAATACTTCTCAAGGGATAAATAACATTGTTTTGTTTTTAGATAAAGATTTGTCTGAAATTAGTGCTTATCCCTGCTTTATACATCATGTGTGAAGTCTGAAAGTTTCATTCCAAGTTTACAACTGCTGCACTTGTTATTAATGCTGACAATTTAAATCCTAAATTTAAGGCCAGGATAAAATTACGAGATTCTTTTCCGTAATCCTGTTTTGGATGAATGAATGAATGAATGAATGAATGAATGAATGAACGAACGAATGAACAAATGAATGAATGGTGATGAAGAAAGGCAGGGCCTTCTCAGTGGCTATTCCATTATTATGAAAAATCAATCCTGGCAGTTTGCCCACCTATAAGAAAATAAGTTTTTTCCCCATGGGCTTTGTGTAAAGGTTATGCATTATTTATAACATTCAGCTTTAATGTATTTTAAACTCAATTTTATAATACTGTCATGTTAAGCTATTGTCAGTTGCCTCCAGTAATACCTCATCAGCATAACAAGGTTTGGGACAAGAATTTTTATATAAAAACATTTTTAATAATTATTTTTTAATTTTGAAGCATGTTTATGTTTACTCAGAATTATAATTTGACTGAGTTTTCTTCAATTTATCACTTGCAAAGAAAATGAACCACAGCATCCATTATTTTCAGCTAACATAGATAGGGATGAGAGAATTTGCAGTCAAACACAACTACAAGGCACAGTATAATTGAAAATTGGCTAATTTGAACCAAAGGTCCTTTTTCAAAAGGCACCTGGGCTTTGTTTTTCCTTGAAGATGTTTCATTTCTCATCCAAGAAGCTTATTCAGTTCAAAACTCAGAACTGAAGAAGCTTCTTATGTTAGATGTTTTGTGCCAGCCATGGCAGTTCCCCAAAAAAGGTCATCGGATGGGAGCAAAGAAGCCTCTTTGCTCCCACTGGTGGGTCAGGGGTCCCCGGCCCCTGCAGCCCCATTGGCGAGAGAGTTTTATGGTAAGGGAGTGGCTGAGACCCCCCATAAATACCTCTGCTCAAGGGGCTGCTAGCTTGCTTGCTTGCTCTCTCTGTTCTCTTTGTTCTCTCTTCTGCTTGCTTGCAACCCAGGCATGGAGGCCTCCATGCCAGGGAACTCTTTCTATTTACTTTATCGTTAAATAAAGCTTTGAATGATCACATTCCTGCATGATGCCTTTTACTTGGAAGCACCTTAACGATCCATCGACCTCGTGAGACCATCTCACATCTTAGATGAGAAGCAAAACATTTTCAAGGAAAAACAAAGCCCAGGTGGCTTTTGAAAAAGCACCTTGGGGTCAACCATGACTTGGATGACCGAAAATCTCCATAGACATTTAACTATGCACTTTGGGGTGGCTATTTTGGACTTTTCCAAGACACTGCATAAGAAATATCACAATGGGTTGAAATAGGGAATCCAGCTTTATGAAGCAACAGCAGAAATACTTTTAGTCTTCAGTCAGAGGACTCCAAATCTGGAAGTCATACTTTAACCCCATCTGGCCATGACAGGAATATCCAGCTTGCAACTCTGGCCTGCTGGCTATGCTCCAGTTGCATGCATTTTTCTTTTTCTGTTTACTTCCGGAGAAATGGCTTGCAGCCTGGCAGGAAATGTTGGCTGTGAGCAGAAATGAATCATTCTTGGATAGTAACTGAGGAGCTCAGAAAAAATTTAAATGTGCTTTCCATCAGAAGCATTTGCCGAGTTTCATTTGATGCTTAACATTCAAGAGTGGAGATGACTATAAAAAGAAAGTGAAAGGAAATAAAGGGGAGGGAAGAAAAAAGGGGCGGGCAGTCAGGACTTGTTGTTCCGGATGCAGCAGAGGCTGTGAAATGACAAATATGGAGACCATCTGTGGTGGAGTGAATCATGAGGGTTAGGGAAAGCTAAGGCAGCAAATGCAGAAGAGAAAACTAGAGGCAGTTCTAAAATGCACTCTCCAGCTTCACAGATACAAGAAGCCATCATCTGAATCAAGATCTGATGCGAACAAGCACTCTGCAAAGCCCTGATGAGGGCTTGAAAACAGCATCTTATTTCAGCTACATCCTTAACCACTAACTGCTGATAGTTAGAGATAAGCTGCCAATGCATAGGTTGTTGTTTTTTTCTGGGTAAGAGGCATTGTTGCATTCCTGACATGTATTTTACTCCTTTTAAGTGTGTTGTTCTGGGTAAAAAATACATACATGCTGCCTCTGGGGGAAATATAACTGCATTCTCCACATCTTGTAACAGGATGTTATGTAAGTTAAAGATCTCACATGTCTGTCTGGGTACAAGACTGGGGAGGGCTGGTGTGCTGTAGGGAGATTTTTGCTCATCCTGGGCCTGCAAGTTGGGTGATTCTAAGAGAAGGCCACCTGGTACAATTTTTCGCCTTGTGAAAAAAGTTGCTTTTCCCAATTTTGCATGATTTTTTTTTTACTTCTGTCTTATCCCATAAGGACCAATTCAATTAAGAAAAGTCAATTCTTCTCCAAAAAGGAAATAATAATAATAATAATAATAATAATAATAATAATAATAATAATAATAATAATAATAATAATAATTTTATTTATATACCGCCCTTCTCCCGAAGGACTCAGGGCGGTGAACAGGGCAGATATATAAAAATACAAAAATACAAAAGTTAAAAGAAAATTAAACATATGCCCAACTAAAAACAATAAATACATATATTAAAAATGACAATAAAAACCCAACCCATCCCCCATCAGGCCAGGCCGGCTTGTTCAAATAAGAGTGTCTTCAGATCGCGACGGAAGGAGCGAAGATCGGGCGCCATCCGGAGCTCAACCGGCAACCAATTCCATAGCTCAGGGGCGCCCACAGAGAAGGACCTCCCCCTGGGGGCCACCAATCGACATTCTCTGATCGGTGGCACCCTGAGGAGGCCCTCTCTGTGGGAACGCACAGGGCGGAGGGAAGTTGATGCCGGCAGCAGGTGCTCCCTAAGGTACTCCGGACCCATGCCATGTAGGGCCTTAAACACCATTACCAGTACCTTGAATCTCACCCGGAAGACAACTGGCAACCAATGCAGCTCACGGAGCAGAGGTGTAACATGGGAGTATTGGGAGACTCCCAACACAACTCTCGCGGCTGCATTCTGTACCAGTTGGAGCCTCCGAGTGGTCCTCAAGGGCAGCCCCATGTAGAGAGCGTTGCAGTAGTCCAGACGAGAGTTCACGAGCGCATGAGTGACCATACATAAGGCATCCCGGTCTAGATAGGGCCGCAACTGGCGCACCAGGCGAACCTGGGCGAAGGCCCCCCTAGTCACAGCTACTATATGGTCTTCCAGAGTGAGCCGTGAATCTAGGAGGACTCCCAAGTTGCGAGCCCTATCTATGGGGGGTAATAGTTCACCCCCCCATGGAAAGAGATGGAATGTTCTGAATATCTCGTGATGCCGGTATGCACAGCCACTCAGTCTTGTCGGGGTTGAGTTGAAGTCTGTTCCTCCCCATCCAGACCCGGTAATACCTTCTCCTGGATCTGGATATCATCCATGCTACCACCTTCAAAAGTAACTGAGATAATCAAACAGCTGTTTTAGTTAGTAGTTTCATTCTCTTACCTGTCAGTTTTAGTCTCTGCTTTGCACATCTAACTCTTTCAGTGATTTTTTTCCCCCCTGTGTTTTCATGCTATCTGCACATGGTCACACATTTATGTTGAGTTGGATTGGCTCAAAACTGAAATAAACAGATGAAACTGTTTTGCTTCAATGCAGTCTTGGGATAAATCAACACAGGGTTTAATTCACTTGGAAAATCCCCTGCAGAACATCCCATCCTTGAAGCAAGCTTTTTTTTCCCCCTTTACTTTTCCATCCATATCACACATAATCCAAGGCCATCTAAAGAAGCTGAATGGTGCGAGTTTCAGAGCTAATGAAAGGGAGTATTTTTCTTTTTCATCAGTCCCCAGTTAAATTGTAGTACTCACTACCAGAACTTGCAATGCTAGCCAACCTGAATTTCTTTACAGGGATTGAGACAAATCCATAACGCTAGCAATGATAATATAGAGCTCTTATCATTTTTTGCAGTAACGGAGTTGTCATGTCTCTCAGTACCGGTTGCTGGGGAACACGAGTGGGAGGTGTTATGTGCTGTTATGAATGGGTACTAGATGGCCACATTAGATTTCCTGAATCCAAAAAGGAACATCTTGAATCCTGGTTGCTAGGGAGCAACAGTGGAGAAAGACTGTTGTAGCCCATCTTGTACAAGGTGACCTTCTCTTGACCATTGGGTGACACTGAATATTGGATGAGGAGAACCTCCAACCTGATTCCACAGGACTCTCCTTATGTTCCTAAGGAGTTCACGCCCCATATTATCAAATGCTCCTTTACACAAGTGTATGTCCCTTGAATTGATTCACCGGCAAGTGAACAGAATACTGAACTGTGGTACCTAGGAATGATCTCGGGAAATGGGCCCAAGGATGCTGCCTAGAGATTTGTCAGATCAGAGACAGCATCATTCATGACTGGATGGTAGATGGGGCAAGAGGCTCAAAAGAGACCCTCCCTAATTCTCAGGAATAAAGAAGATGGGGGGAGGGGAATTGTACAGGTAACTCTTGACCTACAGCTACAATTGAGCCCAAAACTTCTGTTGCTAAGTGAGACATTTGTTAAGTGAATTTGCCATATTTTACGACCTTTGTTGCCACAGTTGTTAAGTGAATCACTGCAATTGTTAAGTTAGTAACATGGTGGTTAGGTGAACCGGGCTTCCCCACTGACTCTGCTTGTCAGAAGGTTGCAAAATGTGGTCATAGGACTCCGAGACACTGCAACCTTCGTAAATATCAACCGGTTGCCAAACATCCGAAGTTTGATTATGTGACCATGGGGATGTTGCAACGGTGGTGTGCAAAACAGTCATAAATCACTTTTTTCAGTGTCATTGTAACTTTGAATGGTCACTAAATGACTGGTTGTAAATCGAGGACTACCTATACTTTCAAACTTGCATGTTTCTGTTAATGTAATGTAATAAAGTAGAATTAGCTAACCTGGTCATGTTTCCTGACTGGCTTGTCTGATAAGGCTGATAGGAACTAGATGAGACTTTGGTCAGTTCTATCAGGGCAGGTTTCCTTTTATTATATTATACTGCCCAAAGTGAATTTCTAGCAGTTCACGTCCTACAGCACTGTTTTTCAACCTTGGCAACTTTAGGATACGTAAAGTTCAACTTCCAGAATTCTCCAGCCAATATGCTGAAGTCCACACAACATAAAGTTGCCATGGTTGAGAAACACTGCCCTAAATCACCAAGAGGTAAGTTTTGGCTATCCAAGTTCATATTTTGCAGCTCTCAGAATTTCATCTGACTGTTTGCTGTTCCCCTTCATTCTGAGAGGAGTTATAACAGAACAGAGTATAACAGAACAACAGAGTTGGAAAAGACCTGGAGTCTTCTAGTCCAGGGGTCCCCAACCTCCGGTCCATGGACCAGCACCGGTCTGCAGCATGCCAACAAGCAGGCCACACAAACAAGCAAAGCTCCATTCTTGGGTTGCAGACAGTATTCAAAACTACACCCGCTCTGGTCCATGGAAAAACCTTTCTCCATGACACCGGTCCCTGGTGCCCAAAAGGTTGGGAATCTCTGTTCTAGTCCAACCCCCTTCTTAGATAGAAAACCTTGTCCAATCTCTTCTTAAAAACCTCCAGTGTTGGAGCACCCACAACTACTGGAGGCAAGTCAATTAATTGTTCTAACTGTCAGGAAATTTTTCCTTAGTTCTAGGTTGCTTCTCTCCTTGATTAGTTTCCATCTATTGCTTCTTGTCCTGTGTTCAGGTGCTTTGGAGAATAGGTTGATTCTCGCTCTTCTTTATGGCAGCCCCTTATAGATTTGAAATGTAAGGCTAGTCATAAAAATGGCACATCATCATTTCAAAAAGCAGAATTGCCTACATATGGCAGCCCCACCCACATGTGTGATGTGGTTACCTCCCACCACCACCACACACACACACACTTTGTGGCCTTCAGCCTAATCTCTTC
Organism: Vipera berus; assembly: GCF_964194415.1. Taxonomy (NCBI): domain Eukaryota; kingdom Metazoa; phylum Chordata; class Lepidosauria; order Squamata; family Viperidae; genus Vipera; species Vipera berus. The sequence goes on along the minus strand of NC_138202.1, from coordinate 335,355,787 downwards.
CCCCAAATATTGGGTAGCCCATGGCTGCCAAAATGTAAAGCTCTTATTTTACTTTTTTTTAATGCCTCGCTACAAGAAGAAAGGATCTCCATATGTTGATCAGTGTGATAGGGACTGAATAATATTTTTGCTTTTAATCCTGGATCAGAACAATTTGCAATGTAAAATAAAATATGTGAGAAGGTGTTCCTCCTTGCCCCTTTGTTAATTCTGTCATAATCTCGCTATGTTGCTCAAAATATCTGCCAAATAGTCTGTTGTGAGTTGGTATTGCATATTCACATATTTAAATTTAATTAACCATTGAGCGGTTTGTGGGCATTTTTTTCTTTTCTTTTAGATAATATTTAAACTTACATTGACTAACAAAACACTGAAAATAAAAATCAGGATAAGAACTAATGAAGCAAGGATATTTTGTGAGGATATAAAAATAAATTTGATATTAAGGGAAGTACAATGCGGAAGAGTTGATGTGGTGAGGTGTTGTATTTAGATAAGGGCCTCTCGAGTTCAATCCATCATTAGCCATGGAAATTTTGTGGAGAATCTGAGCCAGTCACTCTCTCTTAATCGGACCTACTTCACAAGGCTGTTGTTATGGGGGGAAAATGGAGGAGAGTCTGCTGTGTATGCAATCTTAGACATCTGGAATGGAAAACCCATCAGTATCAATAAATAAAGTAGCTCTTGCATAGATAAAGGGAATTTATCAGGATTACTTTATAAATAGAACTATAAACCTTGAAATCAAAATGGAATAAAATAATAGTTTGAGATTTTTTTAGACTCTCCCTGTTGACTTCACATTTTGCCAAACAAAGAAAATTGTACCTCAGTTTTCTAATATTTTGCTATTTTAAATTTAGCATGTCACTTCAAAAATTGTATGGCTTCCTTGTGCTGCACCTCTTTGGCTTGGTAATGGATAATAAATATTAATATTGTGTATTTTTTCCAAATTTTCTTAAAAAATAATCAAAATAATGAGAGTAATTAAAAGGCTATTGCAATCAGAGATAACAATATGTATCTATATCATTATAAGCCCCTCCGATACAATCTAGAATGGTTAATGTAATGCAGTTTCAAAGCACCATCTATGAATTATTTTTATACTTGGTTTGTGATGACTTGCTAAAATAGATTGAAAAGGAAGTTTATACTTTGCCCAGCTGACTCATCCAATTCAGGTCCTCTTCTGATGTTATTTAAAGACCCGTAAGACAGCTTTTAGTATTTTATATAGACGTTCTGTATACAGTATTACTGATGAAATTTTATTGATCTAAGGTGAAGTATATCTTTCTTTGTAACTTAACATTTTTGATTAGTAAGATTTGATAAGCTTGAGAAAAAAAACTCTGCTACATTTGTCTCATTTGAAACTTGGAACTTAGGATCCATTCTTCTGCACAATGAATTCAGTATGCATAATTTAATTTAATTTTTTAATTTTATTAGATTTATATACCACCCTTTCCCGAAGGACTCAGGGCAGTTTACAGGGAATTTAAAATCAGCAATACAAAATACAAAAGTTAAAAAACAATTTAAAAAGATTAAATTATCCCTTAAAATAAAAACCCCAGTTAAAAACTCTCAGCCTGGGCCGGAGAGCTCAAAGAGCCAGGTCTTCAGGTCCCGGCGGAATGAACGAAGGTCAGGGGCGGTCCTAAGCTCCACGGGCAGCTGGTTCCAGAGGGCAGGCGCACCCACAGAGAAGGCCCTCCCCCTGGGTGTTATCCACCGGCAGTCTTTTACCGCTGGCACCCTGAGAAGACCCTCCCTGTGTGAGCACACTAGACGAAGGGAACTTGATGCTGGCAGAAGGTGTTCCCTCAAATATCCCGGACCCAAGCCATTTAGGGCTTTCTAGGTCATCACCAGCACCTTGAACCTCACCCAGAGGGCAACCGGAAGCCAATGCAGCTCGCAGAGTAGAGGTGTTACATGGGAGTATCGGGAAGCCCCCATCACAACTTGCGCGGCCGCATTCTGCACCAGTTGAAGCCTCCAAGTGGTCCTCAATGGCAGCCCCATGTAGAGAGCGTTGCAGTAGTCTAAACGGGAGGTCACGAGTTCATGAGTGACTGTGCGTAGGGCATCTCGGTCCAGGTAGGGTCGCAACTGGTGCACCAGGTGAACCTGGGCAAAACCCCCTCTGGTCACGGCACCTATATGGTCTTCAAAATTGAGCCGTGAGTCCAGGAGGATGCCCAAGTTGCGTAAATCAGCCTCATAGTTAGAAAAGTATTTAAATGCCTCAAAGGCTCTTTTTGAGAGCTCACTTCAAACAACTAGACTTCATGGTAAGAGATGGAGGTTTCATGGAGTTCCATTTGAAGAAAAGCTGTGTATTTGTGGAGCACCACAACCATTGAAGTTATTGGACATATTCTTTTTGATTACTAACTGTACTCTGCTGCTTATTAAGATTCTTATTTAAAAACTAAAAAAATACCGAGGCTCCAAGAGAAACTGTCTCACTTTTTGCAGGGAACGAACCTATATATCACTAGTAAAGCCACACTTTTCATATCAAAGCCATCTCCAAGGGAACAGAATATTTAGATCAAATTGGGGCTAACTGTAGGGGTGACAACTGATCCTATTCTTTTCACTGCATTTACTTGTATATTACTTTTATGCTTTTGATATGGTTAAATAATTAAATCAATAAAGATTCTATTCTATTCTATTCTATTCTGTTCTGTTCCATTCTGTTCTGTTCCGTTCCGTTCCGTTCCGTTCCGTTCCGTTCCGTTCCGTTCCGTTCCGTTCCATTCCATTCCATTCTATTCTATTCTATTCTATTCTATTCTATTCTATTCTATTCTATTCTATTCTATTCTATTCTATTCTATTCATGCTGTATTGGTAGTACAGAGTACAGAAAGCAAGTTTGGTATAGTGGTTAAGGCACAAAACCTTTTCTTTCAGCCCTAGGAAGGAGAAAATGCCCAACACCTCTGAAATCTTGCCAAGAATACTGTAGGGGTCTTGTCCAGGCTGTCACCAGAAGCCAATGCTGTCTGGACAAAAACAAAAAACAAAATTTTTGCAGAGTCCTATACTTTCCCATAATTTGAATGGATTGTACTTATGTTTAAAATATAGGTCGTTAAGGAATAGGAAATCAAGGGAAGGTTCAGGAGAAGAACCTATTTCCAAACTTCAATAATAATTTTAAAACATTGATTCACGATTGTAGCTATCATTCCGACAGTCTATCAGTAATCTTCAACTTCCCGCTCAAGCAGGAGACCCTATACCATTTCAGACAAATGGTTGTCCAGTCTCTATTTGAAAGCCTCCAGCAATGGAGCATCCACAACTTCTGAAGGCAAGTTGTTCCATTGGTTGATTGCTCTAACTATTAGGAATTTTCTCCTTAGTTCTAGATTGCTTCTCTCCTTGGTTAGTTTCCAACTATTATTTCTTATCTTGCCTTTTTGTGCTTTGGAAAATAGTTTAACCCCCTCATCTTTGTAGGAGCCTCTCAAATATTGGAATATGGCTATCGTGTCTCCTCCAGTCCTTCTTTTTATTTATTTATTTAGACTGGACATACCAATTCCTATAACCATTCTTCATATGTTTTAGCCTTCAGCTCCCTAATCATTCTTGTGGCTCTTCTCTGCACTCTTTCCAGTGTATCATCATCTTTTTTATATTGCGGTGACCAGAACTGGATGCAGTTGGTGTTTAGTTGTTTGATTACTTGTTTCTTTTAAATGACAAGCATCAATGCATATTTGTATATTTCAATATTTATTTCAGGTATAGTATATTAAATTTCCATCACAGTTTTGCTTGCATGCCTGATCTAAGGTTTTTTTTTATAATTATATATAATTATGTAAGAAACCAAGTAATAAACAAAGGAGTTAGAAGTATTTAAACATAAATAAAATTTTAGGAAAAGCAGTTATTTTCATTGCAGTTGTTTGTCAAGCACTATCAAATGTGTTACCATGAATTCTGTTTTTAGCTTTCACGAGCAAAAATAATACTTATGTTTTTTGATCATGTTCAAGGTGCCAATCCTTTGTAATAATTTCTCTAAATAACAATTCACCTGATACAAGGTCCAGTAAGATTTAGGAGAAAACAGAATGATGTTTTCAGGATTTTTTGTGCCAGTTTCTAAATATCTAAAACATAGATTTTATATTCCTTTTTGCAATGTTTATAATATTTAAGTGTAAAAATTATTACATTGTATCATTTCATTTTCTGTTACAATTTGATTAAGGGAACTTTTGTTTCCATCTGTTAATTTGGTAAGTTTAGATATATTGGACAACCCAGTGATCTAATGGGTCATCCTTTGAGAAAAAGATAGTTCAGTTTGATGTGACCAGAATTAACATTAAATTTTAGGCTGATCATATTTTTTTATCCCGATGCTGGACAGTTCCATGATCATCTAAGAAGAATATATATCATAAATAAAGAAAAATTTATAATGGTAAAACAACTTCAGTAATAAATCAATGTTTACTTATCTAGATGTAGGGAGAAGAGCAGGCTGAGCTAGAAGACAGAGTTATACATGTCATCATTTTGGAGTCATTGCATTGTCACAAGAGACCCAAGTCCAGCCTCCTGTGAATTCTGTCGAGACTTACCTAGTTCCAATTTAGATTTGGCCGTTAGTTGACTAGATTCTTGTGTACAAGTAGCAAAAATAAACTCTTCTGTGCTTTGAACTCAACAAATGTTCCTGGTTATTTGCACCTGACATTAAACAAATAAACAAAATGACCATGGATGGCCAAAATAGCAGTGGGAATGGGAGCAACTACTGACTTCCTGCTGGCTTCCCCATTGACTTTGCTTGTGGACCGGGCATAGTGTATCAGAAATCATGACCATGTTATTGTGGGCATGCTGCAGCAGCCGCAATTTTGCAAATAAAACTGGTCTGAACATTGTGGAAATCTCAGTTCCAACAGATCCCAATTTTTTTTAGGCATTCATTGTTTTTTAGGTATATTAATTCAAAAATTGTTGTGCATTTGGGCTAACTTGAGGGTACAAACATAAACACAATGTGAGTTTTAGTAGTACATAGAAACTGCTTAGATCTGACTGATTTGGGAAAGCTGGTCAGACTTAGTACTTTGATGGGAGGCCATTAAGAAATCCAAGGGATGTAAGATAGGAACAGAACTGAAAGGGGAAAAAACATTCTGAAACAAACACTTATTTTTTGTTCCAAGAAATTGATGTGGCTGAGACTATGAAGTTCTTTGGAGTTATCCTGGATTTGAAGGAGACCTTACTTAATACACTCTATGTAAATAAGATCTCCTTCAAATTCAGATTAGCTCCAAGGGACTTGATATTTATAGTATTTTCTAGTATTTAGAGAATTCAAAATGCTATTTGTTATTCATGTAGAATAATTTTTGTCAAAGTATTCTCTATAGGTTTTTTCTTAATAAATGCAGCTGATTTTTACTAAGTATACATGTAGTAACATTCCAATTTTTGTTTTTAATTTTTCACAGAAGAAGCTAATAATTTTACCGTTGGTATATGTCACCCAAAAAATTATCTAAAATGTATAAAGGCATTTCAAATTTATCCTACAAATATAATAATAATTTATTTTATTTTTATTTATTTATTTTAATTCCATTTATATCCCGCCCTTCTCCGAAGACTCAGGGCGGCTTACAAGCTTAGCAGTAGCCTTCATTCTATGTATATGCCTGCTTATTAGGGCTTTCACACACACACCCCAAGCGGCATTATTACAAAGTCAGCTAATAATAATAATAATAATAATAATAATAATAATAATAATAATAATAATAATAATAATAATAATAATAATAATAATAATAATAATAATAATAATAATTTAATTTTTATACCGCCCTTCTCCCGAAGGTCTCAGGGCGGTGTACAGGGCAATACAATAAAATACAATATATAAAAATTAAAAGAAATATTAAATACAGTAGCCCAATTAAATAAATTAATACAAAATGTTAAAATACCCCTAAACCCATCAGACCAGGCCGGCTTGTTCAAATAAATATGTTTTTAGGTCACGTCGGAAGGAGCGAAGGTCCTTGAACAACAAGAAAGGACATTTTATCATGCTTACAGAAAATTTTGGATTCAAGTACATATACTGATTCAGAGATTAGTGTATAATTGACATCAAGGTTATTTCTTTTGGGATTGAGGAACAAACAATTGGAAGAAATCATGGAATTTAGTTTTTTTTAATGATAACTACAGCAAGATTATTATGTACAAAATGATGGAAAGATTTGGCTTTACCTACAATGGAGGAATGGCTGATGAAGATGATGGAACTGGCTGAGATGGCCAAATTGACTTCTTTCATCAAGAAAAGACAATATCTATGTTTACTGCTGACTGGAAACTCTTTTTGAGTAAACAGACAAAAATGGTTTATGATTTTGATGATTAGGCAGGATAGATTATAGAAGAAAAGAGAATTATGTTGTAACCATAAATAAGGGATAAATTTACAATTGTACTTATAACTGCTGTGGAAGATGATCAGATTTTTTTCTTTCTTTTCTTTTTTCGCACTTTTAAGTTTCTTTTTTAGTCTTTTTACTCTTTATATTAATTTTTATTAGTTTATTTAATTTTGTGTGTGTGTGTTGAGTGTGTGTATAAAATGAAAAGTTAAAAATAATTTTATATGTATACATGATACTAATAATTTTGGAGAGGTTTACAAGCTCATAATGGCTACATTTCACATGAATGAGATTTGATTTAATTGTCTTCATTATTCTATTTAGAGCAGCATAATTTCTAGGCCCTTTGTACTAATTCTCCATTTGTTTAAAAAAAATCTTTTACAGATTTTTTTTCTTTTAAATCTTGCTTTAAAAAAAAATAGCATATCACACTTACATAATGCCCCCTAATAATAGTTTGTATGGCATTTTATACCAGATTCGTCTTCAGATACATCATTTGATTTTAAAAACAATGGAGAATTGATCTGTCGAAAACATTAAATCGGGAGGAAGCTCTAAAATATATTTTGCTTCAGTAGTGCAATAATTGAGAGTGTTTTAGAATAGGCAAAGTTGCTGATCTTTTTTTTTTTGTCTATCATGTTCAGCCGCTCTAATTATTTTTTTCCCTTTTTAACTGTCTTGTTCTGAGCATCAAGAAGAACAGTAGGCTTTCAAATCCAGCTGACTAAATTAATCTAAACAGCATTCTTTCCTTCGCATGCACAGACACACACCCGCACACACGCTCTTAAATTCCTCGTTCTGCTTTCCCTCCCACACCTGGATTCATAACACATTGCATAAGAAGCTGTGAAAGAAACTCCTGGTGCCAAAGTTGGAAGCTGTTTCCCCCCCTACGTTTCTTCTCAGATACAGCACAAAGTATCATCAGGGGTTAGAGAGGAATTATAGAGGGAGGTGGTGGTGACTCACTGCTCGCCATTAAGAAACTGTATGCGTGTGTTTTTTTAAAATAAATTAGTGGGTTTGCAATTGTGTGCTACCTAGAAACAAGGAAGAAATGAAGGGGAACCAAAATAATAACCTGAGAATATAAGAAGTATTCGTAAACATTTTCAATCATGTCTAGATTGTATGTAGTTTACTTAGGGTTTTGCAATATTTTCAGTAACTGAGTATGCAAATTCTCCCTCTGCTCACATAGCTGGAAAGTGAAGGTTGGCCGTTCAGTACAGGTATTTTTAATTTAGGTGATATGCAATTGAATAGGGAGGGGGGGAAATATATGCAGGTGAGGAATCCAGTCTATTTGGAATTCAACCACAAAGAGAGAAAAAAGTGGGAGCTGCACAAGAGAATGTTCACATGGCTGAAGTGGATCTCATATTGCTTTCAAAATCTTTGGATTCATTTTGTACGAGCTATAGAATCATGGTCAGTCCCTAGACATGCATTTAAATTCAGTGGTAGAGAGAGGTTTGGAGGATGTTGTAAAAAGAGAAAGGATTTTTTTTCAAATGGGTAAAGAGCAGGTAGGAGAAAATGTAACTACCTTCTCTTGAGCTTCTCCACAAGTGTCATTCCTGGTTTAAAAGTAATTGTGTTAGAGTATTGTTCCATACACCTGCAGTTTGACCTTTATGTTTCTAGTCCTGATCTCCCAGTGCAGATCATTGTCTTTGCTTCCTTGCCTCTGCCAATATTGTACTACCCAACCTGACCTTCTAATGCCTTTATGCTCTTTTGTTGATAGATCCTAAGTAGTCAGAAGTACCCTTCCATGCTGATTCCAAGTGGTACTTGGAGGTGCAATGCTTTTGGACATGTAGATTGCATTGGTTGTTATTATGACCAAGTACAAATGCTTGTCCTGGGCACCATGAATTTGACTGATGGGTTTTTAAGATCCGAGGTGTGCCCCTGCCTCCACATTGTTGTTGTTAGCTGCGAAGTTGTATCCGACCCATCACGACCCCATGGACAACGTTCCTCCAGGCCTTCCTGTCCTCTACCATCTTCTGGAATCCATTTAAGCTCATGCCTACTGCTTCAGTGACTCCATCCAGCCACCTCATTCTCTGTCGTCCCCTTCTTCTCTTGCCCTCAACCTTTCCCAGCATTAGGCTCTTCTCCAGTGAGTCCTTCCTTCTCATTAGGTGGCCAAAGTATTTGAGTTTCAGCTTCAGGATCTGGCCTTCTAAAGAGCAGTCAGGGTTGATCTCTAGGACTGACCGGTTTGATCGCCTTGCAGTCCAAGGGACTCGCAGGAGTCTTCTCCAGCACCATAGTTCAAAGGCTTCAATTCTTTGGCGCTCAGCCTCTTTTATGGTCCAACTTTCACTGCCATACATTGCAACTGGGAAGACCATAGCCTTGACTATACGCACTTTTGTTGACAGGGTGATGTCTCTGCTTTTTAGTGTGCTGTCTAGATTTGCAATGGCTTTCCTCCCAAGGAGCAAGCGTCTTTTAATTTCTTGGCTACAATCCCCATCTGCAGTGATCTTGGAGCCCAGGAAAATAAAATCTGTCACTACCTCCATTTCTTCCCCATCTATTTGCCAGGAATTGAGAGGGCTGGATGCCATGATCTTGGTTTTCTTAATGTTAAGTTTCAACCCAACTTTTGCACTCTCCTTCTTCACCCACAACAAGAGGCTCTTTAGTTCTTCTTCACTTTCTGCTATTAGAGTGGTATCTTCTGCATATCTTAGGTTGTTGATATTTCTCCCGGCAATCTTAATTCCAACTTTTGATTCATCTAGCCCTGCCTTTCTCATGATGTGTTCTGCATATAAGTTAAACAGGCAGGGCGATAGTATACAGCCTTGCCGGACTCCTTTCCCAATTTTGAGCCAATCAGTGGTTCCGTGTCCAGTTCTCACTGTTGCTTCTTGACCCGCATATAGGTTTCTCAAGAGAGAAATAAGATGGTCTGGTACTCCCATCTCTTTAAGAACTAGCCACAGTTTGTTATGATCCACACAATCAAAGGCTTTAGCATAGTCAATGAAGCAGAAGTAGATGTTTTTCTGGAACTCCCTAGCTTTCTCCATGATCCAGCGTATGTTGGCAATTTGATCTCTAGTTCCTCTGCCTCCACATTAAGCTGCAGTATATGTAGTCCATGAGTTCATTTTTGAAGATTGTGAATAAATACTTTCTTTGGTTCATCCTGACTCTTGTTGTTCATCAATTTTATGGTTCCATTTGTATGACAGTTTTGGATTGTTATTATGTTTGTACCCAGTTATATGAAACAATTACCCTTCCTGTATTTTTTTTTCTTGTTCAACATAGGTGGACATACCAACATTTTATCTTCATTCAAACAGTATAGAAAGATAAAACTGACTTTGCAATCATGCATTCAATAACAACCAAAAACTAACAGATATGCCATGGTTTTCTGTGGGAAAAGCAAGTGCACTCTTGGCTCTACTACCTGACATTGTCCCCTTTAGCAGGAACAACCTCAGGTATACTTTACTTATAACTGTTTACCAGTCTTTGATCACTTGACCATGCCAATTTATGATGACTGTGGGACACTGCAACCATTGTAATTTGTGCCAGTTGCCAAGTCCCCAATTCCTAATCATGCAGCTGTAGGGATGCTGCAGCAGCTGCATCTTAGAGGACCAGTTGTAAGTCTCCTCATTCATCACTATCATAACTTCAAATGGTCACTGAGTGGGTGGTCTCTAAACGAAAACTGCATGTACCTGTATGTGTTGAAATATGTTGAAAAAGTCAAAGATTTCAATTTAGTATACTAGTTTTTCACATGGCTGTATGTATAGATATGCTTCATGCAACATAGAATGCCTTTGCTTAGTAACACAGCAATTGCTAGACACGCCAAAAGTCCTACCCAGCACCTGAGTTAAAGCAATGGAGAAGACCTCCCCTTGTCTGAAGTCCCTGCAGCTGCGGATAATAGAGAATTGCCCATCAGGGTAATCAATCCTTGGGCCAGTGATCTGATCTGGTATGGACAGCTTCTCTCTTCTAATCTGCTGGTCCCCCATCATCTCAAGCCTGCTCCAAAATAGAAATTCATACTATTTCTTTCACACCTCCCTTTTATGAGTTGTTTAAGAGCAGCAATCACCCAACAAAAAGTGGCATTAAAAGTAAGCAGAGTGCTGCTGCAAAGCCTCCCCCGCAACTTGGACTGGATGTGACTGGAGCAGGTATGGGCGGGTTTCCCGGTAACCTTTATGAGCCAGGAGAACGCAAGCCAGCTAGAAAGGAAGTGTATTAAGCTGGAGGGGGAGGGGAGGCATTTGCACCATAGAAAACTCGTATTGATGTGGGTGGGGGAGAGCACAGGTCCTTCATTAGTCTCCAAGCTCTTTGGTCGCTAGGTGCAATTGTCGCTAAGCAACTACATTCTTTCTGCTAAAGTTGTATGTGCAGATGCTCCATTTAGAAGCTATGTTGTGTGAGTGTATTGTGATTTCTGTTGAAGACTGGGGAAAATTATAATCAAGCTATGGTGCACAAGTGTGCTGTGCTTTCTGTTGAAGACAGGGAAAATTGTATTAGATAGTCCAAAGGTAGCAAGGAAGCAACCTGAATTACATATACATGACTCATTTAGCTGTCTGAACCAGCTCAATGTTTTGTTTTGTTTTTCAAATTGCAACACTGATGTTTTAATGAAAAATCTGGAGAGTGTCTTGAAATAATCTGTCCGGGCAGAAATGGTCCCTAAAAATGTTTCAATTCAGACATTGATGTTTCAGTTGAACATCCAAATTTGTTAAACTCTGCACCTAAAATGTCTTGTATCTATGAGACAAACAAGTGTTTAATTTTAATGAAATTGAGCACAAGCCAATTGCATTTTGGCAGGGATTTGCTTATATTTTTGGACTCTATCCTTTAGCATACCACTCGGGGGATAAGCATAATTCAGCTAGGAAAAGTATCATACCTCTCATCTACAATAACTATCAATAATGTTTTAGCCATGTTCCAGACAGTTTAGATCATACCACAATGTCAATTTTGGGACAGTAAAATTCTCTGACTTGTGCAACTGGTATTTGCAAGTCTACAGCCTCTGATGCTGGAGGTGATGTGAAGCGATTCATGGTTTGTCTTATCCTTTTCCAACCTGGAAAGGTGCCTAATCATTAATCACCACTCGGAGATGTAAAATGCTTGTGTCATATTCTATATTCTCTTTTATCTACAACTAACACTGAGAGATAGCTCTGTGAAATGCAAAAGATTGTTCACTGGTTGTTGAGTGAATTCTAATACAGGAATGGTGCTACAGCTCCTGTCTTGATTTTCTTTTTGCTAAATAGTGTAACCTGCAGTTTACAACATACATGCTACTATTAGGCTATGAGTGCTCAGTGCCTCTTGAATGCTGAAGTCCTTAGGAATGTGCCCATGGCAGCAACTAAAATATGCTAGAAAATCAGAAAAGAGCTAGAAAGTGCAGCACGTGGTATCTCCCAGGAGGCATACTAAGAAGGAATTACAACACCCAACTGACATGTATCTGGACACATGGATAGCATTAGTTTGCTAAGAGAGCAGGGAGGTGCCAGAAGGTGCAGGAGTTAACTAAGCCTCTCTTGCAGTAAAAAAATTGATTTGGGGCATAATGCTTATTTCAGTCTCAACTGAAGCCATATGTTGCCTGCTGCTTTCATTCCTCCCCCCACCCACCACCCACCCACCCCCCAAAAAAGGTAGCTGGGCAATGAGTTTAAGGGCTACTTACTTTTCTTTGACAGAAAACTAAAAAAAAATGTAACATTTGCTTTCCCTGCTGCCTTTTCCTTTCCTGCCTTTATAGCAGTGATTTTTAATGTTGACAACTTTGTGATACTGTATGTCAGGGCTTTTCAACCTTTTCACCCATTGTACCACTTTTAGGATATGGCAACATCCGAGTACCACCAGTCGCCTAGCAAGGTGTCAAAAACCTGATGACCAAAAAAATAAAAAAGAAAGAAAGTGATGAAGTACAGGTAGTCCTCGACTTACAACAGTTCGCTTAGTGACTGTTCAAAGTTACAATGGCACTGGCCGAGCAAGACACCTGCCTGCCCGCCCGGTGGTGCTCTTCCTCCTGAATGAGGTTTTCATTGTTGTGAGCATTTCTGTTGAGGATTAGCAGTGGGGGTGGGGTGGGGGTGTTTGGTTTTTATTCCCCCTGTCTGCTGGGTGGTTGCAGCAGGTTTTGGTCACTTCACATGACCCTGGGACACTGTGACTGTCATAAATATGAATCAGTTGCCAAGCATCTGAATGTAAATCACAAGACCCTTGACATGCTGCAACATTCCAGCTGATCTGCACTTCTTCTGGGCTCAGAAGCTCCAGGATCAGCGCCAAGCTCCAGCTGGAGCCTGGCACTGATCCTGGCACTTCCACTGACCCCTGACAGCTCCGAAGAAGCACTGATCCTGGCACTTCGGCCGAGCCCTGACAGCCCTGCAGCTCCAGCCATCTCTTACTCAGGCTTGTGCGGTGCTGCCACCAGTTCAGCTCATTCCCCTCCCTTGCTACCACTTTTCTATAATGGTCACGTACCACCTAGCAGGTGCCAATGTATCACAGGTGGTACCCGTACCACTGGTTGAAAAGCCCTGCTGTATGTGGACTTCAACTCCCAGAATTCTCCAGCTAGTATGCTTGGGAATTCTAGGATATGAAGTCCACACATCTTAGAATTGCCTCAATTCTAACTTACTGCCAGAGAGAGATGTCCTGATTTTAGATGTTTAGGGCATATTAAACAGATGTGGGAGCTGCATTGTAAAACATGAGGGACTCACCCATTGTGCCAGTCAGCTGTCTATTGGGCTTCTTTTGACAACAGTTTCTGTACTGCTTCAAAACTGCTGGCTTTAAATGGAAAAAGGCAACTCTACTTTAAAACCAGAATAGCTAAAGATGCCTTTAGCTTAAGCTCTTCTTGAACAGGGCTTGGGATAAAACTAAAGTGGTATCTGGGGGTTGACAGAATAAAGAGTTTGCCAGGGCACATTTATGCTTGGTTAGTAGAAATAGGGAAGGCCCTGTGTGTATAAATCATCACAAATGGAAGAACACTGCACAGACCAGTCCAAAGAATAGTAGATTGTATTCTTCCAGAGGAAGGTATTTGTATAAAATAAATATAGTAATGTTCCTTATTTTATAACAGATCATGTTAATATAATAGCATTAAAGTTGTCAATCATTTTTTACTCCTAGTGACCATCTAGACAAATTTTCTCCATAACCATATGTGTCCCTAGCCTGGTTTCCAATGGCGTACTCTTCGCCACTGTAACTGAGTCCATCCACCTTGCTGCAAGTCATTCTCTTCTCTTTCCTTCCATCTTCCCCAGCATTAGAGCTTTCTCAGAGAGCTGTCTTTGCATGGTATGTCTGAAGTAGGATAATTTGAGCCTGATCATTTGTGCCTGACATGAGAACTCTGGGTTGAGTTGTTTGATGATCCATTAGTTTCTTTTCTTGACTATCTATGCTCTTCCCAGAAGTCTTCTCCAACACCAGAGTTCAACAGTGTCAATAGTCTTCCTGTCCTGCTTCTCAGAGTCCAACTTTTTTCCCCATAGATTGTCACATGAAATACCATGGTTTGCATGATTCCAATCTTTGTAGATGTAGACATATCATGGCATTTGAATTACTTCCAAAACCTTCACGGCTGCTTCAGCAAGTCCTAATCTGCAGCGTATATCTGTTCTGTACCAGCCTGCTACTGGCCCTGCAACAAAAGCAGGGACGACCCCTTTACAAACGGCAAGAGGCTGGAATAACGTCTGCCACATTTATTACTACAAAAACAAACAAGACACGAACCAAGATACAGGAGCTTTGAAACACTATCCGAGTGGTTGCTTTCAGCAAACCAGCCCTCCCCACACATTCCCTTTATAAAGAGTTCAGGGCGTGACTTCTCTCTCCCTCCTTCCGAGAAGCCCCAATGCCTTCCTCTGTTTACTCCTACTTGACTGCCTCCTGCGTCGGGCGTCCTTGAACAGGGCCAGCTGTGGGTCATCTTCATCCACACTGTCAGGCTCACACAGCTGGGTCTCCATGGTGACCAAGTGGGAGGGGCCTGCCTGAGGGCAATCATCAGCAAGATCTTCAACCCCCTCAGCAAAGTCTTGAACACCCCCCTCCTCCTCTGAGTCGTCCGACCCAACTGCCGAACCCACAGGCTGACCCTGAATCACAACAATATCTTGACTGCTACAGAATGACTGATAACAGTATGTACATTGGGGACTTTACATCAGACTGCAGTGAAGACCAAGGAATTAAGCCCAAATATTTTGGAGGAATGGATTTATATAAAGTAGCAAGGTAGCAAGGCAGAAGATGTGGTCTTAGTATTCAGACTAAGGAGTATCATAGATGTAACAGACATCAGGAGATCATAGGCTTTATAGAAGTGCTTAGAAATGAAGAACAAGAGAACAACATCTGGGTGGAAGAGAAAACTCTTTTTTGCCTTATGTAATTCATGGAATACTTTCACCATGGTTTTTGATTGATAGTATAAGAAGCCTTCCATCTGGAAAGAGATATTCAATTTCAACTTTATGGGGAGAAAGTAGAAATATTCTTGTTACTCATTAGGGAGGAAGCCATTTGGTGACAGGACAACATGCAGCAGATACCCAGCAAATTCCTTACCCCACCTCTAATTTTTCCTCTAAGTTATTTTAGAAAGTTAAATGTGATGCTGATATGCTACAAATCCAAGTACCAGATCCTAGCATCTTTGTTAACTAAAAGAATGTCTCTGGATCCCTAGAAAATAAAAATAGTGGGTAACTGAAGCAGCCCACTTTCAGAGAAAAAAGGAAAAAGTAAGTTGGGGTGGTAGAGAGCATCACAGAAGAATGCTAATGGGACTAGGGGCAACTTCACCAGTTTATTTTAGGTTCAAAGAATGTTTTGGAACTAGCCATTACCACCATGACAGTCTTTTTATGAATAGACAGGCCCCTCCTAAGGGAGAATTCTCATACAATCATCCAATGCATTCTTTTTCAAAATGTGCCTGTGGCCCAGAAAAATTCCTTACTTCTGGGCTAGAAAGACTCATAATTTAATTACTGCTCTTTAGGCTCCAAACCTTTACACTATGTATACAAAGAAATTACAGGATTGGTTCATTTTGGACCTACAAGGAAGATCTCAGCTTCTCAAGATTTGAAAGTGCTAAGTCCATGGAAATCAGGAGGGGGGAAATTAATAGAGGTCCCTTCCCCTGGGGAAAAAAAATCAGTTCTGGGCAACTCAATTATGCAGCACTGCTCCAGATGCAAAGTTTTAATTTGTAGAAGGCAGCTGGTCATAACCTAAAATAAACAGAACTGTGAAACTGGGTGAGAAGAAAAGGTGTTACTCTCCTTATGTCTTCTTTTGCTTCATCTCACTTCCTGGTACAGCTAAGGACCTGTGTTGGTCCATCCAGCCATAATTTGCTGGGAAATTTGCAATAAGCATTGATCTCAAGGCACATCTACATCTCTCATTGTGCCATCAAAGGCAGAAGGTCTGTAAAGCAGTCTTCTATAGATTTTTGAAGGACAAATGCAAGAATGGAAGGAGAAAAATATTGCAAACTACAATTAGGAAACCTATCCCTTTGGGATAGTGTAATAATTGAGGAAGGGCTATTTATGCCAGGAAAATGACAAGGGGCAAACTGATAGAAATTTCCTGACCAGTGCCTTGGCTCTAATTCAGGCCTCCTCAATTGGCTATTTTAATTAGGAATTGCAGCAGTTGCTCTGAAGAGCTTCAGGATTGGGAGGCTGCCCTAACATGTTGTTCATTCCCCTTTGTACTGTTTGTTTCCCCCAGTGGTGGGATTCAAATATGTGAACAACCAGTTCTCTGTGTGGATGCCACTTCCAGAAGTCCATTCTGGGCCTGGGCAACAAAAAAATTAGCTACCGGTTTTGCCGAACTGGTGCAAACCGGCTGAATCCCACCACTGGTTTTCCCCCCAAAGAGAAAGGTCACAACATTAATCTACTGTTTGTCCTCTCTAAATTGGGATCATCTTCAGGAACATCCAGTTGGGCCATCAAATTACCTTAAGGAACTCCCCCTTTCCCCAAGATATAGTTTTGAAAACTAATGCTAACTAATGCTAACCTACACTTCCCATGACTCTTTGGAGGAGAAACCACGGTAGTTATAAAACAATAACAAAAGACATAAACAATAAGTAACATGTCTTCAGTTGTGTGACATTTTGTGGCTTCCAGATTATTGAATTTCCCTAATTTTCAACCAGCTTGGACAACTCATATTGGCTGGAAATCCTAATGCAGTGGTCTTGGAGGGCATCAGGTTGCATTAGCCTTCATGTTGATACTGATAGCTTAATCTTGTGACCACTTAATTGATCTCTTAATTTTAGTCTCCCGTTCTCAATTTTACTTCTCTTCTTCTAGAAATGGTGAGACCACATTAAATTCACCCTAAGATGATAGGACCATTAAAGGTGCCACTACTGAGGCTCTTAAGTTATATGAACAAAAATTTTTAATACAATGGGTTTTAGTTCTGCTTAGGCATAAAAGCCAGCTGAGTAACTTTGGGCCAGTCACTGTCTCTCTCTCTCAGCCCAATTCCCCTCAGAGGTTTGTTATTGTGGGGAAAATAAGAGGAAGAAAGAGTATTATGTATATTTGCTGCCTGGCCTGATGGGATGGGGTTGGGTTTTATTAATGTGTTTTAACCTACTTTTAATGTGTTTTAACTTATTCGTGGGCATCTTGTTTAATCTTTTTTAATTTTGTATTTTGTCTTTTAATATGTACTGCCCTGTTCACCGCCCTGAGTCCTTCGGGAGAAGGGCAGTATACAAATAAAATTAATAATAATAATAATAATAATAATAATAATAATAATAATAATAATAATAATAATAATAATAATGATGATGATGATGATGATGATGTAATGAAGGTGGGATAATATATCCAATAAATTAATAAAGTAATGGCTAGCCATGCTTTTGGAGAAACCCATAAATACAGTATGGAAGTAATAGCTCTTTCCTTTTGTATTTTCATCAATAGGTAGCCAGGGATATTGTGGTTTCTTTTTCTACTGTCATTTTATTTATTTTTTCTCATTTCTGAACCACCCATCAGTCATGGCTAATGGTCATTGATAGACACCTTCTCTGTTTATCTAGGCCACTGACCCATTGCTTCACCTTGTAGCATAAAACTCTGCAAGAATATAATGAGCTGTGCATAAATGAGGTATTACCGTTTGCTTGAGGCAGCAGAAAGTCTAGCCATGGTTAAGTGTTGAAGAGAGAGGGGTGGGGAGGAACAAGGGGCTGCCTCTTCTTTTTAGCATTTCAAAGCAAAGGATTAGACAGCTCAGATATCCCCTTTTCTTCATGCTGATCAGATTGCCCCACTGGGAGAGAGAGAGAGAGAGAGAGAGAGAGAGAGAGAGAGAGAGAGAGAGAGAGAGAGAGAGAGAGAGAGAGAGAGAGAGAGAATAGTTTTTTTTCTCACATTCAATTATGTCCCTGGAGATTTGATGACTGAGAAGTTCATCTCTGAGCATTCCAAAACAAGCTGACTCTTATCTGCACTCTTATCATGCAGGCCAGAATATAGAGATCTCCTGACTTTCTCCCTTTCCGGTATTTTCACTCTTCTCTAGACTCAAGCAACGTATTAAAGCAAACAAATATTTAAATAAAAAACATTTAAGGCACACTTGGAGAAAGAGAAAAAAATATACTTACAAATAATAAATTCAGTGAGAATTTTAGTGTGGGCTGTTGAAAATGATTAAGAGTTGATTTGAATTGCACTGGGATATAAATGTAATAAATAAATGTAATTCAGATTATTGCTGAAATAGGATGGAATGGCCATATGAACAGATGCAGGCAAAAGAACCATGAACTGGAACTGGATTGATTGTATTTATTTCTGTCTCAGTTGAAGACACACTTAGCAGTTTACAATATCTATCAATATAAATGATGAAACATCAATTGTACAACAAGACATAAGAATATAATAAAAAACACCCTGAACTTACCCATTGCTATAACAGAGAAGGTCAACTCAC
This sequence comes from Vipera berus, assembly GCF_964194415.1. NCBI lineage: Eukaryota > Metazoa > Chordata > Lepidosauria > Squamata > Viperidae > Vipera > Vipera berus. The sequence continues at coordinate 335,337,191 of NC_138202.1, read as the reverse complement.
ATATCATATACCAAAGGCTTTCTGAAGTACTTCTATTTTTAATAGCTTAAGAAAGCCAGTAGAACAGACACACACAAGGAATGCAATAGTGGTGAATATCTGTAGCTCGGGTGTACGATGAGGGTGAAGGTTCGTTCTCTGAGCTTGTGGGTTGGTTTCCGAAAATTTTGTTACCAGGCTAGGTAATGTCTTCAGGGGAGATGTTCATGCACACAAGGAATTCCATGGGCAAGTCCCTTTCGTGAAAAACAGCATGTATTGTATTGAGCCTCCAGTCCCATCATTTGGCAACATACGTGCTGGGTGGGTCAACCCCAGTTGGAATAAGCAGTTCTGTAATCATGGCTGCTTGATGGCTGGGGAATTCTGGGAATCAAACTCCACACATTTTCAAGTTGTGGAGAAACACTGCTGAATAGGTTGGAGACAGCTCAGCCTTCCCTTCCTCTCTCTTTCCTGATATACTGGTTTATTAAACTCATCACTCATGTCATTGTGAAACAATTGTAATTGATGAGTACTTTAGCCCAACACATCAGAGTTCTGCTAGACTAGGGAAAGCCTAGATAGACAATAGTTGTTTCCTGTTGTGTAGACATGTTTTATGGACATATTTTTGTAACATCTTATTGTAACATCTGTTCTATATAGTCTTGGAGCCCACCCAGAAACCTACAGAATTTGTGGCTACAGATGAGTCTGGGTTAAGAATTTCCAGCACAATGATGTCTCCAGCTCCAGAAATATTCAAATAATCAAAATGGCAAATGTTCAAAATTCCAAACTCAGAGGAGGGAATTCCAACTGATTGCCAAGATACGTTTTAGGGCATGTTTGCACGATTTCCACTGCCCACTTTGAAGTTTGCCTCTGCATTTCCTTTCTTTTTTCTTCTTTCATGCTGAGTAAGCTTTGCAATCCATATTGCAACCCATGTTGCTTTCATTCTTCAGTCACATCCAGTTATTGCAGCTGTTTGCAGTCTGAGGTATTATGGGTTAAATAATCCCATTTGGCTATGTTACGTGGAAGATGATGGGAAGGTCTTAGAGCTGTAGGGGGGAAATATTTTTCATTTTTTATGCTAAGGTGATGACAGAAGCTTACTTAAGGTCAGGTAATGCAACTACAGTCTCCATTGGGCATGAGGGCAATAGGCTAGCATAAGATAGCAGGCTAGCATAAAGTGCATGGTAGGTCACAAAGTCCAAATGACTTTGTCCTCCATCATCTTACTGCTGCATGAAGAAGTCACCTCACTAGTTCTTGGAATTACAGTATGGTTCAATACAAGTGGAAGGTTAGAGTAACAAGTTAGGGAAGAGATGATTAGTGCAATGCTTGCTGTCCCTTCAAAAATGTCCAGAAAATTTCAAGTAGTTCTAAATACATCAATGAAATTGCTGAGTGGGCCAAGAAACAAATTGGATTTGTTCTGCATCACAGCCTTACAAAAGGACCAGTCAATAGTTCACCTGGTCAACCAAAAGCAAGATCTTAAGCTACCCTGACCACTTTGGAAGATTTTGCCTGTGATCTCCTTGCATCTGGACATAGATTTTGATCCAGACTAAAGTGCCTTTTGTTCACAAGTAGACGCTCTCATGTACTATTTCTATGGATATTCCCTTCTTAGGGATAATTCTTGTAATCTAGAACTGACTATTACAGTAGAAGACATTGAGAAGGACCATTTAGGTCAGGGGTCCCCAACCCCTGGTCTATGGACCAGTACTGGGCTGCAGCATGCCAGCAACCAGTCCACACAAACAAGCAAAGCCCCATCCACAGGATGCAGGCAGCACACAAAACCATGCACCCTCCGGTCCCCAGAAAAAACTCTCTCCACAGAACTGGTCCCAGGCGTCCAAAATGTTAGGGACCTCTGATTTAGGTCATCAAGTCCAATTCTCTGCTCAGTTAAAGTATACCTGGCGGGTGGTTCTCTAACCTCAACCTGGAAATTTTCAGTGGAGAGAAGTCTATCTCTTCCCCACAGTAATTTCCCTACAATTAAGGAAAATTGAGCTATCCCAAAGTCACAGTCAGAAAATATGCTACAGAGAAGCAAAGGGAAGGGAAGAGAAAATGAAAAAGTTGGGAGCTCATGAAGGATTAGTTATCAGCTGCTATTGGCAGGAGGAATGTGGGGTATTCAGGGAGAAATCTTTCGAAAGCACTGGATTTTGGCCATAGATTGTGCAGCTCTGAGCAATTGTTGCTGTAATAGAAAATGCCATTTAAGAGCACTGATACTCTCCTCATCCTTCATGAATCTGTCTGATATTGCCTCCTCCAATCTGGCCTACTTTGGCCCTACTGGCCACATAACACGAGAGAGCAATGATTTAAGATAAAAGAAAATTCAGGTTTTCCCACACTTTACTGTAGTAGTTGATCTATTGGGACCTCCAGTCTTTTGAGGAGATGTTAAGCAGATGTTTTAGAACAGGGGTGTCAAACTGCCAGCCCACAGGCCAGATGCATCATATGGAAGCCGCCCCAACCCCAGCTCCGCCAATAGGAAAAAAGTCATGATACATTGCGACATGTCACATGACACAGTGAGTTTGACACCTGTTTTAGAAGAAATAGCCTACACTACCCTGGTGTGTGTGTGTGTGTGTGTGTGTGTGTGTGTGTGTGTTTTGAACTTGACAACTTTAAGGGATGTGGACTTCAACTCCCAGAATTCCCCAGCCAGCCAATTCCCCAGCCAGAATCCCTGGAATTCTGGGAGTTGAAGTCCACATATCTTAACATTGTCAAGTTTGAAAAACACTGCACTATCACACCCAGATCCAATGTTGAGAGACAAAATGAAGCCCAACATTCAGTTACACTGCTGAGCAATCAAGATTTTTCAGTATTCTGCAGCCGAGCAGACAGGACAACATGTAATTAACACCAGGGTTGCCTCTTGCTTAGAGATCCCCCACCCTAAGCAATACATCATGTCAATTAAGGACAGTAGAAGAGACTCTTTAAAAGGTCGGAGGTGCTCAGCTGATTACTAAAATGGAAAAGGTAAAAAGTTTGTTTTCTATCACCACTGTCACCATACCCGCACAAATAATACTTTTTCCCCGTTCAAGTTTCTGAAGGAGCATTTGGCCTTACTTCCAGCTCCTTGGGTGGTTTAGGTTGCCAGGCTCTTATAAATTAACCTATAAATTACTGCACTGAATCTGTGGGACTTCCTGCTGCATAAAATAAGATTAAACTCATCTTTCCCCTCCAAAGTCTATGGTACCTGGTAGGATGGTAATTACAATTTAAAATATTGCCATAACTCACTTATGAGTTATGAGTCAGTGCTTTATTATTTGTTCTTAAATCTGCTGTTTTATTTGTTTTTCTCAACATTTATTGCAGTCTTATTGTAATCTTCATCATCTTGGACTATTTTCTATTGGATGGAAAGATTTAACTAGTTTAAATAAACAGAGAAACAATAAATAATCCCCTTTCATCTTTCCTGACCTGAGATTCACAAAATCTCATTGGATATTTGATTGCTCCTCAAAGAGTGATTAATCCATCTGTGGAATGTGCAGAAGATATTCCACAATATAAGGACTAGAGAATAGCAATTGTGAACCAACTGTCCTTGAGTATATGAAGGTAGCCTTGCTTGCTGAGCAGGTGATGCAGGTAGAAATGGCTCCAGAGCAAATGCAACTGTAGAAATTGATGGTCTTTTGATGCCAAAAATGGGAGATCTCATCCACAGCCAGCCAAATCATTCCTTGATTGTTCTTGGGACTCTGCAGAATGTGCGATGATTTTAATTCAGGCAAGAAAAACCAAATGTACAGGTATAGTATAGGGGTTACCTTGCTCAATAGTAGTAACTGTGAGAGGGATCTCGGAGTCCTCACTTAAATATGAGCCAGCAGTGTGCTGCAGCTGCCAAAAAAGCCAACACAGTGCTAGGCTGCATTAACAGAGGAACAGAATCAAGATCATGTGAAGTATTAATACTACTTTACAATGCCTTGGTAAGGCCACACTTGGAATACTGCATCCAGTTTTGGCCACCACGATGTAAAAAAGATGTTGAGACTCTAGAAAGAGTACAGAGAAGAGCAACAAAGATGATTAGGGGACAGGAGATTAAAACATATAAGGAACGGCTGCTGGAATTGGGTATGTCTAGTTTAATGAAGAGAAGGACAAGGGGGGACATGATAGCAGTGTGTTCCAATATCTCTGGGGCTGCCACAAAGAAGAGGGAGTCAAGCTATTCTCCAAAGCAGGACAAGAAGCAATGGATGGAAACTAATTAAGGAGAGAAGCAACCTAGAACTAAGGAAAAACTTCTTGACAGTTAGAACAATTAACCAGTGGAACAACCTGCCTCCAGTAGCTGTGAATGCTCCAACACTGGAAGTTTTTAAGAAGAGACTGGCCAGCCATTTGTCTGAAATGGTATAGGGCCGTGGTGGCGAACCTATGGCACGGGTGCCAAAGGTGGCACGCAGAGCCCTCTCTGTGGGCATGTGTGCCGTTACCCCAGTCTTAGGCCTTCAGCTGAGTTTTATAAAACCTTTTCGCTTTAGGCCTCCGCTGCCATGTGCAAGGAAAAAAAAGGTTCAATCAATCAATCAATCAATTTCAACTTCTCGCAGGGGAAAAAAAGATCTCACAAAGTTGGAATTGATTGATTGAACTTTTTAGTCCCACCCAGTCTGTCATTACCACTGCAGCCACGCCCACCCAAAGGGCCATGCCCACCCAGCACCCGATGATACATAAGTGAGTTTTGGGTTGCAGTTTGGGCACTCAGTCTCTAAAAGGTTCGCCATCACTGGTATAGGGTTTCCTGCGTGAGCAGGGGGTTGGACTAGATGACCTCCAAGGTCCCCTCCAACTTTATTATTATTATTATTATTATTATTATTATTATTATTATTATTATTATTATTATTATTATTATTATTATTAAATCTGGGGATGATTCCAGCCAGGGTCACCTGCAGCTGCTGTTCTTTAGCAGGTAGGAGAGAGCCACACAAAAGCCACAATACCCTGTGCTGTGTTTTGCTGGCTTAACCACTGCATCCGTCCCACGGGCTTAAGTCTTTCATTCACTCATCAGGGCCATTTGAGGAGTCTCCCAGGGAAACCAATTGCTCCTCATCTTGCTTGCTAGCAGTGTCAACTCTATGTGGGATGGAGGTGGTGACATGATGCCATTCCCTGGCATCAAAAACCAGTAATATGGTGAAGCGTGATTAATAATATCCACCCTGCTTGAGAACGTCCAGCATGTGAAAAGGCTCTTAGTGCTTGTTCCCTGTAAATAAGCACTCTGCCTCTTGCCCAGCTTCTTGGGTCATTTAGCTCAGCCTTGACTAGCATGGGAGTTTCTGCCATCTGACAGCGCCCTTTATCTCCAAATGCATTTTTAACCACATATTGAACCTCAGGCCTTCTCTATGTAAGCCACCTAGTTTGTCTGTGCACATGAATCTGTTTTTATGGGGATTGTAAACAGTTTGGCTGTACCATGATGCAGAGGAAGGTAAAACCCCAGGCATTGGACATGGAGGTGCAAAGCAACCACATATTTGCGCTGCTCTGCATTTCCTCTCTCCTGCTTCATTTCAATGAACAAAATATCTTTTGGCATTTAATTCAGTTTGATTGTTGGCTCAACTATACCTGCAGTATCTGCCCTTTGGCCAGAATGGTAGGGTGCAAAAAGGTAGAGCAAAATACTTGGTCTGCCTGCCAATGACCTTCCAACAAGGCTCAGCCAGATGAAGGATTCTTCAAGCAGCAAGGCCTATTCTTTAACCAGTGTTAATACTGAGATCATGGGAAGGGATAATTCTTCTCTATGCTCCACTGGCAAGACCATATCTGGAATACTGTGTTTTAGTTTCCACAGTAAGTGAAGAATGCTGAGGAATGGGAAAGAGGGTTGAGAAGAGCGAGAAAGAGGGTGAGGGATGTGGAGGCCAAATCCAATGGGCATGTATGGTCTAAAGAGGAGATGTGAGAAAAGTATCCTAATATTTGAAGGCTGTCACAGGGAAGAGGAAGTGATTTAGTCCCCCTTGTGCTTAAGGTTAGAGCAAAATGCAAATGGATAGAAGCTTTATAGAAAAGTCCATGAGAGTTATTAATCGGCAACACAATTTTTGCCTTCTTAATTTGTGGTTGCTCCATTACTGAAAATTTTCAAAGTTTGGACAGCAGTTTGTCTGGGATTGTCTGAAGATTCCTTCCCTGGGCAGAGGGGTTTGTCTAGAAGATCTCCAAGGTCCCTTCCAGCTTTTTGATTCTGTCATTCCAGTTGTGCTGGCAACTGAGTCTCAGACCTTTAGCCATCTATTTATAATTGAGTTAAGAAGAATTCTTCATCTCTGAAAGTCCTCAGTGTCTGGATAGTCATTGCCTAGAAATGCAATAGTGGATCTTGTTCTAAGCAGCAAGTTAAACTAGATTACCTCTAAGGGCCCTTGCAGAAATATAATTCTGTGATTTTTCCTTGGATATTTTTTTCTTACTAAGTGTTTTGTATATGTTGTGGGTTGCAGTCTCATTCAACCCCTAAAAGATTTAGCGCTGAAAACTAAATAGACAAGCTTCACTTGCATGGGGCAGCTTGAAGACCCTTGTGAATGTCATCTGGTCCAAACTCCTGTGATCTTTGAGAAATCATAGGCAAGGGGTGCTAGTAGAGAGAGAGAGAGAGAGAGAGAGAGAAATGTTATATATATCTTCAAAAAGGAAGAAACAAAGACCTGGGTAATTACAGATGGGTCAGCTCGATATTGATACTAGGCAAAGCTCTGGAACAGATTATTAAGTTGTTATTCAGTTAGTATTTGAGGACAGAAATATATTGCTCAGCAGAGGATGCATGAGTTCATCAAGAATAAATCATACCAAACCACCCAGACTCCTGTTTTTGCTAACGTTATCAGTTTGTCAGACAATGGGACATGGTGCATGAGATGTACCTTAACTTCAAATCTCCCATGAGATTCTTGCATGGGAGAGGGCAAAACGTAAATAGGATATATAACTGAATAATTGTAACCCACAACTATCTGTAAGCAACTACCCATCAAATGTCAAGTGGTATATTGCAAGGCTTTGTTCTAGCTCCTGAGCTGTTTAATTTCTTTTTAGAAATGATGGATAAGCGATGGGAAAATACAATTATCACATTTGTAGATGACATAATGATGAAGGGATAGCAAGCATCTTAAAGAACAGCTTCAAGATTCTAGCGGATGTTGACAAGCTTGGAAAAAATGAGCAGAATGCAGTCAGATGCATTTCAACAAGGACAAATTCCAAGTGTTACAGTCAAGTAAGAAAAATGAAAGGAGGAGGAAGGACAAACCTGCTCATTCTGTTTATAGTTTATTACCTAGAGAGAGACTACCCGTTTCCCATAGTGTCATTCTGCCAGTTTGATCTGCGTGATTGGTGCATTCCAGGTTCCTTCGATTAAAGTAGTATCAGGACACCGGAAGCATGGCTTTTTCTATGGTAAGGATGGTGTTTTACTTGTAAACTGCCCAGAGTTGCTGGGAGCCAGACAGTGTACATAATTAAATGATGCCGAAAGTGATGTGGAAATCAAAAAGTTAAGCTCAAGAGAACTAAAAAGCTAAGCAGGGTGAATCCTGATTATAGATTGGAATCTTCCAGGAAAAATCAAAGCTGTAGTCTAGATTGGGAAGATAACAGAAAAAAAAAACCTAGAAGGCAGTATTTATTTAATTATTTAATTAACCTGCCAACCATCTCACTCTGCAAAGAATAAATAAATAAATAAAATTGGAGAAGGCAATGCTTTATAGACCACCTCAAACTCCTAAACATGAAATACAAATAAATAAAACTAAAATAATGGGAGAAGGCAATGCTTTGTAGACCACCTTGAACTCCTAATGATGAGATAAGAAGCTAATAAATATATAGTATTTGGAAAGTATCAACCGGGAAAGAATCCCTCCTTGTGATTGCTAAGAGTCAACAGTGACTTGATGGCATTTAATCAGTCTGAAATTACAAGCACCCAAGAAGTCAGTGGTCTCTGTTAGCTAGTAGAGACAGCATTACTTCTGCAAAAGTTTATGTAGTATCTGTTTCCTAGGACTCAAGGCAACTTATGATACAAAACTAACTAAACAATTAATATAGGATGTGTCATAAACCACTGTTTCTCCAACTTGGCAACTCTTCAGTGCCAGGAGGTTTGGACCATTCTGTACCTCAAGGGTTTTCAGAGCAGAGTAGCATCCATAGGGAAAGTACATTTGGAGGTTTTTTCCTTGAAAACATTTTGCTTCTCATCCAAGAAGCCTCTTCAGTTCTGACTGAATGGTGGGGAATTCATTCATTCATTCATTCATTCAGTGTCTGCCCAGTTCAGTATGATGCTTGCATTAAAAAAGTAGGAACGATTAAAAAAATGAAAAAGTAAACACCAAGAAGACAAATTTTAAATAACAATAAAATTGCCTCCTGGAGCTCATTCCACCACTCTGCCACCAGACCAAAGAGGTTTTTAATGACTTTTTGAATGTCATCAGGGTGGAAGCTGTATGGGTAATTAGGGGATGCTTTCAAGAGGATAGATGCTCTTGAAGACATGTTCCTGAGTCCTGATAGATGCTGCTGTTTTGTTGAAGGGACCTGGGTTGCATCCAATGTACTCAATGTTATTGGCTCAGCAAAAGTAGTAGAAGATAGATGGTCCTTCAGGTACCCAGGCCTATGACATGAAGGACTTTAAAGGTAACCACCAGCACCTTGAATTATACCCAGAAGGCAACTGCAGCATGAATTGCAGGAATTCATTCATGAGATGATTGATTCACGAGTGAGTGTTTGAAAGGCCTCCCAATCCAGGAACGGGGGCAACTGACACACTAGATCACGGGTGTCAAACTCGCCATGTCACCTGATGTGTCGCGACATACCGTGACTTTTTTTGCATTGCCGGTAATGGGGTGGGCACAGCTTCAGTATGATGAAATCGGCCCGTGGGCCGGCAGTTTAACACCCCTGAATCTGTACAAAGTCCACAGCTGCCACCTATTCTTTGAGTAGGAGCTGTAAGTCCAAGAAGACTCCCAGATTATGCAGCAGCCTTGAAGGTGGAAGTACAACCCCACCCAAGACTAAAGATGGAAAGTCCTTAGAATCAGGGAAGTCAAATATCCACAGTCACTTAGTTTGGGCAGGATTAGGCCTGAATCTGCTCCTTCCCATACAGATATACGCAGACTTCAGGCACTGGCACAGTGCCTGAACAGGATCAGTGTGGCCAGGATATACTGTTGGGTATCATCAGTGTGCTGATGCAATTTGACTCCGAAGTAACTTGTATTGCAGTTAGTGCAATGTAGGCGAAAACATCAAGTTCTGAGGCACATCCTGAGAATCTCCAGATTTAATCTCTTCCACGACCACCACCACCACCAGCAATTGACTGGATTAACTGTAAAGAAAGAAGAGCTATTATATATAAACTTTGTAATTGTTCTAGAAAAATACCATGATTGATAGTGTCAAAAGTCACTGAGAGATCAAGCAGAACTAAAGTGGATGCACCATCCCCATCCTGGCTCCCACCAAAAATCATCAACATGCACAACCAATGCTATCTTCAGCCTGAAATAGGTTCAGATAATTAGTTTCCTCCAGGAGCCTCTGAACAGCTGTCCAATCACCTTCTCACCAACTTCCTAAGAAAGAGATTGGAGATTGGATGATAACTGACCAGAGGAATTGGGTCCAGCAATAGCCTCTTGAGAAGAGGGCATGCCATCACCTCCTTCCAGGCTGGAGGGAATATAACCTTTCTCAGAAAGGTTGACATCACTGCATTGACCCAACTACAGGTCACCTCCCAGGCTGCCTTAAGATAACCCCTCAAGGGCATCCCCCATTTTACAAGACATTGTTGCTTTTCTAAAGGATCTGTCAATTGGCTAGATCAGTGATGGAGAAACTTTTAGAGACCGAGTGCCCAAACTGCAACTCAAAATGCTCTTATGTATCATCGGGTGCTGGGTAGGCGTGGCCCACTGGGTGGGTATGGCCAATTGGATGGGCATGGCCCATTGGGTGGGCATAGCTGCAGTGGTAACGGCAGACTGGGTGGGACTAAAAAGTTCAATCAATCAATTCCAACTTTGCGAGATCTTTTTTTTTCCTGAGAAGTTGAAATTGATTGATTGATTGATTGATTGAACCTTTTTTTTAAGCGAAAAGTTTTTATAAAACCCAGCTGAAGGCCTAGGACTGGGGCGACGGTGCGTGTGCCCACAGAGAAGGCACTGCATGCCACCTGTGGCACGCGTGCCATAGGTTCGCCACCACAGGGCTAAATGGATGAATGGATGGATGGATGGATGGAAGGAATCCTTTTCCCATGACACTGGATCACTGTTTTTATAAATTACGTACCAAGACCATTTCTTAGTCACTCCTAGTTTAGTTCACATTTGCATATTAAACATAAGTATCTTTTTACTTTTGTTCCAATCATGTACTTTTATACATCTATAAAATAACTTTCAGTCTTGTCCCTTTGCCCATGCTTTTGAAAAGAAATTAGTATTGGTATTTATAATCAAGTACGGTATCTATTCAGCTGAATAGATGTACATACCGTGTTTTTTAAAACTAGAATCAGGGGCTTTTATAAAAGCTGAAAAATTGGTATTACAGGATCAGTCTTTGTGAACCTTGGAATTCTTTTGGTATTTTATGCTTTAACACAGCTTGCTCTTGGGAGGCACAGCAGTTTAGATGGCTCATAGTGTGATGGACTCATGATTTCTGCTCACGGAGCAGAAAGTAGCTGTGGCTAGGACAGCCTTTGCATAATTTTGGATTGTATTTCAGTTGTGTCCGTTCCTGGATTGAGATACCCAACTCACAGTCACTCATACCCTAATGACCTCCGGATTGGACTGCGCAATGCACTCTACATGGGGCTGCCCTTGAAGAGTATTTGGAAGCTGCCACTGTCGCAGAATATAGCCACATAGGGCATCAACAATGCATATTTTTGCACATGTGACATCACAGCTCTGTGAGCTGCATTGGCTACTATTGTGCTTCTGGATGAAATTCAAGATGCTGGTAGTCATCTTTAAAGCCCTTCATGGGTTGGGGCCAGGTTACTTATGGGGCTGTCTCTCTCCAGTTTTTTACACATTATATCCAGTCAGACAAGAGGTTCATGCTCTGGGCCCCATCCACCAAAGAACACTGGCTGGTGGGGCCTAGGAGAAGAGTCTTTTCAATTGTGGCACCTGCCCTTTGGAACATCATTCCTCAAGAGATCAGATCTGCCTCATCCCTGTTGGCCTTCCATAAACCCTAAAGATGGGTTTCTGGGCTTGAGTCTGGAGCTCCAGATTCACGAGGAAGCTCATCTCTTGATTATGCTGATCACTGTGGTTATGATTCTGGGCTACTATAAGTTTTTATACATAGGTAGTCCTCCACTGAAGACCATAATTGCACCCCAAATTTCTGTTGCTAAATGAGGCAGTTGTTAAGTGAATTTTGCCCCATTATACGACCTTTCTTGCCACAGATGTTAAGTGAATCACTGCAGCTGTTAAGTTAGTAGCACAGTTGTTAAGTGAATCTGGCTTCCCTATTGACTTGCTTGTCAGAAGGTCGCAAAAGGTGATCACATGACCTCAGGACACACTGCAACCGTCACAGATATGAGCCAGTTGCCAAGCGTCTGAATTCTGATCACATGACCATGGGGATGCCACAATAGTTGTGTGAAAAACAGTCATAAGTCACTCTTTTCAGTGCCCTTGTAACTTTGGTCATTAAATGAACTGTTATAAATCGAGGACTACCTGTAGTTTTTATCATTTTAATGTTTTATTTATTTTACACATTTCTGAACCACCCATCTGCCTCAAGGAGATGTTGTAAACTGCCCAGTGTCATTTATCGGAGATGGATGGCTACTGTATAAATCTATTAAATTAATTAATTAATTAAAATAAAATCATGGGATCTTTAGGCCTCAGATGCCTCCTTCCCAGCTTCTGTCAGCATTGCAGTTCTGTGAGTTTGCCTGCTGAGGTGACTGCTAATGCTATTTTGGGGGCATTGTATTTTTTTCATGGTGTTCCACTGATAGTCACACAGCTGTACTTCACTACAGAGACACCTGCTTAATAGGACTATGTGGAGGAAAGGGAAGGGGAAAGAATTCACAAGCCACTAGTAAATAAATGAGACAGTAAATAAGAACTCGGCTCTGTGAGAGATGGAAGCATGAGAAAGAGACTCCAAAGAGCCCTGCCTTAATTCCGAATGGTATGAAGAAGGGGCAGAGGAAATCACTGGCAGACTTTCCAGGTTCTGTTCTTATACCCTACAAAATGTTTCTCAACTGTGGCAACTTTCAGATGTGTGGACTTCAATTCCCAGAATTCCCCAGCAAGCATGGAATTCTGGGAATTGAAGTCCACATTTCACTGAAAGTTGTCAAGGTTGAGAATCACTGCTTCACAATAATAGAATAGAGTTCCAGTTGTCCTTGCGGTGTAGTTTCTGATCAGGCCTACCTCAAAGGACTGATTGATTACTATTTTTAGTTTGCACAATTATTTTTTTTTTGACAATTATCAAATGGCAGCATAGAGTTAGAATGTTCTATTTTCAGCTTAAAGACGGTAGCCATTCTGGTCTGGTCTCTGTTAGATTAAATGGAGCTTTGGCCTGATCTAGTACAGCTTATTCACATGTCATCAGATGGCCAATGACAGCCTAGCTACAAAGGAAAACCAGGATAGGTTTTGCTCTGTTATCGTATGCACATGCATTCTTAAGCTTGCTCTCTAGAGAGAAGATGTAGAGTGGATTAGGTCAGCCAGTTCTTCAGCAGGCCCATTAACACAGCAAGTCTGCTCTTAGCAATTCAGGATTTGGCTTACTGTCAAATAAGAAGGTTGTGTCTTTTTTGCTCCCTCTCTCTAATTTTTGCACTAAGTATTCAGTCATAGCAGAAAATGACGCAGCCACAAGGCAGGGAAGCCAAAAGTGGCTTTTCACAAAACACCAATATTAAATGAAAGAAAAAATAAAGAAAAAGCATAGCAAACACTGTTCTAGATTCCAGCAGGATGGAACTTGCTGCTGATAAACTGAACCTCCACAACCCTGAAGCATTTTTCTTTCTTACTGTAGGAACCTTTATAGCTGCAACAGGCATCAACCTGAATGTGGAGTCAGACCACATGTGAAGAGGTCAAAATTTGTGCTGACACTTTCAGCTGGCTTGTAGAACTTTGACTGGAGAACATCACATTTCCTTCCCACCCAGATTCTGACCGTGATTAATCCCACACAGGCTTGTATTATATATTTTATATACAATTTTCCCATATATGTTTTTAACATTTTTTTTCAAGGTCATATGTTTTTCAAAGCCATATCTTCCTATTCTATACTTCATCGTGTATTTTCCCCTATTGTTTTGCAGTGAAAACTGTATGGTAAAATTCTTTGAAGTACATATCACAGTGGGCAGTTGCCTTCTGCTTCCCTTCTAGCAGGACAGGTCAACTTCCAAAAATCAAGATCAGCAGTTCTGTTTTTTACCTTGTACAGCAGCATTTCTCAGCTTCAGCCACTTTTAAGATCTGTGAACCTCAATTCCCAGAATTCCCCAATTGGAATGCAGGGCCAGTTTTATTTGCTTTGGGCCTTTGTTTAAAAGAGCTTAATGGCAACAGAAGTATAAGGAGTCTGATTCTTCTCCCTTAATCTTCTCCTTCCAAAAACCATCGCAAGTTTGATGGCTTACTTGTCAATCATTTTGCCAAATTAGAATGCTGGAGGGCTGCAGGAAATCTATGTGCCACAGGTAACCCCTTTTTAAGAAGAGAGTGGACACCCATTTGTCTGAAATGGTATAGGTTTTCCTGCCTAAGCAGGGGGTTGGAGTAGAAGACCTCCAAGGTCCCTTCCAACTCTGTTAATCCTTTCTGTTCTGTTCTGTTCTGTTCTGCCTTGTATGTTTAGGATATACAAAATGTATAAGTCTGCAACCAAATGACACACTACTAAGTTTAATGGGTGCTGTAGTTTCCTTTCAAGGAGGGAGATGGCAATGTCAAAGGAGAAGGACCAAGATTTAGTGATAAATCCCTGTTTAAAGCATAAAGAGTGTATCATTTAAAGCAGGGGTGTCAAACTGCCAGCCCACGTGCCAGATGCATCATAGCGAAACCGTGCCCACGCCATTGCCGGCAATGGCAAAAAAAGTCATGATATTCAGAAAAAGAGACTTCTCAAAGTCCACTGAGGCTCCCTATCTGAACCTTGAGCCATAGACAGTGCTAGACTAGATTTATCAAATTGCATTTGAATATTTTTATTTGTTCTGTAAGGTTCCTTTGTGGTTGCTATGGCAGGTGATCTTGGTGTACTGAGCGTACTTTAGGGTTTGGATGTTGGGAAAATTAAGCTGAGCTCTCTGAATTGGCTCAGCCCAGCCCAGCAAATCTTGATTCCACTAAGATTAAAATTGTAATAGTAATTGCCCTCCAAAGAAAATGGGTGGGATGCTCCACTAAACCAGATTTCAGCCTGACATGTGTTTTTACCCAGCTGAGACATGGAGAAGGGTAATGGGAGATCTTTATCCTTTCAAGTTCTTCTCCATCTCCTAAAGGGCCCTGAAAGGTCGAGAAGTTCTTCACAAGACAGCTGCGTTTGTTGTCTCTTTCCTTCCCCAGGAAGCTGCAAACATTTTAAAGAGTGAAAAGGGAACACGTGAAAGCAAATAATGGAGCATGTCTCCCTTTCGTATCCCGGAGCTCCTGCTTAGAATCCTGACAACAAGGAACAGAACTTCTCTGGGTACCAGATGGAGAGTTGAAATTGGCAAAGATCAGTTAGTGGCAGCAGGTTGGAGAAGCTCAGCCAACCCACTCCAGCTCCCCTGGGAAGTGTCTGTACTTGTGAGAATCACACTTTCTTGCAGATCAGATGCCTCCCAACTTGATGGTGTTCTAAGGTCAGGTTTGTAAGGCTTTGACACCCTCTAGTGCCCAACTGGAGCAAGAGCAGTATCTGAAAGTACTCATTTCCTTCCTGCAAAGTTCCTGCTTGCTCCTCGGTGGCTGCTTAGCAGGCCAAAATTCAAGAGGTGCAACATTTCTTAATATCAGGAAAGAGGATCATTGTGAGGTTGTTGTTGTGTGAGAGTACTATGTGCAGTGGGGGAAGGGGAGAGGAAATCCAGAGATATATGGATAGCTTGGCTTATTTTTGGACTTGCCCTCTCCTGCCTAACTTTCAAGAGATGGATAACAACAACACATCCGTGCACAGGGCCCGATCCGATGCTTCGAATGCTACTAGTGCAGAAAAGTGGTACAGATGGTGAAGGGAGGAGGCGGTGCTAGAGTAGCAAAAAAACAAAAAACTGGAGGTGGCAGTGGGGGCTCAGATCTAGCTCAGTGCAGGAAATCTCTTAAGGAAATGCTTGTTCATAGTTGCATTGAAATATCTTAACATTCAGCTAAGATCTGTCCTGCTTGGACTAAACCCAATATTCAAGAGGTCCTAAATGGGACTGTTTCCCTACCATCCTTGCACACTGTCTTTCCCTCTGGGGCCAGTGGGCCCCAGAAGACTGGGCCAAGCCAGAGGAGCATGTGGGTAGTTCTCCTGGCTTCTGAAAAAGCTTGCTTACTTGAAGAAAGCAAGGCACAGTGGGGAGAAAGGAGGAGAAGGGAAAGCAAAGCAGGGCTCTGTAATAGCGGTGGGTCCCTGCTGGGGTGTGACTCTTGCCAGCCATCTGCAAGTGGATTGACCAAACCCTTACCCTGCAGAATTGTCTGTAAAGACTAATGAAAACAAAGGCCATCTTTGGGGGTATAACATTTCAGAACTGAAAACGGCTCTTTACAGAGGGGTGTCTGTGTCTCCAGTTCCTCTGCTTCTACTTCCCATCTTGCATTCTTGTCTGCTGCTCGAGGCTGTTCTGTGTTGGAATAAAGGGAGCTCCGGCTCAGTGTACATACTTTTAGTTGGGCTTAGGGAAATCAGTACTGAAGCAGAAATCACGTTTTTGGCAGGCTGCTGCAGTTCTTTGTCTCATTCTCCTCTTACAACGCTATCTAATATGTGGCTTCTTCTGCAGTGAGCATGTGGGTACATGGACCACGGCAGTCTCCTTGTTAAGGATAACTGAAGAACATTTACTTTTTCCGTGGGTTGTGTTGTCCTTATTTTAGAACAATTTGTAATTCAGTAGCATTGACTCTCTGGAGGGGGGCTATATGAAAGCAAGAGCGGAAGGAAAACACATGTTTTCCAGGGCACAGACATGTGCAGAGGCTCATAACATTATGACAAAGGATCCAAGCAAGACAGAAAGGAAGATTTCTCCCTGGAAAGCAGAAAAGAGTTAACATCTATATTTAACAGGAGAGGATGAGGTGATAGCAAAAATGCCCTTCAGTATAGCCCCTTCCTCAATTTGGAAAGCTTGTTGGGCTCTTGAAGACAACCACAGTTCTCCAAAGCAAGCTATTGTAAGGACCCTTTGCAATTTGTTGGGACAGTGTAGAATATTAAAATGGCCCTTAGACTACTTGCTGGTCAATGTCTGGAAATCAAGGAAGGGAAAGGAATGCTTAAGGGTGGCCCCGAGTCAGGGGCTGTCCTGTAGGATTGTTACAGCTCTGCCATACCCAAGGCCCTGGGGATCACTGCTATGGTGTTGTCAGTGCATGTTTGATTGATGTGAAAAGAATTAACTAGTGGAATGGGTTGCCTTCAGAAATTGTGGGTGCTCCATCACTGGAGGTTTTTAAGATTGGACCACCCTTTGTCCAGAATGGTATAAGGTCTCCTGCTTATGTAGGGAGTTGGACTAGAAGACCTCCAAGGTCATTCAGACTCTGTTATTCTTCCAACTCTGTTATTCTGTTATTCTGGTTGGAGGTCTGAGTCCTCACCTTATAGGTGTAACTTTTGGGAGATTCATCCTGAAGGGCTGTTTGACATATGCTTCCTCAAATTCTGTGCTTAGCCCCCTTTTCCCTTATAAAGGTAAAGGTTCCCCCGCACATGCGTGCTAGTCGTTTCCAACTCTAGGGGTCGGTGCTCATCTCCGTTTCAAAGCCGAAGAGGCAGCACTTGTCCGAGGATGTCTCCATGGTCATGTGGCCGGCATGACTAGACGCCAAAGGCGCACGGAACGCTGTTACCTTCCAACCATAGTGGTTCCTATTTTTCTACTTGCATTTTTACGTGCTTTCGAACTGCTAGGTTGGCAGAAGCTGGGACGAGTAACAGGCGCTCACTCTGTTACGCGGCACTCGGGATTCGACCCACCAAACTGCCGACCTTCTGATCGACAAGCTCAGCGTCCTAACCCACTGAGCCACCACGTCCCTTTTTTCCCTTATATAAAAGTATAAAAAGGTTTGTCCAGTGATTGCAGCCTGCAAAGAGAGGATGAACACCACCACATTTCATCTTCAGTGCCCGTTACTTCAGAATAGCAACAGCACTAACACATAGACAATAATAATAATAATAATAATAATAATAATAATAATAATAATAATAATAATAATAATAATAATAATAATAATAATAATAATAATAATAATTTAATTTCTATACCGCCCTTCTCCCGAAGGACTCAGGGCAGTGTACAGGGCAATAAATACAATAGAAATACAATGTACAAAAGTTAAGAAAGAATTAAATAATGTAGCCCAATTACAGTAAAAATTAATAAAATTAATATTAAAATACCCCAAACCCATCAGACCAGGCCGGATTGTTCAAATAAATAAGATTTTAGGTCATGGCGGAAGGAGTGAAGGTCAGGAGCCATCCGGAGCTCAACCGGTAAACGGTTCCAAAGGTCTGGCGTGCCCACAGAGAACGCCCTCCCCCTGGGGGTCGCCAGTTGACACTGACCGACGGCACCCTGAGGAGGCCCTCTCTGTGGGAGCGCACTGGATGAAGGGAAGTTGATGCCAGCAGCAGGTGCTCCCGTAAGTAATCCGGACCCATGCCATTTAGGGCTTTATAGGTCATCACCAGCACCTTGAATCTCACCCGGAGGGCAACCGGAAGCCAATGCAGCTCGCGGAGTAGAGGTGTTACATGGGAGTATCGGGAAACCCCCACCACCACTCGCACGGCCACATTCTGCACCAGCTGAAGCCTCCGAGTAGTCCTCAAGGGCAGCCCCATGTAGAGAGCATTGCAGTAGTCTAAACGAGAGGTCACGAGCGCATGAGTGACTGTACGCAAGGCATCCCGGTCCAGATAGGGCCGCAACTGGTGCACCAGGCGAACCTGGGCAAAGGCCCCCCTAGTCACAGCTCCTATATGATCTTCCAAGGAGAGTTGTGAATCTAGGAGGACACCCAAGTTGCGAGCCCTATCTACGGGGAGGTAATACTATGGCTTCATAGTGCTTTACAGCCCTCTCTAAGCGGTTTACAGAGTCAACATATTGCCCCCAACAAACTGGGTCCTCATTTTAGCAACCTCGGAAAGATGGAAGGCTGACTCAATCTTGAGCCGGTCAGGATCGAAACTCTGGCAGTCGGCAGAGTTAGTCTGCAATCCTGCACTTTAACCACTGTGCTACCAGGGATCACGGTGCATCCAAAGGAATCATCCGTTCCTTTGCATGAAGCTTCAAACACTGTGTATCTAGAACCACAGCCTCTTTCCTTTTCTTCCAAAATAGGTTTCTCAGGTTTTGAGGGAAACATTAATAATGGGAAAATGTTGCATTATTTCTGCCTCCTTTGATTTCCACAACAGGACTGTTTCAGCCAGGTCTTTTCTTCCAGATGGGATAGACTGCAGATATTCTCTGCTATATCCTTCTAATGGATACCTTTGAGATTTTAGGAGCAGGTTGCAGGCATTTCCTGAAAATAGGTGCTGGAGGAGGACTTGCCTCATTTCAAACTGGCTACTGTGGAGGACATTGGTAGTTCTGTAGAACCGAAGGTTCTTTGCCAGCCGCTCTATTATTCCCAGTCTGTAGGATGCTCTCCCACAAACCCATCTTTTTTTTTCAGAGCAGGTAGATAGGTCTCCAGACAAAGTGCTTAGCTATAGCCATCCTCCGCTTTTATTTTCAAAACACTCTTTTGGAGCTAAAACATTTTTAGAAATAAATATACTTCTGGAGCTGATGGTTTGGCTTTCAGCAGGCTAAAACTATTTCAATTTATTAAAAGTAATGTGGGCCAAAGAGATGGGCAAAAATCAAGAAATCTGTTTGTTGGTATCCACAAAACCAGGTTGGCAAATCCATTTCCTTGCTGACTCCTGTACTGTTTTTTTTCTGGTTGCCAGGAGGTAATGATCCAGCGTTAGCATTGCATCTGTCATGATGATGTCCGGACTGCCGGAGGCCTTGAGCAGGCTGAGAGCAAATTCTCTCCGCAGTTGCTTCAGCCTGGCAGGGCCCTCAGAATCTACCATGGTTGCTGTACCCATTGATATTGACAAAGATGAAGTTCGGATCCTCAAGGTTTGCTTCCACAGCAACAGTTTCAACATGGGCAAGAACTTCAAACTGGTGAAATGTACAGTCATGACGGAGATACGGGTGAGTTTCATGAATGAGTCTCATTGGTTGATGGCTTCTTGCAATGGGCTTGGACCCATGTCCTTCTGTTTACATCAGTGTTTTTCAAATTTGGTGAGAGCTACTTTGGTGTAGTGATTAAGACATCAGACTAGAAACCAGGAGAACATGAGTTCTTGTCCCACCCTAAGCATAAAGCCATCTGGATGACCTTGAGCCAGTCACTGTCTCTCAGCTCTAAGAAGGAGGCAATGACAAACCACTTTTAAAAATCCTTGCCAAGAAAATTGCAGGTTCTTATCCAGCAGTCTCCCAGAATCATTGAACAGAAGAAAAACAAACAAACATGGCAATTTTAACATGTGTAGACTTCAGACTTTCAGAATTCCTCAGAATGCTGGCTGGGGATTTCTAGAAATTGTATCCACACATCTTAAAAGTTGCCATGTTTGAAAAACACTGATTTACCGGTAAATGAACGAAATGGCCCATACTAAAAGATGCACAAGTGTATATCACCAAAGTATGCATTCAATATGTTTCTGCACATTATGTGTAAATTGTATTCCCAGTCATTGAGGGCCAGAATGTAGATATTACTTCGACCTTTTGGGCAGTGGGGAGGAGGGAATCAAAGTGGAGGCAGGCTGTCCTTTTGAACTTGTTTTTTCATACTTATCCTTAAAATTGCACTCAACCCTGAAAAACAGGCCAAAATTTCATCACCAAAATTTAGCAACAGAGTGTCAGGCTCCTGGGGGCTTTTGGTTTACCACCTTTGACCAAGGACTGCAAGAGTTCAAGGAATTGGCTTTTTACAAAAGTAGAGCTCTTTTTCAGGCTGCCTCACCCACATCAGAATGAATTAAAACAAATTTTTAATGGCCAAGGGCTAAAAGCAGGAGCAGGAAACTTTTTTGTGTCTAAAGACCGTATTTTCCTTAACTTCCCAAAGCCATAGAAAACAGGCTAGTGACACTGCAACAATATCAAAATGAATAGGCTAACATTTTATTTGGAAAAAATGTGCAACTAAAAATTGGCAATTGGGGTGGAGTAATCTTTAGGGCTATAAAAAGGGGGCTGATGACTGCATAGCCAAGGTTGCTGACCTACAGCTAAATCATTTATGGATTTACTTTAGATCAAATGAAGGCAAACCAGACATTGAGAAAAGCGGGGTTGTACAAAATTAGCCCTGAGGGACAAGTGGATTCAGTGAAATTCTTAGGTATCCTTGTTTTTATTGGATTGTTATGCACACACATGCACATACAAACATACAATTTTGGGGATATATGTTTATTTAATTTATATAATCTAGTTTTCTTAATATTTCTGGTACTTTTGCCTATCACAGGGCTAAATCTAAAGCTGCAAATCTCCCTCTTGTATGTGAATGATGACGTTTTGGCAATATAAATTTAAATATTCAGAGAATTTTAGAATGTAGCTAGGCGGAACACCCCTATTTAGAAGCAGTCTACCTCTGAATCTAGCTGTTGGGACAAAGCAAAAAGAAAATGTATTTTCTGTAAGCTTTGTGAATATTCTAGAGAGTGAACTGTTCTTGAGAATAAAATGCTGAATCAGATGTATTTAGGGTGTAATATAGCAAAGCCGTTCTTAAATTCAAAATATGTTCTGCTCAGCTTCTTCTGAGTATATTGTCTCTCTTCTTAGGTTTTGTAAGGCTTTAGAGGCCCTTTTCATAGGGTTACAAAGCCAGTAACCATCTTTCCCCCAGAAAAATAAAATAAACAAATGTGAGATCTCCACATTTTTCCTCTCATTCAGATACTAATTCTTGGGTCCAAGGAGGAACGTGCAAAATGATTGCATACCTGAAACATTATAGATGACATCCAAAGTGACATTAGTGGGTTGCCAAAATGTCATTTAGTACATTGCTAAAGGTAAAGGTAAAGGTTCCCCCGCACATGCGTGCTAGTTGTTTCTGACTCTAGGGGCCGGTGCTCATCTCCGTTTCAAAGCCGAAGAGCCAGCACTTGTCCGAGGACGTCTCCGTGGTCATGTGGCCAGCATGACTAGACGCCAAAGGCACATGGAACGCTGTTACCTTCCCACCGTAGTGGTCCCTATTTTTCTACTTGCATTTTTACGTGCTTTTGAACTGCTAGGTTGGCAGAAGCTGGGACGAGTAACAGGCGCTCACTCTGCTACGCGGCACTCGGGATTCGACCCACCAAACTGCCGACCTTCTGATCGACAAGCTCAGCGTCCTAACCCACTGAGCCACTGCGTCCCAGTGCATTGCTAGTGAGGAGTATATATTACAGTATTTCTTGGCAACTTGAAAATGTGTTGATTTCAATTCCCAGAATTCCTTGGTCATATTTTCTTTCCCCTTGACTCCTCTTTTTAATTAGAAAAGCACTTCTCCAGATTAAATTCAAATAGAAGGTAGATATCTTGATTTGTTTTTAAAATATTGCTCATATGAATTACCAAATTGATCTGTTCAGAATTTCTTTTAAGTTCTCACAACCTTGTTACATTTTTCTCTCCTTCCTGCCATTTATCTACATTTTTCCTTTATAGGAAGTAATAAAGTCAATCCTACAGAGTGGAAGAATTGGTCCTGATATCCAGCTTGCTGAGTGCTATGGATTGCGCCTGAAGCATGTGAAATCGGATGAGATCCATTGGCTTCATCCAGACATGACAGTGGGTGAAGTCCAGGACAAATACGAATGTTTGCACCTTGAGGCTGAATGGAGGTAGGGAGCCCTTTCTGTATCCATCCTGTTCTCACCAATCCTCTTGACCACAATACAGAGATGATCATTCAGACCAATCTTTCCAGGTTAGCTACATTCTTAGGTACTGAAAGAAACAGGGGCAAAGTTCAGTTTTTCTGCGATAGCTTGTTATGCTTGTTTTCTCCCAGCAAGTCTCATCTCCAAAGAGGTTGGTTTGTTTGTTTCTTTTAATTTTATTAGTACAATGAAACAAACAGTGCATCGATGAGACAATGATACAGTGGTTAAAATAAAACTTAAGATAGGGGAAGGAACTAAGGAAAAAATATCCATATAATACTAATGTATAGTTAATACAAGTTGTACTGGCAGTAGAAGTCGCATTATGGAAAAGAGAGACACAATAAGACATTGCTAGTTGGGGAAGCCAGAATTTGTAATCTGCTAAATATGAGCATTAAACTTGAAGAACACTGGATTAACTTAAAAGTTTGGTATGCTGTTTAAGGTATGATCTCCAGGTCCGCTACCTTCCTGAAGATTATGTTGAACGCTTCCAAGAAGACCGGACAACGCTTCTGTACTTCTACCAACAGGTTGGTCTCCGAGGACGCGGTCCCTATTTAAAGACCTGTCCCTGGTGCAACTTTGTTGGATGTGTGAGATTGCACCTTCCATTGTGCTTGCTAATGCAACTTCATCACATCCTCTAATTCAGCGGTCCCCAACTGGTTTCATGAAAGACAATTATTCAACGGACTGGAGGGGGAGGAGTGCCTAACCTAGATCCCACACATGCACAGTTTTGCTTACCCACCGCTCATCTCCAGCTGTGCAGCCTGGTTCCTAACAGGCCATGGACTGGTACTGGTCTGCAGCCCAAGGGTTTGGGACCCCTGTTCTAATTCAATGTTTTTCAAGCTACTGCTAAGCTTGTAAGCCGCCCTGAGTCTTCGGAGAAGGGCGGGATATAAATGGAATTTTAAAAAAAAGTTTGGTAACTTTAGAACATGTAGACTTCAGTTCCCAAAATTGGGCTGCCAGCATGCTTTAGCTGAAGGTGTAATTTAAATAAATAAATATTTATTATTAAAATGCATTTCATCAATTTACTTAAGGCCCTTGGTGTTTTGTTCTGTGCAAGAACACCCACTTACCTTTGCTTTTGGGAAAGAGTAGTGAGCAACGGTAGGGACCTGGGATCCTTAACTGACCATCTTATTTGTATTTTTCAGCTCCGGAGTGAATACATGCAACTTTATGCGAGCAAAGTGAGTGAGGGGATGGCCCTACAGCTAGGCTGCTTGGAGCTTAGGTATGTACTTGCTAGGCAAAATATTGCATCTGACACAACCATGTTTGGAAAACATGTGAGCAGGCTCAGACTCTTGTGGCTTGCACAGTGATCCTTGCAAAACAAGAACCAAAATCCTGAAGCTGGGACTTTGGCAAGAAGAAAGAAGCGTGAGTTCAAGAAATACAAACAAAGCCAGAAATCTGAAAGGATGCAACAAGGGAGGAATATTATAAGAAATTGGTGAATTCCTGCATAATAATAAAGCAGGATATTGTTAACCACAGTTTACTGAACAAGCTATGGTGAATGAGTTTTGTACACCAAGCTAAACTATAATGGGTTGGTTTGCATGAGACATTATCTTAATAGGTGGGTTTTCACATTTAGCTATAGCAAAAAAAAATCATCACAATAATACCCAACATTATGCTTCAATCAGACAATAATACTGAATGATATTCTGTTGATGATGAGATGGGAAACTTCAATTTGTAAACATCAATGTGAGTGTTGTGCTGAATTAGGAATCATGCAAGCTTTAATATCCATTATTTTTGCAGGAGATTCTACAAGGATATGCCCCACAACGCTTTAGACAAGAAGTCCAACTTTGAATTCCTGGAGTATGTTGATAACATTTTTAACTATGCTGGTTGATGTTTTTAAAAGTTTCTCATTAGTTGTAATGATCGCTGCCTGATAGATTTCTTCTTTTCCAATATGCAGCTTTGCTTGCATAAGCAGAGAAGATATTTCAAATGTGTGTAGGTGTGTGTGTCTGTTCATGTATGGAGAAGAAAGTATGTGTATGTGTGTGTAAGAGAGACAGAGACAGGAACTCCGAAAAGCCACCCCCAGATTCACAGTAGCATCTAAAGCTTAACAACTAATTGCTGCATTCTTTCTGAGTCCAGTTCCTACCCACTTATGTTCTGTTTCAACTCGGAAAACACAGTTGTATCTCCAATGAATCTTAGCTGAAATCGCAACATTTATTTGCTAGAAGAAGGTTGAGCTGGAAAAAGAATGGATGGGGCGAAATTACATGGGGTGGAGAAGTGGAATGATGGAGGGTCAAGCCATCAATTAATATTAGTTTTGGTCCCAGATTCTGCACTGATGCCAATAAGCTTAATTGAATTGGAAGGAGTAGATGATCATATACGGTTCCACACCACAGGCTAAGTAAGGTTACCAGAGACCTCTCCTTCCAGTCCACAAAGATCTCAGTGAAAACCTTTCTCATTTACAAAACTTATCCCTGCTCTCCTTGGCCAGAGAGCATTGTTTATGGTCACAGATGATTGGAAAAGGATGCTTGCTTGAGAGCAAGGTGGTGTGCCTCTGGCAGCCAGGATAGGCAGCAGTGCAAAAGATAAGATGGAATGGCCCATTTTAAGAGAGCTGGCTTGCTTCCAAATCTTTTTGTTTGTTTGTACCCCAGCTTTATTCTTTTTTCAAATAACTCACCTTTCTCTTCCTATTTTCTCTACAACAAGAACGCTGTGAGGTGAGTTGGGATGAGAAAGAATGACTAGCCCAAGGTCATCCAGCTGGCTTTCAGGGCTAAGATGGGACTAGAACTCACACTCTCCTGCTTTCTAGCCTGCTGCTTTAACCACTAGACCAAACTGGCTCTAAAGAAAACTCTAAATCTAAATAGAAACACCATAAATTAAAATGTCCAGTGACTGGATACCTACAGATGCATAAAGCAGCATTTTCTTTCTCTTTAAGGAAGGAAGTGGGACTGGACGTGTTCTTTCCTAAACAGATGCAAGAGAACTTGAAGGTGAGAAATGTTTTAGCCCCATATATACATGTCCAGCCAAGGGTGGGAACTAGCCATTAGCTAGTCTCTCTGGGGTTGGGAGTTGTAGTATGTCTGAGAAAGTCTAGCAGAGCTTCTAGCTTTCCTAGAATTATTCGGAATGGATTTTTCTCCTTTCCCCCCTTTTTTTCTTTCTCACTCTTATCCATCTTAGGAATTATTGTAGTAAAACAGTACAGAGGGGGAAAGTAACTATCTGCTATCACACCAAACAAGAGACCCATAAGTTAGATAAACCAAAACCCACAAGCTAAGGTTTAAAGCTTGAATATCCATGAGAGTAGGGAAGTGACAAAATATGCATAACAATATCATCACTCAAACGATGCAGCCTAAATATCTGTGTCAGATCTTGGAATGTGAGCGTGTAATAGTAGCATTTGCATGGTGACAATACTGCATACTGTACCATGTTGGCATCATCCTGGTTTTCTGTAGATGCTACTGGGTGAAAATCTGATCTGTATCAATAGCAGAAAAAAAGCTCCAGAATTTGAAATGCTGAATGAATTATGCCATCACTTTCATACTGAAAGATTGAGTCAAAATATTTGTTACTACTCCAAAAATTGCTCTCCATATCGAAAAGTAATTCAGCAAAGTACTGGGGTATTTTTCTTTAATTACAATAGGATTAAACAACAGAAATGACCATTTGAAAATTGTAATCATCTAACACTGAACAAAACAGCTTAGGTTTCCAGCGGTAATAATGTGAAAGTTTCAGAAAAAAATATTTCATTCCATCTTAGGTTTCTGTCTGCATTTATTATGAAGTTTTAAGATTTTTTTCTTTTTAATTCCTCCCTGCTTCCCATTCATAGCCAAAGCAGTTCCGCAAGATGATCCAGCAGACTTTCCAGCAGTATGCGCTGCTGAGAGAGGAAGAATGCATCATGAAGTTCCTTGGCACACTCTCCACCTTTGCCAACATTGATCAAGAAAGCTATCGCTGTGAGTTGATTGTAAGTATTGGGCGGGCAAGGAAATATTTCCCAGAGTCTGTGTGGCCTGATTGTGGTTCCAATTACAGTTTAGATATAGACGTATTAAGCAAGGCTTACTTTGTAAACATAATCTCTTCAGGGTGTTATCATAACAGATGGTGTGATCGGTGTCTTCTCTATCAGTACTGTACAGAGAGATGTTCTGACAAGATGAATAGGGACCAACATTTGGAATTTTAGAACTTCTGAAGCTGAAATTCAGTGGATTGGAACTTGTAAGATAAAGGATAGTGTTTGCATATGGGGATCAAATAGGTCAAGGGCAAGGTGTGTGATCCAAGAGAATTTTCTTTATATAGAGTTCATTAGCCTGACATTCTCACATTTAGAAAAACAGGCCAAATCCCCAAACCTCAGACTTTTTAACTAACAATGATAAGCAAATATTTAAAAATATGTGTTATATGATAGTCATTCTCCACTGTTAATTGAGGCTTCTATCCAAATCTACACATGTCTTATTTTTGGCTCCTCCCTGCTTACCTGATGACACTGGGCCTATGGATTGTAATTGGATTTCATTCCAAGAGGTTTTCACACTTAAGAGCATACTTAGATCATGCATCATATTCATAGTAGTTTCGGCTTATGTGGGGCTTATCATTTTGCTTCAAACTTTGTGGCATCTCTAACTTTCCATCTCCAGGCTGATGTAGTATTAATTATCATTTGCATCACCTCCTGCTCTAGAATTCTTCCACAATCTTCTATCACTCCTGCTGTAGAATTCTTCAGCTGCTCAACATATCCAGAATGTCAGGGGCTGCAAAAATTAGTTTCATCTGGAACACAAATTTCTTTTCTCTCTTCCCTTTTCAGCAAGGATGGAATATCACTGTGGACCTGGTGATTGGCCCAAAAGGCATTCGGCAGATGACAAGTAAAGAAGCAAAGGTGAGTTGCTCAGACATCTTGTAAGGAAGGGCTTTCATAATCTATCAAATACGGATTTTCATTGCAATCTATTGTTCCCTTGTTTTTGTTGCCTGAATACAAATTAAGCTATTTTGCAGATAGCGAGAGAACAGGAGTGTTTCCATGGTAACTTCAGGGTTGTTTTTGTACCATACAATCATCTTCTCTGAAGGTCACTGGTGCAATTGAATAACACAATTTTTAATCCAGGATTCCTGTACCTTTCGATGAGTAGAAATCTAATAGGTGTAAGTCTAGTTGAACTATGTCCTTTCAAGCAGTAAAACCAAGAGGTAAGATTAAGGCAAAGGGTCTTGTAAAGAGCATGATCATGAAATGCAGGATATTATCTCTCTCTACTAGATAATTCAGTTTATGTGCCTGGAAATGGAATGAATTCTCCAGCTTAGTTCCTCCAAATATAGTCACTCATGCCTTGGTATCCTCACACCTAGACTATTGCAACACATTCTATATGGGGCTGTACTTGAACATCCAGAAACTAAGTAAGAATGATCCAGAATGCAGCAGTGTAGGCAGTCATAGCGGTATCAAGGAATACTCACATAATGAATGTATTCTGTGAACTACACTGGTTTTCAGTAGGCTTCCTAATACAATCAAGCTTCTGGTTACCACTATAATGACCCTCTTGGTGCTGAGTCAGGTTATTTGTGGTATAGCTATCTCCAATTGTTTCTGCTTTTTCCACAAATGCTGACAGAATTGGCATACTCTGAGTCGCTTCTGCTATCTAGTGGAGTATGCCTTCTCTGCCTCTTCTAAAAGGCATGTTAAGATACAGATAGCTCTGATTGTCTTGACCTTCTGTGAGGTCTTGAAAACCTGACTCTTCCTTGAGTCATCGGGACAGAGCACTGGATGAGCTTATCTTGTAATGGTTTCTGTTGTGATTATGAAGGTGGTTTTGGCCTTGGTTGCATTGTACTCATAGTTGTTTCTATTTTGATTATGGGGATTTTGTTTGTGTTCCCCAATGTAAACCATCCAGAATTTCAAATTGTCAACTGGGCAGCCCCATATATTATATAAATATACACATGCATGCATTCAGGATGGTATAAAAATTCGTGCACTGTTGAACTAGATTACCTCCAAAAACCTTTCCAACTTTATAATTCTTTGTATGGATGTATGGATAGCTAAATAAAAAGCAAGCAAGCCTAGAAGCACTATGGCCACTGATGTCAAAGAATATCCAGTCCATTTTAAACAAGAGTATTTCAGGAAACCCCTGATTCAGCATTTACCAAGCTAATTCCATTGTGCTTTGCTTTCAACATCACCTAAGTAGAGATTATACTAAAGTTTTATGTATGTTATTAGCTCCAGGATGACAGAGCTGATTTTCTTTACAAGAGAGCTGAAGTCTCACCAGTTAGAACTGATGAGATTCCTAGATTGAAACACATCCCTAGTGAAATACAAACTATAGGTTGGCCAAATCAGTTTCGCCCTGGAGCCTACATTACAATAATATTCACACTAACCTGAAAATATAATAGAATTTGTGTCAGTATAAATCCTTTTTTGTGAAATTTAAAAAAATTAAAAGACATGAATCAGAATGCTGCTACTCTGCATGTATGGGTCCGGCATAGCATCCCATCCCACATTACAAAGTGTGGAAAGCAGAAATATTTCTTGACTGTAATGCAAGTGAACCTTTCATAAAACATGAATGTTGCTCCTTTTCAGCCCACTTGCTTGGCTGAATTCAAGCAGATCAAATCCATAAAATGTACTGCGGTGGAGGAAGGCAGAGCATTGCTGCAGCTTGGTCTTACTGGGAACCCCCAGGTAAGAAGGAAGTACAAGGTGGCTTTGATTATATCTCAGTTGTCTCCCTGTTCCAGTCTTCCAACACTCTTCTTGAGAGAGAAAAAGTAAGAACAGTATCAGAGCTGTTACATTCGAGCTGGTACAGTCCAGCCTTCTGTACTAGGCAGTCAAGTGCAATCAGAAAGCACACAAGTATGGACTAGAATTCAGTATCCCTCCTCCACTTTTGCTCCTTAGCAGTTAGGAATCAAATCATGCCAGGTTTGTTTTCAGAGACAACAAACCATCAAGACTAATGGCTATTTTATTTTATTTTTTTAAAAAAATATTTTTATTGATTTTTTTTCATACAGTTTAAAAGTACTTGTTCAACAAACATGTTGTCTGAGTTTATCATTCACTAATACTGGTATTAGTGTCTATCTGGATTGATGGCCATCAACGCATTTGATGGAAGCAAATTCTGTATATAACTTTGCACTACATAAAGGAGTCCTTCTTCCTTTCATCAGTCTCAAATCTCTCTATATTTATTTTGAGTGAGTGATGTCTACATGCTAACAACCATTGCAGCATCCTCATGGTCATGTGCTTAAAATTTGGATGCTTGGCAACTGGTTCATATTTATGATGGTTGCATTATAAAGGTTAGTATCCCAGGATGATGCGGTCACCTTTTGCGACCTTCTGACAAGTAAAGTCAGTGGGGAAGCCAGATTCATTTAACAACTGTGTTACTAACAGCTGCAGTGATTCACTTAACAACTGTGGCAAGAAAGATCGTAAAATGGGGCAAAAATCAACTACTGTCTCATTTAGCAGCATAAATTCTGGGCTCAATTGTGATCACAAGTCAAGGACTACCTATATATCATATTCATTTCCTTTCATTGAACTGCATTTGCTATTTGGAAGTGCTCTCATTCAGTTTGAAGATAACCTTTTGGTAAAAAGTGTAATTTTTACAGTCTTGAACAATTTGGTGTCATCAGCAAATCTGGTAACCTGGCTGTTTATCACTTTGCCAATAATAAGTCCTAGATTTATTGAAGAAACTCATGAAACAGGAACCTGCACAATGAGTGCAGATTGGCAGGTCAAAATGGTGGTTGTGACTAGATAGTCCTGACCCTTTTTTTATATGCATGCATTGCATATTAGAAAGAAGCAAGGCTTCAAATGCCCAGTCATTCCCATCAAATTGACTCCTTTGGATACCACTGGAACTAGACAAGACTTGGGGGGGCATAACCATTCCACTTGTAAAAACATATCTCAAAAAGCTAGGCAGAGTCAGACCAAGTTAGTATCTCCATAACAGACCATCAGAAAGTATGAGGGTTGTAGCCTAATCTTGAAACTTGAAAAAATATACAGAAGAAGACAGTGGCAAACTAACTCTGGACTGTTTCCATGGAAATTTCATTTTTCGACAAAGTGACTAAACTAATAGACCAGTGAAATACTGTGGACGTAGTATACTTAGACTTCAGTAAGACATTTGATAAAGTAGATCACAACCTACTCCTTGGTAAGCTAGAAAAAGGTGGAATAGACATCACCACCAGATGGATCTGTAGCTGGCTGGCGAACTGTGCTCAACGAGTAGTCCTTAACAGCACTACATCTACTTGGAGAGAAGTAAGCAGTGGGGTACCACAAGGTTCCATCTTAGGCCCAGTACTCTTCAATATCTTCATCAATGATTTAGATGAGGGAATTGAAGAGGAACTCATCAAATTTGCAGATGATACCAAACTGGCAGGAGCAGCCAACACCCCAGAAGACAAACTCAGGATCCAAAAAGATCTTGACAAACTTGAACAATGGCCCCTATCCAACAAAATGAGTTTCAATGTAGAGAAAAGCAAAGTTTAATATTTAGGCAGGAAAAATCAAAGGTACAAGTACAGATTGGGCAAGACCTGGCTTAAAAACAGTAACTGTGAGAGGAACCTTGGAGTCCTAGTGGACGATCACTTAACCATGAGCCAGCAGTGTGCAGCAGCAACCAAAAAAGCTAATACAATCCTGGGTTGTATAAACAGAGGCATAGAATCAAGATCACACAAGGTATTAGTACTGCTTTATAAAACCCTAGTAAGACCACAACTGGAATACTGCAGCCAATTTTGGTCACCATATCACAAAAAAGATGTTGAGAGTTTGGAAAAAAATCAGAGAAGAGCAACTAAGATGATCAAAGGCCTGGAGACTAAAACATACGAAGAATGGCTGCAGGACTTGGGTTTGGCTAGTCTAAAGAAAATAAGAAATTGGGAAGACATGATAACAGTATTCCAGTATTTGAGGTGTTGCCACAGAAAAGAGAGGGTCACATTATTCACCAAAGCACCAGAGGACAGGACAAGAAACAATGGTTGGAAACTGATCAAAGAGAGAAGCAACCTAGAATTAAGTAGAAACTTCCTGACAGTGAGGACAATTAACCAGTAGAATAGCTTGCCCCCCGAAATCATGGGCGCTCCATCACTGGAAATTTTTAAAAAGAGGTTAGACAGTCACTTCTCTGAGATGGTATAGGTTCTCCTGCTTGAGCAGAGGGCTGGACTAGAAGACCTCCAAGGTCCCTTCCTATTCTATTCTATTCTATTCTATTCTATTCTATTCTATTCTATTCTATTCTATTCTATTCTATTCTATTCTATTCTATTCTATTCTATTCTACAGTATTCTATTCTATTCTATTCTATTCTATTCTATTCTATTCTATTCTATTCTATTCTATTCTATTCTATTCTATTCTATTCTATTCTATTCTATTCTATTCTATTCTTTATTGTATAGACATGTCCATGAAGTCACCAAGAATCTGGTTCAACTTGAGGAAGACTTCACTTTTCAGACACCTAACTTGCACTCAACTAAGTTTGCAAACTATCAAACTTTTGCTAGAAGCAACTTTCTCAGGAAATAAAAGAATTCTGAGAAAACATATAAGTTTAAAAATAAAAGGTTATACTTCAGATATTTTCTTAGACCTTTCCTCTGGTGACAGTTTTGGTTCATCTCAGCTTTGCTTCAAATATGCATTTTGGTTCCAACCAAGGGGTTTAAACCAATGTAGTTACCATCTTGATGGGCAAACATGTGAGCATTGACAATGAAATCTCTATATGATTGGCATAGGGACCTTATATGGATTTTTTACTTGGCAGTCATTGACTATTAAGACATCCTCCCTGGCTGAGGCAGAGAACATGGCTGACTTAATAGATGGCTACTGCAGGCTGCAGGGATGCTTGGATACCTCCCTCATCATCCTACCCAACAGAGGTGAGAATGCAATTAAGTGATCCTTTGCATACGGTAAGGGTGGATCCTATATGATTTGCAGAAGCACGGTAGGAATGTAATAGTGCAGACTGAATAATAGTCACATACTTTCTTGTAGGAGAATGTGGATGATGTACGGTAGTTTCTTTCTTAAAACAATATTAAGCTATTTGTGGGAGGTTCTTACCTATCATTTGAACTTATCCAGTTCTTTTCTAGTGA
Organism: Vipera berus; assembly: GCF_964194415.1. Taxonomy (NCBI): domain Eukaryota; kingdom Metazoa; phylum Chordata; class Lepidosauria; order Squamata; family Viperidae; genus Vipera; species Vipera berus. Next base: position 335,304,490 of record NC_138202.1, on the reverse strand, counting down.
AATTCTGATTGACTGGGAAAGATCTATATGTTAAGTCTGATCACAGGATCATATCATTCATATATTGCCTTGAGCTGTGTGAGATATATCCTCGAGATGGAGGGGGGGGGCAAATGAGTTTTTTATGGGATTTTATGTTGTGTGTTTTTAATGTTGTAAATTGTCCAGAGTCACCTATGTATGTTGGGTGGCCTTATACCTTTGTTAGATAGATAGATAGATAGATAGATAGATAGATAGATAGATAGATAGATAGATAGATAGATAGATAGATGGATGGACGGACAGACAATAGCCAACATAATATTGGGTGTGTTGACTACAAAGTAAACTAATGTTAGATCCAACATTGCTTTATAGCCTTGTAACATTGATTATAGCTTTAATCAACCATATATAACCAAGAATTACAAAATATGCTCATCTCATGGTATTTAATGGTATTTTCCCATTAAATCTTAAAATCAGAAGCTTGTCCTAGAAATAAAGGCAACACATTAAACTATTTTGGGTAGTAAAATCTTGGTTTGAGAACAGGATTCTGAAAATCATATTAATATCCATGAATTATGGAAAAGAGGGAATAGCTTTCATTCACAGCAAACTAGCCAGTTAGAATTGAGTTATGAGTTTCCTGTCATGCTTTATCGCCTTTTCCCTTGCAGAGAATGAGAAGAGGATCAGTCTGCCTCAGGTCCCAATACAGTAAGTAAGATGATGGACCTCCCCTAGGATGTTGTGCTTGTGTGTAATACTGAGCACTGGAGGACAGTAGGAGAACAAACCAGTTTTGCACTAGTGATAAAATTACCTCAATGCTCCCTGAGCTCTAATTTACTCGGAGAAGAAACAGAACTATTGCTACCTGGAAATATTATAGGAAATAGACTAGCATGTGTTCCACATACAGGGAAAAATGTTGACCAGGTTGATGGAGACAACACCTATTAATAATTATAAATGCTGATAACAAAATAGAATTGTACTAAAGGGCTCCTATTGCTGGGATATCAACAGTAGGTTCACTGTTCTACTCATAAGCTTTCTAATGAGATTTGACAGCTGTTATAGGGGAGAGATGCTAAATTATTATAGATTGTCAAAGATTTGATCTGTCAGAGGTTTTCATGCATTTTTATTTTCCCTGCTCCTTCTTCTTCTCCTTCACCTTCTTGACTTTTGGCAACTGCCTGGACTAGTCCCCAAATTTTCTCGGCCAGGTGTTCAGAAGTGGATTGCCCTGGCCTTCTTTTATGGCTAAGAAAGAGCGATTGACCCAAGGTCACCCAGCTGGCTTCATGTCTAAGACAGGACTAGAATTCATGGTCTTAGCCGAGTGCCTTAATTATTATACCGAAATGGCTCTCCAGCCTTCTCTTAGGTGCCCAAACATTATCCTCAATGAAGAGTGAACAAGTGAAGCCCTTCATCATTCCTGGAAGAATTGCCTTCATGTTGATTGATTATATTTATAGAATCCTTAATGCTCACATTTTTTTGTACAAATCAAATCTCAGCAAAGGAAATTAGCAAAGCCGGTTCTGTTCCTAAATATCTTTCTGCCACAGGCATATAGAAGAAAAGAGACCCACCCTGACAGAGAGCTTCAGCGGAGGTAAGTTGAATTTTACCTCACCACTATCAGATCAATGAGGATTGATGACATCAGATATATAAACTGTGTACTTGGGAGTTTTGATCTCTTTTAACCGTGTTTGATCTCTTTTAACCCTGTTCACCGCCCTGAGTCCTTCGGGAGAAGGGCGGTATACAAATTAAATTATTATTAAATTATTAAATTAACCTCTGGCCTTGCCATTTTTGGCAGAAGTTATGGAATGATGGAGTTTACACTGAGAATAGGCTGAGGTATATATATTTTTGTTGTCCTATCATTTCTAATCAAATAGATTGCACACTTTTCTGAAATATACAAAATCGTGCCATACTTCTAATGATGAAAATCAAAAATGAAATAGAAAATTGAATGTTCTATCCATAAGTCACGTCTAAAGTAATTACTCAGCTGTCCTGAAAGGATGGTGAAAATTTGGGAAATACCATTTTTTTCTCCAGCCAGGATTAGTCCTTCCAAGTCACCAGCTTTTAATGCTGGTCATGACAGATAATTTAGAAAATCCTTCTTTCCCTTCTTAGTGTTGTTTTTTTTCCTGTGAGGGAAAAGCTAGGTTAGAGAACACAGTAAAATCTTCTGGAAGCATCCCATGTTATATCTTTATGGACAAGACGATAGGATACCTTTATGGGAAAGGATATTTATACTGAAGTAACAGATAATGTTTTGTTCCAGATTCTGACATTTATGCTGAGATTCCAGATGAAGCATCCAGACCCAAATCTGGAGGTTTGTTCAGACCTTTGTCACCTTTTCTAAAATCATATAGGGTTAGGGCTTCAACTGTACTTTTGGAGTGGATTAATATATAGAAGGGATTAGGTGGTTGAATTATTATGCAGAAATGGTACCTGAATTATTATGCAGAAATGGTAATGCGATGTACCAATGTAAAAGAAAGGGTTTTCTTGAACTAAATAGGCGCTTCAAAGAAATAACATTGTTACATGTTTTAGAATAGTTATGTGAGCATTGAAACAGAGTTGAAAAGGACCCTTTACACTAACCTCATTATCCAATAACTGATTTCTAAAATATACTTAATGGAGTCAAAGTTAGGGCTATCATGTTATGTGAACAAAAGCCAAACAGCAGTAAGACTGCATAGGGCCATTTTAATTAAATTAAATTAAACATTTCAGAAATTACCCTCCCTAAGTCAGCTATGTTGTGTAATTCCAGAAGAGAATCAGACTTTGCCTCTGGCTACCATTAATGGAAACAAAAATAAAGTATAACCAACACACATTAATGTCAAAATTGCATCAGAATTAGCAGTGATTGGTGAGGAGAGAAATCTTGGAGTAATGAATGTGTGAACACTGTACATCTGCTGTAAAAAAAAGACCATCATAATGTGAGAAATAAAAAGAAATTATGCTGAAAATAGAGATGCCGATAATTTAATGCTCTTATGTCAGACATGTCAAACACAAGGCCCGGGGGCCGGATCCGGCCCACAAAGTGGTTTCATGTGGCCCGCGAAGCCATCCTGGAAACAGTGAGGGAACGGCCCCCACTGCCTTGGCCTGGCCCAGAGACCCTCCTTCTGCCAGAGACCCTCAGATCTGTCCCACTCCCCAGGCCCCCATAGGCACCCTTGATGCAAATGATGTAGAGTTGCCCATGCCCACCCAGTAGGCTATACGTACTCTAGCCATGCCCACCCAGTAGGCCACACCCACCCTGGCCATACCCACCCGGCCCTCTGAGGGCAACTGCAATGCTGATGCGGCCTTCAATGAAATTGAGTTTGACACCCCTGTCTTATGTAAATCATTGGTGTGAATGCATCTGGTATGTTATGTCCATTTCTGACTGCCATACCTCAGAAAGGATACAGTGGAGCTACAGAAGGTTCATAAACAGACAACCAGGATGATCAAGGGGCTGGAGCAGCTTCCCTGTAAGGAATGGTTGAGACATTTGGAGGTTTTTAGTCTAGAAAGTAGGCAAATGAGATGGACTCATTTGAAGTCTATGAAATTATGCATGGTGTGGATAAAATGTACAAGAAGAAACCATTTCTTCTTCTCAAAATGCTAGATGTTCCCAAAATGTTTCTCAGTGAAATTGAATCCTGGAAGAATCAGAACATACAAAAGGAAATATTTTATTACACAACACATAATTCAACTTTGAATTTGTTACCATAAGATGTGGACTACCAGCTTAGCTGGCTTCAAAAGAAGGTTGGACCAATTCATGGAAGCCATGGTGATCGATGGCTAGTACTCTTGATGGGAGTGTGACTAACTCTGAAGGCCATCTGCTGGGAAATAGTTAGTTGACCCTGTTAAGAACAGACTGCTGTATTAGATGGGCCAGATCCAATCCAAAAAGGCCCTGCTTACATTTCTATGTTCCCTAAACAGCCCTTCTCAATTGTATGATTTCTTTTAAATCCTCTGTTGACATACAAGGAGGGTTTTCCTTATTATTGAGCTCTGAGGGGAAAGGGGAAACTGGTTCCTTGTCACGGTAAATGCACCTCATTGAATGGGGATAACTCTGCAAGCTTTTCATCATCTCTTAAATCACTCTGTACTGTACGCAATTTTCTAAAGGTGGCAGCCATTTGAATTAAAGTGTGTCATGCAGATGCAGCCATTTGTTGTATTCATATGATGTGCTTAAACAGTAGCTGCATTTGTACAATATATTTAACATCAGGCTCCAAAAACCACAGAAGACACCTTGTGATTCTTCCAATTAGATTTTTTTATTGATCCTCACCTATAGACATAATCTTGCCAAAGTAAAGCAGACTACTCACTGGTAAGTGAGCACCTGGAATTGGGTATGTCTAGTTTAATGAAGAGAAGGACTAGGGGTGACATGATAGCAGTGTTCCAATATCTCAGGGGCTGCCACAAAGAAGAGGGAGTCAAGCTATTCTCCAAAGCACCTGAAGGCAGGACAAGAAGCAATGGATGGAAACTAGTCAAGGAGAGAAGCAACCTAGAACTAAGGAGAAACTTCCTGACAGTTAGAACTATTAACCAGTGGAACAACCTGCCTCCAGAAGCTGTGAATGCTCCAACACTGGAAGTTTTTAAGAAGAGACTGGACAACCATAAAGTGGACAAACATATACTATTAGGGAGGAGCCATCTTCACCCTATTTCTCTCCCACAAACTATCTGAACTGAGTTGTCGCTTGCTTCCCAGAAATGTACTCCCTTCTTCTTGGGAATCCAGACTACCTTCCATCACATCAGTCTTGATTAATTTTAACCGGCAATAGGATTTTCATAGCTTAGCATTCTGTGGTCAGCCAACTTGTTTCATTAGTTTAAGATGCAATGTGTTGTGCGAACTAGGAAAATTAGTTAATTCAGAAACCAAATTAAGGATATTGGATGAATGCAGCTACTGAGACTGAGACAGGGAAGGGAAGAAGTATTAGAAAATTGCAGCAAAAAGTGCATATAGATTAAATTTAGAAGCAAAGCCCAGTATCCAGATGGTGATGAAGGACCTAATTCGAGGGTTAGAAAGTTGGCAAAAGATTCATAGAGGTAAATTTGTGTCTAATCCTGGGTGGAGGGGAGATGGAAGTCTTTTCAAGTGGTGATGAATTCTATATCATTGTGGTGAATATTGTATCTGAATATGTTTCGGGGGGAGCCACTGGTAGTATCTTATGCACAATTAAAAACAATCATGGAAAATTGTAGCCAGTATTAACATTCCCAAATTGCTGCTGAGGTCCTGAACTTTATTGAAGACCACAACCCTTTATGGACAGGTGACACTTGAATGTGTTAAAATCTCTGTAGAGTGTGACTCTCCTGCCTGTAGTTATAGTTGAATCAAAACATGGCCAGCCTGCAAAATGGCAGTCTTTCTTCCTTTCTAAATTATGGTATGGTATTGACAAGTTAGATGTTGTTGTTGTTCACAGCTGACAAGTTGATATCCCTTACCGTTCTATTCCTTGCACAGCCCAACAGTTTGTGATTTCTCAAGAAGATGTTTCTCTGGGCAGGATCCTGGGAGAAGGTTTCTTCGGAGAGGTCTATGAAGGTGTCTTCACCAATGAGGTGAGTCTGGAACATAGGACTCTCTCCTAGCCTTTCCTAACCAGATCAACATCAAATGTGCTGGGCTGAAACTTCATTTATGTGCCAAGGTCCAGCTGCCTTCAACACAATTCTAGGTCAGCTTGTATAAAGAGCAGTTTACTAGACTGCCTTTGTTCTGTAGATTAGAATGGTAAGGTGTAGCATGTATCATAAATGTATAAGGAAATCAAGGGAAAATGTGTGATCAGTGTTTGTTGATATATAGACAGACAGACAGACAGATAGATAGACAGGCAGACATCTTATAAGCCCGTTTTGTTATTTGCACATTAGAAAGACCTTAAGACTGAGAGAAACCTATCCATGGTGCCAAACTACATGTGATACCATGCACATGATTTAGTTGTAAAGTGGGACCATTAAAATTATTACAAAATTGATGGTGGATGGGAATTTTCTGCCTGTTGGTTTCCTTTGGACATTGGTTTTTGGATCTTTGGCCTGACCTCAGAGCTATTGCTACAGTTTTGAAAAGCCAAAAGTGTCATATGGAAGATTGACATACATGAACTCCAGCAATTTGTTTTGCCCAAAAGATGCAGACTAGCTCCTCCTCCTCTTCCTCCTCCTCCTCCTCCTCCTCCTCCTCCTCTTTTTAATATTGGGATCTCCCTCTTCTTTCAGAGTAGGGAGCGGGTTAGTGTTGCTGTGAAAACATGCAAGAAAGATTGCACTGCTGAGAACAAGGAGAAGTTCATGAGTGAAGCAAGTACGTAGACTCTCTCTTTCTGTGAACATGTGAACTAAAATGCCATTTCCTCCCACATCTGGTGCAGTGCCGCAACAGCAGTGACCGAATGGTGCTGTTGCATTAGTTGTGGGAACAGACAACTCTTCAAAATTTCTTCAATTTTTCTCAGTGTGAGCTTTTAGAGTTGCCATATTTAAAAATTTTGCTCTCTTCCCCACGCTGTCTTGAGTGAGGAATGGATTTATCTTATCTTTAATGCACTTGCCTGTCAAGGCAACAAGCAGTATGCACCAAACCTGCAATTGTACAGCTTGTAAAAAAAGCAGAGGAGGCAGCACAACAGTTACAAGGGAAACAAAGCAATTATATAAAAGATTCCTGAGTCCAGGGGAGGGGGAAGACACAAGAAAGAGACTCAGAGCTACTCCTTAATTATGCTAGGTATAAGTTGAGCTGGACAACTGCTTTGACAGGCTTTCAAGATTCTGTTACAACACTCTAATGGTAATAAGGATCTTACCAGAAATCTAGTGGTTCTTGTTTCCTGAACTTGCCAAGCTTTGCTGGGCTTGCTTCCTTTTGTAATTGTCATGTTCCATCTTCTGCTTTCCTAGGGTTTGTTAGACATTCCATCACATCAATGAAGCACTGTAGAACAGTTATATTTTCAAGTAAATGCTTAACTGGACAAGTACTCTTAACTTTTAAATCAGTGAAAATAGGCTTTTCAAACTAAATAAGATAATAATATTGCTAGGCATCATAAAATGCTATTAATTAAATTGATTGATTACTTCAACTTCAACAAATAGTAAGAAAGGGCAGAAGCTTGGCAATGATTGTTAATGTGAAACAAAGGATTTTAAAATATTTTTCAATTGGATAGAAGGGAGGAGAGCATTAATCATGCTGTGGGGAGAAACTGATGCTAGCACTTCTGTAAGAATAAGGTATGATCTCTGAGGAACTCTGAAATTAAGGTTGAAAATGAAAAGGGGCCATGTGTCAAGATTAACTAAGTTTCTCCCCAATGTACCTACAGTGCTCATGAAAAAGATGGACCATCCCCACATTGTGAAACTGATTGGCATCACAGAAGAGGAGCCAACATGGATTGTTATGGAACTCTATCCTTATGGAGAGGTGAGCTGCTGGTACCCAAAGCAATGGGAGTTGGGAATTTGAATCTAAAAAAGATAAGGAAGCAAAGAAGCAAGGAAATGGAAGGAACCTCTTGAGTCTGAGCTTCCTTGGAAAGAAAGTTTTAGAAATAGATTCCTATCCAGATTTTTCATCTTCTCTCTGCAGCTGGGACACTATCTTGAGCAGAACAAGGCCAGCCTGAAGGTGCAGACCCTTATCCTGTATACCTTGCAAATTTGCAAAGCCATGGCTTACCTGGAGGCTATCAATTGTGTGCACAGGTACAAGGACTTTTTATTTTAACATAAAATAAGAGGTGGCATGTAAAGATATATACATACTCAACCAAGAGTTTCTCTGCATGTATTCTTGCACCAACTTGCTACATCCAGGGCTAAATGGAATCCAGCCTCCAACATGATGTAGCTTCTAGTCCAGGTTGGGCAAGCTTTGGCCACTGTTTTTCTGTGGTGTTTAGGGATTGGTGAGGGTAGACACTGCAATTCTGGAATTCTTTCTGGAGGGGGAAATTCAGTAGCAAAAGTGGTGGCATAAACCATGCAGTCCTAAGGTATCCATTTCACTTTTTAAGTCTCCCCCCACCCAAAAAAAAACCTGGGAAAAATGGTATAGTTACTTCGTTTGAACAAGTGTTCCAAGGGATTCAATGGATTTTAGGTTCCTAGAAGGTTTAAGAAACCTGGTTTGCCACCTTTGTCTTGTTGCAGACTCTTAAAACATAAAAAGCTCTCAAAAACTCTTATCCATTCTGTGAGGACTCTGAGCACTGCAAATAAGGTGCAGGAGTCTCATGTGGCTCACAAGCCATAGGTTGCCCATCATTACTCTTTGCAATCACCAAGAAGAGATTCTCAGCCCTTGAAAATGTACAAGGACATGGAAGTTGGCTTTTGGCGTTGAAAATGTTTAAGGAACATATGGAATGTCTGAGAATTAGTCTTTGGAGGAAGGGATGCTCCTTAATTGTTCTCCATTGGAATTGGAATGGAATGGAATGGAATGCTATGTACCAGATGGAGCAGAAACATATTTCAAATGGAGCAAAAATATAACACAGTGCAGTATATTCTGACCTTTTACAAAAGAGCTTCAAGTTAACCTCATGTGGCATCACCAGAGAGTGCTAAAAATTGAGGTTCTTGGGCAGCTCAAAGTCATTTTATGAAGCCTAATAAAGTAGCATTATAGCCAAATCAATGCTGAAAGACACCCAAACCAACCTTCTCACAATGTTTGTTTTGTAAGATGTAGGGATAAATTAGAGATAATAATTGAAGAATGCAAATGCAAAAAGTGAATTTCAAAATTAATCAAGGAGCAGTCAATTGGTAGGAGACTTCATCTTCTCCATTGAGGGAAGCAATAGGATCATGTTCAATAGATGGTAGAATACATATTGTTATGCCGTGGATACCAGTCATACCAATACCGTTATGCAGTGACTACTTGGAAAGAAAAGGCCAACTTCCCATTGTTTCATATCCAGTGGCCTAACTGCTGTATACAGCATGGTACCAATGTAAGAGCTTGAGGAGGGAAGTGCTCCAGTTCTCATAGATGCAAAACTGTAATGTGATAATTATGGGGCATGTTTTTAGCCCAGTGTTGGACTATGATCCCTATAGTAGTTACCTCCAAGCATCATTCTTCACACACATAAACCCACTCCATTTTCAGCAGCTGTGATGGCAGTCAGGTGAGACAAGTGAAGGTTCATTTGCTGTTAATTCCTCCTGTTTTTTCCACTGTTCTCCTGATTATAATCATTGAGCACCCACATACTGACATATTAAGAGCTTATCCACTTTTATCTATCTATGTTACACCGTGGTGCAAAAAGATGAAAATATGGCCAGATCAATGACTTAGAATCCCATGAAGTTCACACACTTGCGGTTTTGTTCATATTTCCTGCGGCACATGTATTTCGCTTTGCAGCTATTCAAATCTTCCCAGAAGAGAATAACTAGCTCACTTTATTATCTGCAGGGACATTGCAGTCCGTAATGTGCTGGTCGCCTCGCCTGAGTGTGTCAAACTAGGAGATTTTGGCCTTTCCAGATATATTGAGGATGATGAGTATTACAAAGGTATGGAAAGGAGCTGGAGAAAACCCAAATGTTGGGGTTAAACGTCATGTTATATGCATTAAGAAAAATATTTGGCTTTTTGCACCTGCACCATTAGCTTCCCAGGAGAACACACAGAAGAATTCAAGTGTCCCTCCTCTACACCTCCACTGGCCAAGATCTTAGGTAGCTAAGCTGAAAAAATGTATAGAAGTATCTCTTCTGCTGGCCTCTAACCATCATAACGATTTGATTAGGATATTGAGGAGTTATTGTCTGCCAGAAGGAACAATGTTGCCCAGGACAACAGGCAATGTCAAAAGTCTTTGGAGGCCCTCCAAATTTACTGCAAATTTAATTTTTAATGAGATGAAGTAGAAAATTGTTAAATGCATAAGGTAATTATATTAATATACCAAATTTAAAATAAATTATCCTTATAATTTATATCTTTATTGCTACTGGCCTGCCATTGAAAGGCTAAACATAACACTTGTCTCCAGAAATATTGTGCAGTTATCTATAAATAGGCCATTGCTTTGATCCTGTAAGGCAATTACACCTCTACCTACATCCAGGAAGTTCCAATCTTTTGGGAATATTTGGAATACTAATGAAGGGTTGTCTATGGAGGCTCTCATTCATCCACGTCATTGTTGTCCCAAAGGTGCTTTTATTTTAAAAGCAACTGGACTCTCTGATTTTTCTTTAAGACAGTTTGCTTCTTCAGTTTTAAGTAATTGGTGGAGAGTGGAAGAAATTTATACTCTCTACAATTAGCTAGTCATTAATTTTCTAAGGGTTGTTGAAACTACCTAGGGGCTAATTTGTGTTCTCAGAGTCACCTGAATCAGAATAGAAATGAATGTGGAACTGTCTTGGGACTGCTGATAGGGCTGTATTGTATACAGGAGATAAGTAGTGTTGTACCACTCCTCCTCTGTTGAGAGAGGGCTGTTCAATTTTAGCATAGGTGGCCTCTTTAATTCCTCTTTCAATCCTGTGTCCAGAATGTCCACAGGAGAACCTGTGAGAAATAGTGAGAACAATCAACCAGTGGAAAGGGTTGCCTTCAGAAGTTGTGGGTACTCCATCACTGGAGGTTTTCAAGAAGAGACGGGACAGCCATTTGCCTGGAATGGTATAGGTTCTCCTGCTTGAGTAGGGGGTTGGACTAGAAGACCTCTAAGGTCCCTTCCAATTCTGTTATTCTGTTCTGAACCAACATATCAGGACAGAATTCAGCAATCCATCTGCATCTGAAAGAAGAAGGCCACTCCTTTAAAGGAATGAAACTTCTTGGATTAGAAGTGATATGTCTTTTAAAAAAATCAGAAAGTCCATTGCCTTTAAATAAAAGCACTTTGGGACTAATGAAGGATTATTTTCATGACCAGCAAGTGATTGCCATGGAGCATACCAGTCACAAGTATGCAGTATTCCTTGCTTTTGCCATCCTGAGTGTTTTCACACAAATGGAAAATCAGAGAATCAAACCATGTACGGATTGGAAGGAATCTTGGAAATGATCTAGTGCACTGTCTGTTCAGATTGGAAAGTGCTACTATAGCATCCTTAGCAGAGGTTTATACATCTTTAAACATCTCCATTGAAGGAAAGTTCATCTAAATCTGTCTGTTCCATTGTTATAGTTAGGAAATTCATCCATTCAAACATTTCTCATAAGCTTTTGCTTCCTGATCTTTTATCAATCAGGCTGCTCTCCTCTAGACATGCTCCAATTTGTCCAGTCCTTCCTAAAATGTGGTGCCCAGAATTGTATTGAGTGCAATCAGACCAATGCAAAATAGAGAAGGGCAGTGATTTCTTTAAATCATGACACTTCTCTTAATGCAATCTATACCTCTTTCTTTTATTATCCTTTTATTTATGTATTTAATGACAGGATTTACTTCTGTGTTTATTTACAAATAAATAATTGTGTTTATTTACATCTCATTTAATGATTCTAAGTGGCTCATAAAAATTTAAAAAATTCATAGATAAAAACAGAAATACCCTTTCCCCAAAGCACCAAACCAAACAGCCTCTCATTCTAGCCCAGTCCGTGGGAGAAAAGCCAGGTGTTCCTGGTCCTCTAGAAAGTTAAAGGGTCCCTCATATCCTAAATGGAAAGCTATTCCATATTGATGACACCAAACCCCATGCTGTTGGATGATGTCTCCCAACAGCTTCATATGTATATGTTAAATAGAAGGGGGGAAAGACCTAAGATCTGAGGCACCCCACACAACAGGGACCTAGGGATGGTCATCTCCTTGCCCAACAGCATTGACGGGAGTGACCATGGAGAAAAGTGGAGAGTATACAAAACAGTATCACCCAATTTCCTGAGCCAGTCCAGTAAGATACCATGGTTTATGGTATCAAAAGCCACAGAAGGGCTGAATGGATACCCTATCCCCCATCTTGAGCTCTCCAAAGGTCATTCACCAATGCTGTCTCAATAATATGGCACAGTCTGAATCCTGACTGAAAAGGACAAATTTTCTTCCTTTTACTACCTGAAATGCTCAATTTGTTGTTTCAAGTATCCTTGAAAAATCTAAGTTCTTTTTGCATTTTACTTTTTATAACTTTCTTTCTGCAGTACACCTTATTGGTGATTATGTCCATGTTCCATTTCATATATGTATCCCTTTCATTCTTACGCAATTGAAAGTGTCTACAAGTTTCTTAAGCTGTCCTCTCCAATTTCTTTTCACACAAGAATCATAGACAATTATATTTTCAGTATCTTATTTTTGAAATCTTCCTAACCCTTTCAAAAAAGAGTCTCCAAATACCATGACCCATTGCTTCCCCCTTTAGAGGACAAGTAAGTTGTCCTTCTACAAGTGGGCCTTATAACTAATACAAAAAAATTCTCCATTCTTCTTATTAAGCTGGAAAGTGGAGATTTCTTTGCTTCTACCCATTTCACTTTTTCCAAAAAAGCAATGAGCTTGCACTCATAGTATATATAGTTCCTGTTGTCCTCAGGGTAAAAAACAAATTTGGCACGTTCCTATTTAACCATGGGAGCAATTTTTCTCCACTTCTATGTTCCTCTGATGACAAAAGTGTCAAAAGATCTTCCACTTGGCCTTCTCTGTTAAACTCTTGTTGCTGTCCCTATTCATTCAGTCATTGAGCTTTTGGGAGCTACCTTCTTTATATATTCCCAGAAGCTACCTCAGCTAGATCAACAGCAAGCAATGGGCCATTCACATACAATGTACAGGCAGCAGCGTTATTCAAGAAACAACAGCAATCTTGAAAAAGGGAATAAGGCAGAGTCTGTTTTCCTCCCACCTTTCCTCTTCTTCCTCCTCCTCTCTTTCGTTTCTTCTCTCTACTCAGTTAAACTTTCCTGTCAAAGTCTTGTTTACTCTTAGATACCACTGAGAGAGAGAGAAAAATCTATATGTATCTGAACCAATTTGCATGCGAGTGGGAGAAGCTTGAATAGCCCAACAATGACTATTGAGTAGTTGAATGCCCACTCTCTGACACAGAAACTGGGAATAACAAATGTTTGGAACTGAAGAATCCCTGCTTCTGGTCTTTTTCTGACAATGCATCTTCTCATCTTCACAATTCACTGGCAGTACCCAGAAAGGGAAGCAGTAAAAAGCTTGGGCATAATGGCTCTTGTATAAGTGCATTGGAATATAACTTTCATGAAGTATGCTTTAGGTTCAGTCCTCAGCATTTCCAGATAAACATATGGGAGAAAGCAGGGTTGGAAATAATCTCCAAAGACACACATCCATGGCCTGTTGATGAGATAAAAGACAGCATCTGAATTGGAAGATGGAAGTTTTATAAATTTATAAATTTGGATGTGGAGGTCACATCATTCACACTTTATTTTGTCCCTCCTTTGGCATCCTTTCTTTAATGATTCTATTGTACTATTTGTTCAATACTGGTATAACTCCTGTCCCACGGCAAGTTGTCCCATGAGGAGTTGGCCATGGTGAAATGTCCCATGGTGAGTTGGCCATAGCAAGTTGGCTGTGGTGAATTGGCTGTGGCAACAGTTGTTGCAGAACCCTATCTACAACTCAGAATAATTTCTGTAATGCAGACATAGTGCAACACATCATAGCTTGCTGTTTTGCCTCAGCTGGAATGGGACAACTTGCCACAGGAAACTCACCACGACCAACTCACCATAAGACAACTCGCCATAGCCAACTTGCTACAGGGCAATTCAGCAAATCAAATTAATTATTTAAAATAGTTTAAAAAAATTATTCTAATTTTTGTCATCCACATTTCATTTTGTCCCTCCTTTGGCATCCTTTCTCTAATGATTCTGTTCCACCATTTCTTCGACATTAGTGTAACTCTTGTCTCATGGCGAGTTGGCCCCTGGCAAGTTGGCCATGGCAAAATGTCCCGTGGCAAGTTGGCCACAGTGAGTTGGCTGTGGCGAGTTGTCATAGACCCTTTGCCAGACCTAGACATCCAAGAGGGCTACTGTATAACAGCTTACTGCTTAGTTAAACCTGGGATATTCATTAACATTCTGCAACTGATCTTCCTGTGAATTCTCTCAAAAAAGGGTCTATCTGACAGCCATCTGTCAGAAAGGATTTCATACAGCTTCCTGCAGAAAATAGGGGGTTGTGCTTGATGGTTTAAATGACCAATTCTGTGATTTTACTATATGAAGTATGACTTATGTAGATCCACTGAAATGGGGGAGTTCTAGGAAATGCAGGGAGTTTTGTAGTTTTAGAGAAATCTTTTTGTATATTAAATCATATGCACAGTGGCAGGACTTGGGGTTGGGCATAAAGGACATTCAGCCATTGAGTAGCTTGAAGGCAGCAATGGTGAACACTGGCTAATTTCTGTAAGTTTTATATTTAAAAAATATAGATGTGCCCATGCTTGGGATGCTGTAAACTTCAAAATGAACAGAAAAGGATAAAGACAATTTAGGGCACTGATGATGTTACCTAATTGGGTAATGAAACTGCTGTAAGAAAACAATCAAGCTCAGAGAGCACCAAAAACCCCACAAAGACAATTTGAATGTATTCCACTTTCATTTAAACTTGTACTATAAGACAGAATGGTTTGCCTGTCTAGAAATTCTTTATGGCTCACAAAACTAAGAAAATATACCAGGCTGTAAAGTTAATATGTTTCACTCTGATTTCTTCTTCCTACAACTCAGCATCAGTGACTCGCCTACCCATCAAATGGATGGCTCCAGAGTCAATCAACTTTCGCCGTTTCACCTCTGCCAGTGACGTTTGGATGTTTGGTGAGTAGAAGTTTGGATAGGAACAGCCACATCTACATCCTTCAGATGAAGAACCTATCTGTACCCAGTGCTTTTTTTGTAAAAGAAAAAGGTGCCGGAACTCACACATGTCATACAACCTGCCTTGCCTACCCTACAAGGTTCCATCCAAAAAAGGTGCTGGAACTCCGTTCTGAGCATTCTATGAGAAAAAAAAGCCCTGTCTGTACCTGTATGCCAGCAAGAAATTGTTTAATATCCCACTTCTCTAAGCTTTTCCCAAAGTTCTTTAGAAACAAGTGGCCCTGTTTAAACATCCAGGTCCACCCTGTAACTTGGGTGGTTGAAAGACGGGCTCTATCAGCAGACACTGCAAGTCTATCCCAAGCAGCAATCAGTGTATATGACGCAGTTTCTGAAACCTCTCCTTCTGTCCACAGCTGTTTGCATGTGGGAGATCCTTAGTTATGGCAAACAGCCTTTCTTCTGGTTGGAGAACAAAGATGTCATTGGAGTGCTGGAGAAAGGAGACCGTCTCCCCAAGCCAGATGCCTGTCCACCAATCCTTTATGCTCTGATGACACGCTGTTGGGATTATGACCCCAATGACAGGCCCAAGTTCAAAGAGTTGGTCTGTAGTTTAAGGTAAGTGATAGAAAGTCACTTCCAGTCTTGTCTTCCCAAAAAATTGCACGAGAAAAAATAATATGCTGCAACCTGAATAGGTTACATAAACAAATCTTCAGAATTTTTCTTTTTGTGCAAAATTTATTCTGGTTTCATTTGTCAATAAGTTTCATATCCAAAGCCATTCAAACAATAACAAAAACTCCAATCAGACAGTATTCCAAACATTTCTGATATTTCAGTTCACTATACCTTAAATGCTGCAGCGACATGGAGCACGAGGACAATTGTATTAGATTCAGTATCCCATCAGTCCCAGTTAGCGTGGTCGATAGACAAAAAAAGGTGCTCTAAGCCCTTTGCCTAAATTAGATGGTACAGTCTTATAAAATATTTACAAGCTGCAGAATGAAAAGCCCTACAGAGCACTACTGTATATAGGCAGCAGATGGAGCTCATGGATAAGCTAAATGGTGCTCTTCCCTTTCCCTTCCATTTCTGAATTTCAGTGACATTTACCAGATGGAGAAGGAGATTGCACGGGAACAAGAGAAGAATAATCGCCGCCGCCCCCCCAAAATTATGGAGCCTACCTCTTTCCAAGAGCCCCCTCCAAAGGTGAGAAGGTTTTGCTGGAAATGTTCAGCAGATATGGATAGATAGATAGATAGATAGATAGATAGATAGATAGATAGATAGATAGATAGATAGATAGATAGAATCGTACAGGTTTTCCCATCAAAACAGCCCTTTCCACTCTGAGTTCCATGCTTTAACACTGTAGATGGCATTTCTTTTTTTTTATTGAAAAGTTTTACAATACATTTTATCTTTAACAATCCCTCCCCCCCTCCCTCCACCCAACCCTTCCTAACCCTCCCTAACCCTCCCCCCCTTCCACCCTCCACCCTCCCCGACTTCCCAGAGCTAAATACAAGGTATAAAAGCAAAAAACAATCATAAACAACCATATGTTAACAACAATAAACTATTAAGTCTATCGCAATCTAGCTCATATGAAATGACTACAAGCAATACTAATATCACATTAAAAAAAAGAAAAAAACTTATTCAAATGCTAAGTGAAACTTTTTGGTCCCATATTTGTTCTGGATATAATCAATCCATGTAGAATGTAGATGGCATTTCTGATTCCTCAGGATTCACTCTTTTCAAAAAGCAAAGACAATATATATTTCACTCCTGAGCTGATCTTCAGGCTTGTTTGTTGATTCTCAGCCACAATCAGTTCAATACAAAATGAATAAAAATCTATTCTTCTTAAAATGCCTCCAATTCAATATTAACATTTGCAGAGAATATAACCCCCAATTACATCAATTATTATTCCACCACCAACTCTTGAGTTCTGAATAATATTATTTTTAGCTTCTGGTCGTCATGATCTGTCCTGCCAGGCAATATTTTTAAAATGTTTTCGCTGTTGCTATATACAGCAGAATAATTGGAAAGGCAAAACAAAACACATGAGTACAAGGTACATTTTTCTGTATCATCCAGTAAAAAATGTGAAAAAATCATAATTACTGACTGCATTTGGTTGGAAGATAGAAGGCAATTAAAGGACCCTAATTTAGACATGTGTGTGATGGATGGAAGGCTGTTTGGATAAAAGCTCCTGGTTCTGACAATCAAAAAGTCATTGTCCAGTTGTTGTTATTATTCTCTCAAATATTTTCATGGCAATAAAACAAGAGGAAAGAAACATTTGGACATTACAAATATTTAGGAATGAAAGCTAGTAGTTCTGGATTCAGTACTTTATAAACAACATAAACTTCATCAGAAAGTATATTTGAGAAATTATGAGTGATTCCCACTATGGACGAATTGCTTACAGAAGCTGATGGAGTTGGCAGAGATAGCTAAATTGATTGTTTTGATTAAACAAAAGAATATAAGTACTTTCGTTTCTACATGGAGACCGCTTCTGGATTTTGAAGTGGAAAAAAAGGTGATTTGGGGCTTTACTGATTAGATTGATTTGTTGTTATAGAAATGGCTAGTTTATGCTATTATGGAAAAGCAAAAAGTTGATGTTCAATGTTAATGCTTCAGTCTACTGCAACAGAGGGATCGGAGGTCAATGGCTTTTCTTTTCTTTCTCCCTTCTCCCCCTCATTTTTTTTTCCTTTTCCCTCCCTACTATTGTCCTATTAATTGCTTTTGTAATTTCGTATTTTATTCTATAATCTAATAAAATGTTACGTGTGTGTGTGTATGCTGCACTATGATCAAAAACATTTCTCAATGTTTATAGAAGACAGTTAAATTTTCTCAATGTTTATAGAAGACAGTTAAAATTTCTACAGGAATAAAACCCTAACTCCTTTTCTTTCATTTCCTCTCCCTTTGTCTTTGAATGTCTGGGGTGGCCATTGTAATGAAATTATGTGATTAACATAACTGACACATTAATTTCCTAATTCAACATGCCTGTTTTAAAAAGGATATGTTTTTTTTTACAAAAACTTTCAGATTTAGTCTTACTCTTGGCAACTGCCTGGACAAGTCCCTGTAGTTTTCTTGGCAAGATTTTTGGAAGTGGTTTATTTTATTTATTTATTTTATTTTATTAAATTTATATACCGCCCTATTCCCGTAGGACTCAGGGTGGTTTACAGGGAAAATTAAAAGCATAACATACAAAAATTAAAATCAGTTAAAACAATTAATTAATTCAAGTTCCCAAAATTTAAAACTGAAACCCAATAAAAATTAAAACCCCTCAGCCTGGGCCAGACAGCTCGAAGAGCCAAGTTTTCAGGTCCCGGTGAAATGAGCGAAGGTCAGGGGCAGTCCTAAGTTCCGTGGGAAGTTGGTTCCATAGGGCCGACGCGCCCACAGAGAATGCCCTTCCCCTGGGAATAACCCGCCGGCATTCCTTAACCGGTTTGCCTTTTCCTTCTTCTTAGGGTTAGGAAGAATGTGACCAGCCAAGGTCACCCAACTGGCTTTGTGCCTAAGGCAGGACTAGAACTCATAAACTCCTGGTTTGTAGCCTGGAACATAACCACTGCACAAGCTGGTTTTCATTAAGAGATTAATACATACTTAATATTAGTATTGTGAGTGATCATTTTTTGTTCATGGATTTGATGGAAATGTTTGTATGAAATGTTACACATACTTTTCTGTAGTGTGCATGGAGCGTATATTTGTGCATATTTATAAATATACACTGATTTCTTGTCCATAGATTTGCTGTTTAAAAAGCACTAAAAGACACTAAAAGAAATAAATACAGGAATTATTTCCACATATGGGACTCTATCCTCCACTGTTACCAGCCTTGCTATGTAGTTGTTTTTCTTATTCCTCTTAGCCCAGCAGACCAAAGTACAAACCACCTCCTCAGACCAATTTACTGGCCCCCAAACTGCAATTCCAGGTAAGAGCCAAGAGGTTTCCACATGCTAGTTTTCTTCTATTCGTGCTTTCAGAACTAAAGTATCTCTTTTGCAGTTGGCTTTTTCTTGGCTTATGTTTATTCATTTCTTCTGAGTTGTTGATAAGCGCCCATTTCCTTCCCCCAGCCCATTTCTTGCTAGACATGCAGCAGCTGCTTCATGCTTTCCTCCAGAGGTGATTCCAGTTGGATGTCATCCCTTACAACTTTCGATTGAGAAACACCATTCATTTATTCTGTCCTCTTTGCTTAAAAGTTTTGATGAAGTGCAAGTAGAGGAGGAAAAGCATATAAGAAAGATAATTATTTGTAGATCCTCAATAAAACTCTGACAATGGGGCAGGCAAGGGTTAGAGTTAGGCCCCTTTTTATGTGTGTGATGCATGTTTATCAAAAGGAGTGGTGTTTTAATCACGTGGTCATAGCCACCATCTTAACCTTTTTTGACCTTCCAGCGTGAGAGCGTCATTTCAAAATAAAAGCATGGTCTTGTAACTCTCTGCATTTCTAAACCAAGTAATCAACATGATCCTTCAGGCTTTGCATATAAACTTCCAAAATCTTCACCTGCAATTACATCTCAGTTTTAGTTTAATTGAAAAGTTCACCACATTGACTGATCTCACCACTTTATTGTATCACATTTGGCTTGTATATCTGACATTTTCTTTTGAACGGAGTGCTTCCATTTCTGCAAATATATCACTTTGCTCAAGATGCACTTGTAAAAATCTAATCAAAATGTTGTATTATTCTATTATTCCTGTCCTGCATTGCGCCTTATGGGCTAGTTATGCTAATTTTAAAGATAATTTATTCCATTCATATCCCCATTTCCATTTCTGTAATGATTGAGCATGCTCGATCTCCATTAGCTTTCCCCCACCCCCGGCCATTTATTTATTTGTGTGTTTATATTTGAAAGGATGCAAATGCAAGTAGATATATAGGTACCACTTCTGTGATAAGGTAACAGTGGAAGTGTCTTTGGACAACACTGACTCCCTCAACTAGGAAATGGATATGAGCAGACACAACTGGACAGGGGAAACTTTACCTTTACCTTATATAATTTGGTCTATTAGTTTTGCCCATGGATTTTTTCCCCTTTTTGTGAAGAGATTTCAAACATGAACATCCTTAAACCTGCTGGTATTCTTTGCTGATCTTTTGATGTTTTATTTCCCTGTAAAAGGATGGCACATATTTTTCAAGGGAATTGACAAATTCCCTGTACCTGGGAATCTCAGTTTTAAACATTTAAAATGTCAATATATGTGAAATTTTAAAAGAGACTTTCACAATTGAGAGGAACTGATGCCAAATCAAAATTAAGGTAACTTCGCTTTTCTGAAGTAAAATAAAGGCACCAGACCTGATCAGGATAATTACTGGTGCTTCTTAATATGGGTTCTATAATCTGCTTTGAAAAACTTAAAAAGCTTCTCTGGCAAAAAAAATACCTGCTATTGCTCACTTAAATATGGAACAATGTCTTATATAAGTGTTTCTGGAGTGCTTTCTCTGCTCAGTTTGTGTGCCTACTGCTTATGCTGTGTCTATTGTTTTGTGCCCGTTGCCTTTTCCTTCCACCTTCCCAGGTGCCCGAGGGTCTGTGTGCCAGCTCACCAACGCTCACCAGCCCCATCGAGTACCCATCACCTGTCAACTCTCTGCATACCCCACCACTCAACAGACACAATGTCTTCAAGCGCCACAGCATGAGGGTAAGACAAGGCTGGCCAGCTGGCCTCAGACTCAGCCTGAAGACAAATGCAAGATGGCTTCTTCAAGGTTACATTGGTTTGTGTGAGTGAGTGAGTGAGTGTGTCAATAAATGAGAGAGAAAGAGCCTTGGTTGACCTTGGTAGGTTATTGTCAGACTAGAGAGTTGCAATCTCCCATACACTACATGTTTTATATTTCCTTCAATGAATTTTCAAGAGAGTTTGCTTCAAGTTAGTAATTTTCGGCCTGATAAAATTGATGAGGAATGTCAGCACAGTAATGAAAAGGAACTGAAATAAGAGAAAAGATGGGGGTTTTATTGATGGAATGGGAAGATATCTTCCAATTATCCTATTTATTAGATTTATATCCTGTCTTTCACTCAGAAGCTTAAAGTGATATGGGTAGCAGCCCCCCTTTTATTTTTCCTCACAGCAACAATATTGTGAAGCAGGTAGGACTGAGTAACTGACTGGCCCTAAGTGAACTTCTGTAGCTGAAGATGGACTTGCCACTCTGGGAGATGGGTCTTAACATTCTGACCAATACCTTAATGACCACTCAGAAGTGCATGGATTGTGGCTCAATGGGAGAAGGCAAGGTGTCACTTTAGAACCTCACACAAACCTGATTTATTTATATATTACTTTTCTGAAGACCATCCAACTTCAAAAAGGCTTTCCTTGGTCCTCTGCCTCTTAGCATTGGGCTCCCCTTCTAACTGATGTACCTTACAGAGTTATTGTAAGTTAGGATTACAGTACTGTGCTAATGACATGCTGGGTGCTCTCATTTTCTAGGTCAAATTACTTGAATTCAAGTTTTACCCCAAATCACCACAAATACTCTCAAAAATTAAATCTCAAATCCAAATTAGATGAAATGTTTTTATAGCTTAATTGGCACACCTACAGCTCCATTGAGAACATTTGTTTCTATGAGGATATTTCCATTGAGACTGCTCTTCTCCCAAAGCTGCCCAGAACAATTAATAAAATGTATAATAACAACATTCTTCAACAACAGCAATAAAAGAGCCTTGGTGGAGCAGTGGGCTAATGCCTCCTTAAGTAATACCAGCTGCCTGCAATTAGTGCAGGTTCGAGTCCCACCAGGCTCAAGGTTGACTCAGCCTTCCATCCTTCCGAGGTAGGTAAAATGAGGACCCAGATTGTTGGGGGCAATAAGCTGACTTTGTAAAATGCCGCTTGGTGGGGGGGGGCAAAAGCCCTAATAAGCAGGCATATACATAGAATGAAGGCTATTGCTAAGCACATTGAGTTGTGCTTTAGATTGTAAGCCGCCCTGAGTCTTCGGAGAAGGGTGGGATATAAATGGGATTTTAAAAAAACAATAATAATAAATAAATCATTAAAAAATGGACCCCATTCTCCACCATTCCAATCTGACTTGATACTGTCTTTAGGGGAAACTGTTAAAACTGTGTCCTATTGACCAGGAGGCTAATCTAAACAGAGGGGGGATCACTTGCTGATTATTTTACTTTTGGAACAAATCATGCTAAGGCTACTTACATGAAATATTTTACACTTCACCTTCAAAGTGAAAAGCAATGCCGAAGGAAGCAAATAAATATGTTGCTTGACTTCCTGATAGATTTTATTATTACCGTAGCTTTCCTCCCCTGTCCATCAGGTTCCATGATAGGGTGACTCAGAATAAAGTACTATCCACGAGCCCTTAAGCTGGGAAAAAGCTACAGTGGTATGAAAATTCCTTCTCCCACACTTGTGGCAAATGATATTGCTGTTACTTACAGTGTACAGAGCATGTTGACAAGAGAGACTGATGCATTCCCCTGACTTCCTTTTCCACACACATCACTCGCCAAGATGAAAACATGCACTATCATTCATCTCAATATGGTAGGAGGCAATGAGTTTTGGCAGATGATTAGATAGATGGATTTAACCATCTGTTCCTCTCCCTGAGTTCGCCATACAACTATTCTACCACCATCACTAATTAGCTGCTTAACAGGGGAAAACCATTAATACCAGGAAAGCTAATGGGAGCTTTAAGTTGCCTTTATGGATTGAAGGTGAGATCAAGCCATCATCATGAGGATATGGAAGAAAAAAAGAGGTTGCCAGGATATTTTTATACCATACTTAGGTGCTAATGTGGAATGGTCCTAAGTATTGTTCAGCTTCAGACCCCGAACTGCTGGTTTTCTCTGGACTCTAATCAATTAAGCACTCTATTTTTCACACTTAATCCCTGAGGATCAAGTTCTGAAGCTCTAAGACCTGACAACCTGTCTTTCAGTTGAATTATTTTAACATGTACAACTCTACACCAACATGTAATCACAGATATAGAAGCACATATCCATTCCTGAATTTAAAAAATAATAATTGATCCTGAGATTGGGTTATGAACTAAATTTTGTGACTAAGATGACAAAAACACAGCTTGAGTTTTCATATGCTCAACTTGAGTAGAATGAATCTCCATTCATTGTTGATGGGTTGTCAGTTATCAAACTCTCAGATGTCATATGAAAGTTGTCAGATGCATTGGGTGCCATTATAGTGTAGAGGTTAAGTGTAGGGTTTGGGCAGGGCAACACCAGTTTAAGTCCTACTTTACTAGAGATTTCTCTGATATATTCTTGTCAGCCCATAGATCCATTGTTTGGGAGATCCTCTCCTACGTGAGCCCTCTTGAAAAAAGGCAGAATATATTCATGCAATCAATACATAAATAAGGAGCATCTAGGCTTTCTTCTAGCATTCCAACATTCAAGTTCAGATAGATGTGGAAGCCTAAGAACAGACTTTCTCATTGTGATGCTTTCCTCCAGTTAAATAAAAAATTGCAAACCTCGGCCTTGCTCTTAAACAGAGAACCCTATGAAACATTCTGAAATAACTGCCCTATTTCCTTTGTCACATTGACAAAAGTTTTAGTCTTTACCCAAGTTCCTAATATATGTTGCTAGGCAACAAGCAGCCTGACTCATTCCATAAAGGATGACTAGTTATGAGTCCAGAAGACTAGTTGGCTTCATTTTCATGCATATTGCTAGGTGATACCATTCATTCATCCAAGGTGTGGCTGAGGTTCTCTAGCAACAAATGGCCAGAATATAAAAAAACTCCAATAATGAAGGTGGGTGAGATGGACTAGATAGAACATAAGCCTTTGTGGGCTTGTTATATACAATTGGAAGCAGGCCTATATCATTTAAGAGGTACAGGTAACAAATTAACAGATGTATGTTAGAAACTATGCTCTGGAAAGAGGACTTTATCTTGCTTTGTTTTATAGCTATTGTTGTCCTTTGTGCTACTCTTTTTACTGCTCATGCAAATATTCTTGCCTAATTCGCTTACATGTCTTTTTTATTAATTAGTCCTGTCTAGCATGCTTTCATTACAGTCCTATCTACTGAGAAAGGTTCTAGAAAGTTCTATTGCCTTAGGTTGCAATGGGGGGGGGGAGGAATGGTTGTGCTTGAAATTGCTATTTCTTTGCCTGTAATGTTGACCCATATAATAATAAATCTTGCATAGCCAAGATCTTCTTTTGTTCAGGAAACAAACAATAATAACAATATTAAATCAAGAAGCAGCCTGATGAGTAAATTCATGCTAACCAAGTACAACCTTTTTTCTTTTTTCACCTCTATTCCTTCACTTACTTCTGAGCTGTGCCTCTTGGAGACTTTCCTATGAAAAATCCAAGAAATCCAATATCCTTTAGCCCAGGTTTCATTTACGAAGTAAACAAAAAGTGGGGTGTGCCCATAACAAGAAAAGTGATATGACCAAACATAGGAACAAATATCATTTGAGGAATTGTCCTCAGTGCATTTTAGATTTCTTTGTTGGGCGAAATGGTTCAGCAATTAAATAGATCCAGAGCTGCACGTTGGAACATCCTTCCTCTGCAAATGGAATGACAGACGCTTTTAATCTGCTTTACTGTTAGCAATTTCCGCTGACAAACATATTTGAAGTACATTGGAATTATTTATTAAAGTACTGTTGAAGCCAATTGGCTTTGCTACTTATTTTGCCAAAGGAAAGTGCTACAGAATGTTCATAAAAGGTTGTACTCTATTTTTGTTTTGGTATGATTCCAGAATTTCTTTGGATTTTAGACTAATGAAAATTTCAATGTATCCTTTAAATTCCCCCAATTCTCCCTTTTTTTTCTTAAACTCTGAAAGTCGGGTCAATCTTAATCTTTCCCACATTATGGTCCCTGTAAAAGCTACTCAGCAAATTCTTCCTACCCCTTCAACAATGGCTATCTAGAACTGTAGGTTGTCCCTCGTCCCTCTGAGGACCCAAACCTTTGTAGTGAGATATTGTTAGGCTTCTCTCTGTGTGAGCTGCAAGAATGTTGATGACCACTAGATAGCAGCAAAGAGATACAGAAAAATCTGTATCTACCATGTAGTGGTCATCAACATTTTTGCAGCCCAAATATGGTAGCCTGAATTATCTATTTCAGCTGACCCCACCCTGAAATTCATATCAAAATCATATCTCATCGCTT